>NC_064643.1:219046486-220246486 GCF_023864345.2 Schistocerca serialis cubense | reverse complement strand
TCCCAGGAAGGGGAAACTTTATTGACACATTCCTGGGGTCAGATACATCACATGATCACACTGACAGAACCACAGGCACATAGACACAGGCAACAGAGCATGCACAATGTCGGCACTAGTACAGTGTATATCCACCTTTCGCAGCAATGCAGGCTGCTATTCTCCCATGGAGACGATCGTAGAGATGCTGGATGTAGTCCTGTGGAACGGCTTGCCATGCCATTTCCACCTGGCGCCTCAGTTGGACCAGCGTTCGTGCTGGACGTGCAGACCACGTGAGACGACGCTTCATCCAGTCCCAAACATGCTCAATGGGGGACAGATCCGGAGATCTTGCTGGCCAGGGTAGTTGGCTTACACCTTCTAGAGCACGTTGGGTGGCACGGGATACATGCGGACGTGCATTGTCCTGTTGGAACAGCAAGTTCCCTTGCCGGTCTAGGAATGGTAGAACGATGGGTTCGATGACGGTTTGGATGTACCGTGCACTATTCAGTGTCCCCTCGACGATCACCAGTGGTGTACGGCCAGTGTAGGAGATCGCTCCCCACACCATGATGCCGGGTGTTGGCCCTGTGTGCCTCGGTCGTATGCAGTCCTGATTGTGGCGCTCACCTGCACGGCGCCAAACACGCATACGACCATCATTGGCACCAAGGCAGAAGCGACTCTCATCGCTGAAGACGACACGTCTCCATTCGCCCCTCCATTCACGCTTGTCGCGACACCACTGGAGGCGGGCTGCACGATGTTGGGGCGTGAGCGGAAGACGGCCTAACGGTGTGCGGGACCGTAGCCCAGCTTCATGGAGACGGTTGCGAATGGTCCTCGCCGATACCCCAGGAGCAACAGTGTCCCTAATTTGCTGGGAAGTGGCGGTGCGGTCCCCTACGGCACTGCGTAGGATCCTACGGTCTTGGCGTGCATCAGTGCGTCGCTGCGGTCCGGTCACAGGTCGACGGGCACGTGCACCTTCCGCCGACCACTGGCGACAACATCGATGTACTGTGGAGACCTCGCGCCCCACGTGTTGAGCAATTCGGCGGTACGTCCACCCGGCCTCCCGCATGCCCACTATACACCCTCGCTCGAAGTCCGTCAACTGCACATACGGTTCACGTCCACGCTGTCGCGGCATGCTACCAGTGTTAAAGACTGCGATGGAGCTCCGTATGCCACGGCAAACTGGCTGACACTGACGGCGGCGGTGCACAAATGCTGCGCAGGTAGCGCCATTCGACGGCCAACACCGCGGTTCCTGGTGTGTCCGCTGTGCCGTGCGTGTCATCATTGCTTGTACAGCCCTCTCGCAGTGTCCGGAGCAAGTATGGTGGGTCTGACACACCGGTGTCAATGTGTTCTTTTTTCCATTTCCAGGAGTGTAATTATTTTACTATGCGGAAAGATTTCACTTGACTGATCACTTTTACTAATTTTGCCATAAAGTTGTTTCTTTTTTTAGTTTCTTTTTATCTGGCCCCAGCATAACCTTATTCTTGAGGATCTAAAGCTTTTGAAAATATGAATCATGTGATATAACACTTCGTAATGTCGACGTAGCATTCTGGGACTCACACAGACTGTCATTCTCTTTCACATGCAAAGAAACATTTATAAGAGGGCGTGCTAAGACGTAATGGCTCCGAATTTTTTATGTCAAAACCCTTAAAGCTTTACTTATTTCTCCACGTAAAAGTCCTTGCGACGAGCATATTTCCCCCAACAAATTATCAGTTTGTTGATAACGTCACTGTAAAATGTTTGACTTTGTTGACGGAGCCACAACCTCTCCTCTGCCTGCACCGTCTCATCACTGTCATTGTGAAGTCCTACAACGTGTTCCTTAGGGAGGATGATCGATGACAGTGAGCCCAGGCCGTCGGCTTGTTGTAGATTCCGCAGCACTCGTGAATGGTCTGGCATTAACATGCTGAAGGGGACGGTGTTCCATGTCTCAACGAACTCTTCGAATTCAGAACTCGGCTACAGCCACGCTTCACACATAGTTACGTTACACATCTTCATTTTACACGCTACAATTCAGAGCCCTCTAGCGGCAGAGAGGTACAGATATGAAGTAAAAGGTGTCGCATGTTAATAACGTTTACTTTATTTAAAAAGCTTTAAGAGTTGGCACACAGAGAATGCGAGGGCATTACTTTTCAGCAGGTCTCCGTAATATTTTGATTTAACCGGATTGCGTTGGACGTGGAAGGGCAAAAACATGTGAAAACGAGAATCACGATAGAAATGTTAAAATAAAAACTAGAAAGACTATGAAAAGTCAAAGTATTTGCAACATGTAGGGAAAAAACCTATGTCAAGATCTTGATCAACGATTTTCATCCATACTTTATAAGATGAGACACCAGCTGTCTTCTGATGTGACAATGTCAAATAAAGAGTATTTAGTAAGTTATTGGCACATTTATATCGATGTGTAAATTAATATTAAACTATAGTCGTTTAATTGAAAACAGTAATCCCCAGTCCCACCCTCGATTTTTTAAAGAACCGAACATTGTACTAAAAGCTTGTTTTTGAACCACCTCAATGTTTATGAATGGTTCAAATGGCTCTGAGCACTATGGGACTTAACATCTGAGGTCATCAGTCGCCTAGAACTTAGAACTACTTAAACCTAACTAACCTAAGGACATCACACACATCCATGCCCGAGGCAGGATTCGAACCTGCGAGCGTAGTGGTCGCGCGGTTCCGGACTGAAGCGCCTAGAACCGCTCGGCCACACCGGCCGGCAATGTTTATGACGTCATATCTGCTCAACTATATGCCGTAAAATGAAATAATCTTACAAGTACATTCAGTGAGATGTGTGGATACTCTCTGCGAGTAGAGATGGTAGTAGAGAAATAATAAATTCAGACGTGATGCCTGATGCTGAAGTGTTACTGTACGAACAGCGAAAATGTAGTAAGAGATAAACTTTGTCCCTTTCATTAATATGTGAGAGCAAGTCAGCGACAAAAAGTTTAGAAAAAGTTTGAAATTATGTGTAAAGTTTAATGAAAGCCGCTAATTACTCTCACGCTCTAGTGTTGGATGAATACAATCTGAGTAATTTGTGCGCCGTGAGCTAGGCTTCCTCAGGACATACACACAACTTCTAATACTTCCTTGTTAAACGTTTACCATACGATTATACTTCTTGAGGAGTAAATTATGAGAGCATTTTACATTTTTAAATTCGGTCGGCAATTATATGAAATGTTAAAATAAAATTTTTGTTTTGAGTGGAATCCGTTACATAGGCAACCTACATCTTGAAATGAGCATCGTGCAACGTTTCAACAGTTTAGTAATATAGGCAAATTAACAGCTTTGTTGATATGTGCATACGGAACACATGTTGCTAACATTTCCTCCTCCACCCCTGCCCCCTCTCTCTGCCTGTCACCTCTTTCTCCCTCTCTCTTACCATCGTTTGCTCCCCCCTCCCTCCATCAGTTTTATCCTCCCTCCTAACTCCGTCCATCCACTCCTCCCATTCTTTCTCTAGATCCCCCCTCTCACTTTTCTCTGCGCAACATCTCTTTCTTATTTAATTTATCTTACACGTCTAGTTCCGTCGGAGCAAATTGAGGCGCAAAACCCCAAGGTAATGGAACGTGTCAGTACATGAAATTACGAAATAAAAGTAATAACAGATAGAATAAAATGTTTATGAACTCAAGAAAGACAAGCCATAAGTTCATGTAAACGTAATCAACAATCAACAATATGACACAGGAATCAGCTTAATTTTTCAAGGAACCTCCAGACAGAATAGAAGGAGTGGCTCATGAGGAAACTATTCAGTTTCGATTTGTTGAAAATGGATCCAGCAGTATACTGGAAATCTTTGTCCACGAGATTTAAGGAAGTGCGATGTATGCCTAGTATTAACTGACTGAAAGCTGCTAATTCTTGGGAATAAGTTGATACAAGAAACAACAGTAAAGAATATATATATTGAGAAGCCAATGTCAAAATACCCGGACTAGTGAACAGGGGCCGACAAGACGTTCGCGAAATTACACAACTTATCGCCCGGACCGCTGGTTTCTGAGCCAAAAATATCCTTTGAGAATTGGAAGAGTTACTCCAAAATATAATACCGTACGTCATAAGCGAATGAAAATAAGCTAATACTATTTTTCGTGTAGAACTATCACTTAATTCAGATACCATTCGAATAGTAAAAATGGCAGCAATAAATCTTTGAACAAGATGCTGAACGTGGGCTTTCCATGAAAGTTTACTACTTAGCTGAACACCACGAAATTTGAACTGTTCAGTTTCACTAATCATATGCCCATTCGTCGAAATTAAAACGTCGGGTTTTGTTGAACTGTGTGTTAGGATGTGTAAAAACTGAGCCTTACTGTGATTTTGCATCAATTTATTTTCTACAAGCCATGAACATATGTCATGAACTGCGCTATTTGAAACAGAGCCAGTGTTGCACACAACATCCTTTATTACCAAGCGAGCGTCTTCAGCAAACAGAAATATTTTAGAATCACCTATAATACTAGAGAGCATGTCATATATATAAATAAGGAACAGGAGAGGTCCCAGCATTGATAATTGGGACAGTCCCCGTTTGACATTGCCCCTCTAAGTCTCCACATCATAGCCATTCTCAAAAGTGTGTACAATGACCTTTTGCTGTCTGTTGTTAAAGTAAGAGGTCAACCAATTTTGGAGCTAATCCCCGTATTCTATAATGGTCCAGCATCTGGATTAATATTTTATGAACAACACAATTAAATGCCTTAATTAAATAAAAAAGGATGCCTTCAGTTTAATCCATCCAGTACCTTACAGAGGAAAGAGAACATAGCACCGAACTATGCAATTGACAGCAAATAAAGTGAAACAAAATCATCAATTCTCATTACATAGACAACCTTTTCAATAACTTTAGCAAACACTGATGGCGTAGGAATAGGTCTAAAATTGTCTACATTTTCCCTTTCTCTATTTTTATAAAACGGCTTTACTACTAAGTACTTTAATCGTTCAGGAAACTGACCATTCTGAAAGGAAAAATTACAAATATGGCTAAGTACGCGGCTAAAGTGTGCAGCACAGTACTTAAATATTCTGCTGGACACTCCATCATACCCATGAGAGTCCTTAGTCTTCAGTGATTTAATTATTGACTCAATCGCCCCTTTGTCAGTATCACAGAGGATTATTTCAGACAACGATCTCGGAAAGGCATTTTCCAAGAGAGTAGGAATTAAGTTTGTATTTAATTTACGAGCAATTCTCAGAAAGCGATTGTTAAATACTGTAAATATATCTGACTTATCAGTAACAGAAATATTTTTGCTACGAACAGACATTACATCGTCGACCTTTTGCTGCTGACCAGACACTTCCTTCACGAGTGACAATATTGTTTTAACTTTATCCTGTGAATTAGCTACGGTATTCTATTTGCGTACCACATACTCTTCGCCTTCCTAATAACATTTTTAAGCATTTTACAATACTGTTTGTATTGGGATTACTGTAGCTCAATTGTGACCACTTCTAACATTTTGATATAATTCCCACTTTGATCTATAAGATATCCTTATCCCACTAGTCAGTCGCCTGGGCTGCCGTTTACTGCTATTACCCTGTTTAGAACGTTCTAATGAAAAGCAGCTTTCAGAGAGCATGAGAAGTGTGTAAAGGAAAGCATTATGTTTGTCATGTATGTATACATATAAACATCCTGCCACTCTTGGTCCGTTACAAGGTTCAAAAAACTTTCTGTTGCCGTTGGATTAGCTTTCCTACATAGTCTGTAAAAGAGTTGTTTGAATAAAAAAATCTTTTAGTGTTAAGATATGTGCATCATGGCCTGAAAAGCCATTCACCCTTTTAATAACAGGATGTCCATCTAGTAAAGATGAATGCATATAAATATTGTCTGTGACCATGCCACTGTTTCCCTGCAAACTGGTTGGAAAAAATGCAGCCTGAATCAGATCATATGAATTTAGGAGTTCTTCCAACATCCTTTTTCTTGCACAATCACATACAAAATTAATATTTAAGTTATTACATATAAAAAAATTTTGGTACTTCCTATAATGTGAACCGAGGACCCTCTCTAGCTTGAGCAGAAACGCTCTGAAGTCAGAGCCAGGGGCCTATAAACAGCAATAATTAGGGATTTAGTTCCACTAAATTCAACTCCTCCTGCACAATATTCAAATACCTGTTCAGTGCAGTGGCGAGATACATCTACAGACTCAAATGGAGTACTGTTTTTTACGTACATGGCCACTCCCCCAGTCCTCAAAGAACTCCTTGAAAAACAGCCAGCTAATCTGTATCCTGGTAAACGAATCCTCTGAATTGTCAAATTATTTAAGTGGTGCTCCGATATACCAATAATATCAGAGTCAACATTATAAGCAGTTCACAATCTCTAATACCTCTTATATTTTAACGAAATATTCTAATTCCTTAACTACTTGGATATCTGCCCTCTCGTGAAGGTGATTCCTTTGTTAGAGAAACTTTCTTTAAGCAGAGGAATGGATACCTATCAGCTGACTTCAGTCTAAAAAAAGGTGCAGCTCTAACACCAACTACTACAGGAATTTTCCCACGAGTGATCCCACCACCGCACACTACATTGTCACCTACAAGATTTCCCTGTCTCCACTTGCCATACCTACTGAACCACTGGTAACTGCACTGGCCCCACTGCAATGTGACCCATGCCCTTCGCCATCAGGACCTTCTCTAGCCCCGTGTTAACACATCTAACAGCAGCACTGAGATGAGGACGATCATTATGCATAAACAGTTACATGAAGTGCACATTAGAGCCACGAGTTTGAGTAGCTATCTTTACCAGGTCGACACCTACATCATACTCCCCGTCCCTATCACGACTATTCTCAGCGCCACCCACAATAACTACCTGATCCTCTTTCGTAAAATTCCTGCATGACTCCCCTATGTTGTCAGTCACCAGAGACAACCCTGCACTTGGCTTCACAATGCTGGTGACCTGGTGCTCACTCCTCAACATTTCCTGTAGCTCCTGGCCCACACCTCTGCCACACGAACTACCTAGGACCAGAACCTTTTCCTTTCAGTTAGAATTTGCGAATGACTTAGGCTTCCTAATAGCTGAAGACAGCTGCATGTTTCCTACACTTACAGCTACAAGAGGCACCTCTCCACCAAACTTTGACAGCTGGTCAGATCTACTGGTTATACGTAAAGTACAAGTATCTGAATATCTACAGCTCCTAGCTGCCTTCTTACCAACTGCCAGTTCCCTTTCCCCAACGTCCTTCACTCTCCTCAACCTATCTAGTTCCTCATTTCCTTTTGGTAACTGCAACTAAAGGGCACAGATCTTACGCTCCTGTTTCTCTATCAACTTATTTCTGCTACAAATTCTGCATTTCCAGGAGAGGAACTCGCCAGAATGTCCACTAGCTTTCCCACTGCGCTCCCCACAAAGAAAATACTTTGAACAAACCTCACACCGTAACCCACTGTTCCCAAACCTACGACAAAGCCCACACTTCTCACTCGCGGTAAATTGTTAACAGTTACTGATAAAAATAAACGTCTACGTTACCTCAGTTCAGTTACTACAGTAGAATTATTTAAAGAAGTGGCAATACTGATCTTGAATTTCGCTCTCTATTATGAAAGCAACTACTTTTAATAATACTACTAAGCCGCAACTAATAGCAATACCACAAAAACTTCGCACAATTTCTAATCTAAAACCAAAACTCCAAGCGACCACTGGAACACTCAACGAAATTAAATACAGTGAACGTAAGTTTTAGTGAAACAGTTCACTGCAAACAAAGAGAAACGTCAGTGAAAACTGCCGTACTAAATTTAGTAAATGACTTCAACGCTCAAACAGCTCTATAAAACACAGTGGGCGAAAGTTTCAAAATGTTTATTAAACCGTTATTTCGCTAGAAACAGCGTGAGACACCATTGAAAACTACTGAATTTAAAAACCGAATAACAGTGCACAAACAACTTTGTCAGAACTTAAGAATCGCTACAGTTACAACTGCACTCCCCGAAATGTAAACACACTGCTAATATTTAGAATAACGATTAAAAACTACTAAATTTAATATTCTAATAACGCGCACAAACAACTGTGTCAGTACTTAGCTTTAGAACCGCTACAGCTGCAACCGAACGCCACAAAATGTAAACACACTGCTCCGACTTCGATGAACGACATATGCACACTTCCGAATAACAGACCACTAGAGTCAATAAAACAAAAAGAAAGATTGAGATGAATGAAAATCCACCAATAAGTTACTTTTACAGCAAATATTAACACATATAATCTTTAAAATATCTCAAGCCTAAAAGACTTTGAAAATATTGGCGAGCGATTTGCACAGCAGCACATGTGACGTCTCTCTGTCCATCTACTCCTCCCCGTTTCTCTGTACAGCTCATCCTCCCCCACCTCATTATCCATCTTCTCTTCCCCCTTCTATCTGCTCAGCCATGTCCATCCAGACACGTAGCCCCTACATTGTGTGACAATACTACTCACACAACACTTCTGTTGTGCTGGGTAACCTATATTCAAAAGTGGAAAAATCTTTTTCATTCATATCTCCACGCCTATGGGAGCTAGGAGACTCTAGTCCTTAGACTACTGATTGCCAAATAACGCACAGTCTGTGTACCAGGTTTGGTTGAAACTGATCGACGCACAAACACACAGTCACACACAAACACACATACATACGTGGGTTGTCCAGAAAGTAAGTTCGGATCAATCGCAAATTGGACACCACAGTGAAAATCCGATGAAGCTTTGCACAGATGTGTTGGGTAGTCGATCGCATCAAGACGCTCTTTTCAGTTGTGAGCGCACTGTGAGCGATTATAGGTGCCTAGAAAACTATGTCTGCCGCCAAGTAGGAGGGCCCGCTGAGAGGATTCGCCTTAATGAATGCAGCCTACCTAACACAACTGCCACGCACTTCCTTCTTCATGGCAATTCTCAATCGCACTCTGAAGAGGCAGTGAAGACGCTCCTGCAGCCTTTTCGATGGGAAGTGTTCGATCACACACAACACAGCCCTAATTGTCTCGTCCTGAGTATCATCTCTGTTCACATGAAACGCTGGATACGAAGACAACACTTGGGCGCAGGCTAGGCGCTATACACCAGCGTATAGAAGTATCAGAAAGCACAGGTGGCTACCTTCTATGACGATGGTGCTGGCGACTGTGTAGAGAAGTATCTGGAAAGTTTAACTAACTCTTGCAAATAATATGTCTCTGATATTCACTGTGGTTTCCATTTTGCGACCGGTCGGAACTTACTTTATGGACGACCCTCGTATATCAAGGTATTTTGACCTCAAGCATCGCATGTGATACATTCAGAACTCTTTTTTTTTTGTGGGAAGTGTTGAAAAGTAAGTTGAGCAGTGCTCTCACATCGCGCTTTGTGAGATTAGCTGAAGAGCCGCAATAGAAAATGCGCTAGCATCGTTTTTCACAAAACGCGTTTTCAGTTCTGTTACTCTGTTTCATGTCCCTAGACTTGATCCAGGAGCCAGAGAATGCAGAAAACGTTGGAAACATGTTTTAGCAGACGGTGCACTGCGTTTGTGCCAAGTTGTGCTTCACTCTCGAGTTCCAAAATGTAAAAGAGGTGATGAATTTTTCTTGTTTACTACAGTTCTGCTAGTTAAAAGCTTAGTGTTTTATTTCTGTACTTATCTTGGCACGATTAAAATTTACTTCCTCAGCAGTAGTGTTACTGGTAACAAAAGCTTTCTTCATTGACATCCAGTTTCATGGGATGGCACTTGGAACATTCTTATTAAAGTACTGACTGTCTAATTTGTCTCATCATTTTTATAGTGCTATGGAGAGCAGCATAGTTCTGTGTAATCCGAATATCTTGCCGATTTTTTCGATATCAATCAGTTATGTACGAATAGAGATACACCATGTGAGGTATGGTACTTAGAACGTTTTCCATTTCCACTCTACAGTTGACGCGAAACGAGCCTACCGTCTGAAGCACTCGATCTATACTCGGTTAAAAACCATTCAAAATCCAAGATAGCACAAAATATGTTTTATTCAAGACAACCGATTTCAGCAGTCTTAGCTGTGATCTTCAGGTCTTCAACATTTTTCTGTGGTAAAACATGTTCATTTTACGTTGACTTCTTGCACTTCTTGACATCAGTCAAGTGGATAAAACACATCACATTATAAACGTTTGTCACAGCCAAAATATTTAAAAAGACACAGCATTTTGTCCATTTCTCAGTTGCGTAAGGCGTGACATACCTGTTATTTCGTTAACGATTCATGGCTTCGTAGACATATTTTCAGGAAATGATAATACGAAAGGGTACACGAGACACTGGTGTGTGGTTAATAGTCTTAACTCTTGTGTGAACAGAGATGTTGAAGCAAGTATGGTTTTCTTAAACAGAATGATATACTTTGTTAACGGCATTTGAAAACTTTTCAAAAGGCGAGTATCATGATATAACAATTGTCAATATTACAGTTGAAAATTTTCACTTATATATATATATATATATGAGAAATTTGCTGAAATTGAAAGGCGAGGCAGCCGGAATCGGCTACTGCAGTGTAAACAGCGCCATGGTGTCCCTTAGTATTGAAGTTTCAAGCCTTCCCAATGTTTACATGCATCCACGCTTAAAAGTGTCTATTTACGACCACTTGAATTAGTTTTTCTAAGTTCTTTCTGACACCCTTTACTTAATATACAGTTAAGTTTACAGATAATTCTTTAAATGAAAATAAATATTTAATATGACACGTTTTTAAATCGGACTAAAAACTATAAAGTAGTGTCTCGTCTCCGCATACAGAAAATGGTTTTGAAGTTTGTGTTTGTGAATTCCTAATAGGTATGACAATATTTGTAATATTTGTAACAAAAAACATCGAGTGCCTGCAACTCACAATTAAGGCAAGAATAGTTCAATTAACTATTGTCTGTTGTATGCACCCCATGGTTTTCGTTATAAATCTTACAAGTATTGTCAAAGGTATTAAAAACTCACAAGAATAAGTTTTCAGGACTATTTATATGGGATTTTGTAGCTTTTAGCCCGATTTAAAAACATTTTATATTAAAAATTTTTTCTTGTGTGTGTGAAGTTTGTCAATGCATTTTAAACATTTTGGTGAAATTATTTTTTCTATATACACACCTCAACAAAAGTTTAGAATAACACAGATTTCACCACATTTACTTCAGATAGTACACCCATTGAGGTTTGTACAATAACTTATTAACAAACTAATCATAATTCCTTCTGAAAACAAGAACGATTTTGGTTAGTTACAAAAAAATCATTACAAAACAAAAACAATATCTTAATCTCATGATGATGATTATCAGTCATTAGTAGTAAGTATGCCCTCCACACACACACAGATGAGTTCTTCCACTCTGTGAGGCTTGCTCTGGATGAGACCATCAAGTTTATCTTGGGGTATGAGGTCCTACTCCTCAATGGCAGCTTCGGTGAGGTGCTGAAGATTGCCAGGTAGATTTGGACGTTATGCAATGGTCACTTTCAACAGGTCCTGTGAATGCTCAGTTGCATTGTTGTCAGGGGACTGTGCTAGTCAATGCATTCGGTTGATACTGCTCCTCTGAAGACACTGAGACTTTGTGTTGTCTTCGACTAGGATGAATTTGTCACCTACTTCAAGTATGTAGGGCCTTACAGTCGTTTGTAGGACCTCTTGGAGGCATCGATGACTTTTCGAATTTCTGTAGATGGGAATTAGAGGGTTCTGTCGTCCTATCATAATTGCCGCCCACAACATTACACTTCCACCAAAACAGACGGACTTCCGAAACGTATTCCTGGTGTCGTCAGGGACTTCTACAAACTGTCTAGCGTCCGATCGCAAACCAATACTGGTCTCATCAGAAAACAAGACGTTACTCCATTCTGCAATGATCCAATGCTGACGTGCAAGAGCCCGGGTCCTTCGATAGCGTCGGTTCCGTTGGTTCAGTACAAAACTTCTCATTGGTCTTCTGGAATGAGGACCACCATGATGCAATCTTCTACACATTGCTTGGTCTGAGATATGAACCCCTGTTGCCTGGGAGAAGTAATTTCCAATATTTCTAGCCGCTGACGCTGGGCGCAGGCGAGACGACAGTTGGATGAAACGATCCCGTCTGTATTGGTGTAGCCAAGCGAGGACGACCACTGCGAGCTCTGTAGCTCACATTTAACATGCCTCTTACTTTCTCCACACCTTAGACATACCACATTGAGTGACATGTAACCTATCAGCAGAGTCTTGCTGTGTATGACCTGACTATCAAAGTGTTGCATGCCTCTACGTGGCAGTGCTGAACACAAACTGACTGAAACTGTTGTTGATACTAGACGCCTTGCCGGCGGATGTGGCCGAGAGGGTCTAGGCGCTTCAGTATGGAACCGCGCAACCGCGCAGGTTGGAATCCTGCCTCGGGCATGGATGTGTGTGATGCCCTTAGATTAGTTAGGGTTAAGTAGTTCTAAGTTGTAGGGCACTGATGATCTCAGATGTTAAGCCCCATAGTGCTCAGAGCCATTTGAACCATTTGAACTGGACCGCTTGCGGTGTGGCGCTGTGGCAGCGGTATGTTTACATGATTGGGAAATGGCCACAAAGCATGCCATCCAAGATATGAGCTGTAACTGGATAATGCATGAAGTGCCTTGACCAATAAGCCTCTAGAATCGTAGACTACATTTTACGACTGTATTCCAAACTTTCGTGGAGCAGTATAACTAGAATTTTATCCACAGCTTTGCCCACGTATGTGTATGTCAAATATTGCACACATCTCCCCTTCCCTCTGTCTCTGCCTATTTCCTTCACCACATCTATCTGCTCAGCTGTGCCTGACAGCTCAAAAACCACACGGAAGACACGCTGATACTACCTGCACAACATGAAAGTCCTGCAGAGCACCTGAGATGTGAGATGTAACCAAACATTTTCAACCTCAAAGCTTGCCGAACCGACCAACAACGTAACGAGTCAGGATTTCATTCTCATCCATTTCTGAGCTAAGTTTAAAATTTCAAACATCTAGCGCATCCTGATGATTGCCTAAAATCAATTCCAAAGTTTGTACCAAACAGACAGAAAGAGAAGGAAGCGATGTAATGAAAACGTGTTTAAAATTCTACTTCATCCTGTACCTAAGTCGTATGAAGTAAGACTCAAGGATAAATATCTTAGTAGCACTGGCCTGTCTTCTTTGCTGCATATAATGACAGAGCCTAGTGTGAGTGTGAGCGTGAGAGCGCAGTTTTCTCATTTTTGCCAGAGATACAGAATCTACTCGGTACATCTCAGGTCGTCGTGTCAAGAGCTATCGAATACAGTCAAATAAGTAATCTTTGCCATTTAAGAAAACCATACTTGCTTTTTCATTTCAGTTAGAAACAGAGTATTAATGATTTACCCCTGCGTGTACCATCATTTGCCGAAACCAACGTTTCGGTATCTTGAACTGTGACACTTCACGGGAGTCTCCCTGTATGTATGTCGAACACTTGCAATTGGTTTTTGAGTTACAGGAAGAGCAGAGAATTCAATAGCATTATGAGATCTGTGAAAAAGGTAATGAGACTTTTTTTATCTTCCGATTTTTATATTTTTTTTCAGACAGCAATATTGTAAGCTTCAAAGTAATTCCCTCTGGCAGTTATACACCCGTGGAGCCTTCGATCTCAACTTTGGTAGCAGCGCTGAAAAGCTTCAACTGATAGTGCCTTTAACACGTCGGCTACATTCTTTTGAATGTTCTCCGGAGTGCCAAAATTACGTCCTTTTAAGGCATTTTTCAATTTTGGGAAGAGAGGTGTGGACCAACAGGAATGCATTTTGAGATCAAAATTCCGTAATGGAAGTGGCCGTGTGACATGGGTCGTTACCATTATATAGCATCCACTTGTCCACAGAGTCTGATCCCACTCGATTCGTCCTTTCTTGAGCCCTCCGAGGACCTTTTTATAAAACACTTTCTTGACAATGTGTCATGGAAGAACACTCTCACAAGAGCACGCACACGTTGAACGTTTTCCTCGGTTTTTGACGCTGAAGGCCTCCCTGAGCGAGATTCATCTTCAACGTGTTCTCGACCTTCCAAAAATGGTTTGTGCCAGCGAAAAACTAGTGCTCTTGATAAGGAATGCTCCCCATAGACTGTTTCAGCTTTTTAAAGGTCACTCTCATGAATTACCCAATTTTAATAAAAATACTTGATAGCATAATGTTGCTCTAAATCCCGCTGTTCTATTTTCGTTGCACACAATAAAAACACAACTTCATTTATGACGCTCACAAAAATTACATTATTGCTGTACGGAACTGAAACTCGGACTGAGGGTTTGGAAGAGATGAACACACCAGTCTACTCAAGTAGAACGATACAGTATTGCCATATCGCTCGCAATACTGTCAGTCTCACTACTTTTCTCAGTCATCTTGTGAAGGACAAGATCGAGAAATTTCCCCTTTTCCCTCGTAAAGTGGCCTTTTCCGAAGGTATAACCGCCCTGTAATAGACGGCGGCGCACGGGCAGCGCAGTTTGTCTTTGGAGGAGGGCCCGAGCTCGCGCCGTAATTGGCGCGCGGCCGCGGCAGGTGCGTTTCCGACTGTCGGGACGGCCAACTTCGGTAAACAGCGCAGCGCGGCGCGGTGCGGCGGAGTTGGCGGACGGCACAGCTCCCCGCGTCCCTCCCTGGCCGCTGGCCGGTGGCCGCCGGCTCCCGGGTCGAGTGTATGATCAATTTGCGCGAATTAGCCGGCGTGTAGCGCCGCCCACCCGGAGAGGGATTATTTCAACAAGCGGCGTGGGCGGCGCAGCGCAGCACATTCCGGCGGCTCCGAGGGGTCTTAATGGTGCGCCAGCCAGCGCTGCCAATGTAGGCCACTTGTAGTGCCGGCCGGGCTGCCAGGTAGCGCGCATACCACTCCGCAGGGGCTGAATGGACGAGTTTTCCGGCCAACACCGGCGCGGCGTAGACGCTCGGCTGGAGGGCCCAAGGCCGGAGCGGACCAGCCGTCGCTGCAGCGCCCAAATTGAATAGTTTGAGTAAGCGAGCTCTTGAAGCGGCGCTCCGGCCGCCTGCCATTGTCTCGCCATTGTCGAACTAATTAGCCTGGCAGCGGTAATGAGCGGTCAAGTATCCCGGGCCCCGGCCAGCGCTAAATGAGCCGACCGCCTCTACTGGAGCGCCTCTGCCGGCCGTCCAGGCAAGCTGCCGCACGTCAGCCGTCCGCAATACGCCCCCTGCTCCACCGTGAACACCGTCCGTCTGAACGGCGTAATGGCGCCAGTACACATCGGATAAAGTCGTCCACTTGCCGATAGGCAGTTGCGAAGCCCAAGTTAGCCTTTCTTATTTATGCACCTACACAGACGACATTTACCGTAACTGGGTAATTTCGCACATGGGACAACTTTGGTAGTTTTTCCAAACGATTTTACAAAAAAAAAAAAAAAAATGGCTCTGAGCACTATGGGACTTAACATCTGAGGACATCAGTCCCCTAGAACTTAGAACTACTTACACCTAACTAACCTAAGGACATCACACACATCCATGCCCGAGGCAGGATTCGAACCTGCGACCGTAGCAGTCGCGCGGTTCCGGACTACAGCGCCTAGAACCGCATGGCTACCGCGGCCGGCAACGTTTTTACAGGGTAATTACAAAGGCCACTAAACATTTTATAAAGTCTGTATACCTAAATAACTAAACATAATGTAAACAGTGATTTAGTACATGAAAGACAAACTGTCATAGTTTTCTCTTAACATGTATGGCGACCTTGTACGTTTGTTGCTTTTCGAAGACTTCCATTTATACACTGCTGGCCACTAAAATTGCTACACCACGAGGATTACGTGCTACAGACGAGAAATTTAACCGACAGGGAGAACATGCTGTGATATGCAAATGATTAGCTTTTCAGAGCATTCAGACACGGTAGGCGCCGGTGGCGACACCTACAAAGTGCTGACATGAGGAAAGTTTCTAACCGATTCCTCATACACAAACAGCAGTTGACCGGCGTTGCCTGGTAAAACGTTGTTATGATGCCTCTTGTAAGGAGGAGAAATGCGTACCATCACGTTTCCGACTTTGATAAAGGTCGGATAGTAGCCTATCGCTATTGCGGTTTATCGTATCGCGACATTGCTGCTCGCATTGGTCGAGATCCAATGACTGTTAGCAGAATATGGAATCGGTGGGTTCAGGAGGGTAATACGGAACGCCGTGCTGGATCCCAACGGCCACGTATCACTAGCAGTCGATATGACAGCCACTTATCCGCATGGCCGTAACGGATGGTGCAGTCACGTCTCGATCCCTGAGTCAACAGATGGGGACGTTTGCAAAACAACAACCATCTGCACGAAGAGTTCAACGACGTTTGCAGCAGCATGGACTATCAGCTCGGAGACCATGGCTGCGGTTACCCTTGACGCTGCATCACAGACAGGAGCGCCTGCATTGGTGTACTCAGCGACGAACCTGAGTGCACGAATGGCAAAACGTCATTGTTTACAGTGTTTACAGCATCATGATGGTCGCATCCGTGTTTGGCGACATCGCGGTGAACGCACATTGGAAGCGAGTATTCGTTATCGCCATACTGCCGTATCACCCGGCGTGATGGTATGGGATGCCATTGGCTACACATCTCGGTCACCTCTTGCTCGCATTGACGGCACTTTGAACAGTGGTCGTTACATTTCAGATGAGTTATGACCCGCGGCTCCACCCTTCATTCGATCCCTGCGAAACCCTACATTTCAGCAGGATAATGCACGACCGCTTGTTGCAGGTCGTGTACGGGCCTTTCTGGATACAGAAAAAGTTCGACTGCTGCCCTGGCCAGCACATTCTCCAGATCTCTCACCAGCTGAAAACGTCTGGTCAATGGTGGCCGAGCAACTGGCTCGTCACAATACGCCAGTCACTACTCTTGATGAACTGTGGTATCGTGTTGAAGCTGCTTGGGCAACTGTACCTGTACACGCCATCCAAGCTCTGTTTGACGCAATGCCCAGGCGTACCAAGGCCGTTATTACGGCCAGAGGTGGTTGTTCTGGGTACTGATTTCTCAGGATCTATGCACCTAATTGCGTGAAAATGTAATCACATGTCAGTTCTAGTATAATATGTTTGTCCAATGATTACCCGTTTATCGTCTGCATTTCTTCTTGGTGTAGTAATTTAAATGGCCAGTAGTGCATTATGGACTACGCCATGTGCGGTACTTGTTTATGAAGGCTTATTCTTATCAACTTTCAAAAACTCTCGAAGCCACGTGGACGACACTGAAACTAGTAATTTAATATGACACACATGGAGCCGTAAATGTCGGTTAATATCTCAAAAGCGGATGAGAAATGTAGAACTTGTGACTTCACCAGATTATGTACCTTGCCGCAAGTGCAGCTGTTGGGCTTGGGCATGAAGGGATGACTGAGAAATGCAATATTTGCATTTAAGCAAATGGTGCAAATTTCGACCACCCTTCATAAATGTTATCTGCCGTAGATGTAGATATTACAGAATTATTGTCCTCGCTGTAACCAAGTAAAAGCTGTTCTTATTTTGCATCTCTTTCCTTTTGTCCTTTTTTTGTTTACAGTTACTATTTAGCAAAGAAATCGTAGGTCATTTAGTGGTGACAATACAATTTGGAAGCTTATAATTATTTACTTGTGATGACATATGGTATGTTTTTGTTGTACTGTTCTTTGCAAGGAAACACTGGAGACCATGAGACCAGTAAATAAAATAATAAATCTTACCTCAATGTAAACACATTACTGACTAATGCAATGCAAAAAATCACTTCCTGCTAGACACAACATTTCAACCCTGAGCCCCACATGCTAACGTCACCCAAGTATGCCTGGAGTCAAACAGACGTGAATACTTGACTGAAATTCGGATGACGAGACAAAACAGACTGATAGGCTCAACCTCTGCAGGAGCGGAGAGGTACTTCATGTGGTGACGTCACATGGTCAATATTTGTCATCTCTCTTTGGGTTATTTCTCGATACTTGCGACCCCATGGGACTTATATTTAATTACTTTTCTGAGCTTCATCTACATAGCTTTGAAGATTTTTAAACATTAATAAGAATCACTCAGTATACTCTTGAATAAAGCATGCACGTACGTCTCCTGTGATGCATCGCCAGTTCATTTTATATCTCTTCATTGCTTGTTCTTTATTAGGATGATTGCTGTACAAATAATATTGTGCGAAATCTTCTCTTATTTGGTTTCAACCTCTTGCTAATAACACATAGAAAGACTGTCTTGAAGCAGTAGTTCGACCATGCTAAGTATCGTACGTTCAACACAAACTATGTGTTTCCTATTATATTTCAGTGCTCCTATTAACTGCGAATAGGGTAAATAATTCGTCAAATATCAGGTAGGGTCTTTAATCTTCTTAGAGGAGAATCGATTGTATCACAAAGATACCGCAAGTTGCCGTTGAAGTATAAATTGTGAGCTTTCTCTTAAAAACACGGACAGGTCTCATCAGCAGTCGATACTGCACAGATTCTGTTTAACTGAACTGCTGCTCGATATTTCCGTATATTATTTGAGACGGTTTCACAGCTAAAATTTTTTTCTGGCTTTCACCGTAGAATCTAATATTTGACATTCTTGCCAGTTCTCCCCAGTTAATAGGTTTCAGGAAACGTTTGAACATTAAATCAGTCATCAGTAACCGTCCAGAGATGTTATAGTTCGTTGTAGACTTAATGAACGCATAACGTTCTATGAACAGTTGGTTTGCATACAAAGAGTTTCGAACTACAGTTTGCATCATTAACTGAAATATTTTTACGGACCTGATTCCTGGCTATCATTTTTTAAGAAGTTAGTTGTCACGGTATAAAATGTCGCTATTGCAAGTAAAGCACTTCTTTCTGTGTTACATTATGAATCTGTTACCAAGGAACAATACACCCAACAATATTACTTGAAGTTCGTAATACTTCGCAAATTAGACTTTCCTCACTAACAGCTTTTGAATGCTGATTGACTATTCAAAATAAGCCCATAAATAAAGAAATTCCTTTTAAAATCACTCGCTAATGGACTTGTGGCACATTTATCAATTTCCAGTAAACTGAGCAATTATTGCTTTTCTTATCGTTGTAGAGGTGCTACTCTACTCAAGAGATGTGCTCGACACAAGCTACGAAAGACATACTTTTTTTTACCACACAGTGATAGGCGTTACGTAGATCATTACATACACTATGTGAACAAAAGTATCCGGACACCCCAAAAAACACGCGTTTTTCATATTAGGTGCACTGTACTCCCACCTGCTGCCATGTACTCCATATCAGCGAACTCATTACTCATTAGACATAGTGAGAGAGCAGAATGGGGAGCTCCGCGGAACTAAAGGACTTCGAACGTGGTCAGGTGATTGGGTGTCGCTTGTATCATAAGTCTGTACGCGAGATTTGCACACTCCTAAACATCTCTAGGTCCACTGTTCCTGAAGTGTTAGTGAAGTGGAAACGTGAAGGGGCACGTATAGCATTAAAGCGTACAGGCCGTCCTCGTCTGTTGACTGACAGAGACCGCTGACCGTTGAAGAGGCTCGTAATGTGTAATAGGTGGACATCTATGAGACCATCACACAGGAATTCGAAACTGCGTCAGGATCCACTGCAAGTACTATGACAGTTAGGTGGGAGGCGAGTAAATTTGGATTTTATGGTCGAGCGGCTGCTCATAAACCACACATCACGTCGGTAAATGCCAAACGACGCCTCGCTTGGTGTAAGGAGCGTAAACACTGGACGATTGAACAGTGGAAAAGCGTTGAGTGGAGTGACCAATTACGGTACACAATGTGGCGATCCGATGGCAGGGTGTGGCTATGGCGAATGCCCTGTGAACGTTATCTGCCATCGTGTGTAGTGCCATCAGTAAAATTCGGAGGCAATGGTGTTATGGTGTAGGCGAGTTTTTCATGGAGGGGGCTTACACCACTTGTTGTTTTGCGTGGCACTATCACAGCACAGGCCTACATTGATGTTTTAAGCACCTTCTTGTTTCCCCTTGTTGAAGAGCATTTCGGGGATGGCGATTGCACCTTTCAACATGATCGAGCGCCTGTTCATAATGCACAGTCTGTGGCGTAGTGGGTACACGACAATAACATCCTGTAATGGACTGGCCTGCACGGAGTCCTGACCTGAATCCTACGGAACACCTTCGGGATATTTTGGAACACCGACTTCGTGCCAGGCCTCACCGACCTACATCGATACCTCTCAGAGTAGCACTACGTGAACAATGAGCTGCCATTCCCCAAGAAACCTATCAGCACCTGATTGAACGCATGCCTGCTAGAGTGGAAGCTGTCATCAAGGCCTAGGGTGGGCCAAAGTGCGCCACGAACTTGTAAGTAATTTTCAGCCAGGTGTCCGGATACTTTTGATGACATAGTGTATGAATGATTTTCTCAAGACAGTTATAAGTTTGATACATAATTCCTAATCTCGTTTGAACGTTTTGTTATTAATAGACAGCATAGAATGTCTTGACAATGATCCCCAGCTGTTCTCTCACTATCGAACCTTTGCCGCCTTTCGTTCAGTGACCCGCACTGCCGATCGGTGCGTCGGTAGCCCACCACCGGATCACCTTATCAGTTTGCTAGAAACCTGCTCGTTCGACATGAGACGAGACAGAAAGAAAAATACATATTTAGTATACGCATTACATACACTGAACGCAAATTCAGTTAATGCTTTTCACTACCTAACGTCGCTCAAGCGAAAAATAAGATAGTACTGCTCCTTAAAATAACGAGCAGGTTAAGTTTAGAAAGCAGACGACAGGCGCCACAGATCGTTATTCCTGAAAATCGCAGCGAGGCAGGCCAAGAAAGGATTTACTGTGCTAGAATTTGCCCACTGCCAATCAGTAGTGAGCGTGCATGGAGCATTACGTGGCAAATTTCACAGCACACCTTCAGTTTACAACAGCATATTGAAGTGGCACGAGGAGCTCAAGTATGACCAACGTTTGTGAGACGCAAAGCGTTCGGGAGGTGGGGGGAGTGAGTGGAGGGGGGGGGGGGCATCTCAGAGCAGACAGAGGATCGTGTAAGGAACTTGACGTTGCGAAGTCCCACAAAGGGTACCTGCCTCACCAAACAGTCTGGGAAATCCTACATAAGCGATTAGGGGTGTAACTGTACTAATTACATCTCCTGTAAGCTGTAAAAATGAAATGTCGTGTGGCTAAGGCCTCCCGTCGGGTAGACCGTTCGCCTGGTGCAGGTCTTTCGATTTGACGCCACTTCGGCGACCTGCGCGTCGATGGGGATGAAATGATGATGATTAGGACAACACAACACCCAGTACCTGAGCCGAGAAAATCTCCAACCCAGCCGGGAATCGAACCCGGGACCTTAGGATTGACATTCCGTCACGCTGACCACTCTGCTACCGGGGCCGGACTCCATGATAACAAATTGCGACGTCTGCAGTTCTAATTTGGTGTACCTTCATAAGCTGAGTAGTTAAACGAAGGCCCACGTTCGCTTGCTACGGCCGCGCCTATCTGAGGTCACTGTACAATGCAGAGACCATATAGTTACAGGCTACCGACTTCATTGACCAGTTTCCAGCTCTTGTAGTTTGCGTTGTGATGAAAGCCGTTTCACTTTCAGTAAAATTTTGTATTTATTGAAATACATTTAAAACATTTAAAAATGTTTGAATAATAAATTGAAGGGCTAAAATATTCGCACACTGTCCAGACACAATAACGTAACTACTGCCTACGTTCGACATCAACATGCAGGTGGAAGTGCTACCAGTGGAAGGTATACAAAGCGTGTCCACGGTACGCGGAAAACAGTGCCGTCATGATCGTAGTGCAGAAACGGAGAGACTTAACTGACGTCCAAAACGGCATGACAAATGGCTTTCAGGAAGAGAATGGAAAAGTTCCCGAAATAGTTAAGTTTGGAAACAATTCGCGTGCCGCCATGGTTTAAAGTATACCGTGCATGGCAAAATGGCTCTACGCACAACCGGCGTCGAGGCAAAAATGTTGCACCAAGGGACCATAGACGAAAGGTATGAACGGCAGATGCAGAGATGTGAACGGGCGAATAGATGGGGAACTATTGAGCAGCTGACCACTCATATAACCAGAGGGCTACCAACAGTGTCTTCTCAACGACCGTTCAACGAACGTTGCTGCGTGTGGGCCTCTAAAACAAGCGCCTCGTTCATATACCCATGCTGACTGCTTTCCATCAGCGACGAAAGCTGGAATTTGCGCGCCATCATCGCAACAGGACGTCCACTGTGTGCCGACTGATAGCCTTTACAGAGGTATCACGTTCTGTGCCCCATTGTACTGATTACCGTTGGCGTGTATAGCGAGAAATAGATGACAGAGGGATAGAAAAACAATTAAAATCGCTCAGAAGAGGAAAGGCCGTTGGACCTGATCGGATACCGGTTCGATTTTACTCAGAGTACGCGAAGGAACTTGCCCCCCTTCTTGCAGCGTTGTACCCTAGGTCTCTAGAAGAGCGCAGCGTTCCAAAAGATTGGAAAAAGGCACAGGTCATCCCCGTTTACAAGAAGGGACGTCGAACAGATGTGCAGAACTATAGAGCTATATCTCTAACGTCGATCAGCTGTAGAATTTTGGTACACATATTATGTTCGAGTATAATGACTTTCCTGGAGACTAGAAATCTACTCTGTAGGGATCAGTATGGTTTTCGAAAAAGACGATCGTGTGAAACCCAGATAGCGCTATTCGTCCACGAGACTTAGAGGGCCATAGATACGGGTTCCTAGGTAGATGCCGTGTTTCTTGACTACCGCAAGGCGTTTGATACAGTTCCCCACAGTCGTTTAATGAACAGGATAAGAGCATATGGACTATCAGACCAATTGTGTTATTGGACTGAAGAGTTCCTAGATAACAGTACGGAGCATGTCATTCTCTATGGAGAGAAGTCTTCCGAAGTAAGAGTGATTTCAGGTGCGCCGCAGGGGAGTGTCGTAGTACCGTTGCTGTTCACAATATATATAAATTACCTTGTGGATAAGATCGGAAGTTCACTGAGGCTTTTTGCGGATGATGCTGAGGTATAACGAGAGGTTGCAACAATGGAAAATTGTATTGAAATGTAGGAGGATCTGCAACGAATTGACGCATGGTGCACGGTATGGCAACTGAATCTCAATGTTGACAAGTGTAATGTGCTGTGAAGACATAGAAAGAAATATCGTTTACCATTTAGCTACAATGTAGCAGGTCAGCAACTGGAAGCAATTAATTCCATAAATTGTCTGGGACTAGGCATTAGGAGTGATTTAAAATGGAATGACCACAAAAAATTAATCGTCGGCAAAGCAGATGCCAGACTGAGATTCATTTGAACAATCCTACGGAAATGCAATCCGAAAACAAAGGAAGTAGGTTACAGTACACTTGTGCGGCGAAATCGTTACGGAGATGATAGATAAACTCCAGTGGAAGACTTTGCAGGAGAGACGCTCAGCAGCTCGGTTCGGGCTTTTGTTGAATCGTCAAGAGCGTACCTTCACCGAGTAGTCAAGCAGTATATTGCTCCCTCCTACGTATATCCCACGAAGAGACCATGAGGATAAAGTCAGAGAGATTAGAGCCCACACAGAGTCATTATGACAATCTTTCTTTCCACAAACAATACGAGACTAAAATAGTAGGGAGAACCGATAGAGGTACTCAAGGTACCCTCCGCCACACACCGTCAGGTGGCTTGCGGAGTATGGATGTAGATGTAAATGTATAAATGTCTCAAAGCAAAGGGTTCAGGCCAGAGGAGAGAGCATTGTGGTCTGGGGAATGATTTCGTGTCATCCCCTGGGTGATTACCTCATTCTCGAAGCCTAAATGGATCACCACAAGCATGCATCTATCCATGGGGACCATGTCCACCCCTACGTGCAATCTGTTTTCCTCGCTGCGATTACAACTATCAGCAGGACAATGCAACGTTCTCACAGTGCTCATTCTATACATGCATGGTTCAAAGAGCAACAGGAAGAGTTTACCGTACTTCCCTGGCCACCAAACCCAATCGAGAATCTGTAGAATCACCTCGATGAAGCGTTCGAGACATGCATCCTCAACCGAAAAATCAAGCGCAGCTGGCCACTCCACTGAGAAGTCGGTATGGCTCAACATCAATGATGTTACCCTCCAGTACCCCACTGAGTCTCCTGCTGAACATATCGCAGTGGTCTGCGCTGCGAAAGGTGGTTATTCAGACTGTTGTCAGGTAGTGAGATTAATGTGACCGGGCAGTGTATAGACCTCTGCTTCCTTAGCTATTTAACTTTGCTCTTATCGCCTTGTGTTGTGGGCACATTATTGCTCACAAGTGTTGTTAGACTCTGGAATTGACTTGAAGTTACTGTCTGTCTCCTTAGAAAGCAATGAAAAACAGCTATTTATATGCAGTTCGGATTAGATTCTAAAACCCCTGCAACGATATTTTCACTTTTTCATGTTTTACGCTTTTTGTGCGTCCTGCTTTATCTGAGGAGTACTACTATCGACACATCGAACAACGTACAAGGTTGTCGTAACACCCCCTACACTCCGCTAGTTCTATGGAAAAGTCGGAATCGAGCGCGCCTTCTCGAGCAGCAGTCGCTGCCTCGCCACAGAATAGAGACTGTAGGAGTACAGGATGGAAACTCTGCTGAAATCCATGCGCCAAAATTTGGTACGCATGCTTGAAGTCTGCCTTATTGAAACCGAGTAAAAAGCTGAGTCTGAAGCCAATGGCGAACGGACACGTTTTGTATAATTTATTAACAGTGTGTCTTAGCTGTTGGCTTATCCACAAGTGAAGAGCTGTCTCAGGTACTGTAAAACCTATAAACGAGTAATGAGCAGCAATAAGAGAAAAAACACATAGGAAAGTGATGAGAGGTTCCCGAAGTGTCTGTTAGCGATACATAAGAAAATTTCCTTGCTGTAAACAGTAAAAGCTCCTTAAACTGAATAAAATCCTCTATGTAAATGAAGCAAAGCTACATCAGTTCCGTAATTAGTTTTTTGGTAGAGGTTCTCCTTTTCTTTTACATTATTAAAAACGACATGTTTCACATCTGCGTGTCTTCCCCACTGCTGTATATAATACCTCTCATTCGACCCTGAGGAATACGACTGGCGTATAAAACTGATTTCTTTCGTTTGTTGCGATGTTAAACCGCAGTTTGATGATGAAGTGTCTGTTGTTTTGTTTACGGATCGTAGTTAGTGTGATGCTTAATTTCCAAGTACTATTAGCACAAAATTTGAAGGGTTTTCATGAAAACTGTGGTCGATAGCTGCTTTATGTTTGGTTCAAATGGTTCAAATGACTCTAAGCGCTATGGGACTTAACATCTGAGGTCATCAGTCCCCTAGACGTAGAACTACTTAAACCTAACTAACCTAAGGGCATCACACACATCCAAGCCCGAGGCAGGATTCGAACCTGCGACCGTAGCAGCAGCGCGGTTCCGGACTGAAGTGCCTAGAACCGCTCCGTATATTTAGTTCATTTTAGGTGCACGTTGCTGTATACTAAATGTATCTAACATATCGTAAGTAATTTTAAAGTTGGCAGGGAAGCCAATCTTACACAGTATGGAGAAAATAGAGTTCGGTTCCCGAGTGCGCCACGCACAAGTAGTCTGCATCTCACAAGGGAACCGCGCCTACTCGTCATCAGCGAATTCGTCCAAATTTATGGCATATATAGGGCTCGGACAGAAATAATTGGGACAGGAGCAGGAGCTCCAGGTGGCCAGGCGTTTAAAAGAAAGCAGCACTTTGCGGCGCGGCTTCGACGAGGGAGTAACCATTTATGGCGGACCAATTTGCAAGCTGTGTGTGGCTTAGTGGAAAGTATGTGGAGGGTAAGCCAAGATCCGTGAGTTCGAGTCCGACTGTGGAAACTATTTCAATTTCTACGTTACTTACTCTGCAAAAAAAAAAAAAAAAAAAAAAAAAAAAAAAAAAAAAAAAAAAAAAAAAAAAAAATTGATTACATACAATTTCCAGGAAGCGATTGTAAGCTGTACGCGAGAATTTCGTGTATAAAATTAGATGCTTTCATTATTTTACAGTTGATGATTTGCACTTGCTGGTGTTGTGAACAGTTTACAAGCAGTAAATGCACGTTTCTCAAACTAGTGATCGTAATTTTCTGTAGCACTTGTTGCTGGAAGAAAATGTTTAAGAAGACGGAAAAACTGAAAACATCTCACATTTACGACAAATTTGGACAAAAGTTTCTTTACGACACTTATCAAGCGTTATTTATTAAACGAATATAATTCATATTACGTAATACGTTAGAGTGAACTTGTAGGTCTGGGCCCAATTCACAACATTTGTTTGAATTAAATTTCAGTCAGCCTACTGGCTTCATTTAAAGTAACGCCTATGCGCTACTTTCCTGCTGAAAACATGAATTAAAATTTTAGCCCCGATGCACACCCCGAAACTCCTGCAGTGTGTTCAATAACAGCTGTTTCTGTTGGAAGTGAGGTTCATTTATTTGGCTTCTTACAAAACAAAGGAGCCGCTCTCAGCTTTCCTTGCTGTATACTCTCTTCTACTCTGTGGCGTCGCTATTTCGTACAATGCAGAGGCGTTATCTTCAAGTACTTTTATGCTGGCGACGGCAGTCGTTCAGGTTTCGCATGGAACAGCTGACCTCTGTCGAGCCGCTCAAAAACAAATGAACAGTTTGCAGGTGTTGATAAAATACGGTGTGGAAGTTTCCATCGCGTGGTAGCGTCACCGTAATTGATTAGTCGATTTACTCTCGGAGGATGCACGTAATTACTCTCGAAATCAGTGGACAGGTCAGTAGTAAATTATTATTTGCCGTATAATCAAATCTACAGCGAACTGCAACAGCGTGTTAATTTAATTTGGAGAAAAACAATACTGCAATAACAAACTCCTAGTATGAAAATGGAACTAAATTTACGGTCCTAATATGGGCGTGGATCGGTCTAGCCATTGTTAGGACGTGTGGTGCCTACGAACTACAGTGAATGGCATGAACCGTTATCTTTTCAAAGCAACCTTTGTCCCTTTAAATTTTAAAAACTTTAATATTTGTAAACTAAAACACACTGATCAGCCAGAACACCATGACCATCTACCTAACAGACGGCATGTTCACCTTTGGCACGGATAACAGCCGCGACACGTCGTGGCATGGAAGGAATGATGCCTTGGTAGGTCGCTCGACGGACGGAGTTGGGGCGACATCTTCACTCGCAAGTCTCCTGTTGTTGTTGTGGTCCTCAGTCCAGAGACTGGTTTGATGCAGCCCTCCATGGTACTATATCCTGCGCAGGCTTCTTCATCTCCAAGTAACTACTGCAACCTACAGACTTCTGCATAGCGTATTCATCTTTTGGTCTCCCTCTACGGTTTTTACCTTCCACACTGCCGTCCAATACCAAATTGGTGATCCGTTGATGCCTCAGAACATGTCCTACCAACTGATCCCTTCTTCTTGTCAAGCAGTGCCACATATTCCTCTTCTCCCCAATTCTATTCAGTACCTCCGTGATCTATCCATCTCATCTTCAGCATTCTTCTGTAGCACCACGTTTCGGAAGCTTCCCTTTCTCTTCTTGTCTAAACTAGTTATAGTCCATGTTTCATTTCCATACATGGCTACACTCCATACAAATACTTTCAGAAACGACTTCCTGACACTTAACACTATACTCGATGTTAACAAATTTCACTTCTTCAGAAACGCTTCAGTTTCCATAGCCAGTCTACATTTAATATCCGATCTACTTCGACCATCATCAGTTATTTTGCTCCCCAAATAGCAAAGCTCATCTACTACTTTAAGTGTCTCATTTCCTAATCTAATTCCCTCGGCATCATCTGATTTAATTCGACTACATTCCATTATCCTCGTTTTGCTTTCGTTGATGTTCATCGCATATCCTCCTATCAAGACACTGTCCATTCCTTTCAACTGTTCTTCCAAGTCCTTTGCTGTTTCTGACTGAATTACAGTGTCATCGGCAAACCGCAAAGTTTTTATTTGTTCTCCATGTATTTTAATTCCTACTACAAATTTTTCTTTTGTTTCTTTTACTGCTTGCTCAGTGTACAGATTGAATAACATCGGGTATAGTCTACAACCCTGTCTCACTCCCTTCCCAACCACTGCTTCCCTTTCATGTCCCTAGACTCTTACAACTGCCATCTGGTTTCTGTACAAATTGTAGATAACCTTTCGCTCCCTGTATTTGACCCCTGCCACCTTCAAAATTTGAAACAGAGTATTCCAGTAAACAGTGTCAAAATCCTTCTCTAAGTCCACAAATGCTGGATACGTAGGTTTGTCTTTCCTTAATGTATCTTCTAAGATAAGTTGTAGGGTCAGTATTGCCTCCCGTGTTCCAACATTTCTACGGAATCCAAACTGCTCCTCCCCGAGATCGGCTTCAACTAGTTTCTCCATTCGTCTGTAAACAATTCGTGTTAGTATTTTCCAGCCGTGACTCTGGCGAGCCGACGCAGCGGTGTATCAATTGGAACTCGCTACTGTATTCCTCGAACCACTCCATGACACTCGTGGCCGTATGACATGGCATATTATCTTGCTGAAACATACCACTCGTGATGACTGGGTGTTGTGTGATGTCCTTAGGTTAGTTATGTTTAAGTAGTTCTAAGTTCTAGAGGACTGGTGACCATAGATGTTAAGTCCCATAGTGCTCAGAGCCATTTGAACCATTTGAACATACCACTGCCGCCGGGAAATATGATCGTCGTGCAGTGCTGTACGTGGTCTACAACGAGGGCATAATACACCTTCGCCGTCATGAATCCTTGCACGAGCTCCAATGGTTCCATGGATGCAGACGCGAATGTTCCCCAGAGGATGATGGAGCCGACGCCAGCTTGTCTCTATCCCGCCGCACTACAAGTGTCGACGAGCTGTTTCCGTGGAAGACGACGAAATCGCACCCTCCCATTGACAAGATCAAGATGGCGTCGGTATTCAACAGACCATGGAACGCAGAGCCACTGCACCAACACCCAGTGCCAAATAGTCACATTCCGTTATAGCCGTAGTTGCCGATGTCGTGGTGATATCATTGGCACATGCATGAGTCGTCGTCGGCTGTGGAGCCCCACCTTTAGTAGTGTTCGGAGCGTTAAAGTCTGACCTCAGTTCAGCCACCTCGTGTACCACGTCTCCCTAAAGTACCCAATACTTGGGATATACGTCCAGGGAACGGGCACGCCAGTCCATTCACCGAATATCCTCTCGTCCCAAGAGCTCCTGCAACCGCGCTGTACGTGACTGATGGGAAGATTATTGATGCATCAAGACGTTGGCTGCAACGTCGACAAATAGTGTTGTACCATGCTGGCATACAGGCACCCCAGCGATATGCCGTATGACGGTCGCAATGAACGGAGATTATGTTGAAAAATATGGTTCTCTAGCCGAAAGAGTGGGAAATAATATGGTGTATCGGATTCCTGATTAAAACCAACCTGCTTTCAGAAAAAAAGTGTTGCGTCACATATTGAACACTCCTCGTAGCCGACCTGTGTGGCCGAGTGGTTCTAGGCGCTTCAGTCTGGAACCGCACGACCACTAAGGTCGCAGGTTCGAATCCTGCCTCGGGCATGGATGTGTATGTCCTTAGGTTAATTCAAATGGCTATGAGCACTATGGGACTTAACATCTGATGTCATCAGTCCCCTAGAACTTAGAACTACTTAAACCTAACTAACCTAAGGACATCACACACATGCATGCCCGAGGCAGGATTTGAACCTGCGACCGTAGCGGTCGTGCGGTTCCAGACTGAAGCGCCTAGAACCGCTCGGCCACATCGGCCGGCTCCTTAGGTTAGTTAGGTTTAAGTAGTTCTAAGTTCTAGTGGACTGATGACCTCAGAAGTTAAGTCCCATAGTGCTTAGAGCCATTTGAACCGCTCCTTGTATATGAAAAGTAATTAAAAACAAATAGATGTTCTTTGTTGAAAAATATGAACATGTGTTTGTTAAGATGTGTTTCCATTTATAATAAACATGGTATTTAATCAAAACTGTAAAAGCAGCTATTGGTGAGATACGAACCAGTGACTTCATTATTAGAACAACTTTTACACTTTACACTTTTTTGTCAAAAAACACTCTATTAACTCTTCTTTTTGTCTACATAGTAGTTTTTATTCAATAATACGTAACCTAGAAAAAAGAACGATGACACAAGCGGCAATTTAAATCTGGTAAATCAAAGAGAAGGACATTCCAAATCTTTCTCCCTTTCTAAATGCTTATGTACAGGGTGTTTCAAAAATGACCGGTATATTTGAAACGGCAATAAAAACTAAACGAGCAGCGATAGAAATACACCGTTTGTTGCAATATGCTTGGGACAACGGTATGTTTTCAGGCGGACAAACTTTCGAAATTACAGTAGTTACAATTTTCAACAACAGATGGCGCTGCAAGTGATGTGAAAGATATAGAAGACAATGCAGTCTGTGGGTGCGCCATTCTGTACGTCGTCTTTCTGCTGTAAGCGTGTGCTGTTCACAACGTGCAAGTGTGCTGTAGACAACATGGTTTATTCCTTAGAACAGAGGATTTTTCTGGTGTTGGAATTCCACCGCCTAGAACACAGTGTTGTTGCAACAAGACGAAGTTTTCAACGGAGGTTTAATGTAACCAAAGGACCGAAAAGCGATACAACACAATAACGGATCTGTTTGAAAAATTTCAACGGGCTGGGAACGTGACGGATGAACGTGCTGGAAAGGTAGGGCGACCGCGTACGGCAACCACAGAGGGCAACACGCAGCTAGTGCAGCAGGTGATCCAACAGCGGCATCGGGTTTCCGTTCGCCGTGTTGCAGCTGCGGTCCAAATGACGCCAACGTCCACGTATCGTCCCATGCGCCAGAGTTTACACCTCTATCCATACAAAATTCAAACGCGGCAACCCCTCAGCGCCGCTACCATTGCTGCACGAGAGACATTCGCTAACGATATAGTGCACAGGATTGATGACGGCGATATGCATGTGGGCAGCATTTGGTTTACTGACGAAGCTTATTTTTACCTGGACGGCTTCGTCAATAAACAGAACTGGCGCATATGGGGAACCAAAAAGCCCCATGTTGCAGTCCCATCGTCCCTGCATCCTCAGAAAGTACTGGTCTGGGCCGCCATGTCTTCCAAAGGAATCATTGGCCCATTTTTCAGATCCGAAACGATTACTGCATCACGCTATCTGGACATTCTTCGTGAATTTGTGGCGGTACAAACTGCCTTAGACGACACTGCGAACACCTCGTGGTTTATGCAAGATGGTGCCTGGCCACATCGCACAGCCGACGTCTTTAATTTCCTGAATGAATATTTCGATGATCGTGTGATTGCTTTGGGCTATCCGAAACATACAGGAGGCGGCGTGGATTGGCCTCCCTATTCGCCAGACATGAACCCTTGTGACTTCTTTCTGTGGGTACACTTGAAAGACCAGGTGTACCGCCAGAATCCAGAAACAATTGAACAGCTGAAGCAGTACATCTCATCTGCATGTGAAGCCATTCCGCCAGACACGTTGTCAAAGGTTTCGGGTAATTTCATTCAGAGACTACGCCATATTATTGCTACGCATGGTGGATATGTGGAAAATATCGTACTATAGAGTTTCCCAGACTGCAGCGCCATCTGTTGTTGAAAATTGTAACTACTGTAATTTGGAAAGTTTGTCTGCCTGAAAATGCACTGTTGTCCCAAGCATATTGCAACAAACGGTGTATTTCTATCGCTGCTCGTTTAGTTTTTATTGCCGTTTCAAATATACCGGTCATTTTTGAAACACCCTGAATAAACCATTATTCCTCCATTTCCTTCTAGTCTGCTCTAAGAAAATTTCGTTATATAACAATAAAGATAAGCAGGCACTGACGGATGATAAATTTTGAATAGAATACAAATCAAGTTTTGAGCACACAGTGTATGTCAGTGGTCAATAGTTTCAGGTTGTTGTTACGCCTTAGTTGCTGTACATGGTGCCAGCCAGTCAAGGAATATTTTAGGGAATTGGTGTAAAAAATGTATTTCAAAGGCTCAGTCAAATCTTTACAAGTATTCTCCCAGAGTAATTCACGCCGTGTCTACGTGACACAAGTCACTTGTCTTTCAAAACCGAAGCAGTTCTGTCCAGTTAAAGCTGCTGACAGGAGACGCCCTGAGCCCTCTGCTGTAACTGCTAGCGAATTCACGCCATTGGTTGGATCGTGGGATACCGATCACGTGTGTGGACGCTGGAGCGTTCTGCGGAGCAGAACACAGTTGCTTCTCTCTCTTGTAATCCAGACGTCTTCGCCTGCTTTTCACGACCGGCCACCAACGTAAGTTAACATGAACCGCTTCTCCTTCCGTTGCCCATTTCAATTAATTGTTCCACCTCCTAGACTGGCCTAAACCTAGTAACTTCCTACCCTAGGCGCGCCCCTTGTACGCCTTACATTGATATTTATTCTCGTTATTGTACCTAATTTCCTGTTTTGCCATTTAACGGCAGCCCTGGTACCCACACTCTAATCCTGACCGCTCGACTTCCTGCACCCTGTCGTCACGAGGCATATGTAACAACCGCCTCCCCCCTTTCCCAAACCCAGTATACATTTACAATTGGTGACCAGAAGTGGGATGATACACATTTAAATTGCATTAAATTTTACCCTGTGTCTTGCTTATGACATGTTTTTCACGACATATTACCAAATTTTCTGTTGCCTTTCGTCTAGTGCAGTCTGTATGGAAATAAATTTCAGTGGAAGATTAGTAACCCTCAGTTGAGTCTCAACCTCATGCACATTTCATGTAATTAATGAAGTTGCTGCATAACTTCTGACAAGCATTATCATTTTGTTTTGGGAAATAATTCTTATCCGCTTCAATGAGCTCCGCTGAAGTGATGTTTCTGCCATAATACCTTGTTGGAGATGTTACCTGTTCCTTTGTACCGTTCCGTATAGTGTTGTAACTTCTGCATGCGAATTCGCTAGTAAGTTGGATGTGTTTTGCACAGGAAGTGCTCGGCAACGTTCAGTCCATGAGGCCTTTTGTGAGACTGAGTTTATTTCACAGACACAGTAGCAATGTACATTTTTGTGCCCACTTCACGTCAGGCGTTGTTAATCAACACTATGTTAACACACACATCGAAAAAGGTTTTGCATTAGCCCGGTTCCCAGAACTCCTGAAGACAGACGTTGACTGTGGGTATTCTATCACAGATCACAGACACAGTCCCTTTGACTGTTCAGAGATATCACTAAACACGCCCAAAGATGTAAACAACCATGTATGTGCAGCGCCTATTAGACAGAGGGGGGTCCGACAGACGATCAGTTCCAGTCATTCCACCAGGAAGCAGTTACACGGCTCATGTTGTCTTTAGTTCAACCAGTACCGCGGTTCGATCGCGCCCGCATTGTTACTTTTGCCAGGAAGGGCTCTCAACAAGGGAAGTGACATATGTCTCGGAGTGAACCAAAGCGATGTTGTTCGGTCATGGACAAGATACAGAGAGACAGGAACTGTCGATGACATGCCTCGCTCAGGCCGCCCAAGGAGGAGGGTGTGCGCAGGTCTCAACCCACACCCCTCAGACAGGTGACGGGCAGCGGCATGTGTTGTGACGTTGAGTCCTTCTCTGAACCTCAGCGTCGACGGCATCAGACACAGACAGCAGGGCAGTGGGGCTGTGGCAACAAGTCCCTCGAAGGATCCAGTATACCAGCATATGGAGCCTGGTCTTCAGCCGAACGCTGCTGCTGGCACTGCCCAGTCATCCCCTGGTCTGGTTGTGCTCTGGTGTCATGGTGCGCCTACTCAGCGATGACCAAGTCCCCGAAACGAATCACGTCCCATCCTCAAATTCAGCCTCATTTGCACTCCGTTACTGTCTATTCGTTTCTCTAAAACCGGGTGTCCAATTACGTCGCCCATAACAAAGACTCTCGCTCGAGCGTGGTGGCAACGACCTGTTTACCACACAGTTCAAAAATGTTCAAATGTGTGTGAAATCTTATGGGACTTAACTGTAAGGTCATCAGTCCCTAAGCTTACACACAACTTAACCTAAATCATCCTAAGGACAAACACACACGCCCACGTCGGAGGGAGGACTCGAACCTCCGCGCGGGATCAGCCGCAGCGCACTACACAGTTCTTTGCGGTACACGGCAGTTTATCACTGCGCTCAGCTGTACTCGCCTTGCACCTCACTTGCACATCTATTATCGTGCCCTATAATGTCGACATAGCGTGGCTGACGGCCAGTCATGATACCGAACTACTCCACGGCGGCATCCATTGTACTTGGAGTCACTCACAGTTAAGATTTAATACTTTTACCTAAAATAGTGAGTCGTGCCACCACACAGCCTCCCTCCATACAGAAGACCCAGTTCCTCAACTCTTTCTCCGAAACTTTACTCTGCTTTAATTACATCTATACTGCTTCCCTGTACAGTTACCTCAACTTGTCTGTTCCTAACTATTACGTAAGTAATACACTGAAAGGCCAAAGAAAACGGATACACCTGCTTAATACCGCATAGGGCCACCGAGAGCATCCGGAAGTGTTGCAGCACGGAATGGCATGGACCCAACTAATGTCTGAAGTAGTGCTGGGGGAATCTGTGACCATGATTCCTACGTGGCTGTCCACATATCCGTAAGAGTACAAGGGGGCAGAGATCTCTTCTCAACACCGTGATTCACGGCATCCCAGATACGCTAAATAATGCTGGGGGAATCTGTGACCATGATTCCTACAGGGCTGTCCACATATCCGTAAGAGTACAAGGGGGCAGAGATCTCTTCTCAACACCGTGATTCACGGCATCCCAGATACGCTAAATAATGCTCATGACTGGGGAGTTTTGTGGCCAGCGGAAGTGTTTAAGCTCAGAAGAGTGTTCCTGGAGACACTCTGTAGCAATTCTGGACGTGTGAGGTGTCGCATTGTCCTGATGGAATTTCTCAAGTCCGTCGGAATGCACAATGGACATGAATGGATGCAGGTGAGCAGACAGGATGCTTACGTACGTGTCACCTGTCAGAGTCGTACCTAGGCGTATCAGGAGTTGCACGTAACCGCGACTGCACACGCCCCACACCATTACAGAGCCTCCACCAGCTTAAACAGTCGACATGCAAAGTCCATGGATTCATGAGGTTGTCTCATACCTATATACGTCCATCCGCTCGATACAATTTGAAACGAGATTCGTCCGACCAGGCAACGTCGGTTTTGATGGGCCTAGGCGAGGCGTAAAGCTTCCCGTCATGCAGTCATCAAGGGTAGAAGAGTGGATACTCGGCTCCGAAAGCCCGTATCAAAGATGTTTCATTCAATGGTTCGCACACTGACACTTTCTGATGGCCCATCATTGAAATATACAGCAATTTGCAGAAGGGTTTCACTTCTCTCACGTTGAAAGATTCTCTTCAGTCGTCGTTGGTCCCGTTCTTACAGGATCTTTTTCCGGGCGCCACGATGTCGGATATTTGATGTTTTACCGGATTCCTGATATTCACGGTACACTCGTGAAATGATCGTAGAGGAAAATCCCCACCTCATCGCTACCTCGGAGTTGCTGTGTCCCGCCCGCATCTCGTGGTCGTGTGGTAGCGTTCTCGCTTCCCACGCCCGGGTTCCCGGGTTCGATTCCCGGCGGGGTCAGGGATTTTCTCTGCCTCGTGATGGCTGGGTGTTGTGTGCTGTCCTTAGGTTAGTTAGGTTCAAGTAGTTCTAAGTTCTAGGGGACTTATGACCACAGCAGTTGAGTCCCATAGTGCTCAGAGCCATTTTTGCTGTGTCCCAGCGCTCGAGCACCGACTATAACACAACGTTCAAACTCATTTCAATCTTGACAACATGCCATTGTAGCAGCAGTAACCGATCCAACAACTACGCCAGATACTTGTTGTGTTATACACACGTTGCCGACGGCAGCGCCGTATTCTGCCTGTTTATGTATCTCTGTATTTGAATACGCATGCCTATACCAGTTTCTTTGGCGCTTCAGTGTATATCAAATAAGTCGACCTACTTGTGATCTCTTGCCCTGCGAATCCAATCGGCCGGTAGATGCATCGCCAGTGGATTAGGTTTCCTTAAACCACGTCGTCTCAAATATAAAAAAAAACTAGCCAGAACAAAACTAGAATCGCCATGATGTTGAGAAATGTGACACTGCAAGTCAGAAATACTTGACGTCTCCTATTCTGATACTGCTATACATGCTGTAACATTTGTTCCACAGGTATCCGCCTTTTTAGGCTGCTATCATTTGGCTTAAGGAGTGGTCCAGACCTGGGTCCCAAGTATTGTTAGGAAAGGTAAGATTCTCTTTGGATAAGATCTCTAGTGGTTCACCTGGGCAGTACAGCTGTGGCTGTCTCACATTAGAGTAACTCTCATCATAGCCATTAGTAAATTAAACCAAGAGCCTACCATATCACACCTAGTCCCGTTAATTAATCGTCCGCTGCCTTGTGTATCCAAACGTTCTGCCCCATGAGTTTCCCTTTCTCATAACAACTACCAACCACCATGGCGTTGTTGTACACTGAATATATCCAGCGGAGCCCAGTTCTCGAAACATAAGGGTCTTGGTTCAGTCAACTTCTTTGGGCAGAGATGTTCTCCTGTTTTTCCTTCAAATATTTGCAGGATGCATATGTTCCTACTCATTTCAACCTCGCGAGTTGGGCATATGACATTTCTAGAGGTCACCCACGCCCACCCGAAGTGTCGATCCCATGCTTCTGCAAGTAGTAACACCCCTTCCTCCCCTACTTGCATAAATTTTTCAACTACCGCATAAGTGTGCTCTGTGTCACACCAAAATACTGCGTATTTCTCAGCTAATGGCATTTTTACCGACACGTACAATCAGGCGCTATCTGTTATTGCACCCACTGCTGTACTATGGCAATAAAATTATAAATTTTGACTACTCGGTTCCACTGCTGGTTGTAATTTCTATGGCAGCTCTCCTTGCACCATTCTCAACCTCTGCAGAAATTGCGGTAGTGACAACTAGGCAGGACTTAACTGGCCATGTAGCGCCTGGTGAACTGCCTCCTTCAAATTTTTCAACTCGACTCCTGCGTCCCAGATGCTATCACCTAGCGACTGCAAAACCTTGCTAGGGTTACCTTGCACCTAACACCTGCATGCGTGCTTGCACTGCCACCAGATCCTGGTTCAGAGTACTAGCCGAAGTACTGGTATAATCCATGACGTCCTTAGTCACATGGTGGAGCAAGCATCTCTTGTTCAGCACGCTGTTCTCCAAGTTTATAATTTGCGTGGGATACCAGTATATAGTCACCTTATTCGCTTCTGCTAACCCTATTGTGGCTTCTGCTGTTTCACTCAATTCGTTCACGTTGCTTTCTTCTGCTCTCCTGAAGACTGTCTTCCTGTTCTGCCCCCAGCATTTACACATCTCCTTTTTATTGTCTCAAGCTCGTACAGAACTACTTCAATCACCTCTTGAAACTGCTCCTTTAATCGTGCATATACCCCGAGCAAGTTCCTGTGTTCCTTTGAGACCTCTCTCTCTGCTCTCCACTACTAATCGCCAATTCTTGCTCGCCTGAAAATACTTTTTCCAGGCTCCTGATTTCATTTCGTAGTCCCCCGCGCATTAAATACTAAACTCCAAAACCATTTGTGGCAAGAAAAAACCACATCTGGCCGTCTGGAAAATAACACACCACCGTCTAGGTTGTGCACCTGCAATTCCATTACTCCGCCTCTGTCGAAGAGGTACAGTACTGCCAAAGCTAGCATTCTTCTTCTCCATCGCCTGGCAACCTGAAGACAGGGATCCATATTACCTCACCTCTCCCAAGAAGTCTGCTATTTCTAAACAGCGATCAGCTTATTGTTCTTCTGATAAGACCACAACAAATAAAGCTATAGATCTACTCCTACTACTATTAACATTACGTCCTCCGCTACACCTACAAATAAACTCCACAAAATCGATACACGTAATTACTCTCTTGTCCTTAATGTATAATGAGTCTGAGGTATTTGGACTTCCCTCTCCTGTTACTCATCGTTTCGCCTTTTCCTCTTAATGTCCTTCCTTACCTTTATTAGTAATCGCCTCTGGCGCACCCTTGAATGGTCCCAGAAATCCGACATGCACGATCGTCGCCCTTGTTGGTAACCACGGCTTCACATTCACTGTTAATGTAGTTTCATTTACTTAACATGGGCCCTGGTACCATGTTAAAAACTTCTGTGTCTTTTCCTTGGGCAAATATGTACTCCATAACTTCACCCATTTTCCCACGTTCCCACGGGTCTCACTGCCTCTTCCTGTTTTTCCAAAGCCGTCATATTTGCTCTTTGTACCCTGTTCCTCACCTCCTTTACTTTTCTTGCAAAATCATGGACAGCTTCTCCCTTTCTGTCAGTATTCTTGTCAATCATGTCTAAAGGTGACGGCATGTTTTTGCCAAACATTACCTCGAAAGGTGGTTGTACGTATCTTAGGGTTATACGCATTTAGAACAAAAGTTAGGTATGTGTACTAGTGGGAATGATCTGAATCCGCATAGTAACAAAGCATTTTCCCAGTTGTTCTATGAACTCTCCCTGTCCTTCCATTAAATTGCGGATGTAGTGGGATAGTCCTCAACTTCTTCACTCTAAGCAACATATACATTTCCTTCATCAGGTCTGACATGAAGTTCGTTCTCTGGTCCGTTATGATAGTCTGTCGCACTCTGAATGTCAATATCCAATAATAATTAACGCCTGTGCAACACTGATTACCTGTTGGTCCGGCATTGGCACCATCCAGACATAAGAAGAAAAATTATCTATTATGGTCAGCACAAAATGATTATCTTCCCCCATGAACCATGGACCTTGCCGTTGGTGGGGAGGCTTGCGTGCCTCAACGATACGTACTGTAGGTGCAACCACAACGGAGGGGTATCTGTTGAGAGGCCACACAAACGTGTGGTTCCTGAAGAGGGGCAGCAGCCTTTTCAGTAGTTGCAGGGGCAACAGTCTGGATGATTGACTGATGTGGCCCTGTAACACTAACCAAAACGGCCTGCTGTTGTGGTACTGCGAACGGCTGAAAGGAAGGGGAAAGTACAGCCGTAATTTTTCTCGAGGGCATGCAACTTTACTGTATGATTAAATGATGATGGCGTCCTCTTGGGTAAAATATTCCGGAGGTAAAATAGTCCCCCATTCGGATCTCCGGGCGGGGACTACTCAAGAGGACATCGTTATCAGGAGAAAGAAAACTGGCGTTCTACGGATCGGAGCGTGGAATGTCACATCCCTTAATCGGGCAGGTAGGGTAGAAAATTTAAAAAGGGAAATGGATGGGTTAAAGTTAGATATAGTGTGAATTAGTGAAGTTTGGTGGCAGGAGGAACAAGACTTTTGGTCAGGTGAATACAGGGTTATAAATAGAAAATCAAATAGGGGTAATGCAGGAGTAGGTTTCATAATGAATAAAAAAAATAGGAGTGTGGGTAAGCTACTACAAACAGCATAGTGAACGCATTATTGTGGCCAAGATAGATACGAAGCCCACGCCTACTACAGTTGTACAAGTTTATATGCCAACTAGCTCTGCCGATGATGAATAAATTGATGAAATGTATGATGAGATAAAAGAAATTATTCAGGTAGTGAAGGGAGACTAAAATTTAATAGTCATGGGTGACTGGAATTCGACAGTAGGAAAAGGAAGAGAAGGAAACGTCGTAAGTGAATATGGATTGGGGCTAAGAAATGAAAGAGGAAGCCGCCTGGTAGAATTTTGCACAGAGCATAACTTAACCGTAGCTAACACTTGGTTCAAGAATCATGAAAGAAGGCTGTATACATGGAAGAACTCTGGAGATACTAAAAGGTTTCAGATAGATTATATAATGGTAAGACAGAGATTTAGGAACCAGATTTTAAATTGTAAGACATTTGCAGGGGCAGATGTGGATTCTGACCACAATCTATTGGTTATGAACTGTAGATTAAAACTGAAGAAACTGCCAAAAGGTGGGAATTTAAGGAGATGGGACCTGGATAAACTGAAAGAACCAGAGGTTGTACAGAGTTCCAAGGAGAGCATAAGGGAACAATAAACAGGAATGGGGGAAAGAAATACAGTAGAAGAAGAATGGGTAGCTTTGAGGAATGAAATAGTGAAGGCAGCAGAGGATCAAGCACGTAAAAAGACGAGGGCTAGTAGAAATCCTTGGGTAACAGAAGAGATACTGAATTTAATTGATGAAAGGAGAAAATACAAAAATGCAGTAAGTGAAGGAGGTAAAAAGGAATACAAACGTCTCAAAAATGAGATCGACTGGAAGTGCAAAATGGCTAAGCAGGGATGGCTAGAGGACAAATGTCAGGATGTAGAAGCTTATCACACGAGGGGTAAGATAGATACGGCCTACAGGAAAATTAAAGAGACCTTTGGAGAAAAGAGAACCACTTGCATGAATATCAAGAGCTCAAAGAAGGGAAAGCAAAAGTTGGAAGGAGTATATAGAGGGTCTATACAGGGGCGACGTTCTTTAGGAAAATATTATGGAAATGGAAGAAGAGGTAGATGGAGATGAAATGGGAGATATGATACTGCGTGAAGAGTTTGACAGAGCACTGAAATACAAACGAGGCCCCGGGAATAGACAACATTCCATTAGAACTACTGACAGCCTTGGGAGAGCCAGTCCTGACAAAACTCTACCATCTGGTGAGCAAAATGTATGAGACAGGCGAAATTCCCTCAGACTTCAAGAAGAATATAATAATTCCAATCCCAAAGAACGCAGGTGTTGACAGATGTGAAAATTACCGAGCTATCAGTTTAATAAGTCACAGCTGCAAAATACTAACGAGAATTCTTTACAGACAAATGAAAAAACTGGTAGAAGCCGACCTCGGGGAAGACCAGTTTGGATTCCGTAGAAATGTTGGAACACGTGAGGCAATACTGACCCTACGACTTATCTTAGAAGAAAGATTAAGAAAAAGAAAGGCAAACCAACGTTTCTAGTATTTGTAGACTTAGAGAAAGCTTTTGACATTGTTGACTGGAATACTCTCTTTCAAATTCTGAAGGTGGCAGGGGTAAAACACAGGGAGCGAAAGGCTATTTACAATTTGTACAGAAACCAGATGGCAGTTATAAGAGTCGAGGGACATGAAAGGGAAGCAGTGGTTGGGAAGGGAGTGAGACAGGGTTGTAGCCTCTCCGCGGTGCCATTCAATCTGTTTATTGAGCAAGCAGTAAAGGAAACAAAAGAAAAGTTCGGAGTAGGTATTAAAATCCATGGAGAAGAAATAAAAACTTTTAGGTTCGCCAATGACATTGTAATTCTGTCAGAGACAGCAAAGGACTTGGAAGAGCAGTTGAACGGAATGGACAGTGTCTTGAAAGGAGGGTATAAATTGAACATCAATAAAAGCAAAACGGGGATAATGGAATGTAGCCGAATTAAGTCGGGTGATGCTGAGCGAATTAGATTAGGAAATGAGACACTTAAAGTAGTAAAGGAGTTTTGCTATTTTGGGAGCAAAATAACTGATGATTTTCGAAGTAGAGCGGATATAAAATGTATACTGGCAATGGCAAGGAAAGAGTTTCTGAAGAAGAGAAATTTGTTAACATCGAGTATTGATTTAAGTACCATGAAGTCGTTTCTGAAAGTATTTGTATGGAGTGTAGCCATGTATGAAAGTGAAACATGGACGGTAAATAGTTTAGACAAGAAGAGAATAGAAGCTTTCGAAATGTGGCGCTACAGAAGAATGCTGAAAATTAGATGGGTAGATCACATAACTAATGATGAGGTACTGAATAGAATCGGGGAGGAGTTTGTAGCACAACTTGACTAGAAGAATAGAAGAAGGGCAGCGTGGAGGGTAAAAATCGTAGAGGGAGACCAAGAGATGAATACACTAAGCAGATTCAGAAGAATGTAGTTTGCAGTAGGTACTGGGAGATGAAGAAGCTTGCACAGGATAGAGTAGCATGGAGAGCTGATCAAACCAGTCTCAGGACTGAAGACCACAAGAACAAAAACAAAACGATTATGCACTGGGGTTCGATTGAATGGTCCAAAGAAGTCCACCCCAACGAAATTAAAATGTTCTGGTGCTTCTGACAATCTTTGTGACAATACCCGCTTCTGACTCAACTTGGCTCTTTGTGCACAATCCACACAGTTCTCGACGTATCAGTCCACACATCCCTTGGTTCCTTTCCACCAATACTTCTTTGCCACCTTTCGTCCTGCATCCACCAAGGCCAGAGAAAATTTGATCAGTATCTCACATCATGCTTCCAGTTTTAACTTGGCTAGCTCCACCTGCCATGGTCCTCATTTTGTCTCTCTGCACAACAATCCGTCACACATACCAAATTGCCACTGTTTGTTATACTGCCTGCAGTCCCCTTCAGTGTTCTGTGCTGCTCGACATTCTCTAAGATTGTGACCCAGTGTTTGTATTACAGCTACCTTTCTGCTTGGCCCGTCCGCATTTCTGTGTTTCCTTCCCAGCTTGTGGGTTACTTCATACTCAAATTCACAGAGTTTCAACGCCCATCACATTAATCTACTACACGGGTCATTAAAGCCTAGTGACCACTTTAAACCTGCATGGACCTTTACTACCTTAAACTTCCTCTCATACAAATAACATTGAAAGTACATTATTCCGTATATCAGACTAAGCATTTCGCTCTCCGTTTTAAGTAATTTCTTTCCACTGTGTTCAAGCATCTTGATGCAAACGCAACAGAATGTCAAGACCATCTACCCCTGGCTGAACGCGCAGCCAAAGGTGCAGTTTGACACATCACATGACAATATGTATTCTTTATGAAAGTTTGCAAACACCAAAATTAGATGGATGACAACACATCCTTCAATTCGTCAAATGCTGCCTGACATTCTTCCAACCACACGAACTTAACCACTTTCTTCAACCTCTTATAATAATTTGCAAAACCAAGAAAGATTATAACCCCCCAGTAGTTCGTGGTACTGGAAAATCTTGCACTGCTTGCTTCAGTCTTGGGTTACACCAGCTTTACTTATGATAGGGCCCAAATACTTAACTTTCTACAGCACGAAGCTACATTTCTCAGTCTTAAGTGTGAGACGCACTTCCCATAATCTGCTGAATACTTCTTTTAGACCTTGTCCATGTTCCTGCATATCCTCTGAATGGACGATTATGTTATCAAGATATACTAAACATTGGCGTGGTTTCAGTCATCTGAGTACTTCGTCCAGCAACCGTTAGAATATCCCCGGTGCATTTTTCAACCGAAAAGGCGCCTTCCTTTATTGGTTGTGTCCCCCACCTGCTGAAAAAGCCGTTTTTGGTCTATCTTCAGGAGCCACTTCTAACTGATGGTATCTGCTCTTTAAGTCCAACGTCGAGAAATATTTGCTTTTGCCTAGGTTATCTATGGTCTCCGTGACATTCAGAATAGGGTATTCAACTCTTCCAAAGCTGGTTTCAACGACTGTGGCATGCTATACCGGCGCTTCATTTCCTGTTGGAATCCTGTGTTGTGTTACTGGCGCGGCAGGCAACAGCCCTCTCGGAAGAAACAGATCCTGGAATTGTAGCAACAAGTCCTCCAACTGTGCTTTTTTTTTCTCCTCTCTGAACTTATTCCTACTTGTAACTCCTGTCGACAGTCCTGGGGCGCCCTTCTAAGTGTAATGTATTCCTGGACTACCTCTAACATTATCCCTATAACCTTGCCAGTAACCAAAACCACCTCTACTGCCATATGTACCAAACTGTTGGAGACCCCTGTTACTCCATTTGTGCTGTGGATTCCATAATGGGTAACAGTGTCTTTGTCATGTCCTATTCGACTGCAATTACAACACTTAATACTCGATGTAAATTCCTGTTTCCCGTCTCTTACCCCTGTCGACCTATCGATTTCTTCGTATTACAAAACTAACCTAATCCCCTCTTGAAGATCCTTAGACACACCCGTTGGCACTCTGATAGACATTTCCGGTGTTAAACCCCTTAAAATAGCATCGAGCGCTCGTTTGTCGACCTCCTGCAGCACCATTTTACTTACCTTCTCGTTTAATGAGAGCGCGTACATGTTAACGCTCATTTTCCTAATTCCATCCGCAAAGTCCTCTAGAGCCTCATTACGTCTCCTAGATACGATGTCTAAGTATTCGCGAAAAAACGTGCGCTATTATGCTTCCTGCGTCATTGTTCTAACACCTGTCTCTATTGGTTAAACGTTTCTGCATTTCGAAATGCTTCTGTGCACATGATGGGTAATTTTGCTTCTCCTAACAAACGTAAACTTGCGGTCTGCAACAACTGTATATGTGACCAACCTCCTATATCAGCTGATGACATAAGATCCTCTATACGTGCCAACATGTCCTCAGACACTCTGCCAGAGGAAGGGGAAATAAGATTCGCTACTGTCGTATCCACTCCTAGAGTCAGCGGCTTCAACACGCCTATCTCACGATACTTTCCTGCTAGTTCATTAAACATAACCACATTATCCGCTCTCAACTGAGGCACCTTATTCACTAATGACTGCACTGCTCCTTCATTGGTGACACCTCGTGACTCTAATTATGCCTCTGTGTCCATTACTGGCGGTAAAAATTACACTATAAGAGAACAGTAGTCACAGAACAGCTAATCCGGAAGTGTTCTCTCCAGCCACCTGGTCTCTCTACGTTGCCTAGCCGTGTGCCCGAAACAGTTATGAGTAAACCAGTTCCGCTACTGACGCAGCTCAGGGTGCAGAACATTCGAGTTAATTACACTGAGTGAAACATACAGCTACTAACCATTCATCTTTACTGTGCAGGGGCTGATAAAAGCATCGTAAGCGGCCCATAAATCAAACATAATCATCATCATCATCATCATCGAGAAACTGGAATGCAACATGTCACTCAGAATCCACTTATTCACACACACATCGACGTCTTCCCTGAAGACTGTGTGATGAAAGTGGTGAGAGGTTTCACATACACTCCTGGAAATGGAAAAAAGAACACATTGACACCGGTGTGTCAGACCCACCATACTTGCTCCGGACACTGCGAGAGGACTGTACAAGCAATGATCACATACACGGCGCAGCGGACACACCAGGAACCGCGGTGTTGGCCGTCGAATGGCGCTAGCTGCGCAGCATTTGTGCACCGCCGCCGTCAGTGTCAGCCAGTTTGCCGTGGCATACGGAGCTCCATCGCAGTCTTTAACACTGGTAGCGTGCCGCGACAGCGTGGACGTGAACCGTATGTGCAGTTGACGGACTTTGAGCGAGGGCGTATAGTGGGCATGCGGGAGGCCGGGTGGACGTACCGCCGAATTGCTCAACACGTGGGGCGTGAGGTCTCCACAGTACATCGATGTTGTCGCCAGTGGTCGACGGAAGGTGCACGTGCCCGTCGACCTGGGACCGGACCGCAGCGACGCACGGATGCACGCCAAGACCGTAGGATCCTACGCAGTGCCGTAGGGGACCGCACCGCCACTTCCCAGCAAATTAGGGACACTGTTGCTCCTGGGGTATCGGCGAAGACCATTCGCAACCGTCTCCATGAAGTTGGGCTACGGTCCCGCACACCGTTAGGCCGTCTTCCGCTCACGCCCCAACATCGTGCAGCCCGCCTCCAGTGGTGTCGCGACAGGCGTGAATGGAGGGACGAATGGAGACGTGTCGTCTTCAGCGATGAGAGTCGCTTCTGCCTTGGTGCCAATGATGGTCGTATGCGTGTTTGGCGCCGCGCAGGTGAGCGCCACAATCAGGACTGCATACGACCGAGGCACACAGGGCCAACACCCGGCATCATGGTGTGGGGAGCGATCTCCTACACTGGCCGTACACCACTGGTGATCGTCGAGGGGACACTGAATAGTGCACGGTACATCCAAACCGTCATCGAACCCATCGTTCTACCATTCCTAGACCGGCAAGGGAACTTGCTGTTCCAACAGGACAATGCACGTCCGCATGTATCCCGTGCCACCCAACGTGCTCTAGAAGGTGTAAGTCAACTACCCTGGCCAGCAAGATCTCCGGATCTGTCCCCCATTGAGCATGTTTGGGACTGGATGAAGCGTCGTCTCACGCGGTCTGCACGTCCAGCACGAACGCTGGTCCAACTGAGGCGCCAGGTGGAAATGGCATGGCAAGCCGTTCCACAGGACTACATCCAGCATCTCTACGATCGTCTCCATGGGAGAATAGCAGCCTGCATTGCTGCGAAAGGTGGATATACACTGTACTAGTGTCGACATTGTGCATGCTCTGTTGCCTGTGTCTATGTGCCTGTGGTTCTGTCAGTGTGATCATGTGATGTATCTGACACCAGGAATGTGTCAATAAAGTTTCCCCTTCCTGGGACAATGAATTCACGGTGTTCTTATTTCAATTTCTAGGAGTGTAGAAATCTCCGTAATGGGACATGGATACCAAGGATGACTCAGTGTTTCAATGTTGACAGCTTTCTGCTGGACTTTGCAGAAAGACTCACATCTTTCCTAACAGAGACAGGCGAAGAGAAAATGGTGCAGTAGGTGAGAGAGCTGTTAATAGTGTACCTTTAACTGAACTACACTGACTGTACTTAGACTAAATCACTTTGATTTACTTTTCCATGTGATTTGCGAATAGGGTAGACTTTACGATTTGGATTGCTCGTATATTTCGGTAACATAGCCTACAAAATATCCAGAAAACTAGAGCCTCTCTGACAAAAATGATGTGTTATATGGATTCAGCACACCTTAAACTGCAGAGATCAATTTAGACATTCTTGTCATTATCAACAATTTTAAGCAGAATGAGTAAAATATATGTATGAGTAGTTCAGTAAAAATATAAACTTCAGCAACCTGTATCTAAAAAACTAGAGCAATTCTAGAAAAACGGACTTCATACTTCAGACGAATGCATCAAATTAACCCCAAAATGACTGCCAAATGTTAGACTATGGCCCTTTGTAATATGTGAACAGCCTAAAAGTTTCAGTGACTTCGAAATCCGAACTATTTGTGATTCATAATTGTCATTTTCAACCTAGAACATTTAAAGCCTCATAAATAAACTATTTTTGGCCTTTGTAAAAAAAAGGTAAAGTTTGCTGTCTACCGTTTATTCTGTCGATGCATATGAACCTCAGAAGACGTGACATAACTGGTGTTGGACATTGTTTCCTGTAACGAGTTTGTCTTTAACTGTACCCACATGCACTCCTTAAAAAATCAATGTTCCATACAACGCCACACCAGTGTCTCAGAGACGAATCTCCTAGTCTCCTAGTAAGACAATAAAGAAAGTTTCTGAGACAGCTTGTGCTTCTGCTTCTACATTTTTAGTCTGTCTTTACCGTTCCATTCGCTAACGGAGAGCGATAAACCACTGTCGGTAAGCCTCCGAATGAGCTCGAATTTCTCTGACTTTCTCTCAGTAGCGAAATATTTGTCTGACGAAGAAATATCTGTAATAACTGATCTAGGAAAGTACGCTCTGAGAAAATTAACAGTCAACTTCTCTCTGATACAAAACACACATTATGTAGTTTCCAATTTATGCACAATATTACGACACCGACTCAGCCGTCTTCTTCACGTGCTGCGAGTTTTGAAGTTATGAATACTGGCTGGCTGCACACAAACCAGTCTGGTTGGATTCCAGGCAGTGGGTGCACGTAACACCTAAACGCGCAGCACCTGGAAAAAGAAAGACTGGGTCTTGCGTAGAATGGAAAGAACTTAACAGAACACCCGGAAGCCTGCTATTTATCGATGTGTTGCTTTCACTATACACGTAAATCACAACTCTACCGGAAAAGTATCAGAGGTTGTTTAGCGATTCCCTTTGAGAATTTCGGTATGCGCTAATTACAGTCTCCGGCGGTCTTTTGCAGAGTTCTTGCTTTTCCTTTGTTTTCTGGCATACTAGGCTTTGTGTCTTTCTTGCACTCAAAATAGTGCACAACAGCACAAATGTCGACGGCATGCGCTTTGTGTCTCGTTCGCATTCGCTCACAATAGATGGCGTTGATAACTGTAACGCCCTTTTTAACTTGTTGCCCTTCACATTGTATTCAATACTACTGCGTTATGCCAATGATTTTGTTTTCGGGAAGTGCTAGTTGTGCGTAATCAGCGATACAAGGCGATAATATGGGCAAGTTTGCTGCTGAAGAGTTAGTCGATGTGCACCTTGTGTGTTGGTTCACTGGATGCAATGGAAGAGCGGCACAAGACGGTGTGGTCAGCTGTCCTCGCAGCGACGCACATCACAGTACAGTGTTTCGTCCCGAGTTTGCTACATTCAAATCAAATGGCTCTGAGCACTATGGGATTTAACATCTGAGGGTATCAGTCCCCTAGGCTTAGAACTACTTAAACCTAACTAACCTAAGGACATCACACACATCCATGCCCGAGGCAGGATTCGAACCTGCGACCGTAGCAGTAACGCGTTTGCGGACTGAAGCGCCAGGAACCGCTCGGCCATAGAGGTCAGCCATTTGCTGCATTACTCTATGTGATGTGTTGTAGGTTTTAGGTACTGCGTATTATAGGCTTCTTCACTGTTGTGCAGGTGTTTTTACAGAAACAAGATTGACTGCGGCAAGAAACTGAGTAAATCATAATCACATCATTACTCTGTAAGTGGCCGTCGGAGACCATGGGTCTCTTATACAAAATATTCACGAGATATCCCTGAAACACCGAAAGTTTCTCGGTGGAATTCCGGTTCACCCTGTAGATGTCTGGTTAAAGATGGTTACGTGGGAAGAACCGTTTCTCGCCATTTGTTTCACAAATTACTTGTTTTTGCGACTCAGTTTTCACGTTATTACCCCATTGTCTACCTCTGCTAAATACTGTTGTACGTTATGATACAAACATAAAGAACAGATAATTTACAATTATCTACGAAATCTATGTATGTTATTATTGTTGTGCTCTCTAGTCAGAAGACCGATTTGATGCACCTCTCCATGGTACTCTACCCCGTGCAGAGTTTTTCATCTCCGAATAACTACTGCAGCATTTGAACCTGCTTGCTGTATTCAGCCCTTGGACCGCCTCTAAGACTATCACGCCCCACACTTCCCTCCAATGCTAAACTGGATGATCCCTTGACGACTCAGAATATGTCCTATCAACCGATCCCTTCTTTTAGTCAAGTTATACCACAAATTTATTGTCTCCTCAATTCTATTAAGTACTTTCTCATTCGTTACGTGGTCTACCCATGTAAGTTCACCATTCTTCTCCAGCACACCTTTCCAGATGCTTCTATTCTCTTTTTGTCCAAACTGTTTATCGTCCAGGCTTCATTTACATACATGGCTATACTCCCTACGCATACTTTCATAAAAGTCTTCCTGACACTTAAATCTGAATTCAGAGTACCAAATCCCTCTTCTTCAGAAACGCTTTCTATGCCATCCCCAGTCTGCATTTTACATCCTTTCTACTTCGGACTCCGTCAGATATTTTGCTGCCCAAATAGCAAAATTTATCTACTGCTTTAGGTGTCTCGTTTCCTAATCTGATTCTCTCATCATCACCTGCTACTACAGTTCATTATCTTCGTTTTGCTTCTGTGGATGTTCACCTTATATCCTCCTTGCAAGACAGTGTACAATTCCGTTCAACTTGTCTTCCAAGTCCTTTGCTGTCTCTGACAGAATGACAGTGTCATCAAGAAAACTCGAAGCCTTTACTTCTTCTCTCTGAACTTTAATCTCTACTCCAATTTTTTTTTTATTTCCTTTGCTTTACTGCTTGCTCATTGTACAGATCGAATAACATCAGAAGTAGGCCACAACCTTCTCTTACTCTCTTGTCAACCACTTCTTACCACCGCCGTCTGGTTTCTGTACAACTTGTAAATAGCCTTTCACTCCCTGCATTATACCGCTGCTACCTGTAAATAATAGTATTACTAAATTAAAACCCACTGCAGCGTTTTTCTGCTTGTATACAAGAGAAGCTGATCTCAAGTACTATCGTAGGAATTTAGATACGATTTTCAGCAATACTGAATGGCGTGAAAGGCTTGTGTATCTGATTTATTTCAGCTACGCTATCCAAGTGTTTTGGCTGTAGATATTTAGTTCTACCCGTGGGAAGTCGTGGAAGGTCGCTAGTTTATTATTAATACTAAATAGACAAAGTAATACATTCAAAATCGTAGAACACTAAAGGATAAATAAGTGGCAAATCCATTCACGGTGTTTCACAACTTAAAAAAACTCGATTTGGAAAACTGATAGGTTTGGCAATATCAAGAAGCGATGCTAAATGAACTCTCTCTTTTTCTTCGAAAACGTTGCTTATTTAGTTATATAGTCTACTAACAAGAGCCAATAAACGTCATCTTTGTGGCAGTCGTCTGGGCGACTGTTGGTGCATATAGTCAGTGAACCACTATGCCACAAAGACAGCAGGAAAATCATTTTTTCAACCAAAACAGTGAACAAAATTGGAGCCTGTTAGATCAGTTGCAAAGAGTGTGGCTCATACTGCATCACAGGAAAAGTAGTAGATCGTTCTGAACAACTCTTAAAAAAAGCTAGAATCTAGATGACAGAAAGTAGACCACTGCGCACCACACTTAAAGAAAGATAGGAGATACGGTAAACAGATTCCACCTTTGTGCAGCATTGTGTGGAAACCGAGCATTTTTAAGTAATAGATGTAGAAACGCTGCACTCTGCATAGAGAGGAAAACCAACCAGCTTTAGTTACTCAAGCTGATGTTTCTTCCACTTGTTACGGTTTTCTATATTTGACAGTTTTCTTCTATTATCATACTAGTTTATATGGGAGGGTGTTGCAGTATCTGTAAACAGCTACACAAATGCTAAGGAACAACTCACACTTGCTAAGGAACAACTGCCAACTGCTACAGAACAATCTACAATTGGTACGGAAGGCCTCACCAGCGTTAGTCAAAGGAAATATAGAGGGCGGGACGTGTTAACTGCAGCGAAGCCTGTACACGAACGCTCTGTATGCATCCGTCAGTTCATGCAGTGCATTGTTTGAAGAAGATTGATGTGGAACCGTTTAGTGCAATGTTCCATTTAGTACAGCAACATGTCTGCAAGACATCATTTGAGTACTTATGATCGTGGGTGAGCAGTTCGACGATTAGAATTCAGTGTCTCTACTAGGGCCGCAGTAATGGGTGTGTACGAAAGTGTCATCTCACGTTCTAAAAGGCCACTGAAGATTTAAATGCTATGCGAAAGCATGCCGGACATTGTAGACGTACCACCACACGGCAAAGGGAAAGCAACAATCATCTCACTCTTAGGCAGACTGCTGCAGACCATGCAACCACTACCGGTACACGGTCTCTGAGAGAACCATCTTGCGGTGATTAAATCAGGATGGTTTGCATGCTCGGAAGTCTATTAAACGCATTCCGCTTCAACCACTCTTTCTTCGAGAAAGAGTTCGTTGGCGTAGAGAACACGTTAGTTGGCGTCAGCAACGGTCGTCCGGAGTAATGTTCGCCGATGGATCCTGCTTCACTGAGGCAAATGAATCCTGCCACCAGATATTGTAAAGGGAGAGGGGAACACGTTACACACCACAGAACGTTCATGAATATCGTTGGTGTGGCATAGGCCTTATAGCGTGGTCAGGCATTGTACCCAGTTCCAGGGAGATTATTTTAGATCATGTCCGTCTGTTTGGGTACAGTAAATTCCGACTTTCTCGTTATGGACGACAATGCCCATCCACACAGGACCGCTAAGGTGTCGGACACACTAGAAAGTTAAGGATATCGAGCTTTATGCTGGCAGTCTGATCTATGTCAAACATGAACGTTTTATTTATATCTGCAGACAACCAACCATGTAGGTAGGGCAACCACAGACAGTGAGTAGTCATCTTGGTTATTAATAAACCGCTTCAGCCGTATTTAGTCCTCTATTATCGGATCACTGCCGGTTTTTTGGCACTAAAAGCACATCTTCAGGTGGACATTAAACTTAAGTACCTAACATTCGTTGTCCGTCAAAATAAAACACCGCTCAGAGGTGGCACGTCATAGAATAAAACAGCCGGATTCCAATACAGTGGATAGGTTACTCCGATCTACACGTAGTGGAGAAGAGGGGATGCGGCCGCGTGTTGTGTCATATCGACAATTCACCTGAAGATGTGCTTTTAGTGTAACGAGACCGGTAGTGATCTAGTAATAAATGACTACGTACAGCTGAAGTGGATAGATGTTGTGTGACTAGGGCCTCCCGTCTGGTAGACCGGTCGCCGGGTGCAAGTCTTTCGATTTGACGCCATTTCGGCGACTTGCGCTTCGATGGGGAGGAAATGATGATGATTAGAACAACGCAACAGCCAGTCGCTGAGCGGAGAAAATCTCCGAGCCAGCCGGGAATCGAACCCGGCCCTTAGGATTGACGTTCTGTCGCGCTGACCACTCCGCTACCGGGGGCGGACACAGCTGAAGTGATTTATTAACACCAAAGATGACTATTTATATCTGCTATCCTGCTTTCCCAAGTGGTGAAATCTGTACCTTTTTCGTTGTAATATTCCAGCACTCCTCCTCTATTACGCATGTTACTGTGTTTGATGTCGTCCACCACTGCCTGTGATTGTGCTTGTCCACAAATGTCTCTGCTCCTTAGCAATTGGCAAGTAGTATACAGACACTGAGAAGCAAATTTCGTTGCTATTTGACTCAAAGCAAATAAAAAACACAATGAAGATGTACATTCTACGAAACATGTATGGGAAAAAATAAAAGAAAAAAAATAGTATTCGGTCAAGGTGAACCTCTCCTAAAACAAATTTTGTAGATAAAATTTTCTTCCGGCAAATAACAAATCTTCCCTTCAATATATGAGCAATTCGTTACATTTATTTATGTTCAAGGGCGAACTGCAAGATTCTGCATCAATTGTGGATTCTCTGCAGGTCATCCTGTATTGTGGTAACATTTTCTTGCGTTGTAAGTTTGCTGTGTAGAATACCGTAAATTGCGAACAGTCTCAGGGAGGTTTCTGCGTCATTCACCTGGTCATTTATATAAACAGTAAGGCCTCTATAACAGTCCTCCACGGTGTTCCCGAAATCACTTTTAAATTTGACGATTCCGCGTTTTAAATACGATGTCTGTTTTGGTGTGTAGCTAGTCCAGATGAGTCACTGAAGTCCGCAAACGCACTACATTAACGCAAGTGTACTTCTCACAAATAGCGTGTGCTACACGTCTAATTAAGACAGCCATTTCGTCAAAATTAAATATTTTAATGAGTGTTCATGTGAAATTATTGCCTCGCTTTTGTATTAACAAAACAGAGAGAGGGAGGGAGAACGCCTGACGAACAGAGGGACTCTGGCGCTATTGTGTTGCGTGGTAACGAGCTTAGCTCGTAATAAAGGTCTATCCATATTATAAATTTATTCCGGGAAAATCCTATTACCGAACTGACACAATACCATATTCAGGCGGCCTTTACAGTATTCGTAATTAGCTAAAGATATTCACGACGTCATAGGTCCCGTCTTTGTGCAAGGATCCCCTAATTGCCTTAGTTAAGGAGTTGTATGTCACGGCTGGCGGCGGCACACAGCAAAGTCACGCATTTTAAGGGTAAAAAAGCCGTAAATCACAATCCAATTAAGCAACGTTGAATTGATGCGCCGTGTTTAAATAAATACGTCCTCTGCGTGCTATTGTGTGATAGGCCATTAATTCTAGGAAGCCGAGTGCCATTGCGATGACATTAGAGCTCATTAACTGTGATACAAGCCGCGCCACGTGTTGGCTCATTTGTTGCAAAATGCGATTACCTAATTATCGTTGCTCTGTACAGCGAGTCTGACTGCCTGCGGAAAGGCAGCGACATAAAACCCGGCGAGTTCCCGCTGGAAACCATGAGGTTACAACTAGCCACTCTAATTACGTTCCTGTCTATGGCAATACTTATATTACAACTTTTTTCTTGAACATATCGTTCCCTGTAATTGACTGCTAGACAACACTGCTCCTGGGGTGCACTACAACTTACGATCGCAAACTATCTTTATAATTCTGCCGTACCTGGGGATATTTTCATGAAGCAAAGACGGTCCGAGAAGAAATCGTCTGCAAATTCTTTTCGATGTAATGGCTGTTTCTGCTACCTCTTTCCTGTATATATTTTAAAATTATTTTCAATAACTGCTGAAAATTGAACAGAAAGTAAATGGGAAAATTTGAAGTTTACAAAAAATGTGCAAAGTGAATCATTAACTAAATATACTTTTAAGAACGGCCTACTATGTAATGAAATATAAAACCACTAAAACAATATACAGAGAAACAAAATACCATCATTTTTATGTGAAATGCGTGAAAGCTGTTGCTGTGTCTGCGTAAAACGTAAAATCTAAGAACTGTTATGCCGTTCGGAACTATTATCCACGCAGTTAAAATGATACATGGTTGAAACTTCCGAAAGCTTGTATTAGTATTATGCCGTAAGTTCGCGATATTTTTTCCCTTGCTATCAGAACTACTACAACTGACAATATAGAAAGCATTCACACGTATCTCAATTTTTCGTGTATGAAAGCAAGTTAATATGTACAAATCTCATACAAGCAATTCTCTCTCAGTTAGAACATTGTACGTAGAACGATCGCGTTATGAAATAGTAGCATTAGTGCGTTTGCTAAATAATATAAACAATATAAGAAATTATATGACTTTTATCTTAATAATATGAATATTTATATGTGTTTGGAGAGAGAGAGAGATTGATTTTGATTGAGACTTTACTTTAAGTCGTACCTGGTACCTGAATTTTGGTTGCTGCCTCCATAAATGATCAGCTTCTGCACCAGTTGCTGACGTATTATAATTTGGAGGAAGTTATTGCTCTGTAAGATTTAAATCACGACTCGTTTGGTTACTTGGCCGTATTGCGGATAGCTTTGAGCCCAAGTTTTCGTAGCTTATCATACCTAAGGGACCACTGTTGTAAGTAAATAAGATTTAACAGCAATCTACTTTTCGTGAGAAAAGGAGATTGCTTAGCACACAAACTTCCTTCGAACTACGTCCTGCTACATCAAAATTGGTCAGTGGAGTTCAGCACCATACTGTTGTACAAGATCATAATCCAATTACTGTAATTAAGATATTATGAGAGGTTGTTATGTATTGAATGAAAACTATAGAGAATCCATTTCCCTTCCTGTATTTTAGTGAACTTTGTACACTTACAATTCTGTCGATTGATAGCCGGTGACGACAATGAAGTTCACCTCCTTTTCCAACAACATATTTCTATTCTTCACTTCCACAAAATATGTAAACATAATTGTTTGGCAGCTCTTACACATACTTTACTCAGTTTATCACTACAATAGCAATTTTCATTACATGTAACAACACGTTCTGAGCGACGGCCTAACAACGCGTCCCCTTTCCACAAGATATATATTAACAGTCCTCTTTTTTTTAATAAATCAATTTTTTTTAGAGCCCATACTCACAAATTCACAACTGCTATCGTTGCGAGGATTGCACGCTAAAGAGTTTCTTGTTGTCCAGCTGCGCTTCACTTCACTTCAAGTACTTTTTGAATCAAATTTACATTTACGCTATTTACATACATTACTGAGCTTCTCAGAATAAAATCAGGCACAAATTAGTTAAAAAACGGGCAGTGAGGCTCACATAACATTACAAAATGACGAGCAGAAATTTTTAGTAGCTTTATATTTTGTAAGAAACTATGTTTCGTTCCCTTCACACACTATTTACTGGGAACTTTCTTGCCACGTTTGATTGCCCACTCATTACCACATATGAAACACACATGACAACAACGCACAATTGATTTTACAGAACTTATAAAAAAGTATTGCTTCCTTTTTCTGTTTTTTTAGTCGCTGACGTATTATGCCCACAACCCTCCTCATGAGCGTATTCTAAAGTCCGTCCAGCTACAATTCTTCAGGTACGTTCACCTGAGCCATGTTATTGTGTTCTTCATTCTTAAGACAGGTTTGATGCACCTGTCCACGCTACTCTACCCTATGCAATATTCTTCACCACTGTATATCCACTGTAGACTACATCTATTTGAACCTGCTAACTGTCATCGAACTTTGGTCTCCTCCCACAACTTTTACTCCACCTAATTTCCTCCGTTACCAAACTGACGATTCCTTCAATCCTCAAGATGTGTCATAACAGCCGATCCCTTCTTTCTGTCACACATGTCTTATTTGCCCACTGTCGGTCCCGTTAGCTGAATGGTGAGCTCGCGCCTACCATGTAGTGAGTGCAGGTTCGATTCCTGGCCGGGCCAGAGATTCTCACCGCTCGGGGACTGGGTGTTGTCGTGTCCTCATCATCACTTGATCGTCATCGATACGCATTTCGCCCAACGTTTTGTCATCTGAAAAGACTTTCAACTCGGCGGCCGAATTTCGCCAGGTGTGGAGTCCTGGTTATCAATGCCATACGATCATCATTTTTCCCCATTTTGATCTACTGCCTCTTGATAAGTTACTCTCTCTGCCCATTTAATCATCAGCGTTCGTCTGTATCACCTCATTTCAAGAGCTTCTATTTTTATCTTTTCTGAACTACTTATAGTCCACGATTCACTTCTGTGCAAGGCTATGCTCCGGACAGATATTTTACTGCCCAAATAGCAAAACCCGTTTACTACTTTTAGTGTCGCCTTTTATTATCTAATTGTCTCACCATGGACTGATTTCATTCGACTACGTTCCATTACCTTTCTTTTGCTTTTGTCGATGTTCTCCTCATAATCTTTTTTCAAGCTAACATCCACTTCGTTGAACTGTTCTTTCAAGTCTCTTGCTGTTTCTGACAAATTAAATGTCATCAGCAAAACTCTCAAATTTTTTATATGTTCTTGAAACTCAATAATCTTTCTACAGTTCTCCTTAGTTTCCTTTACTGCTTGCTTTGATGCATACTCACTTCATCCCCATCGACGCGTGAGTCGCCGAAGTGGCGTCAAATCGAAAGACTTGCACCCGGTGAACGGTCTACCCTATGGGAGGCCCTAGACACACGACATTTACATTTTATGATGCATACTGAATAACATCGGCAATAGACTACAACCGTGTCGGGTCTAGTGAAGCATGGGATACACCCCGTCGGCTTTGACCAATCACGTCATACATTACTCATAGATAGAAAAGTCTTCACTTCGAGCCATAGATAATAAAACAGTTCTGTGTTCCGGATAAGAGCTATCATTGTACATTAAAATAATTGAATGTCGTTTTAAAAGAGATCGCTACATATTGCTGAAAATATTCTTAGTGTGCATTTATTAAATTAATTGGTTGTTTCTAATTCATTCGGTACTTAATAACATTCCTAATGATATTGAGGTAATCTGGACTATTTATTAGTATCTTATTTTAGAACAATTTTTAGTATCTCTCTTTCGTTTGTAGGTATGGATTTATCTGTTCCGATTAATCTTGATGATTTACGAGAGGCTATGGGCGAAGACATATTGGCCACGATTTATTTTTTGCAAGTGTGTGGTCTTATTGCTGAGTATGTTCGATGTCGATGCGGCGAAGATACGCGCTTCACAAGTGTGTCTCGTCGCCGTACTCACGACTCATTCTTATGGCGTTGCAGCAGAGGTAGATTGTGGCTATCCATTAGAAGAGGGATGTGGTTCGAAGAATCTAAGCTCGTCTTGAGAGACATTATGAAAATCACTTACTGTTGTTGTTTGAGATATCCTGTCTGGCCGTGTGTGCATGAATGTCGTGTGAGTAAGCGTACAGTTGTGGATTGGTATTCTTTTTGTAGAGAAATGTGTGGGGAGTACACGAAATATAGGGGGCCGTTGGGAGGGGGGGGGGGGGGCGGAGGTGTTATGATCGAAATTGATGAATCACATTTTGGCAAAAGGAAGTACAACGGGGGGGGGGGGGGCGGGAACCCCCGGTAGGATTATGGGTTTGGGGGGCAGTAGTTTCAGGTCAAGAGTGTGACGATGTAGTGTTCAAAGTAGTACCTAATGGAAGGAAGGAAGTTTTGGTCAGCTTAATTGAAGATCACGTTGCAGAGGGTTCCATTGTAATTTCAGACGAGTTTTCTTCATACAGGGATTTAGGGGAAAGGGATTATCATCATTTCGTAGTAAATTACAAATGGTTCAAATGGCTCTGAGCACTATGGGACTCAAACTTCTGAGGTCATCAGTCCCCTAGAACTTAGAACTACTTAAACCTAACTAACCTAAGGACATCACACACATCCATGCCCGAGTCAGGATTGGAGCCTGCGACCGTAGCGGTCGCGCGGTTCCAGACTGTAGCGCCTAGAACAGTAAATTACAACACTGAGTTCAGATCATTATCCACAGGCACAGGCACCCATAGCATAGAGGGTTATTGGCCAGCTGTGAAATCTCTTGTAGGGAAAGGGAAACGCCAGATTTTCACACTTCAAAGTCACCTAGGCGAATACGGTATTCATGGAGACATAGTATTCCCCAAACACACTGCCCGTTTAAATTTTTTATTAAACATGTTGGTCCAATTTACCGTCCGAAATATGTTAGCTAATTTCACATTAGGATGGCGGGTGGGGGTGAATGTGCGTTCGTGTGTGTGTGTGTGTGTGTGTATGTGTGTGTGTGTGTGTGTGTGTGTGTGTGGGTATGTGATTTTTGTTGATGTCTTTCTAGGCGAGCTTCGGTTCTTTTAGGAAATTCCCGTCTGGTAATTTCACTTTTCCATTTTCTTCTTTTACTGCATTTGACTACTTTGACGTATTTCATTGTTGCATTACACCAATACGTATGTTTTCGTGTACTCCAGTACTGTACGTAATAGAAATTTCGCAGCCGTCGTTCTTCTTTCGTTTCCGATTTCAGTACGATTTTTTCAAATCGGTACTAGCAGTATTGAAGGCGAAGCGGCCGACACAACTGAAATTTGTATCCCGTCCTTCAGTTGACCTTTACACTGACACTACGTATTCGAAAAGAACGGCATATGTAACATTCATGAGATTTACCAATATATGGAACCTCGAGAGCAGGACACAAAATTAATGTTGTGTATAGCTATGTAGCTCAGGTACAGAATGGGATACTATTAGCATCGAAGGCGAAGAAAAAAAAAACTGTACCCCATAGTGAAGTACGGGATACAAATTGTATGTGTGTCGTCTTCTTGCCTCTTCGCGTAGTTCAACTGAGGTACAGGTTGCAAATGTAACGTACGTCCATTTCCACCTTTTCGTTAGCAGTGTACAAATATAGAGGTCAGAGGAAATATGGGATACAAATATTATGTACGTTGCTCGTTCTGCCATCGTTAGTACTAATATCTACGTAAGAACAGACAGTTAGTGACAGCGGAGGCGAAATAAACAACACATGTATAATTTGTATCCCGTGCTTCATTTAGGATTTAGTGAAGCAAGGGATACATAGTTCAACTGAACAACAGGCCGCTAATGCTAGTGAAAACTAAGAAATGGACGTACGCCGCACTTGTATCCCGTACTGCACTTAAACAATACAGTTCGAATGAGGTTCGAGATACAACTCATATATATGTGACGTGATGTATTCTATGCTACCAATATTTTCCATCCATTTTTTCCCTTTCATTTTGCAGAGAAATAATACGATACAAACACGCGATATCCTAAATGTGAAAATACTACTGGCCTTTATAAATGTCAACTATATTTTTCGTCCCTCGTATTCCTTTGTTTCTGAACATTCTTGTCAGTTCCTTCATCTGTGTAATAGCCGGCCGAAGTGGTCGTGCGGTTAAAGGCGCTGCAGTCTGGAACCGCAAGATCGCTACGGTCGCAGGTTCGAATCCTGCCTCGGGCATGGATGTTTGTGATGTCCTTAGGTTAGTTAGGTTTAACTAGTTCTAAGTTCTAGGGGACTAATGACCTCAGCAGTTGAGTCCCATAGTGCTCAGAGCCATCTGTGTAATAAATGGTCTCTGTCCAATTCTCACGTCATTGGTCAAAGCCAACGGGTTGTATCGCCTGCTTCACTAGAACCACCATGTCTGACTTCCTTCTCAATTACTGCTTCTCTTTCCTGTCCTTCGACTCATAATAGCAGTTTCGTTTGTCTACAAGTTGCGAACAACTTTTTCCATCCTGTATTTTCTCCCTGATACTATCAGCATTTCCAAGATTGTAATCTTGTCAACAATGTCAATAGCTTTCTGTGATTACAAACGGAATAAACGTATGTTTGCCCTTCCTCAACTTACCTTCTAAGGTAATTCATTGGTCAGTAATGTCTCGCTTGTCCCTACATTTATCCTGAATCCAATCTGATCTTCCCCGAGATCGGCTTCTACCTGAATGACAGGTTTTCTGTAAATAGCCATGACTTGTTAAATTAATTAATTAAATTAATAATTCGAAAATATCGAGAGAACCGTTGAGATTGCATATTGCCAACAATATGGTCCGCTAACGTTGCCCGGTAAATGACTACTACCAGCTTCTGTTGCCCGGTAACGTTCCCGGCAATACATTTCCGAATCAGAAGTGTTCATTAGGGCTGCGATATTGCCACGACATGGACCAGAGCGAATTGTTGAACGTGGTCACATATCGCCTTCTGTTCCATTCTATACGGAAAATAAGCCTGCAAGAAAAATAGATATTACGCTGTCAGTAAGCAGTCTTTTTTATGTGAGTGAAGTGGTTCTGAAACATTAAGTAGTGAACTGACACCAGATTCTTGTTTTTAATTTGACCATAATGTCTAAATACGGTTTTGAGTACGTCAAAACAGCAACTTCTTCGAGGATTATTGAGACCAATGCTGACATGATGGACTATGTACCACTAATAACTAGATCCGCGATCACCCTTCGATTCTGGATACTGGTCATTCATGAAGAAGTGTGATGTACTTGTTTAAAATTCTCTGTTCGTCGATGTGCTTTTTCGTACCAGAAGTCTGCCGGTATTGGTATCGATGTGCTCCTTGGTACCGGAAGTTTGCCAGTATTGGTAGAAGGATTCAAGGAATTCAAAAGGTAGGTTTGAAACATCAATCAAATGTTTATGTTAATATTTTATTGTGGTTTCGTAGTACATTGAGAGAATTATGAATTTCATAAATGTGATACATCTGCGAGTTATGAGGCGTAGGAGGAAGGGTGTACAAATACAACAATCTTTCTGCGAAAGTTACAATGTTATTGTAAGCTTCATTTAGTGCGGTCCTGTGCTCATCGGCAACAACTTGTGAACTCTGCAAGTTCATATTTTGTATATTATGAATTCCAGGTTTCTCACTACTCCATTTCATTCCCGGAGACAACTAACAATATACCGCATATTAAGAATACTGGGTTTCTCACTTGTCCATTCTATTCACGGAGACAGCCCTTTTGCCACAACCTCTTTAATTCTTTTAATGGGCTTGTAGTCCGGCTGAAGCGAGGTAGTTATTGTTTCACAGCAGTACTGCAACTGCGAGAAAGAGGAAGCACAGGTGAAAGAAAGGGGAAATCATTTACAGAGTAGAGGCAGATATGGTCCGTCTATACGAAATGCTCTTCATCCCAGGTCGACAACACCAGTCACATCTCAGCTACCTACAGCAGCCTCATTCATCGTCAATACTGCCGTGCTACACGCAAATATTGCCGTGTACTGCACCCTTGTTGTAGAAATACTGAAGACAACACTACTGGGGCCACACATCACAATATAGCCTACGTAAATTCTCCTTAAAAAATCAATATAGAATTTTACTGTGTTTATGTCCTCACTTGTGGCAAATACTTTATCTTGCAAAGTGAGTTTAAGCTACCAAAAGAAAAATTGAGAACTGAATAGGGTTAATTGGGTTAGATGTGACAGTTATCAGGTTGAGCTAACCTTCCGCTATTTTTGGGTCAGATAACAAGAGCTTGTAAGATGTGCCCCTTTATGTACCCTATTTTGTCCTCCAAATTTTTTCCACTTACTACGGAAACCTCAACGACACACTGCAATTTTCGTCCATCTGTCAGAAATTCCTAGTACTGGTATCTGAAACAAATCAAAGGAAAAAAGACAGATCTTGCATTATGTACTTCTTTTGTAGAAATGTTTCGATTTTCCCTCGCTGTATTTGCTGCTAGGGTGTCCGTGACCGTACTATAAAAGTTAAATTTTAGGGGACCAGCGATGATAGATTCGGTAGTTCTATAGAGGAAACAGTGTCCTCGGAAGAGGGTAGTGCCTGAGGTGCAAGTAGGCAGTACGGGTACTAACGGGGAGCACATTGTACAGGACAAGAGCTATTTTTAAACTCCAGCACCAGTGGCAGCACCTGTCATGCCAATGGAATGTGAATTAAAGAGGAACACGACCACTCACGTGAGAGCGAACAAGAACAGCAGTGGTATTACAACACGTTATCCGTTTCTAATGAGCATATCGGTACACGAACTTAACTTTTGGAATGTTGTATATTGTTTCTTAGTAGGTAAAATTACATTTTATTGTATATTTAGATACAACGTATATTATTCTCTATATTATAGATTGAACTTACGATTTTACAAAAGTGTCGTTATTCTAGAAACATTTTCAAACAGTGGCGCACCTGAGTTAAAAAAAAAAAAAAAAAAAAAAAAAAAAACAATGATTATACTTAAAGTATCTTATTTTTGAGAATTTATTGAAATGTTACTGTTCAATTTCTGAAAACAACCATCTTGCCCCTCACCGTTCTTTACAGCTCAGGTCTTCAATGAACTCCATGTCTTTGGAATCGTGATCTCTGCACTGATCCGCAGGGCAGATCGAAACCGCTAATCGTTAATTAAAGATACTGTGATCCAGACGGTGTTTGTTCATTCATCAATCTGTTTTAGTTTCTGACACCTCCAATATCTTTCTTTTAACGTCACATCGTGAGTTCGAATGCACTGCTTCTACCATAGTTTTATTGGTAGTTAATTTTGTTTAGGGCATACAAAAACTGCATGATATTGTCATTTCACTATGTCGAAGTGTACGTGTGTATCATCTCCCTGGGATTCGCAGTCACAGAGAAATGCAATTATCACTCTAAACACCATTTACGGTAACGAACACGTTCCTGCAGAATTGTTCTCAAAATGTCACATATTTCTACAACACGGTCTCCAGTTTAAAGTAACACGCTACTAGTTCATAAGTAAAGAATACTCATCTATGACGAATTATTAAGACCATTTGGACTTTGAAGGAAATCAATCATTTCGAAATTAAGATTGTCAACAGATATGTGCATGTAAGATACTGGTATATTCATTAGCGTCATCTGTATTTTCCATAACGTTTGTAAATAAGTTAAAAACATAATCTACTCCCATTAACTCATCATACTCTACTTTCACTTTATTTGACCTCTAAATCTTGAATTCGTTTAAAAAATTAAGTTTGGTTTCGCGTCTGCTGACAAATTGAGTTCATATTTGTATACATAAAATAAATAACACCCCACACCCCATTTATAACAAAGAACATCTTGAAGCAGCTGCAAAGAAGCTCCCTTCTATAACCATTATCGTACATAAAACATGCTTTAATTTACAAATACTTGCTATTGAATTAATAAACGCAATATTTTAGTTGACATTTGTAATACCTGCGAGTGTAAGAAAACTCCGGAAACTATTGCTCCCTCTTACTTTTGTTGCTGTTTGCGGTGGTTTTCATGCTATAATCATTATATCACTACTCGAAACAAGCACTGCTAAAATTTTAGTCTGCACACATTGGATTCACAATAATATTTTCCGTGTTCTGGGCCGGTATTTCTAAACGTGTATGACAATATTGTTGACACGAGTGTGTGTGTGTGTGTGTGTGTGTGTGTGTGTGAGAGAGAGAGAGAGAGAGAGAGAGAGATAAAATACAGTTTTTTTTTTTTTTTTTTTTTTTTTTTGCTATGTTCTGGCAGCTTCTTTGTAGAAGAGAACAGAGTCGATTGCAGTGAGCTAAGTTGAAACTTAGTGTTTTCTGTTATGGCTTCAATGACTCGTTTGTTCTCAGTGATTAATATGAGTGGAGGTCTTTGGCCTATTGAAGAATTTTACTTTCCCATCGAGTTTTGATGGTCTTTGGTCACTGTACATGAGGCATGCCAATGTTAATTAAGAGTTATCACATTTATAATCCTAATATATTTTGTATGTGTACAGTGCCAAAAAATCCTGAGTAACAGCCAAATACATTTTGTCTTGCAGTTTTAGCGAGTAAATTAATAAACACGAGATGTATAGTGATTCTTTGGATGGTGTTTTCTAGCCTCTTTTGCATTGAGTTTGCGGGTTTGTACTTCTGTTTGAACGTTGTTTTTTGAGTGTATTACTAACCCTAAGAGCTGTTCTATTGTTGTAGCTATAAGTACATATCATTTATTTTTGGTGTGACCGATTCGTGTTCAGGCGTGTTTAGTACGTTTGTATTTGCCCGTTCATGATCAGTGGTTACCTTTTGTGTGCTATGCGCTCCATTCATTTTAATTTTAATTTGGTCTACATTTGATTTTTCATACTAATTTTGAGCAGCAGTTTGATTGTTTGTACCTCAATACTGTATTCATAAAATAGAGTTTTTTTCCGTCTGTGTAGCATATACAGGAAACAACTTCGTTGCATGTTACAAGATAGATCGAGGTTCTTGGTTTTTTCATTTTTTGCGGCTATTCGCAAGTGGTGTGCTTTTCGTAGGTAAATGACAATTTTTACTTTTTCCCTGCATAATGTGAGAACGAAGAAATTCGGCGTCTTGTCACTTCCTGCTTCCATGATGAGTTGTATCGTTAGGGGCTCCTTGTTTATGTCACTCTGCAGTTGTATGCAATATCTAGAAGACTAATACCCCTTGCTACTTAATTACGACAATTTATTCTTCCATATTGCTTTGGTTGAACTATCCGTTTATTTTCAACATAGTTTCAAAGGGAATCCACTGGTCTTTGATCTCATATGGATCCTTCCTTTTGTGAACAGAATTTGTCTTGAAATGTGAAGTCGAGTTTTTCATCAGTTTTAAGATATTTATTGTTTTCTTGCATGTGTGTTTCTGGAATATCCTTCCACTCACGTAAGAGCATTTTAATGAAGTTGATACTAGGATGTTGGTTTTCAAGTATGTCATGCTGAATGATATCCGTTGCTGATGAATTGTTTCAGTTCTTTGGTATTACCCAGACTCATGACGTACGCAGTGTACAGTGTTCTCATAATATGTTTGTAACTAGAATATGGGTAGCTGCACATTTAAAACCGACAACTCGCCTGATTGATATATCAGATTATGCGCCTTGAGTTCCTGTCGATCTCTTTTTCTTCGTTAATGTGATATATTGTAAATGTCGTTTGCTATTTTCTGCACTTTCCTGAGTATTTCGCTGTCATTTTTGAGTTAAATTACGTTCAGTATGTGGTTGTTCTCTAAAAACAACGAGGAAATGTGCTGATAAGGTTCTGCAGAAACTGCAATTGAAATTGATAAGCATAATTACATCTGAAAACATTTTTTGTCCGATATTATTTAGCTTTTTTGGTATGTTAAAGAAGATTGCTGTTAGCCTAACAGGACTGAAAGATGTATGGGAAATAGTGAATGATTTACCGCTCCTGCCGGACCCTCCGTACCAAAACAAGACCCTTTAGCTTTCCTTAAAAGCCCTGAACGGTAATAGTTCTCTAGGCATTGGTGGTCACTGAAATCGATTTCTATCATTTTTGGGCCCAACCACAAACACAGTCACAGAAGAACGGATCTTTTCTTCTTCTTTCGTATTTTTAAGGTTAAAAATTTTTATGATTGCTAACAAGACTATCAGATTCTACAGATCTACGTAATCGAATGAAACGGAAAAAACATGAGCAAAGATGTTACTGACACGAAATTACTATCACTGACTTAGGTCCTCCCTTGGAGTAGTGATATTCAAAAAAGAAAAATGTATTTTGCTGAAGGAGATCTCTCAAAAAAATTACTGTTTAAGTAAGTACGGAAGTTAAACTGAGTTTTTTGAGAAACACTATGAGGATAAATTCGTAAATTTATATTTATCTTTGTGTTAATTCCTATTGCTACTGATATCATTGGTATTTTAGTTGTCAGTTTTACTTTCATTCTGGTCTTTCATAGTTCCGTGTTCCATTAGCCTGGTAACCTTTTATTTTATTTGGTACTGCATATACGCGATCTAGTGTGACTTACACGAAATTCCAATTAAGTACTTTAATGAAATAAGTGATAAGGTGATCTTATTTTGAATCTGGAAGACGGCAAACGGCGTAACAGGTCTAGTGGGACCACTATGAACGAAGAAATGCCATACTGAACAACACAGGCTTTTCCTTTCTGTTGTGTTTCAGTAAAATGTAATTCACGATCCAGGTTTGTCCGTCCACGTCTGCATTCACATACATATCATCGAGACAATCCAATATGCATGGAGTCACTATTTGGCACACGTCGTTCTATTCCATTCGCCAATGGAGAAAACAAAAAAACTTAAATTGCTTCAGTTTCTGACGGCATATATACTTGATAATGCCTCTTAACATTGGGGCAATACTATACACGGTGATTTTGCTAAATGGGAACAGCCTGCACGAAAAGGTCCCTGAGTGGATAAGGAGTGCAGTAGGTCACATGAGCATATCGCCGGAAATGGATTCCAAGGTAGGAGGTAAGTACACCTTAACTTAAACGAGGAGATAAAGCATCTTTAATAGTGTAGGTTTCAGTGACTGAAAGCACATGTGAGAAAACACCAGGCAAGCAGGAACGAGTGCCCTCTGCACCACACTAGTACTTGGAGACTCGTAGCTACGACACCATCAATGGCACTTAACTGTGGGAGCCACATCATTGTTGATATTGATAGCTGAACTCTGTTTCTTGCTGCATAGTTTGTAATGAGTCCTTGCACACTTGAAGAGAAACAAATTAACTAAATCTTGTGTTTGGTTTGTTGCCTTGTTTACTAATCATTTCTGCTCCTGTCCAGCTTTTCTACATGACAGATGCTGCACCTCTCTGTAGCCTACCTCTCCTTGCCATTGTGCGTGATGTCGTACTCAAAATATCCTTGTCTAAAAAGAGCATAATGTTCAGATCCCAGTGAAAATACTGTCTAAACTGTGTTGTATTCCTTTAGAATCATACAGAAGCGATTTTATCCTCTAGGAAACAGCTATGGAACCGATATCAAACCATAACCATCGACACTTTATTCATGAGTAGTATTCTAAGAAGAATATATTATAAAAGTTCGAAAGAGAAATCTCGATACTCACCTTCGACAAAAATATTTAAGTAGGCATACTCTGTCAGCTGCAACTTCTCCACCTCAGTTTTCAAAATCTGTAACAGAGAGAAATAGTCGATTCTGAAAGGTTTTAAACAGAATAGCACAAACGTTAAATCAGGCAATGATTTTATTTTCATTGCAGATTACAATTTTTACAATTTGGAACTTGAAACACGAAATTACAGAATTTATTGTTAGTAAAAGAGTTGAATAGTACCCAAAAGTAGCTAACTTAGATCTTAACTAAACTTCTCATACTTCTTTTGCACAGTCAGTCAGATACATTATTTTGTACAGTTGTTTCATGGATATATGTTACATGACTTTAATTATGTGCTGCCTGCATTTGAAAATAAACGCTTTGGGACACTGGTGTTACTGGAATTGTCATTTACTTGTTGGCTGGCTTACATAACTACCTGAAAAAAACTTTAATGTCTTCCCATTCCTCTAAGGTATGAGAGAGCAACCCGCAGCCCGTGAGCCGCTCCCGGCTCATGGCTGGTGTCAATCCGGCCTGCGGAAGACATTACAGATGAACATAAAGTGAATGTACTCTCAAAAACACATGTTTTCATGCAGAATTTTCTGGCCTCACATGTCAGGAAAGGGATTCCATTAATAGCGGAGTGTTATTCCCTAAACTTTACGCTACGTATGCTGTGGTTTAGACTTCATAGGCTAGGAGCGTTGCTGTCGCGTAGTGGCAAGGCAGGCCGCGAGCTTAACTTAGTATGTAAATCAGGCCCACGTGTCACCATAGGTTGTCCATGCATGTGCAGAAGGAGTAGCCCACAGTGGCGACAGGTGTTACGAAATAAATGTTTATTCCACTTTTTTGATCAGCTAAGACAATTTCGCATTTTTCTTTCGTTTGTCTTGTAGATACCGCCGTAGGACAAACTTTGTAATCCTTAAAAAGCTTCTTTGGAGACCTGGGACAACGAATCTGGTTATTGTAGCCAAATGATTCTCCCCAGTTTGACCAAGTCTGTGTGCTATTCGCCAGTTTAATTAATCAAATGGTTGAAATGGCTCTGAGTACCTAGAACTACTTAAACCTAACTAACCTAAGGACATCACACACATCCATGCCCGAGGCAGGATTTGAACCTGCGACCGTAGTGGTCGCACGGTTCCAGACTGTAGCGCCTAGAACCGCTCGCCCATCTCGGCCGGCTTTAATTAATCCTTTAGTGTTTCTATTGTCAGTGTTTACTTAAGTCGTTTATGTGTGCTTTATAAGCAGCTGACTATTGATGCAACTTTTCTTACAGTCATATGTCGTTCGCCTGAAAACTCTCTAACGACATTTGCTAGTGACTTGAAAATATTAATCAACGGTCTAATGTTCTGCATTTCCAAAGGGGGGAGAGTAGGTGATGCTTTTGTGTTTAACATCAAAATTTGGTATGCGAGGCGTGTCCAGAGTACTCAGTCGCTTAAAAATTTAAAAGGCAGTGTGTTTGTGAAACGTTTTCAAATTCAGAGTTCTAAAACACTATTTTTCAACCTAGAAGCATCCGTCATCAACTCAATTTGTGAGCTGGGGAATGAGCTGTCTAATACCTTTGTCAGAAGTATCCCACTGCCTCTTTGGCCAATTATTTGACGGCGCTCTGGACTTCTTCGTCGGTAGGAAACCTTTTTCCATCGGTAAATGGCTTCTGAGAGCAGGAGGGGTGAAAATCGGAGGGTACCAGATCAGGGCTAAAAGTGAGGTGGTTGACAATGTCCCAACCATATGAAACAAGGAGATGCTTCGAGGTGTTCGTTAAACAAGGTATCGAAGGATTAGGTGATAGCGTTTTGAAAGCTATTGAAGAAAACAGAGAGGTTGAAAAACAAATGGTTCCATATCGTAATCATGGAGATTTTGGAGATTTATCACCAATTAGACAATTATGTGATTGGTCTGGTGATTGATATTCTGGGAAAATATGTCTATACATCAAGTGAATCAGTAATTCAAAATGCATTGAACAATATGATGAACAGAGAATAAATATAGTTGAATCTCAAGGTTCTGTTAAAAAAGATAATGATGCTAAAAAGACAAATGTTAGTGAAAGAATGTTAAAGTTCATTGATCATACTGAAGACAAAGTTTTTGTATTGAAACCTGTTGGAACTTTTAAATATGTTGGCAAATATGCAGTAACATTTGATGGAGATAAATTAATAATTGGTGAAATGACATATGAAGGAAATGATTGATTAATTAGTCTTTTAACTGAAAAATAGATTATTATGGATGATATGGGTGAAAAGTTTGATGGTGTAGATTTATCAGATTATGCAGATATATTATTCAGTTCAGGAGCACTGTATTCTGATAGCAACCCAAATAAAATAACATCGAGTAGAGGTAGAAAATACAAATATTTAATAAAACCAATTGTTGATGATTATTTCCAAGAATTAAGAAGGTCAACTATAGATTCTTCAGATTATTCACAAATACGTTCACGTGAGAAAGAAGTAAAGGCTTGGTAAAGAAATAGACTGATAAACCATTTCAGTATATTTGAATGAATGATAGAAATTTAATCGATAGATTAGCCTAATTCATGGAGAAGGATTACCTGGAAATAAAAACTCACACAACGAAAATGTTGGAATAACATAAATGTTAACAAATAAATTGAGTTATTTCATAATCGACAGTCGAAAAGGAATTCCTTATCTAATCAGACTTTTAAATATTCTTCCTCACACATTTTGGAAAAGTGATAAATGTGGAAAAGGATTAGTCAATTCGGCTTTAAATAATTTACCAATGACAGAGATGCGTTTACCAGGCCACTCATACTACGGACCTTTCACTAAACTTGAAGAAAGACTAGCATGTGGTGATCCACGAATTAATCCACTAGACGAGGCTTGTAAAAAACGTGATATTGCCTACTGTGATCATAAAGATTTAGAAAAGAGACATGAGGCTGATAAATAACTTCAGTTAGCTGGAGAAGAAAGAATGCATGCAACCGATGCTCCAATTGGTGAAAAAAATAGCTGTAGCTGCAGTTAGAGGAATAATATAAGGAAAGAGAAAATCAGGTATGGGATGCAGTCTGCAGCCTGGCGACTGCCAAACCTGTCTTCAGACTGTGTCTGGGATTTGTAATTCTTTAATAAGTTTTAATCTATATGCACGAAAAAGAAAGAAGGAGAAAGTGACAGCTAAAGCTGTCTTAGGAGAGCACACAAAAACTGGTGCTAATTTACTTACAAACTAGATATTCCTGTTGTGAAAAAGATTATTGAATATCTAACAAAAAAGAAAGAAGGAACAGGACTAAACACGAAAGTGGATTTTTGTCATTACTTTTGGCTGCATTACCATATCTAGCAACTACTGGTTCACTTGCTGGTGGATCTTCAGCAATTGAAAATGCAGTAATAACCAAGAAAAAATCTGATATAGAGCTAGTAGAACAAAAAAGGCGCAGTTTGTAAATGGAAAAGATAGCTGGTTCTGCTCCAGCTGGAGCCAGCTTAGACTGGCTGTCTGGACTGAACAAAGCCGGCCAAAGTGGCCGCGCGGTTAGAGGCGCTGCAGTCTGGAACCGCAAGACCGCTACGGTCGAAGGTTCGAATCCTGCCTCGGGCATGGATGTTTGTGATGTCCTTTTAGTTAGGTTTAACTAGTTCTAAGTTCTAGGGGACTAATGACCTCAGCAGTTGAGTCCCATAGTGCTCAGAGCCATTTGAATCATTTTTGACTGAACAAAAAAAATTGAAAAATTAACAGTCCATTCTCTAATTTTGCCATAGAAAAACCAGTTAATCAATTAAAAATTAATCGTTTTCGAGGCGTTTTTATGATTGATGAAATGCCAAATGAAGTGAAAAGTTTAGAAAGTGGAATACTAAATGTAGATACTTCTGATCATGTTAAAACTCACTGGATTTGCTACTATAAAAATAAGGATAAAAAATTTGTTTTTGATTCTTATGGAGGAAATATTCCCAAACAGCTCGTTAACTATTTGGGAAAAAATTATCTGTAGTACAATTGCGAGAGAATACAAAACCTTAACGAAATAATTTGTGGTCATCGTGTTTGCTTTTTAATTGTTGTGTAAAACTTATAAGTTTATTGATATGTTAGATTTCTGAAGGTGGCAGGGGTAAAATACAAGGAGCAAAAGGCTATTTACAATTTTTACAGAAACCAGATGGCAGTTATAAGAGTCAAGGAGCATGAAAGGGAAGCAGTGGTTGGGAAGGGAGTGAGACAGGGTTGTAGCCTCTCCCTGACGTTATTCAATCTGTATATTGAGCACACAGTGAAGGAAACAAAAGAAAAATTCCGAGTAGGTATTAAAATCCATGGAGAAGAAATAGAAACTTTGAGGTTCGCTGAGGACATTGTAATTCTGTCAGAGACAGCAAAGGATTTGGAAGAGCAGTTGAATGGAATGGATAGTGTCTTGAAGGGAGGATATAAGATGAACATCAACAAAAGCAAAACGAAGATAATGGAATGTAGTCGAAGTAAGTCGGGCGATGCTGAGGGAATTAGATTAGGAAATGAGACACTTAAAATAGTAAAGGAGTTTTGCTACTTGGGGAGCAAAATAACTGATGATGGACCAAGTAGAGAGGATATAAAATGTAGACTGGCAATGGCAAGGAAAGCGTTTCTGAAGAAGAGAAATTTGTTAACATCGAGTATAGATTTAAGTGTCAGCAGGTCGTTTCTGAGAGTATTTGTATGGAATGTAGCCATGTATGGAAATGAAACATGGACTATAAACAGTTTAGACAAGAAGAGAATAGAAGTTTCGAAATGTGGTGCTACAGAAGAATGCTGAAGATTAGATGGGTAGCTCACATAGCTAATGAGGAGGTATTGAATAGGATTGGGGAGAAGAGGAGTTTGTGGCACAACTTGACTAGAAGAAGGGATCGGTTGGCAGGACATGTTCTGAGGAATCAAGTGATCGCCAATTTAGTATTGGAGGTCAGCATGGAGGGTAAAAATCGTAGAGGGAGACCAAGAGATGAATACACCAAGCAGATTCAGAACGATGTAGGTTGCAGTAGGTACTGGGAGATGAAGAGGCTTGCACAGGATACAGTAGCATGGAGAGCTGCATCAAACCAGTCTCAGGACTGAAGGCCACAACAACAACAAATGGACATTTTTTGAAACAAAGTGCTTCAGAATCTTCAGTCGTCAGAACCAAAATCTGAAGATTTTAAATCAAAAATCAAAGAATTTCAATCAGAAATAGATCCAAAAATTAATAATGTAATCATACAATTTCAGAAAGAATTAAAAAACCTTTTTAAAGCAACTAAAGGTTACATTGATTTTAAAGGCAGAAGTTTTGTAGATATAAAGGAACTGGTAAATGGTTATGATACAGTTACCAAACAATACAGAGAAAAAGAATATGTTACAAACCATGAATACACAAGTATTTTAACACAGTTCAATAACTATGTCACTGCTCCACAACTTAATGAAAAAATTGATCAGATTCATCAAGGAACTATAACACTATAACAAATTACTTTACAAAAAAGGAGGTAGAAAAAACTTTTACACATTATTTTATCAAACACAAATTTAACTCCATATCTAAGTCAAATAAGTGACCTTCAGAAAAGATTGTGTGACAAACATAAACTGAAATTTCACTTTAATTCTGGTACAGAAATACTGAAATACACATTTTTATATGATGTGAAAATCAAGAGAATTATTTTATGTAGAGCCAATGTAAATCGTGACCTGTCACCTATTGATTTTAAAACAGAGATAAAAAGATTCAATGTTTATTAATTTTATATCCAACAAAATTCAATAATCCATCACTTGAAATGAAAAAGGAAGAAAAATATTTATATCTCTAAATGTATCTGTTAAAACTGTACTTGTTTCAGGTGAATTAATCATATTTGGTGAATTACTTTTAGAATATGATGATGGCAGAATGGAAGCCTAATAAATTATATTATTACAATTTTTTTAATCTATATAAATGGAGAATCCTGCTTCACACTTGGTCGTTCAGGACACTCACAATCAATCAAAGCTTGTCCTTAAGGACAACACATCTCTTGTTTGAAGTGTTAAAAATTTACTGAGACTCATATTCCTCACAGAGTAACAACTAAAGATGGCAGACAAAGAATTGAAGGTTTTTGTTTAATTTGTAAAACTAAAAACAGTAAATTTGTTAAAAAAGTTTGTAGGCAAACATAGTTCTGATGCAGTTCTGAGAGTGCTTCAGCTGTTACTGCTTCAGCAGTTGGCAAAGATCTATATAATATTCGTGAAGAAATCACAAAAACTGATGAGAAAACATTTCAGACAAAGAAATTTTATATCTCTCAGTATTGACGACCTATGGCAAGCCAATTCAGTCGAAATGGATTCCAGCAAATTGAAAGGAATTTCGAAGATCAATTGAAGATATAAACTTTTATTAACTGTTATTGACATCTTTTCTAAATTTGCTTGGACTATTCCCAGTAATGATCAAACTGTTAAGAATGCTGTTGATGCTTTTGAAACAATATTCAGGACCAGCTGGAGCAGTTTGGACCTGCAGTAAAATCAAGACTACCAAAAAATTTACAGACAGATAATGGTAAAGAATTCTATAACAAAGATTTGCAAGAATTGCTGAAGAAATATAACATTAATCACTATTCAACTTTTACAGAATTCAAAGCATCTGTTGTTGAACTATTCAACAGAACACTTAAATAAAAGATGTGCACGGAATTTAGTCTTGAGAGAAATTAAAAATGAGTCGATCTAGTCTCGAAATTTGTTGATGACTACAATAACACTAAACAATCAACTATAGAAATGAAGCCAGAAGAAGATAATGAAAAGAACTATGAGATAGACATCATTGTGCCTAATGATAAACCCAATTTAAAATTGGTGATAAAGTGAGAATTAGCAAACTTAAAGAACTTTTTTAGAAAGGATATACTGGCAATCAACACAAATTTTCGAAACTGAATCTGTTATTCATTCCAATCCAATAACATACAAATTAAAAGCTTTAGATGGTGAGGAAGTAATAGGAAATTTTTATAAATATGAACTACAGAAAACGAAATATCCAGTTGCGTATATCACTGAAAAAGTGTTGGGAAAGAAAGGAGACGAAGTGTATGTAAAATGGTTGGAATTTGATAATTCACACAACAGTTGGGTAAATAAAAATAATGTTATTTTATAAATGGTAAGCGGCGTTTAATTCAGGTCTTCCCAGGGAATAATCACATTCCTCTAGAGGGGGAATTTCCCACTCTATAATTCCATAAAAAAAAGTTAAAATTTTTAGTGGTGCTGCTCTACACCTCTGAAATACCATAATTATTTAATGCTCAATTTAAATATCCATTACTCCTCTTATAAGAATATCTTCCTTCTAATTTGTATCAAACTGGTTTCCTTGAGAAATTATTGGTAATCTTTCTTTCATTATATAGATTTATTGAGTTTGGATTCCTGATTCTCAAAAATATTTCCATTTCTGGATAATTTGCTTGTAATTCATTCAATCTATAATTTACAGAATAATTTTGAGTTATTATAACATAATATGGATATTCCCACATATGATTTTTCTTTATTAAAATGAATTCACTATGTTTATCTCAATTAATGGTTGGAGAAGTGGCATGACTGTCAATAATATCATTTTTCGCTTGAATTATATCTCCAGGAATGTTTAACATAATTCTATTATTATTTTTGATACTTTCAACTTGATTTTCTAAATCTTCAACTTTATTTTCTAAATAATTAATTTTATTTTGGAGTTTATATTCTCTATGTTTTCGAATTCCAGGTAAAACTTCTTCATAAACCCAATCTTGAAAATCTGCAAAATGCTTTGTAGATTTCATAACTAAAGAATTTTGTTTATATTTTGGTAGCGCCATTTCACCATTACCAAAATCCTCATAAATTTTACAATATTTTTGTTTAATATGGTCTTCAATTGCATCCCTACATCCTAGAGATCAGCAACATGATTGGGATACAACCAAGGATTATTCTTCTTATCAATAATCATGAACACTTGCTCATTGTTGTATGTAAGCTTGTTGCTGATGAGGTCTACAATCGACCCATTTACTAGAAATAATTTCGATAGTAGAAAATATTTAAAATTTTAGAAATACGTCTGTATAGAGCTGATTAGGCGACTGGCGGCTGGCGACTGCCAAAGCAGTCTTCAGACTGCATCTTCCAAAGCAGCCTTTAGCTGCTGCTGCAGCTAATTTTTCGTTACCAGCAAAATGAAGCAAACAAATATCACAAATAAATATTGGTTGTCTGTGTTTAGTAATTTGACTCAAATCAAGTCTAGATTAAATTTTTATGCAACAATAGTGTGAAATACTTCCTTCCTTAAAGTAAAGGAGAGTTGCATGTTTCTCTCTCTTATTTTTTCGTAATTTTTAATGGATACACTTGATAGTTTTCATCAAGCGAATAAGCATAATAGATACATTAATTCTACTCTTTATTTTTGGAATATGATCAACCATTACAGGAAATTCAAAATAACGGATATATGAAATTAAGATATAAAGGAATGAAGAAACTTAAAAATAAATATAATGAATTTCATAATCTGGAATTCAGTATGCTAAATTCTTTCCTAATATATTTTATATTCTTTAAATGGACAGCACCAAGTCACAGCTAAGGCAGTGCAGTGAATTTGTGATTTTAAAAAAAGATTTTGAAGAATCTCATAAAGATACATATCGAAAAGATGGATATCGAAATATTTGTACAGAATTGTATGTAATTAGCGGACAATTAGAGTTACATGTGAATGTGGTAAAACTGTAAACAAACCTTATTTAAAAAGACATTTACAAACTGCTCTTCGTAAAAATCTTATGGCTGCTCAAGAAGAAACAAAATAATAGCGATCACCTAGGGAAATGAGTCATTTACTTTTGTTCACCAATTCATTTTATTTATTTTCTTATAATCAACTTTCATAAAATTTATATTAAATTTATTTTCTTACTTTCACCTTTTATATGCAATAATTATTTTAGAATGAGTTAGACCCGAAAATGTGATTACAGTAGGTCAGTTCTGGGGGTATCGACTAACTTCTGGCGAAATAGCTCACGAACATAGAGAATGAGCTAGTGAGCCCAAGGTGAGTCGATACCCCCAGAATTGATCTACTTTCAGGCTATGACGCCGCATTAATTGTTTCCCCTTGGAACAAAAGTTCAATGAGCAGAATACCTTATGGTCCCAAAAGGTGGAGGCCATATTTTTTCCAACAGCAAGAACGGTTTTGAATTTTGTCGCTGATGGTGAGGTGGGATGCCCGCGCTGGCTTTTCGTCTCAGGGATGCAGTCGGACACCTGCGATTCGTCGACAGGCACAACAGAGTCAAGGAAGCATATACACTACTGGCCATTAAAATTGCTACACCAAGAAGAAATGCAGATGATAAATGGGTATTCATTTGACAAATATATTATACCAGAACTGACATGTGATTACACACTCCTGGAAATTGAAATAAGAACACCGTGAATTCATTGTCCCAGGAAGGGGAAACTTTATTGACACATTCCTGGGGTCAGATACATCACATGATCACACTGACAGAACCACAGGCACATAGACACAGGCAACAGAGCATGCACAATGTCGGCACTAGTACAGTGTATATCCACCTTTCACAGCAATGCAGGCTGCTATTCTCCCATGGAGACGATCGTAGAGATGCTGGATGTAGTCCTGTGGAACGGCTTGCCATGCCATTTCCACCTGGCGCCTCAGTTGGACCAGCGTTCGTGCTGGACGTGCAGACCGCGTGAGACGACGCTTCATCCAGTCCCAAACATGCTCAATGGGGGACAGATCCGGAGATCTTGCTGGCCAGGGTAGTTGACTTACACCTTCTAGAGCACGTTGGGTGGCACGGGATACATGCGGACGTGCATTTTCCTGTTGGAACAGCAAGTTCCCATGCCGGTCTAGGAATGGTAGAACGATGGGTTCGATGACGGTTTGGATGTACCGTGCACTATTCAGTGTCCCCTCGACGATCACCAGTGGTGTACGGCCAGTGTAGGAGATCGCTCCCCACACCATGATGCCAGGTGTTGGCCCTGTGTGCCTCGGTCGTATGCAGTCCTGATTGTGGCGCTCACCTGCACGGCGCCAAACACGCATACGACCATCATTGGCACCAAGGCAGAAGCGACTCTCATCGCTGAAGACGACACGTCTCCATTCGTCCCTCCATTCACGCCTGTCGCGACACCACTGCAGGCGGGCTGCACGATGTTGAGGCATGAGAGGAAGACGGCCTAACGGTGTGCGGGACCGTAGCCCAGCTTCATGGAGACGGTTGCGAATGGTCCTCGCCGATACCCCAGGAGCAACAGTGTCCCTAATTTGCTGGGAAGTGGCGGTGCGGTCCCCTACGGCACTGCGTAGGATCCTACGGTCTTGGCGTGCATCCGTGCGTCGCTGCGGTCCGGTCCCAGGTCGACGGGCACGTGCACCTTCCGCCGACCACTGGCGACAACATCGATGTACTGTGGAGACCTCACGCCCCACGTGTTGAGCAATTCGGCGGTACGTCCACCCGGCCTCGCGCATGCCCACTATACGCCCTCGCTCAAAGTCCGTCAACTGCACATACGGTTCACGTCCACGCTGTCGCGGCATGCTACCAGTGTTAAAGACTGCGATGGAGCTCCGTATGCCACGGCAAACTGGCTGACACTGACGGCGGCGGTGCACAAATGCTGCGCAGCTAGCGCCATTCGACGGCCAACACCGCGGTTCCTGGTGTGTCCGCTGTGCCGTGCGTGTGATCATTGCTTGTACAGCCCTCTCGCAGTGTCCGGAGCAAGTATGGTGGGTCTGACACACCGGTGTCAATGTGTTCTTTTTTCCATTTCCAGGAGTGTATATCACGCTATTTGGGTGCATAGATCCGGAGAAACCAGTACCCAGAACAACCACCTCTGTCCGTAATAACGGCCTTGATACGCCTGGGCATTGAGTCAGACAGAGTTTGGATGGCGTGTACAGGTACAGCTGCTCATGCAGCTTCAACACGATACCACAGTTCAGCAAGATTAGCGACTGGCGTATTGTGACGAGCCAGTTGCTTGGTCACCATTGACCAGACGTTTTCAATTGGTGAGAGATCTGGAGAATGTGGTGGCCAGGGCAGCAGTCGTACATTTTCTGTACCCAGAAAGGCCTGTACGGGACCTGCAACGTGGAGTCGTGCATTATCCTGCTGAAATGTAGGGTTTCGCAGGGATCGAATGAAGGGTAGAGCCACGGGTCGTAACACATCTGAAATGTAACGTCCACTGTTCAATCTGTCGTCAATGCGAACAAGAGGTGACCGAGACGTGTTACCGATGGCACCCCATACCATCACGCCGGGTGATACACCAGTACGGAGATGACGAATACACGCTTCCAATGTGCGTTCAACGCGATGTCACCACACACGGATGCGACCATTATGATGCTGTAAAGAGAACCTGGATTCATCCGAAAAAATGACGTTTTGCCATTCGTGCACGCAGGTTCGTCGTTGAGTACACCATCGCAGGCGCTCCTGTCTGTGATGCAGCGTCAAGGGTAACCGCAGTCGTGGTCTCCGAGCTGATAGCCAATGCCGCTGCATGCGTAGTCGAACTGTTCGTGCAGATGGTTGTTGTCTTGCAAACGTCCCCATCCTTTGACTCAGGGATCGAGACGTGGCTGCACAATCCGTTACAGCCATGCGGATAAGATGCCTGTGATCTCGACTGCTAGTGATACGAGGCCATTGGGAACCAGCACGGCGTTCCGTATTACCCTCCTGAACCCACCGATTCCATATTCTGCTAACAGTCATTGGCTCACGACCAACGCGAGCAGCAATGTCGCGATACGATTAACCGCATTCGCGATAGGCTACAATCCAACCTATATCAAAGTCGGAAACGTGATGGTACGCATTTTTCCTCCTTACACGATTCATCACAACAACGTTTCACCAGGCAACGCCGGTCAACTGCTGTTTGTGTATGAGAAATCGGTTGGAAACTTTCCTCATGTCAGCACGTTGTAGGTGTCGCCACCGGCGCCGACCTTGTGTGAATTGCTCTGAAAAGCTAATTATTTGCATATCACAGCATCTTCTTCCTGTACGTTAAATTTCGCATCTGTAGCAAGTCATCTTCCTGTTGTAGCAATTTTAATGGCCAGCAGGGTACTTCCCAATTAGAAGTACTCGAGAAATTCAGGTGAAGATGCAATTCAGTTGACTTTGTGTTGATCTGTTAGATGTTTCTGGTATCCACTTCGCCCGCGAAAATCAAGTTCATTTATGATTCCATAGAGAAGAGATGTTGAAATTTCTAGAAATGTTGCGTTCATCTCCTTTAACATCAATCAACGGTCATCACGAATCATTTCTTCGCTCTTAGTCACCATCTCACCAGTCATATTTGTGGGACGGCCACCCTTTTGGACATAATGAACATTCGCTCTGCTATCTTTAAATTCTCGATTGGAGTTTTACAAGTTAGAATCGTTCATTGCACCATCCCTACAAACAATTTTGATATCGTTAAAGTTCTGGAACGACAAGTTTCCCCTTGTAAGAATAAACCTAACTGGATCATGCCCCCCATTTATCAGCTGGCGGGATTGGAAATAGAGAATATCGTTTCAACAAAGCACTGCAGTAAAACTTTTCAGCCGACTGAGATAAGCGAGCTCGCATTTTGCTGCCAACGCCTTCTCCTTGAATGTAGTCTTCCCAGTTTTGTCGAAAAACAATTCCTTCGAGTGTCAGAATCTCATTGTTCTTACTGTTTGGACATGTCATGTACAATACGACTCAGGTGAAGTGGCCAAATTTTGTGACATTAATAAAATTGTACTAAACCATTAAGAGAATTATTCGATCGATACGCACTATGTAAACTATTGATATGAGGAAAAATATCGGTTTCAATATATCGAGTACTAAATTATCTGTCCCGAGATGAAAGTACTCGACTTCAAAAGGTATAGTAACTTTTTCCGTGTCCCTAGCAACAGTTTCTGCAGCATAAAACTGAGGTACTTGCTGACCCCTCTAAAACGTCAGTTACTTGTATTAAGAATATTAGCGATCGCATTACGCTGCCATGCGGTCACCAGCCTCGTACCCACAAAGTAGGAAGTTGGTTGTCCGCCTATGAGCAAGCTGTAACGTCCAACCCACTTGTCCGCAAGCCCGGGGGGTCAGGAGGCTTGCGGCAATCACTGCAGCCTCCAATTACGGCTAATTAAGGGAGCTGGCCAGGGCTCGGCCGGCGGCTGCAAACATCCGCCCCCAGGCGCCTTCTGACCTTCCGGCTATCTTGTGGCCGCAGAGGACAGACACTGGCCGGCTAGCGTTTCCTGGGAGGGCCCCGTGTAGCGTACAGCAAACACCAATTACCGCCGCTTGCACGGAGAAGCCACACGGATGCGGAAACACCACGAAGCATGTACATGAATGAATCGCGGTTAATTGCAAGTTTTACTAACGTAGATTAGTAACTGTCGGAATTTCGCGTACAGTTATTTTGCAGAGATTTACTTTAAGAACCTGCTGAAGACAGGAAAGTGTCAATCGAAAACGTTTGGCTCCCGAAGCTAAAAATAGACTAAATAAATCTGTTTGTCTGCCATGAACCCATACTGAGTAGATCTTCGTAAAGCTCTACCATGTCAGAAAACCATAGTATACCAAACTCGCCTTACTTTAGAATAATCTCCTCAGACGTAATGTTTTGTCAGATGTTTGACAACACCGAACACAAGACTCCCTAGAAATTGCACAATTTCTGAATTTTCTTTGGCAAACAACGAGTCATAAACGGACAAATGGGCTATTAAATTGACCAATTTGAGATAGATCTAGTTTTGGAAAAATAATAACTTCACTGCTCGCGAGTAGTAAATGAAGTGTCAAACAAATTCACCTCTTCAAGGCCTAGCTACTTTGCTCATAAAAAGGTACATTGGTGTAGAAATCATGTAATGCTGTCTTTTATGTTGAAAGAAAAATAAATACCAAACTATAGCAGCAACTGAATCTTCTCTGCTGTCTCTTGATCTGTACAGCCTTAATAAAAACAGAATATCGATCGATATTTAAATATATTTTATATAATATTTTGTACTTTCTGAAAAAGTCCTAAAAATAAAAAAATCCTAAAAATAAAAAAATTTTGGAAACAGGTCAAACGTTTTGTGACATGATTTGTCTAAAAGCAAGACATAAAACAGAGAAACATTTGGAGTGCCTCATTTTCTGTACTTGATTTAGGGAAGTGGTCATCACACTATCGTCCGCTGGCCGCATGCGGTCCGAATCACGTATTGGTGCAGCCCGCGGTTCTCATCCGTATTTCATAGCTAATAAATGTATCAAGCAACTAACAGTCGAATCCTAAAACCTCAAGCGACGTTAAGAGCTTCTTAACAGTGTATTTTTATTGCTCAGTAACAAACAAAAATATTTAAAGTGGCGGTAATATTTTAAAATGTGCTTAATTTTAATTGACATTGGTAAATTACGCCATGAGCTAAGTAAATTTTGCCGCATACGTCACTGGTGGAGCAATGTGTGGCGTTGCCACTGCAGTTTTAATAGATGTGAGAGAAGAAATATTTTATTGTTTCAATCTCTGTTGGTCCGTCATGGACAGAGGGCATCGACTGATTAAGTAATTGTCAATCTCAACGATATTCCTCAACAGCCGTGTAACTTAAGATGTTATTTTATTTTATTTTATTTTGAAGGCTACCAGTTTCAGCATTTTACTACGCCATCTTCTGGCCCCATATGCATCTCTCTAGTGTAACTACTGAATTCACAACATCCAGAGATTAATGGCTCTATATGATATTTTCATTTATTTCGTGAGATGCATATGGGGCCTGAAGATGGCATAGTGAAATGCTGAACTGGTGGCCTACAAAACAAAGTAAAAAATATCTTAAGTTACATGGATTTGGTGAATTTCATCGACATTGACAATTATTTTATTGTTCGTCTTCAAATGCTGACAACTCAAGAACGTGCGCCATTACCACCGATCAGAATCTGTGGTATAAATGTCAAGCGGAAGTAACAGGGATTCGTGAAAGTGCATCGTAGGAACGGTCGTGGTACGTATTTGCAGAAAGTTATATGCAGTCAAATTAAAGCTGTTATGATACAATGCAATGAGTAAAACAAAAAATCTCATTCCAAACATCTGAGGTATTGTTTCTTACCGCAATTACTGTTATTAATTAATACAACATACTAATTTATTGAGACTGCCAGTTAACAGTAAGGTAAATAGAGGAAGGTTTAGTAAAGTGGTTAGGATGGGAAAAGTAGCCACTACATATTTTTTGGCTTGAACAGCGCTGCTGCCTGTCTAGAACTTGCCGGACAAATTCTGTATACATCATCGTTGTCGTCAGTGAGATTCTCAGAGGAAGCTGGTCCCGTTACTTTCTAGTGAACACCTTTTTGTTTTTGAGTCGTCTGCTGTCAGATAAGTCATTTACTTTTTTCTTATTACCTCACTTGTTTGGAAAGTAGTATTTTTTTTACCATACCAATGTAAGGTCCTTTGGCCTACAGATGTATTTCCTTGTTATTTACTTCAGTTTGATAATTTCGTCTGCGAATCACTAATGCCGACATGGCGTCCGATCTGGGGAAGTGGCAATGCTACGCGTCGAGAAAAGTGTTCAAGGGGTGCACCACAATAAGTATTAGTTACTTCCAGAAAACAAGCATAATACACAGATAAAACTGCCTGCCAAACCATTTTTTTCTATAAAGTTAGCATCTGTCTTTCTATGCCTTTGTGGCAATTCCGAATTAACTAATTTATATTATTCAAAATCGTCTTTGTTCTACTTGGACCAATACAAAAAGCCGATAGTTAGCGGTTTGCTTCAGCCGCTTGGTATTCTTTCAAGTACTATGGAGTGAAGACGACCACAAAACGTGCCCTGAAATCAGAAAAACAAACACTGGATTCTGCTGCAATGGCACCGGACACAGTACCCGCTTAGGTACGAAAAATGGGTCGCTACATAAGCCTTATGCAAAATTTGTAAGTAGTAAGCAATCAATAACCGTGGTTTGATAAAAATTTAATTTATCTTTGAGTCGTCACTTACCCACTCCCCTACGCCTCCTCCTTTCCAATGCTGCACGAGGTGTCGCCCTGCATCAGTACTGGCCCTTAAGCAACAAAGTTTGACCACCACTGACTTAGAGAATCATTCAAAGGCGCGTCAAATGTTTCTCTTATCTATTTCATTTGACAAAACATTCGTACATCTTTTTAAATATTATTATACTTATACTGATGCTAATTGGAAGGGTTCATGAAAGATTTTCACAAAATGAAGAATTGTTTTCATTTCCAAAGTAATACAATAATATGTACTTACGAATCACATCAATTTATTCCAGGGCAATTGTAGACGAACAATGTTAAATAAGATAAATATTAGGATGGTTACTTATGCAGTTTGTTCTCCTTCTTTCGGTTTAATCAAGTGAATACCATGTTAATGCGGACAATCTTCGTTTTCTTGTGTTTATTCTCCTCCAATATTCTTTCATTCTCATACTTTGGGATATCTTCTGTCCACTATGTATTTGTCCTGCGTGTAATTCTGTCCTGGAAATATATGAAATCTTATTTGTTTTTATTTGAAAGCCATCTTGATGTAAACCTCTGATTCTAGTGTTCCCGTATCTCCATGACGGCACTGTACCTTCTGCATACAGTGTACTTCAGTTTTCTTGTTCATGAGATAGTATTTTATGTTATGTGCAACCTTCCCTGGTCCATTCTAAGGACGTGTCCAGAGAACATGGTTCTTCTTTACTTGACTGTATCCGCGATTCTTTCTGTCTAGAAATACAGTTCTTGTTTCGCTGGTCTTCTACCTTAACCGTTTCCTGTTCATCGAGGATCCAATACTCCCTCGTAACTCCTTCCTTCCAAAAGCTGTAGTCTCTTAACTAATTCCGACCTTACGAAGTTCAGACATCACGCTGCTCTGTTCTTGCGAGGTTCAGATTTTCTGCCTTGTATAAGACTTCATTTTGGATCGCTGTCTTATAATCTCTTAATCCTATATTCATCAAAACATTCTCCTTATTGCAGATGTTCATAGTAAGTTTATATGCTAAATGGATTTTGTTTATTCGTGCTCTCATGGCTTCTTTTTCTGTCAGAACATTTTCTATTCATTCTCTTAGGTATTTAAATCTCTCAACCTTCCCAATTATCTCGCCTGTTAATGTCGTCAAACAAGCAAGCTGTTTTTATGTTCGTCATATACTGTGTCTACTCTGTCAAGCTATTTCATATCCGCGGGACGTTAAACACTAATCTTCACTCATTCCTTTGTTTCAGACACTTTTATCCGTAGGTTTTTTTTCTTTTTTTTCTGAGTCGCCTCTTTCAGTGATTCAGATAATATCACAGTAACATCTGAAATGCCAGAAAATCTTGACATATCCCAACCATCATTTCACTTGCATGCCATTCAGTCCTTTCATTTGTCGTTGCTGTGTACTTTACTGCACTTCGTTGAAGTGGGATCTTACAAAACACACACTGTATGATTCCTTTATATTAATAATTTATGTTTATTCACGTATTGTTTCTGCTAAGATATTCGTCGATGGAGGAGAAGATATTGACCACTAGTAAATTCTCCTATATTAGCAGCTGTATCTTCGTTCTTGGTTGCTGGCAAACTATTGAAAATGCTTGTCCCTTTGTTGAAGAAACGTAAGTGTCCTAATTCATTTATATAGAGTATTCTATTTCGTAGTGTTGATTTAGGGAACTAAGCCGTTAGTTGAGAAAAACGGACATTTACAAGAAACTCCTTTAAGGGAAAGCAAGCATTAGTATATTGAATTTATTCACCAGCTCTCTGTGGCATATTCGGTTCGCAGTGCGTTTGATTCATATTGCACCTTCTTCAAGTCTGGAAACGATGTCTTGCATTGAAAAGATACGTCGAAATAAAGTATAATTGACTTTTAGAATGAAAGTAACGGAGATATCCCGTCATGTCACTTTTTATGTTACGTATGTGCCTAACAAGAACACAGAAAGAATTATTTGTTTTAGCGTCAGAGAAGTCCATCATCCAACTGTATTTATTAAAACGTTGCAAACTCAGCAATTTAAGCGGATCAACCTCTTCTGTCTGTAGTATTTGTGTACGTTGGTGGAAGCATCTCACAGGTGCCGAGTTGCACATACTCCACGCAGACCTTAAGAAGTATTGAAGCTTGTCAGAATCTCTGCCATAGCCCTAAGACATTTCTGTTTTTATGTATTCAGGATGTCGGAACCGCTAATATTGATGTCTGTACATTAGTTACAGAAGGGAAAACACTAACAAAACGGAAATCTTAGTTTCATGGTAGCCATAATGATTGCAGTACTGAGAGAATGAAAACAATGGGAAACGTAATAGTACAAGTCCATCTACTGTATATTCAATATTATGTTCTGGTCTTCCGAGCGAAGACTGGTTTGCTGCAGCTCTCAATGCTGATCTATCCTGTACAAGTTTGTTCATTTGTGCATCGCTACAATAGCGTACATCAGCCTAAAAATGTTTACCCTAGTCATGCCTTGACCTGCCTCTATAATTTTTACACCCCACACGTCGATTACCAATTTGCGTTTCCTTAATACCTCAGGATGTATTATCTCAACATATCCCTTCTTTTAGTCACGTTTAACCATAAATTTGTTTTCTTCTTTTTCACATTATTAATCTCTTCATTAGTTGCGCGATACGCGCGTCTGCTGTTTACTATTTTTCTGTGACATCTCATTTCAAAATCATTAATTCTCTTGTTAACTGTGTTCCTCCAAATACCAGAAAATTGCTTTCAGACAAGACTTCGCAACAAGTGACGCTAGAAAATAAAGACCGTTTTGGCCTAACTAAATAAAGACGGAGAATATCAGCGCAAAACTTTATTTACTAAGTTCCAGTAGCTTACTCTACTTTTTCAATGTAGTCGCCATAGCTTCAAGGCACTTATTGTGACGGTGAAACCAATTTTTCCAGTCCAACGTTACGTTGTAGTCTTCTCCCGCTAAATATTGTTGGCCTCATCACCATTTCGTTCTTATCATCGGGCGCAAGCCGCCCAATGTGGCGCCGACTGAAATAAGACATGCACTTGGCGGTCGAACATGACTGGTACCTCCCTGCCAACAATGCCATACGATCATTTCATATTTCGTACCGTCAAAGATTTGGACCAGGATGTCACTGCCTGTTTGAAGTCTTCAACGTCAGTGAACTGTTTTCTAAAAATTTTTTTGCTCTCTTCGTAACGATACATGAGGTCGCGAACTGTTATGAATCAAAAACATCTTTGCTGACAACATTCCACCAATTCTTCTCAAAAGAGTAAGAATGACACGACGATACTATTGGATGGGAAGTCCTACAGCTGTTTCAATCGCTAATGATATCAAACAATTGGAACTCACTGGATGGTTCATGGTGAAAATGGAGTGAAACTATTGATCAGATAAATAATCGGTTATTACGTGCACATCGAAAGGCAAATTCCCAACCATAATTCACTTCAGTGGTTCGCTTTCTGATATGTGTGCTCGGTTGTGACCCATTGCGTTGTGCCCTAAAATCTGTCAATAAATGATAAGCCGCCCTAACGGACAATCAATGACTAAATATTAAACAAACCACATGTGAATTATTAAACAGGAAAAAGGGAATAGATATCTTCCTTTAGGACAAAAATGCACCTGATCACGTAATTAAGATTCACGTTCACTTTATCGTCTGTCTTCGCGAAGCAAGTTATTAAGAATGATGTCCGTACATAGGCGAATACTAGCTACAGTGAAACACATACGCTTTTAAAACTGTTCCAGCACAACAAGTAGGTGTACGCAGGCAAGATTAAATACTACCAAACATATTATGCAGTGCGCAAACCGGTAATCTGAACAAATTCCTAACCTCTAAACAATTCAGTCAACACTATTCGCAATGTGTCACCTTTTAAATCACAGTTCAGCAAAAGATGTCTGTACTACCACTCTGTGATTACAGACTTTCAAGGTACCTTACTAACACCTTGGCAACACAATAGCTTATCGAACGTACTCGACCAGCTACCAACAACAAACTGACTGCAAGACATACTCCGCTTGCTACTATCTCAGCTCTGTCACGTGACCAACAGCCCTAGCCGAAAGAGTATCTAGTGCCTGGCCGTAATTCGTTTGCACACACAATTTACATTACTAAATATTCCAAGTATATTAAGTGTATATATTTGTACAAAAGCACTAGAATACCTTTTCATTTCATTTACGTATTATCATATAGCCAATGTTTCACTACTTTTTGAACATCGCACAAACAGAAATGGCAATCGCTATCAAACTATTTCTTTATTCTCTCTTTCCGGTTTCACACTACGTTACTCAAATGTCTTCTCTAGAAATTTTAATGTACAAATTTCTCATTAAATAATCCTAAGCAATTAGTACAAGTAATTCATGCAGAGGCAAATCTTTTCCTGTAACTGTGGAGAGGATTTTGTTTCGGCACACAGTTATAATTGTAACATATATTTTTACATATAATAAATAGATGGTCGGTTTATCAGTATGATAGGCTGCTAGTTTTATATCTGATCTCAAGTGCTAACGGATGATATATAGTGCACATTTGTAGCGTATCCGTAGCTTTTGTTACTGTTCTCATAAACAATTTCACATACAAATACAGGGTGCCTCACGAAAGAGGCCGGGTAGGAGCCCGCGGGTCGCTCAGCGCGTTTGTCGGCTGTTGCCGCTCCGTCTGCCGGTCCTCGCTACGCGTAGTTCTCGGACACCGATACTTTGCGCGTCGCCCCTACACTGTGCGGCTGAGTGTACTTGTGTTTCTTTTGAGATTTTTTGTCATGTTTAATTGCTTCAAATGTTGTTGGAACTGCACGAGTCCGGGGCTTTGTCTGGGCGTATACCGCTTGGCCCGTTCCTCAAACATAAACACAGTGCGCGTGTGTTCTACACTGTGCGACTGAGTCTTCGGGTATTTTGTTTTGAGTTTTCCATCGAGCTTCCATTTGGTAAAGTGTACGCGAAGGATCAACGAGTGTTTCTTGCGTTGAACTATGCAAAAACATAATCGTACGTGGAATGTCGGCTTGAATTTATGCGAAAATTTTCCGGTGTGCAATGACCCCACGATACGCAGATTCGTGAAGACATTTCAAGAGGCTGTACCTGTGTTACAAAAACGAAGGCCTAGAGAACCTACTGTTTTAAACGAAAATAAATTTGAGGAGATAGGGGAGGCCTTGGAAAGAAGTCCGAGAAAATCTCTGTACCGTTTGGCCCCTCAGACTGATTGTCAAGGGCATCTGCTCACAGAGCTGTGCACAAACTAAAATTGAAATCAAACAAAATAACGGTAGTGCTTCAACTGAGCAACTCAGACACTGTTTCTCGGCGTCGTTATTTCAACTGGCTTTTACAGTCTGTGCACGATAGGGAAGTTGATCCTTAGATGCTTCTTTTTGTCTAATGAACCAAGGCTGCATTTGTCATGGTACGTAAATTCTCAGAACAGTCGACGTTGAAACCCCGAAAATCCTCATGAAATATATCATGAACCACTGCATGATATGAAAACAGGAGTGTGCAATTAGAGCAAGTGGAATTGATGGAGCAATATTTTTCCACGAAACAATACATTGTGACAGTATGTGAACAATATATTGCATTCTTATTTCATGCAAGACCAAGCAAGATCGCACACCGCAAATGCTTCAATTATAACAATACAAAGTGTTTTTATTGATAGGATAGTTGACGGGCCTCCTCGTTCTCCACATCTAAATCTGTGTGATTTTTCTTCACGGAATGTTAAACGACAAGCTGTGGACAACCAATCAGCACACGCTCGAAGAGCTGGAAGACAGGATTCGGATAGTCATTTCCAAGACTTAGGCAACCGAAATTCGTCGAGTGTTTGGTAGTGTGTTCAGGAGATGTCAGGCTGCTCTTACCACAGAGGGACATCATTCTGAGAACCTAATGCAAAGCCGGCCGGTGAGGCCGAGCGGTTCTAGGCGCTTCTGTCTGGAACCGCGCGACCGGATGTGTGTGATGTCCTTAGGTTAGTTAGGGGACTGATGACCTCAGATGTTAAGTCCCATAGTGCTCAGAGCCATTTGAACCATTCTTGAACCTAATGCAAATAAAGGCAAGCATAAGTTAATCACTTGGAAACGTTGTTCATGTAACTCAAGAAAAGAGCGCGTACAGATGACTATAGCCGATCCACGAACGATGGCGGTTTGCCATTTTGAGGGACGGACGAGGATTGCATTCTTGACGATTCCAAGCGACAGTTGCGGTACCCGCGTGCGCGTGCTTTCCCCTGCAAGTTATGTCTGTCCCGTACTTATACGGAATGTATCACTTACCATCACCACCACCAGCGATGACAACTCGTAATAAATGGAATAAAAATGCACTAAACAACTCGCTACCATCACGTTTAACACTCGAATTAGCTTCGACATTCAGAGCAGAACGCTCGGAACACTACTGTACCCTGACTGACTGTCGGAAAATGCGTGACGTGGCGGGCAGAACAAGCGTAAACTCGACTGCCATCGTTCGTGAATCCAACTATGACAACAGATTAGTATCCAAGAATCGGGCGCGGCAGCGGCCGGCGGATGCGGTGAGGGCGGCCAACTGGGGCGCTTTTCATGAGACAACCTGTATTAATAACTTAACTTCTAAAGCTGGTAGAAACGTACGGATGACTTCATACTCTTTCTACGTATCCATTGTATCTTTCAGCATCGTATCTTTGTTTAGCACTTGCTTCCCAATTAATGATCATAAATCTGCTTTAATGCTTCGTTCTTCGTTTCTTTCCGTAGTACAAGCTTACTGATATTCATGCCGCTGTCTCAAGGTGTCAGTGGAAGGACGAATGGACGGAGGTGATGCACAATAAACTGTGGCGAACCATACGGACAGTCAGACATGGTGAACGTTAGGGCAGCCACGCTTGTGGAAAGATGTGATACTCACCAGCTGAAAATGAAACACTTTCCATTTCCTCCGGCGAAATAAGTAAAGCTTGTTGAACACCACTTTCGGTTCAATACATTTTAACCAAGTTATATGTGTGTCATTTACTGGCATAAAAACAAGCTTCAGCTTCGCTGAAGACCTTGCAAGAAGACTCCACTTGTACTAAATCTCCAGAATTGTCTCAGTTTAACCAGTGAATCCGGAAATGTTGGTATAAGAAGCGTACAGTATCACTGCGTATGCTTCTCCAACCGGGTTTTGCCTAGTTTAAGACAATCTTTCCTTGGAGTGTCCTAATTTGTCATCGTGTAGAATTCTTTCTAACTATTGTGCCACGAAGCTATTGAAGTTTGTGTCCCTTGCAAAAGCAGTATCGCGTCGTCAGATTCTCTGTAAAGTGCAGTTCTACTTCCTGTGACCCTAAATGATGAAGTGGGAAGCTATATTAGTGGGAATGACGTTCAGTAGGGATGATATTATGAGGTATTTACTGAACACTATCAAGTGATAACATCGACACAGTTAATAATGATTAACTGGTAACTGACAGCTTCCCGACAGCACGCTCTTACGACAGAACTAGACAGGAGGGCATCTTATCGGCAACTGGCGACTATGGCGCGCAGTCTGTACCTCGTACTTACACTCGTGATACTTCGTAGCTCTTCGTACATTTTCGTTAGCTTAAACATTATTCATTTATTTATTGACATCTTTTTCTGGCGTTGTAATATTGTTGTAAGAAAGTACTTATGAGCTGTAGGCTTTTATTAGAGAACATTTGATAGCCAAGATTACTTGCTTCTGGCCAGAATAACTGTGCTTTCCCTAAGCAACTCACTGTTGAACTAACAGGATTTAATTTGCCTATCGATAACTCCTCACACCACCGTCCACTGGCTACACCACATGGTGAACCGACTCCATCAGCCATCGTGGGAACTGAAATCTTACTCCCCACTGTGTGTCCTCTACAGTACCGCTTCACTCACTGAACGGTACATATCTGCTGCCGCGATACAAAATCGTAAAACGGGAAAATAAGGAAAAAAAGGTGGTTTGAACGGAAGGGATACCTCACAACCTGTACACTGGACCACGGCATTGTGTAACAAACTTTCTAGGTGAAGTGTTGGAGAAAGGTTGTCAATGAGGTCTCTGCGGATGGAAGCGCCCCCTTTTTTTTTACTAAGGAATCAACCATTCACCCGTCACAGGCACTTTTGGCTTTTTTAGTAAGCTGATTCCGTTCCATTAAGTAACATCTTCGTCCAGTATTAGTATAGTTTCCTTCAAAAACAAATATGTGAATGTAAGTGGAGAGACTAACAACCCATCCAACGTAGAAAAAGCGAGCTAAATATTTTAACTGTCGCAGTTAAGTGTGTCGTAACGATTGACCTTTTCCCAAATCATTAGCTGATTTTAATACATGACGAGGTAATTGACAAATTTGATTTTGTCACTGACGAACCACTCATTCGTGTCGACGTAGCTAAACATTCTAAACAAATTTGTTAATGCATGTTCCTGTGTATGTTGGTTTCTAGTAAGGGCGCTCATCACCGTGCCGTGGAGCATCAGAAATCCAACTCCGCCGTCACCATCTTATCTTTCCTCCAAAGCCTTCTTCAGTTTTCCTATTCAAGGCACTTTAGCATACTGAAATAAGTATTTTAATGTTGACGCTGCCCTCCACGGCGACGGATAATATGCTAAATTCTAAACACCAGTCCAGGTTTCTGTAGGTCACCTTCGGCCTTGCAAATTAATGCCGTGATGCTTAGATCGTAGTTCATCCTCAAATGTTGAGATCCAGTTCCATACTGAATTACCGAAGTACGTTACCTATATTTTAGCTATGCTCTATCGTGTACACAAAAAAACTCCGTATTTTGCAACTGAGTCCTCTGTTTTTGTCTGCCGCACATATTTCGGCTGTCCATGCTAGGCATCGTCAGTGGTCACTAATACAAAGAAAATTATTTAATTACACATAATTTGATAAGAGATATTTAGTGACTCTTGGCAGCTCATTTAAGTTACGTAACTATTAACGATCATATCGTTCAGTTTTTTACTGTTACGTTTATTTTATTTCTATTTCATGTACTCATGTGTTCCTCTCCATCCACTACGTCCACATACTATAGATTTTCAATTGAAAGGTCACGTTTAAACCTTTCACTGCAAATACATAAATAATAAAATATCGCTACTTTATTTTTTGTGACCGTTCAAAGGCATTTGGTTGTGGTGATAACGTCACTTTCTTAAACGTTTTGCAGAGCTAACGGCTCTTCACACAAGTGGGTTGAATCATACATAAAATATGCAAAAAAATGTTATGAATAATTCAGACAATGTTGAAAGGAGAGAAAATTTTAGTCACTGGGAAGAAACCACGAATTAGTTCCCACAACGTTCAGTTTAGGGTCAAGTCCTATTCCCTATATGTATGAATGACCTTCTGCTTAGCAGTCACCAAGCAGAATTGGTACTGACAATACTAGTGTTATAATAATAAATCCCGTTAGAGAGAAAGTAACTGATGACATTGTTAATGATGTTTTCCAGAGAAAAATTAAGTGGTTCTCAGTAAATGGTCCCTCCCTTAATTTTGAGAAAACACATTTAGTTTCGTACAATAAAAAGTCGTACCAACAATTCATACATCACATAAACTGGAGTCGGTAAACAGGGAGAACTCTCCAGTTTTTTAAATGCAAATACTAATTACAACTTGAAATGGAAGAAGCACGTTACTGAGCCGCTGAAACAAATAAGTTCGAGTGCTTTCTCTCTTTGTCCAATTGCTAGTGTTGGGGACAATCACCGGCCTGATAAATTTTGCGAATTACCACTCAATAAAATCTTAAGGAACTATTTTCTGTGGAAACGCATGATTTAGGAAAAAAGTGTGTGATGTTTATCTATAGTCGCCATGTAGGCACCTCTTCAAGGAATTAGCAGTTATAACTGCACCATCAGAATATATTCATTATACATATTTGCTAATGAAATTCGTCGTAAATAATCCATGACAATCTGAGATGAATAGTGATGTCCCTACCGACAACAGTACAGGAAATAATGACCTTTATTACCCGTTAATAAAGCTGACAGCGGTTTACAAAGGAGTTCCACACGCAACATGCAAAATTTTTGATCATTTGGCCAATAACATAAAATGTCTGCCAGGTAGAAAACCAGGTTTTAATTTTAACCTAATAGCATTTCTCCTGGATAAATCCTTGTATTCTACAAATGAAATTGCGTTTACCTGGTAGCCCACAAAGAAAATAACACGTACACATTTCCTGTAAACTGACTTGTTCCACATCATTTCCATAACAGAATGTTTCAAATTACCTATGGAGAACTTAAATAAATAAATAACTACAATTTCCTGTTGCATGCAGTACAGTATCTTGCTCACATAGTGTGAGGCTGACTGCTCATGGTAGGACTAGAAGGTGATAATAATGTCATATGGGATTATTTTTTGGGGTAATTCATCACGCCAAGTTAAAGTTTTCCAGGCACAAAAACGTGCAGTAAGAGTCATATGTGGTGTGAACTCAAGAACATCCTGCAGACGCCTGTTTGGGGAACTAGGGATACTAACTACTGCTTCCCAATATATTTACTCCTTAATGAAATTTGTCATTAAAAATATATCACTTTTTCAAACCAACAGCTATATTCATGGAATCAATACTAGAAATAAGAATAATCTTCACAAGGATTTAAAGTCACTTAGTCTTGTGCAAAAAGATGTGCATTATTCAGGAACACATATTTTCAATAACTTGCCATCAGCCATGAAAAGCTTAACAACCAATGAAATTCAGTTTAAGAGAAGTCGAAAGGATTTATTGGTGGCTAACTCCTTCTACTCCATTGATGAATTTCTCAGTAAAATCAACTGATCCTTATATATATATATATATATATATATATATATATATATATATATATATATATATATTCTGCACAATTTCAGTGCAGTAATGTGTAGTTGTATTACACTTTTATTACCTTATAAATAAATAAAAAAACCTTTTTTATATTAAATTCAGTGCATTAGTACTTGTAAAATGACTCTTTCATATAGTGTTCATAAAAAAATCATGATCATTCTACTTGGGACCTGTGGAATGTTACATTAGCTTATTTGTTTTAGTTGTAAATATTTGTCATGTATTGTTGCTTTTCTGACAGGTTCTACATCCTGGAGGACCTCCTCACTACAGATAAATTGCAATAAAAGTAAATCTAATCTATTGCGGGATGTGGGGATGGGTGTAGAAGTTGAGTGGATGGTGTGGCACTTTGTGTGTGTGTTTTGTCTGTTTTTTGTGGTAATTTATGAATTTTCTCCTGCTACAGACGTTTTTGCTGTTTAGCATACTTTTATTTTTATATATGGCCCTCTGTATAAATATTGTTCTTTCTGTTGAATGAGCATTCAGTTGTTTTGTTGTTATAACATAAGACTGCCATGTCAGTTTCTATTCAAGCATATTGGTGATTTTATTTTATTAAATTTTCTACATATTTTGAGTGGGAGTACCTGGTATTAAAATTTCTTGCCAGTACCCCCATATCTTAAAAGTAGCTGCTATTACATGTTAGTTCACATATTCCTGAACTGTTGTAACAGATTTACCTTTCCCTTCTATCACAGTTTTTAATTTCTTTCGTTTTGTGCTATTTGTCTTGAAGGGTATATTTTATGTTTTGTGAAGTTCTTAATTAACTTACGTGTTAGTCGCCTGTGGTACCTCTACAGCTCTCCCATCAAAATGTGCTCAGTTAGATAATTTTCTTTGTATTATAGACCACTGATGGTGCCTAGCATGTATAAGCGAAACATGTTTAGTAAAAAAGAAAATAAATCATACAGCTGAAAAACACAGAATTTTTTCCTTATGTACGTGATAAAGCATAATCGAAGTAGCAACTGAGGAAAACTGTGTGCAGATATTAACAATATTTCAATATTTTGTTAGCACAGGGTGTTTCTCATGTTGGCGTCTGGAGTGAATGGTTTTAGAGCGTAGTTTTTATGGAAGTGGGAACACCCCAATCCGCTGTATAGCTTAGTTCCAAAGGCTAGATTAACATATCTGGAAACAGGTAACCAGCATCAGTGCTAGCATGCCCATTCTCCATGGTGAGAGCTTGTAATTGACCGGTAATACTGGTGCCGATGAGGCTACTGGCTGCCAGATTTTCTCTACCTACCACCGCGACATGAAACGCTGAGATATCTTGTATGGAGCTAAGTGACTGTTGTCCTACAACAGGTTATTAATCATATGATTACTTCAGCTTTTGTTTTTCTGTTATTTATTTATTTTGTCTTCCTGTCATTTCAACAATATGTCATTAACTCTTCAGTTGCAAAATGGTTCCAACGTTTATAAAAACGCCTTCTTCAGAAAGATGAAAAGATACGCTGAAAAATAGCCAAAATGCATCAGTAAAATATAAAATTTCACCTTCATAATATTAAAACATGCTCAACATGGTGGGGTTGGGTTGGGTTGTTTGGGGAAGGAGACCAGACAGCGAGGTCATCAGTCTCATCAGATTAGGGAAGGATGGGGGAGGAAGTCGACCATGTCCTTTCAAAGGAACAATCCCGGCATTTGGCTGGAGTGATTTACGGAAATCACAGAAAACCTAAATCAGGATGGCCGGACGCGGGATTGAACCGTCGTCCTCCCGAATGCGAGTCCAGTGTCCAACATGGTGGGCATCAGTGAATAATACTTCACCAATGTACAGCTCATACACCAGTGTCGAGTACATAACGCTTGGCCTGAGGAAAACGTCTGGCGAGTGAGGGCACTAGTAGTAAGTGCGGCGATCGTGTACGTTAGCTAATGAATATTATTATTCTAAATGTGCTTTAAACGTTGGAATAAAAACTGTGACGATAAAACCCAAATCAATTAAGCTATGGACATATGTAAAATTAATAAAATGGTAACAAATAATAAGTTACCATCAAGAAAAGCTTATTGTAGTAAAAACAAATTATGTAAACTTTGATATGGTGTAAATACCATACAATGCAATAAGACCACAAACCATTCTCTATTATGGAGATACTATTTTCCACTAAAATCTCAAAATCGAGAATGATCCTACCCATAAATTACAAAAAGAAATTGGGAATACTTTAGTTACAACTAAAAATCTCATGAAAGAAATTCAAAAGAAAATGTTAATTAATATAAAACCTAAAGCACCTATTTTGAGAAGCCAGTTTGGGAAGCACAAAGAAAACCACCTCATTCGCCCAATTGTTAATGGGATAAATAGTTCACATTAAAAAATAGCGAGATTTTTGCACACTATCATCAAAGGAGCCTTTGTATTTGGAAACAATTTTTCCATTAAAGAAGATGCAGATTTAATAAATAAGTTGAAAATTATAGAGTGTCTCTCTTTCTCTCAGTTGATTTCTTTTGACATAAGTTTGTATACTAATGTTCTAGTAGACTTCACTCTCAAAATTGTTGAAAATAACATTTAGCAACATAAACAAGTAACAGAACATAAATACTTAACAGAGCTACAAGCATCAGAACCAATGACTTCGTTACAGTCGGTACTGGATTACAAATACTTTCATTTTAGAGGAAAATTGTATGGGAAGTCATTTGATGTAGCTATGGGATGTCCATTAGCTGGAATTATAGCAGATATTTTTGAAATTCTATTAGAAGAAAATTTTTACAGAAGTACTTTCGTTTGGAAAGAATGATTCCTTTCTATGCTAATTACATTGACGATGTACCCATAGTAAATATGTAAAACTGCAACCAGTCACTTTCTAAATAGTTATTTATTATTCCATCAATCTGTTTTCGAACCTTTTCAGGCTCATCTTCAGATCGTTTTCCGGAAGTTTCTGCAGCCTGGTAAGGTTCAAAAACCGGCTCATTGAATAACAAATAACGATCTGAAAAAATTACTGGTTGCTGATTTATGTATTTACGTTGAACAAACAGTTACAGGCTCTAAAACATGGATAAGCTTATTACTCATAGAGTTTAATGACAGTGACCAGGATCTACAGCACGTGTTCCATGCTTTTAACAACTATCATGATAAAGTTAATTTTACAAAAGAAATACTAGACGATAATAGAGAACTAATTTCGTATATTTGAAACTAAGGTTACTCAATAAGAAAATCAACTTTTACTCTTGTAAATCTACTTTTGCTAATAACATAACCCCAGCTGAATCATGTCATCCACAAACCCACAAAACCGCTTTTTTCCTCTCTGCAATTGATCGCTAGTGCGCACTTCCTTGGAACAGCACCGTTTTCAAAAAGAAATGTCCGTGATAAAATCTACTGCAATTATCAATGCATATGGCCGTAGCTTCGTTGATTATATCGTGAAGAAAAAAAGTAGTTTTTGAGTGTTTAAATTTGTGTATCAGCAGCGTGAAGACAGGAAGTGACATTAATAAGTTCATTTCTGTACCATTTCTTGGAAACGTATGACATTGGGTAAGTAGACTTGTAAATAAGAAATATGACAGCAGAGTTGCTTTCTCTGTAAACAGAAGCCTAAAACAAAACTTAACCCATACTATCAGAACACAAGAAGATCGTTTCACTAACTAAGCTACTTATAAAATTACATGTAATGACTGTCCTAACTATTATGTAGGACAGAGAGGGAGGCCTTTCAAAGTAAGATATAAAGAGCACGTGCCAAGTAAATGTGGGCTAAATCTTTCGCTGAATATCTGCTTCTTCACCAACACACACTACGAAGAATAGAAGACAGAACTTTTACATAAAGGAAGTATAGGTTACAGGCTTGACTTCTTAGATGATTTGGAAATTTTTAACCATTTTGTTCACAAAGATGCGTCAGTCTTAAACGAACAGGTGCAGCTCGAAAATAGAAACTTTCTAGATAGTTTCAGACCCCTATGCAGCAGAGAAGTGGCTCGATCTTCCAGATGAAAATTGGACACATCATTTTCCTTGTCTGTAAATGCTGATGTTACTCTGTTTCTTCTTGGTTTATGACACTGCATTTCTTGACCTTTTGATGCTACCAGTTTCTCAGAAATGATGCTTTTTTTTATTTATTCACGTTTTTACCATCTCGCCTCCCCCTCTTTCCATCCAATTTTTTTCTCACCTTCCCTTCCCCCCCCCCCCCCTTCCTAGCCGTCCCCCCTTCCCTCCTCCCCGCCGGCTTATTACAGTGTACAGTATGTACAATACTGCAAGCTTTTCTTGACGATAACTTATTTTTTATTGCCATTTCATTACTTTTATGTATGTACATATCGAAATATGGTCTGGTTTTAAAGGTCATAATTTTAATTTCAACATTTTAAGAAAATTTAGCATAATGGTGTTCATTTACTATAGCATATCACCCTGGCGCATACAACTCGCGTCGTCTCTCGCCAGCATCTTTCCTTAGACTATCGATTTCCAACCTGTGGTTCGCGAACCCCCAGGGGGTTCACAAAATATTCAAGGTGCTCATCAAAAGTCTTTCGAGATTAGGCCTGTTACTGTTTCTTAGTCATAATAATAATAATAATAATAGTTTTTATGATTATTATTATTATTTTAAAATTAGATTAACCCTGTAATGCCCCTTGTTGCGTATGTATGACATCGGGAATTTTTCACGTTATTTCCACAATAAATTAATATTTTCCGCGAATTTCTGACTTACAGTTATGTAACAACGATAGACATGAGTCAGGAAGAATCAATCAGAAAGAAAAGATACCATCTCCATATATAGTTCAGGCTAACCAGCCATGACCTTCTTCTTGTGTGCGGATGAACACGCATTGTCCGAACTCTTACGGGACTCGGTAAGATTGTCTGCCGCGAGTAATGAGTGTAATGGGCAGGTTCAAAATGGTTCAAATGGCTCTGAGCACTATGGGACTTAACTGCTGAGGTCATCAGTCCCCTAGAACTTAGAACTACTTAAACCTAACTAACCTAAGGACATCACACACACCCATGCCCGAGGTAGGATTCGAACCTGCGACCGTAGCGGTCACGCGGTTCCAGACTGACGCGCCTAGAACCGCACGGCCACATCGGTAGTGGGCAGGGGCACTACGGATGTAGTGTGTGGAGATTAAGTTGGGAATGTGGGACTCACGGGGAGCGTGCAAGGGATAAATCCCTGCAGTCGCACTATCCTCTGTACCCTCGGTGGCTCAGCTGGATAGAGCGCCTGCCATGTAAGCAGAAAATCCTGGGTTCGAGTCCCGGTCGGGGCACACATTTTCAACTGTCCACGTTGACGAATGTCAACGCCTGTCGACAGCGTAGGGTCTTGATTTCATTATTGTTACCTCAGGAGTCTGTTGGCTTGGATGAGGACAGTCGTCTCTCAGCCGTGTGGCGAAGCGGACGTGCACAGGGCTGTGTACGGTCTCCTCGAACAGGCCGTTGTTTACTCGCGTGGATAGTAATACTATTGTGTAAATAGATCACCTCGAACGACAATGGCCCTTTCGTACAGAAAGGCCACAATAAAATTAACCTTCCATGACCAGTACGCACGACCTAAGGGATATGGAGTAGATGGTTTCCTTCGTGAAGCCGAACCACAGGAACTCCTCGGTATACATCATTCGATCGTCTCCAGTACAGTTTACCTGAAATTTGTCGATGAAGCAGCGTGCGAACGGCTTATTCGCCGTTCCACCTCATCGATATCGTTTTCACCACTCGCACGGCGATGTAGGTGTAGTGACTGTCGACCATGCGGGTCTCGGCGTTCGTAACGAATCTTCGAGCTGCCGTTTGAAGTTCCAGCCACGCTTGTTGTGGACGCGCTGCGGCCTTACGTGGAAGTACTAAGTCACTTGGAAGGAAAGTGGCACATATTCGAGACATACCCTGTTCTGGACGGAGTGCGTAAGGTTTGATTTCAACTGCGCACTGTCTTACGTGGCCGTTGATGGCTGTCGAGCTATCGTCATTTACGACGGTCAACAGTGGTCTTGTTTGTGGTGGGGTCAGGAAGAGCATATTCACTCTGAATGCCTGCAGAGACGGCTCGTGCAGAAAACGACGTGCAGACACGACGCCTACATCACAACCGACGACGCTGCCTATTACATACGTTGAGGCAGCGAGGAGCATAACGGACGAGTACGTTGTTTTGTTCCAATTACCGACACACGCGGACCCGGGTTCCTGGCCCAAAACGCCGCGGCCAGCATCAGAATCGCCAACGTGCTCGAGAGCAGCGACCGCGTGCGAGGAAGGAGAGCACCAGAAGATCAATTCGAGTTCGCACAAGGAGATGTGAGAGGTGCCTCCTGTTCTTCGTGATCACGGGACGCGAACACTCGTTCCCGCAAGGAGAAGTCGCCCAAACCACGAAACAGGAAGAGGCTGTCTGCGGGTAATGCTTCGCGAGATGGTGCACATTGCAGGAGAATTACTGTGCGGCCTAGATTGTGGACCCCAGTCCAACAGTTCCTGGTTCGCTGCTGGCAACGTCCGTCCAATGTCAAAGACAGGTTGACGATGCTCAATCCACTGACGTGCCCCTGGCGGTTTTGCAGCTAAGACACCAGATGAACATCATCCGTCGCCTAACGTAACACACTTCCGGCTTGGTGATTGGGCATCCGAGATGGGGATGGAAAGAATGATGTCAGACTCGAGCGATCACCTGGTGTTCTCGGCTGGCGGGTCGTTGGAAATACATCTTGTCCCTGTCAATCAGTAACATATATGTTGCGGGTAAGGGGGATGGTCAGTTGGGTGACGTGGTGCTTACTAGCTTAAAAAACTTCAGATACGTCATCGTACTATCCAGTGACGCAGATGTATCGGTTACGTTCAGTCAATGTCAATGGCATTAGTTCCACGATCAAAACCCAGCGGTTAAAGGACATGATTTGGGCGGCGGACATTAATATAGTGTTTCTTCAAGAGGTACAGCTTGATCTTCTGTATGTTTATGGATACACGTGCTACGTCGTCCCAACTAACGACGGTGGTGGTGGTGGTACGGCCATACTACTACGCGATGGCATAGAACCAACGGGTATTCAGTATTTGCCATCAGCGCGAGACGTTGCGCTCACCATCGGCACAGTTCGCCTTCTGTATGACCCGTCTGGTACTGCGAAATGTCGAGAGCGAATCCTCTATTACTTTACTGAGGTGGCTCCGATGTTTCAAGGCGCTATAGAACACTTCGTGGTCGGCAGGGACTTTAACAGCGTCTTACACCCTGAGGATCAGATCCCTCATCATGTCCCATGTCTGGCTCTTTATGCTTTGGTCAGAGACCTCGCTTTGCGTTATACACTAATCCACGGTGACCGGCGCGGATATACACACTTCACCAGCCAGGATTTATATTTCCCGAGCTGTGGCCCACTGCATTCATCGACCATCAGGCCTTCATCTGTGCTGTGACTATGCCACGGCAACAGACGAGCTGTAGCAGAGGACTTTGGACCTTTACTGTCAACATTCTTCGGGAAGAGGCTTGCCGTGTAGCCGTTATTGGTACCTGGCACAAATGCGAGCGACGACGTCATACCTATGGTTCTGCGACACGGTCGTAGATACACTGCGTCAAACCAGTTATTTGCCGCAGGCTCATGGCGTATGGACGAGATAGGGCGATTTTCCAACGACCAACATCTGAGTTTTACTACACGGTCTTGAGAGAACTACCGCCGCAACAACTTTCGCCAGAGCGCCAAGTGACCCTTCCACTGAACATGGGCACGGCTTGTGCAGATCACGGCTGACAGATTGGACGGCACGCGTTTCGAGCGAGACTGCAAGATTCCATCCCAGAGAAATGTACATCTCTTTATCACATCGTCAGAGAACGGAGACATCGCAAGAGGTGACTAAGCACTGCAATTATTTCGGCGGATGGGCAACCTACAGAGGCACACGCTGCCATCTCCCGTGTTCTCACCGATTATTACGGCACTCTCTCTCTGGCAGGTCATCGACCTGACAATAACATTGAGGACGTCCTGCACGACCTACCATACCGCCTTCGAGTAGGACGCAAGGCTACGCCACATTCTCGGAGGCCGCAAGCTGGAAGAAATGCGCATGGCACTGTTGCGGGGCGCGAGACACAAATCCCCTGGACTTGATGGTCTTCGGGTTGAATTTTGTAGTACATTTTCTGACCTGATGGGGGCAGTTAGATTGCAGACGTGCTGCGATCTCCTGGAACCAGACTTTCGCGTCCTCCCCCCCCCCCTCCGCCCCCCCCCTCCCAAATTTTTGGAGGGCATGATCATCCCTGTGGCAAAACGAAACGGGAGATGCAGACCGCAAGACATTAGGCCGATGACATTAGTGAATTTGGATTACAAGCTGATCGCACGCATACTTCGTGCTCAGCTCCTCGCTATTGTCAAAGAGGCCATTTATGCCGATCAAACATGTCTGGGAGGTGGCAGTAATATACACACTGCGTTAAGCTCTTATAGAAATGTGGTGGCGCTCATGTCGGCATGCTGCTGAGAAGGCGCCCTTGTGGTAGCTGACTTAGACCACGCTTTTGACCGAGTTGAGCACAATTTCTTGCAAGCTGTCTTTGACAAGATGGGCTTGTCCCCAATATCGGCAGGTGTTGTTCTCCGTATCATCCACGGGTCCCGTTCTACTGTCCTGGTCAATGGATACCGCTCGCCGCTGTCCACTACTGAGCGATAAGTGCGACAAGGTTGCCCTCTGTCAGCCTTTATCTTCTTCGTCGCCCTGGAGAGTAGTCAGTGGGCGGATTGAGTGCACTTGCAGATTATTTACCAACATTTTTTCATTTTATTATAAACGGATAGGTTGAGCATACTAGCCACTTACTGACATTTTTATAAACGTATCACTTGAGTGTGCAAACGAACACACTCAAAAGTCACACAACGAATTCCAGATCATGAAATTCGTTATCATTGTTTTTAAGCTTCTTCATTCCTTTATATCTTAGCTTAATGTTATCCTCTTCAAAATATTGAAAGTCCCAACCACTAATTAATGTGTTGTATCTGTTTGGTAAAATAACTTTGAATTTTCCATCGAATTTCATACAAGTTTTCTCCCCATATCTAGTTTTTAAATATTGACAGCCCTTAATGTAATACAATTCATTTACTTCTAGCTCGCTAATCTTTTTAAACAAGCTATAATTGCTTACATTACTGAGCTTCTTCAGTAGAGTGTCCATTTATGTAGAACAGAATTTTAATAAGCTTTTAAATTTTTAATCTTTACAAATATGACTAATCTGTGGGTGAATTTAAATTTGACATCTATGTCGAGGGAAGCAGCAATCCAAGAGAGAAACAAGTTGAATGTAATTCTTGCAAAGAATATTTTAAACCATCATTAATTATAGAACACTTGAGAAGTCTGAATCATACTGAAGGCGTTAGTGTATTAAAGAGAATTTATGGAGAAGAATGCGAAAAGAACATTGATAGCTATGAGGAAACTGATACAGAAATATGGGAGGAAATAGAAAACTCCGATTCTCTCTTTTTTATAACTGTGAAGCAAATAGTGGATTCTAATTTACCAATTAATATTTTCCCTACAAAATTACAAAAATGTTTGAAGGATTATTCATTGTTTTTAAAAGTTTCTCACTCTATAACCGAAAAGTTAGATATCACAGAATACAACAACTAAATACTTTATACTATTTGTGTAAAGAATGTGGTATGAATTTTATTTTTTCATTAGAAGAGATTCAATAGCCATAAGGCACTGAACCAAAATTTTCTAGAACAACTCTTTTGTCGCACTGAGATGTGAATTCTTTCTTAACCTGTTTGTTGACAAAGATTTTTAGTATCAACATCTCTGGTTATCTGTTTGTACTCTAGCTGTATCTTTTCTTTCACTTCACTTTCGATTAACCTTATCATCGATTCGCCATTCAAATTTTGAATGTTATTGTAGTTTAGAGTGAAGCCCTTTCCCTTCATTTCTGTCTTTTTATAATTTTTCTCGTAATAATAACTTTTCAGGCCGTCCAAGCCCAATCTGTAATCCAGTTATTTCCCAATTCATCAGTCCATTCGAATAACATAAAGCCTGTTTCCACAGTATTTTTACCATCATCAATATATATTACAGAATCGGTAACAAAACATATAACAGAGTCTCCTAGTTTGTGTAACATATAAGATAATCTGAGTCTTGCATTTGATGTAGGGAATGCAGCAATGAAAATATTTGTGGCTGTACTATTTTCCACATAATAAACCTTGAAATTATATCTCATCTGAACCATATGCTCTGTAATAAAATTTATACCTAAATTATTAGTCGGTCATCCACTAGTATCTCATAGAAGTGATGTAAATTTGTTACATATTCTGTTTGACTCATATTTTGTCTTTACCCAAATTTTCCTGATAACGAAATAAGACATATCTTAGCAGCAGTCCATTTTCCTGGATTTTCCTTTATTCAGTCATGATCTAAGTCAATATCCATTTTCTCTTTAACTGTTTTGATGTACTCTTCATCATTTTCAAAATTATGTACACTGGACTCTAATTTTATCATCAGAAAATCTTTCACATAATTTTTAAGCAGCATATTGCTTTTATTTTTAAATCCTAAACTTCATACACATTTAAAGTTTTGTATACTTTTTCTACAGCTTTCTTCACTTCATCAGACGTCCATGTTCCAATAAAACTCCTTTCCTCATCACTGTGATTGCACTTATCTATCTTTTCTTGAGCACATTTGACACATAAAGGAAACAACAGTTTTTCATTTTTATCGATTTGCATGCATACAGGCAAAACAGGTCGACACAATCCTCTAGGACCCAATACTTCACATTTTATTAAACCATATCAATATTTAGAATAATATTTCGGTCTATATATTTTTCTCAAGTGGTGTTCAGGACAAAAGTCATGAAATTGCACAGTCGGATATAGACTACATACGTCAATATATTTTAATTTTGAGCTAACACAATTTGCTTTAACTCTTAACTTTATTGCATTTGCGCTGCCACCATAAAAAGCATCTCTTGGATTCAGCGGTTCAACAATTTCAGGCAACTGCTTTAATTTCTTAAGCCTCTGCTGAGTTCAGCCAATCCCATCTCTACCAGATTGTATCCAGAATTTCGTATTTATGCACTTCTTCTCAAAGTCTTTTGATAAAGGTCATACACCGTCTCCTTATTTTTATTGTTAATTGTGTCACTTTTGAAACATTTATACATCCATGCCGATAACAGTCATGGTATTGATAAAGAGTATTAGTTTCTTCATCAAATCCATCTACTTTTCCACCAGCTATTCTTACTTCGCTACAATTAAGAGCATGTTGAATTTTGTTACTGTTTAACCAAGCTATGGATACTTTACCATAATTCTCTTTCTGTTCTTTATCCAATACAGCGATTGTGTTTTTTGGTAAATATTTAAACCTGTAAATAGCCATGCAAACTCCAGCGATGGTTAAATAACAGAATGGATCAATGTTAGCTATCTCTAGAAATAGTTTTCTTAGTTCCAAGCAGACTCTTCTCAATATATCTACATCAGAATTACAATATTCGTTAATTTCTTTCTTCATATTGAACACATAACTTTCTTTGACTCTGGAGCTAAGCTATTTGAGAAATGCTTCTCTATCTTTTGGCTTATTAGTGTTAACACAGTAATACTCAGTATCAGGAATAGGTCCTATGTAATTTTCGTTTTCTGGCGTATTTAATAAATGTGGGAAGCAGCCTTTCTTCAATTCTTTCAAATCAAAAGTTTTTGGAAAGCTACTGAGTGGTCCTCGGATAAAGTTACTGCTGTCTATAATTTTTATGCCTAACTGTCGATCTCCAATAACATCAGTTTAGTTCCTGTGTAGATGGTATATTGCCTTATTGTATTTTCAACACAGTACTTCAAAATGAATTGGTGATCGTAACCTTTTGCATGGTGAGCTATGAATATGTGATAACTGTTCTTTTGAGATATCATCCAACTACAGAATTCATAATTTGTCTTAAATTTATAAACAGTGTCAACTTTAAAATTGTGAACAATTACGAGATTTGGAATGTGTATTATAGTTTCTTGAGTTGATTCATAATCAAACCACATGAATCTCTCAGTATAGGTACAATTCAGTTACCTAGGGAAGCCTTTTTCACAGAATTTAAACTTTTTACCTGTGACTACGTTATTATATTCGAAGCACTGGTAAATACAAAAATCTTTGAATTCTCCATTAACATAGCAACCTTCTTTACCATAATTTGGGTAACCTTGCACTATAAAATCCTCACCAAATCTTCTTTCACAGATACCACCTTCTTGCAATACATGTTGCAGATAACATTTATGATTTCCAATTTACACTACTTGTTTACAATTCCTCCAAAGTTCAAAGCGACATTTATATTCTGTAGACCTCTGACAAATAATTTTGCATCCTTCACACTTGTAGGCTGTATCACAAACTTCTTGGTGATTGTTCAAGCATTCTTCCTTATAACCGGATCTATTGCATGTCTCACAATAAATCTTATTTTCTTCACTTTCATGTTCTGGACTTTTGCATAATACACACACTTTCCTCTCTTCTTTACATCTGTGAGCATTCTTGTTGTGATAAGGTTTCTTGCATTAATCACAGGAATATGAAGATCCCAAGAAAGCAGCCATACTATTAATTACATAGAAATGATTGTGATCTTTGTACAGATAAAACTTTATTTCTTACTCAGGACCGCTATAGATACCGGAACTGAAATATTCTGCACATACAACATTTATTTGGATATCCAACAATTCTTCAACATTTTTAATGTCATCTAAAGTAAACCCTTCTTCATTGTGTTCACCCAAATGATTACATAATATATCGGTTACTATTTCTGCAATTTGTATTTGCCTCCTGCTCTGATTTTCTTTATTCCATTATCAGTGGGTTCTCATCCCAAAATATTATTTGTGTGATATGTGAAAACCAGAGTTATGGCTCTAGTACAGCACAGATTATCATCATTTTTAATTCCTGTGATACTTGTTTAAGCTTCTTGTCATCAGCCAGATTTATTACTTTTTTTTACCATTACCACCTGAGCCTCTAGGAATTGGCGTATCTGCTATACCAACAGTCTCATCAGATGTTAAGATATCTCTTATTTTGTTGCACAAGACTTGAACAGACCCTTGTGTGTTATTCGATGCATTATAACCTGTAGAAATAAGACAAAACTTTTTTGGGTTGTTGATTGTTATATTAAACCTATCTCCTTTCCTGAAGTCTGTTCTCTTTTTAACTGCATCTACCCTAGAGTTGAGTGCTTTCGTTATGTAATCTGTTTTATCACTAACAGTGTCGAGTTTGGCAATACTAGCATCGTTCAAGACAATTTTATAGTCAACAGACCATGCTTTAAATTTTTCATTAAATCTCGATTTAATTTCCTTAATCTCAAATAAATGCTTTTTAGATGGCTCAGCCTCCTTTTCTTGTTCAAATATTTTGCTACCAAATGGGTAAATTTAATCTAGAGTCACTATGTTTTCTTCTCTCAGTGGGTGAGGTTTATCAATAATATCATAAAATCTGTAAAAATAATTTATATTGGGTACACGCTTTGCTTGTGATCTAGTATTTTGGAATACTTCTGGATGAAATGTAAACTCTTGTAATTCAATAGTGTTAATTAACTCTGATTTCTTTAATGTACTGTTTCCTCTAATGCCAAGACTTTTAACTCTCATTTTAAGCTCCTCCACTCTCAAATTGTCAATAGTTCTTGTGGGAGGTGAAAAATTATTTGAAATGATCAAGTTAATTAAATCACCTTTTCGAAATCTGCTATATACTCGTAAATTATTCCTCCTGCAATAATGACAAAGTTGAGCGACTGTGAACTCTCTAAAAGCTTCAGACATTTATTAAGGATACATTTTTAATAGTTTTACGAAACTGGAGGTCAGTGGCAAAGATTGTTGGATAAATTTCGATGCTTGTTCGAAAGGCTATGTATTCTAAAACTGCACTTATTTACTTCATTTCCACATACACACATCGCTTTACTTTTTCTGTCTTCAAGTACACAACATATACATGTGCCTGCATGTCTGTCCTTCATAGATGGATGTGCATAAAAAACAGTAGATTTCTTTAATTTCTTGACATCTGTTGCACTTTTTTGATATTCGATCAGTTTTCATGGATGACATTAGTCCTTTGTTGACAAAATACTTATTTCTAGTGTACCTTATTGCACGTTCTTTACATATGTTACTATGTTTATCTTTTTTAATCATTTACAAATGATATCCACTTTGTGGCTTCTCCTCTCCACACTCCACGCATTTATTAGTAGTCTCACCTACACTGATATGTAGGTGGATGATATCTGAAAAGAACAGTTGTCAGACATTCATAGCCCACTGTGCAAAAGGTTACGATTACCAATTCATCTTGAAGTACTATGTTGAAAATACAATAAGGCCATACACCATCTACACAGGAACTAAACTGATGTTATTGGAGAACAAACAGTTAGGCATAAAAGTTATAGACAGCAATAACTTTGTCCAAGGACCACCCAGCAGCTTTCAAAAAACTTTTGATTTGAAAGAATTGAAGAAAAGCTACTTCCCACATTTATTCTATACGCCAGAAAATAAACATTACGTAGAACCAATTCCTGATACTGAATATTACTGTGACACTATGAATCCAAAAGATAGAGAAGCATTTATCAAATGGCATAGCTCCAGAGTCGATTCCCGGCTGGGTCGGAGATTTTCTCCGCCCGAGGACTAGGTGTTGTTTTGTCCTCATCGTCTTCATCACCAACACACAAATCATCCAATGTAGCGTCACCTGAAATAAGGCTTGCAATCTGGCTGCCGAACTTCCCTGGATGTGGCCTCCCAGCCAACAATGATAAATGATCATTTCATTTCATTATTTCAGAATGGATCAAATATCGTGTCTACTATAAACAGGTTATATATTTAAACAAGAATGTTGGCTCACATAATTCTTATTGACATATGTGGAACAAACCAACTCAGATCATCTATGGATGGCTCACTCAGAGCATTACTTTAAATAATCAGGGCATATCAAACGTAATGAGAAGAATATCACAGTGAAACTAGCATACACATACTTTTGCTGGCATGATCAGTAGATGCAAAGGGTTACTCACTCCAGGACGCGAAGCCCACGCTCTGTTAAATTAAGGAATATACGTTTATGAACTGTTAATGATATGAAAGAAACTAAGGTCATTCTCATTTCTTGTTCTGTCTCAGCTGCACGTGTTTATATGTTTCGTTCACTCTGTATCATTGTCTGATCTAAGACAAGTAAGGCAAAGTATGTACCATTTAGTATTTGATAATAAGTAGAAAAGACAAGAATTTTACATAAATGTGCCGCGCGGGATTAGCCGTGCGTTCTTAGGCACTGCAGTCAGGGACTGTGTGGCTGGTCCTGGCGGAGGTTTGTGTTCTCCCTCGGACACGGATGTGTGTGTTTGTCCTTAGTATAATGTAGGTTAAGTAGTGTGTAAGCTTAGGAAATGATTACCTTAGCAGTTAAGTCCCATAAGATTTCACACGCATTTTTTTTTTTTTTTACATAAATGTGGAATTTACCTAAGTAGTAGTGTCAGCAACCCATCATGTTTACTCAAATCACATATCAGAGTACTGTGTTTTATAAATGTAGTCAGTGTTTTAAATAAATATGTGCTGAAGACAAAGTGGGGGGGGGGAGGGAGAGTTGTAACGCGAAATTGAGTTAGGCTGATTAGGGGCAGGGGAAAGGAAACACGGAGGGGGTGGTGGGAATGTCATGAGTTTAACAGGAGAGGTCGTGCTAAAATTATAGAACGTATAGTTACGAAAAATTATCATCGAAACACTGGTAGTGTTGTGTTCTCAATAACCTTGGTTGCCGAACGTAGTTTCAATTTTATAATTTATTGTTTTGTATTTTCTTACGTCTTTATACTTTCAATGCTCTTTTCTTTTTTGAAAAAAATTCTTTCTATGCCTTCAACATAATCCTTCTCCCGTAATTTTACAATCTTTCTGTCTCTCACTATTTATACATCCATTGTAGTAGGCCTATACTTTTCATATTTAAAGAAAAAAATTTTTATACTATGTAATTTTTATGCTTTCAGAGTAAGAACTTGATGGCACTATACTTTCAAAGTTTCACACTTTATCTTCAGATACTAATTAAGTTTTCACTTCTTTACTTCTACGTCTGTAATTTACTATTTTATCCCTTATTACGGTATTACGCATGCATTCTGGTATCTTGACGGAAGACTTTTAACTCTACTGACTTTTTTGAAATTTTAGTACAAGGCCCTCTTTTGTTAAACCGATAGCCCCCCTGCCACTATCGCTCCTTCCCCTCTTCCCTTTCCTTCTTTGCCCGCTCTCAGTCCCCCTTCGCTCCACTTTATAATTTCACTATTTTAAGTTGTTTACATTTACACAACCATTGCTCTACACTGTTAATGCTTCAATGAGAATTTTTACAGAATTGTAGGTTCTATAAATTTACGACCACCCATTTCCTGCTTCCTTTCCCCTACCCCCAATCAGACCCACTCTATCCGCCCCCCTCTCCCGCCACCCCCGCCTACCTCAAACACATACCACCTATTTAAAATATCGACCACTGTTGCAAAACACAGTACTCTGCTATGTTGTTCTGAGTGGACAAGACAGGTTGCTGGCGCAACTATTTAGGTCTATTCTACGTTTATCTACAATTTTTGTCTTTTCTACTTATTGCAAAGTATTAAATTATGCGTTTTTGTTTTACCTTGTTTCTGATCTGAAGATAATTAAGAGTGAGCGAAACATGTAATATAATTAAAAATATGCAACTGAGATGGAACAATGAATGAGAATTATGTTAATTGTCTAAACAGCTGCTCATATTCTGAAGATGAGTACGTCGGCTAAGCGAAAAAAAAAAAAAAAAAACTTTGGTGGGACTATACGTTTCACAGTCAGAGTTATTCATAGATTTGAAATTTTGTTAACAGAGGTGTCACATTGAACTTTACATCACGACAGTAAGTCTAGTGTAAAATTCCTACTACATGTGTTAATTTGTAGAGCATAGTCTAGATGGGCATGTCCAGGGAGTAGAATGCATTCCCTTCCAAATGTTGTTGCAAAACCGTTCATCGATACGATAAATCCAAATGATACTGCAGTTACTTTCAACCTGTGCAACCGCTGCGACAGACAGAAGTCATTGTTGGGATGAATACGCTTAATGCTACTGCACAGTTTTACGGTACCACATCAAAGACTTTTACAGACGTCCAACTATTTTTTTGCTGATATTATAATGTGCATTCGAAAGTGTGAGAATTTTATCATAAAACTGTCTTTGAGAAAATACTAAAATCAATTTTAAATTTTGCCAATACTGTTTGCCATTTAAATAAATACATAAAACCAACTTATTACACACCATACAAAAGTGTGTTGAGACTGGAACATTGCCAGCACTACGCAAGATCTGTGCATCATACTGTAATCCCATCTGCCCTTTACTACGAGGATGAACGATGTGGGAAAAATAAACATATGCCTTTCACATTAGACTGTGGAGTACCATAATCTGCATTGCTAAAAATCCGACTTGGTTCAGTGCCACCTCTTTTCATTTTGACTTTTAAGGCTTTGACTCAACGCCACTGCACGGCCGGTGATAGCATGGTATTTGCTTTCTAAACGCTGAGGTCCGTTTGCCGCTTTGACTTCCATCGTGGCCGACCTCACAGTGTGGCCTAACATTTCCCTGTGGCTCAGCGGGGGGAAAAAAATTAATATACGGCAGCTACCTGTTTCACGATCCGCTTGCTCCGAAACTGAGGTAAACACGCAACGCTACTAATTTTCCTTCCCCTTTCACGTCTCGATAGTCACACTGGGAAATCATACACTGAGTATTTGTCACCACACTGCGTCGTACAGGTTTATTCAGAGGGTTAAATTTCGCTTCTTTTGTTCCAGGCACCGCACAAGTTTACCAGCTATAAGGGACCCCAAGTTAAATAACGCTATGAAATCTGCACATTTCAACCCACGCGAAAAAAAAAGGTTTTTCGGTTTTTTTGTTTTAGGAAGCTAGAGCTCGCCTCCGCTGAAAAGTTTGTTAACTAAACATCGGCCGCGGCGTGTAACGCTCGGCGACTCTGGTAACGTCGTATTAGCTAAGGGCGAGAACGTTCAACAGACGCCCGGCGTTTTAAGTGTATTAAAATATTAAACAAGCGCGCGCCGCGTACGCGGCGGTGTTTAACCGCGGCAATCAAATTGGAATAACGCGCGAGCCGCCGGGACAAAGGGAACAAAAGTGTGGCGCGGTTGCCACAACAATTGCTTAATAACGCGGCCGGTGCCGGAGCCGTGGTAATATTTGCGATGCCGCGGGCGGCGCGGCCCTGGCAGGTCATTCAGGGCGTAGTCCGGCGCCAGCCGCATGTGTTCTTGCAGTACACAGCCGGCCGCTGCCACGCGTTAAATATACAGCAGCGGCGGCGGCGGCCTCTTTGCCACTGTGCCTTGTTACCAGCTGCCCTTTGCCCGCAGGTAGCGCTGCCCGCTTGCGCCTCGTTACGTCTGACGGCGGCGCTTTCCGGCCCGCGTAATGACGTCAGCAGGCCGGCGCTGCGGTACTGACACTACGCTACCGAGGCATTGCAGTCGCTTTTATTTCGCGATTCCAGCACGCGTGCTGGAGCACAGGCGTCCTTATGTGTTGGCAAGAGGTGGCACTTGTCCCATCTTGAAATCTGGTTTCTTGTTGTTGAAGTTCAAGCGGTACTGTTAATACGCTCCACATAAACCATTTGCTTGCCAGTGGTACTAACAAGGGAACCTCCCAATCGCACACCCTCAGATTTAGTTATAAGTTGGCACAGTGGATAGGCCTTGAATAACTGAACACAGATCATTCGAGAAAACAAGAAGAAGTTGTGTGGAACTATGAAAAAAATAAGCAAAATATACAAACTGAGTAGTCCATGCCGAAGAAGCAACATCAAGGAAACTTTCAGCTCAAGAGCGCCGTTGTCTCGTGGTTAGTGTGAGCAGCTGCGGAACGAGAGGTCCTTGGTTCAAGTCTTCCCTCGAGTGAAAAGTTCAATTTTTGTACACTCCTGGAAATTGAAATAAGAACACCGTGAATTCATTGTCCCAGGAAGGGGAAACTTTATTGACACATTCCTGGGGTCAGATACATCACATGATCACACTGACAGAACCACAGGCACATAGACACAGGCAACAGAGCATGCACAATGTCGGCACTAGTACAGTGTATATCCACCTTTCGCAGCAATGCAGGCTGCTATTCTCCCATGGAGACGATCGTAGAGATGCTGGATGTAGTCCTGTGGAACGGCTTGCCATGCCATTTCCACCTGGCGCCTCAGTTGGACCATCGTTCGTGCTGGACGTGCAGACCGCGTGAGACGACGCTTCATCCAGTCCCAAACATGCTCAATGGGGGACAGATCCGGAGATCTTGCTGGCCAGGGTAGTTGACTTACACCTTCTAGAGCACGTTGGGTGGCACGGGATACATGCGGACGTGCATTGTCCTGTTGGAACAGCAAGTTCCCTTGCCGGTCTAGGAATGGTAGAACGATGGGTTCGATGACGGTTTGGATGTACCGTGCACTATTCAGTGTCCCCTCGACGATCACCAGTGGTGTACGGCCAGTGTAGGAGATCGCTCCCCACACCGTGATGCCGGGTGTTGGCCCTGTGTGCCTCGGTCGTATGCAGTCCTGATTGTGGCGCTCACCTGCACGGCGCCAAACACGCATACGACCATCATTGGCACCAAGGCAGAAGCGACTCTCATCGCTGAAGACGACACGTCTCCATTCGTCCCTCCATTCACGCCTGTCGCGACACCACTGGAGGCGGGCTGCACGATGTTGGGGCGTGAGCGGAAGACGGCCTAACGGTGTGCGGGACCGTAGCCCAGCTTCATGGAGACGGTTGCGAATGGTCCTCGCCGATACCCCAGGAGCAACAGTGTCCCTAATTTGCTGGGAAGTGGGGGTGCGGTCCCCTACGGCACTGCGTAGGATCCTACGGTCTTGGCGTGCATCCGTGCGTCGCTGCGGTCCGGTCCCAGGTCGACGGGCACGTGCACCTTCCGCCGACCACTGGCGACAACATCGATGTACTGTGGAGACCTCACGCCCCACGTGTTGAGCAATTCGGCGGTACGTCCACCCGGCCTCCCGCATGCCCACTGTACGCCCTCGCTCAAAGTCCGTCAACTGCACATACGGTTCACGTCCACGCTGTCGCGGCATGCTACCAGTGTTAAAGACTGCGATGGAGCTCCGTATGCCACGGCAAACTGGCTGACACTGACGGCGGCGGTGCACAAATGCTGCGCAGCTAGCGCCATTCGACGGCCAACACCGCGGTTCCTGGTGTGTCCGCTGTGCCGTGCGTGTGATCATTGCTTGTACAGCCCTCTCGCAGTGTCCGGAGCAAGTATGGTGGGTCTGACACACCGGTGTCAATGTGTTCTTTTTTCCGTTTCCAGGAGTGTATTTTCAGACAATTATTTTGCGAAGCTGCACAGTGTAACAACCCTACCACAACAAAGGTCAGCATTTCATAACGATTTTGGTGTTGCTCACGCTGCTAAATACTGGATTTTCGGGCAACAACAGTCATATTATGTTGCAGGTGTCATTAGAGCACACTTAATAGTCATTTCATGTAATAACGAAAAAACTAGGCACTCATCTTTTTGTGTTTCCCAACCTGGTCTCGTCGCATAATCATGGTTGAATCGTTGAAAATCTAGGTGATTATGATTCCAAGCTCGGATGCTAGGTTTTACTCTGCTATATTCAAAAGTTTTGTAGATGCGCTTCACAAAACATTCCTCAAGATTAAACCTTTCAAAGTTAGCACAATGGTGATGTCAAAAAATAATCAGCACTCCGAAATTAAGTTACACTTCCTTTTAATTGCTTTTATTGCAATATCAGGTAACACATAAAACATCACTTCACAATACAAAACATACTTGAAAACATCTTCCTTACATTTTATAAGACAACTACAATATGCATCTTTCCAATATGACGTCCAACACTTGACTTTTTCAAGGTCCGACTCTCTAACAACTCAACAACTAACTAACTATCGCCTACGCGCCCAAAAATCAGAGTTACAAGTACGTCAGAAATCATAGTCACAAAAGAAAAAATACACATAAGAATAATATCATTGCAATATAAACATATCGATGTATCAAAAGTGAAATCAAATCTGAATGTTGTCTCAGAAATATGTTAAGTAGTTAACAGAAATACAGTAGAATATTACTGGTATCGAGAGGTTCAGGTGAGGTATCATAATGGTTACGTAATTCAAGTACCATTACAACAGGTACACAGAGCAGTATTGTTTACGCGATCGTGTTTCAATCATCAAAGTTCAGGCACTCACACATAATCAACTTCGCTCTCCAAAATTCCAGGACATGTTCAGATTTGCTTGGACAGATGCAGGATTTGACGGTCTACATACGGAAAAAATTGTAAACGTTAAAAACATATGTTTTGACAGAGCACAGGGAAAACTGTGCAACTGTGAAACTGTTGCATTCATTTGTTGCAGTTTATGTGACAAACTCTTTTGTTTTCATCACTGTTTTGGGAATGATTATCACATCCACAAGAAAACCTAAATCGGGCAAGGTAGAAGAATCTTTTTACCCATGGGCCAAGTGTACAAGTTAGGTGGGTCGACAACATATTCCTGTCATGTGACGCACATGCCGTCACCAGTGTCGTATAGAATATATCAAACGTGTTTTCCTGTCTAGCAATCGCACGGTTTTGCGGTGCGGTCGCAAAACACAGACACTAAATTTATTACAGTGAACAGAGACGTCAATGAACGAATGGGCAGATCATAACTTTGCGAAAATAAAGAAAGTAAACTTTTTACTCGAGGGAAGGCTTCGAACCAAGGACCTCTCGTTCCACAGGAGCTCACGCTAACCACGGGACCACGGCACTCCTATGCTCACCCTCCCCTTGTTGTTGCCTGTTCTGCGCATGGACTACTCAGTTTGTGTATTTTGCTTATTTTTCCATAGTTCCACACAACTTCTTTCTGTTTTCTCGATTGATCTGTGTTCAGTTTTTCAAGGCCTATCCACTGTGCCAACTTATAACTAAATCTGAGGGGGGTGCGATGGGGAGGTTCCCTTGTAAGCTGCGAGCAGACTGTTGGTCGTGGTATTTTGTGACATAATATTGTTTGCTTTATTGTTGTCAGCGGGTACAATTCGCCTTTCTTCAGCAACATGAGTGAATGATATTAAAAAGATAGAAGCTGGATGTGGCAGTTGACAAAAATAAACGTTTTGTACAGTAAAAACACAGATCGTCAGTTGCAAAAGTTGATATATAAAAGGTTGATTTGGTGATTAAAATATAGATAGAGATGAGTGGAAAATGAGTGTCGCACTCGAAGATATAACAACAGATAGGCTGTTGGGTAAGGTAAAACAGAAAGGTCGATGTGCTGACTGATTAAAGTGGATACATAGTTGACTGAAGAGAGGGGTGGATGTAGACTGCCAGGGATAAGGGTATCATGTGAACGTAGCATTTAAAGGTAGTGCGTAGGAGGGGTGGCATGTGTGGGTGGATGTTTGGGAAGACTTGAAAGTGCAAGGAGAGGATTGGAGCGGAGTGTAGTCCCGACAAGGAGAGGGTGGTATGTATCTCACAGATCTGGTAGGACCATGATTGTGTATGTGATGGCGATTAAAGTTTCTTTGGGAGAGGATGTGGAGACGTGGAGGTGTAGCGTAGGATCTGTTACATAACAAGAATTTTTCTGTTTTAATACACAGGAAATATGGCATTTGAACATGAAAATGGACCCGTGTTTTATTTTAATGTGTCGCACTTCCCGTTTCCTATCTACATCCACCCATGAGTGTGCGATTGCATGAAGTTTGAGTGATGAGGTATAGAAAGCTGCGCCGGCCGGTGTGGCCTAGCGGTTCTAGGAGCTACAATCTGGAACGGCGCGACCGCTACGGTCGCAGGTTCGAATCCTGCCTCGGGCATGGATGTGTGTGGTGTCCTTAGGTTAGTTAGGTTTAAGTAGTTCTAAGTTCTAGGGGACTGATGACCTCAGAAGTTAAGTCCCACAGTGCTCAGAGCCATTTTTATAGAAAGCTCCGGCTCTGGCCTAAGATAGATAGAGTTGGTTGATGTAGAGAGGGGGGGGGGGGGGACAATACAGCTAGGTCATCGATCTCATCGGATTAGGGAAGTATTGGGAAGGAAGTCGGCCGTGTCATCAAGGCATTTGCCTGAAGCGATTTAGGGAAATCAAGGAAAACCTAAACCAGGATGGCCGGCCGCGGTTGGAACTGTCATCCTCCCGAATGTGAGTCCAGTATGCTAACCATTGAGCCACGATAGATAAGAGAATAATGGGCATTCTGAAAGTATAACCTGTAGAAAAGCTAAGAAAAAAGATTGCCTGAAGGCTAGAGAAGTGATAGACACAGTCGAGGATGTCAGGTGGTTACAGCCCGCTGTCCGCAGAAGTCCGCCAGGCTTGGCCACTGTTAAGACAGCTGACCTGAAGTTCGGACACTGTTGGGGAGTTCTTGCTGATAGGGCAAATAAAAGGTACAAAAATGAGTTCGTTCGTAATGTGTCGCTTAGGGGGTCCATTTTCCGCATGGTTTTTAGACAACATGATTCTGAAGTTCAAATTAACTGCTCCTGACAAAGGCCAGCGGACAATTACACCACAAATTGTTGAAGAAATTACTGTTGCCATGCATGACAATGCTGGACGTAATGTGCAGTGCACGAGCTGTGTCGCTACGGCTGAACACTCCATTTGCACCGTTCGACAAGTCTGCGAACAACTGTGAAATGGTATCAAGACAAACCTCCAGATTTTCGTTGATCTACATGGCCGTCACGTTGAGCAACGTTTGTAACCTGGAACGTAAACATGGTGCGCAGTTAACAAATGCTACTCATTCATTTGATTATTAAAATATGCTTCTTTTAACCGTTTATTCGTTATTTCTCTTCCAAATGTTCTTACAAATGTTTTCGCTGTGTTTCATTGTCCTACGATCACTCGCTTCTCATGGAGGTCCACTCAAGTAGTGAAAGTTTAATTATAACCAACCTATGTACCAGGCATGGGCAACCTTTCGTGACCCGCGGGCCTGATTCACATAGGGTAAGGTTAATCACGTCGTACGCCTTAAGGAAGAATTACTGTATCTGGCAGGGTAATTTAAGTAACACAATTAGTTTTGGGTACACTGAATCTTTATTTCTTAAGCTATCAGACAGCTTCCACACAAAAGTGGGTTTTAACCTTTTCCAAATCTGAATCTTCTGTGCGATTAAGGCACCTGGTTTCTTAATTCGTATCACCTATAGTCTAAGTCGTACTTATGATACCAAGTCTGCGACTACATAATTAATCCACGGAATAGAACAAAATTTTTCAATAACAAATTACGAACTATAAACGTAACGTTACTTCCATAGTTTTACGCAACAAAATAACACGTAGGAATAAAAATAAAAATTTTAACAAATTAAGGCGCTTAAATTGGCGTGTCGAAGATCAATTGGTTTGAATTCCAGATATCACAGAATTATTTCTTAGTTTTATTTTCCACTCCAGCGCTTAGGTCATGTAATCAGTCTTTACATTTCACACATTGAATCATGTCTTCTTCTCCATCTTCCATATATAGCTAACATAACTAATCCATTCTATCCTTTGTTTTTGAAATTCTTGTTAAAGTTTTCATCTACCTGTCTCTTTTTTATAGCTTTATGCACAGACTTCTTCATTTTATATTTATTTTCTTTGATTTCTATTTCCTTTCCGTGAGGACTTAATGTTAATTCCATTGTTGGTTTAGGTTGTTTCGTATTTTTCATGACAACTGTTTACACAGACGGTGTAGAATAAATTATTCAAGTAAGGCTTTATTTGTTAACTGATAATCTCAGCAAGTCTTGCAATACTGTTTTCAGGTCCACTTCCTTGGGACACTGTAGAAAGCACAGACTGATCACTGAGTGGTGTTGCAACGTTAGGCAAACTTCCAGATTTTAGTGTTGTTGCTTCAATTTCGTCAGCCGATTGTTAGTCTGACTGATCAACAATATGTGCAGTAGTAGCTACAAAGGCCTACTCTTTGACATTTGGATCATATGACCTAAGCCTGTTACTTTAAAAGATGTCACTAATATGTCCATACAAACTGATCTGGGCTACACATTATCTGAAGTTCTGCTGTGTAATATTGTTTTATGGCAGTGCAAGGATTTGAACATAGCCACGAAGATGCCGCTTCATTGTAGCTGTTTTATATCTTTTTAAAGAATGAACTGTCCAAAGGCTATAAACGATGAGACGTGTGAGCAGGAAATGATACTATGATTATATTATAATCTCGTCCCAACTGAACTGCCTCTAAATCTTTGGTGCGTGTGCTATGGCCATCTAATAAAAGCAAAATATGTTTCCGGTCCCTTTTTTCTACTTGTGTATATTTGATGAAATATTGCAGCTATCGGAAAAATAGTTCTGATGTTATCCATCCATTTGTCGAGCATCCAAATGCTGTGTTTGGTGGAGCTCCCTTTTTCAAAGATGTCAGTAATTCTGCTGCGCTTAAATATTAACATCGGAGGTATGAATTCGCATGCTGCATTCATTGCACATACATACGTCGTCGAAATACCCCTTTCTCCTCTTGTTACTGCTCCGTCTTCGTGTTTGCCTTTTCAGACAATTATCTTAGTCGGTTCGGGAACTATAGATAATGTGGCAGATTCACCTATATATTTGGTCAGCAGTAAACTTACATTCATCTAGCATTTCCTCATGTTTATCTTTAACACGCTCTTTATTAAACCCCTCTCTTCGTGTCATTGGTATTGCTTCGGGAACTCACTAGGGTGAAGGAGGATGAACTTTCATAATCCTGTAATACTATTTTTTACTGGTTATTTTTTTTTTCATGATTACAGCGATGCGGTAGATGATATTTCTCAGTAAGTTGTTAGGTAAGTTTCCTTAATTCAGTAACAGTTAATGCGAAGAAATTAAACTCTAAATTAATTACATGCTGTGCTAATTCATCTTCCATGTCTGCTCTCATATTGTTAGGTCTCCCAAATTTTGTTGTTTTATTTAAACCCTTCAAATGATGATACAGTGTAGGCTGTGACATAACTTATTTTTTACAAGTTTCATTATATCCAGTTTTACCATTCCGATGTTTTAGTAAAACTTCGTCCGGATCTTCCTACTTCCACTTACTGCTTGCTCTCTTCTTCACATTAATAAGATGAAACAAACAATTTTAAGTTGGTGTATGATTTCCGTCAACGCCTAAGCCGTACTGGTACGATTAACAAATTCTACACAGGTACGACTTAGGCATTGAGACTTCTACCATTTCAAACCAAATTACAGGCATACCCTCGAAGTCATCTGTCGTTTGATATTGCTTAAACAAATGGCATAGAACAACGAAAAGAGGCATGATACAAAACAATTACCTTACTGTCATATTATTTTCTGAAATCGATTACAAATAAGCGAGAGAATGTAATAAAAACAGACAAACAAATTTACTTGTTAATTACATTTTTCTGTCAGGACAGCCAGCGGTGTGCTCACTTGTTACTTCTTACACGCACGCCTGTTTAGTTCAGTTTTACATCACTTGGTACCGTATTTTATAAACGTGGCATAAAATAGTGCAGAAGTACGACTTAGACTGTGGTACGACTAACGCCACTTTATCCAACCAGTATTTTTCCTAAAAGTACTTACTTAACACTACGAGCCGCCTCATCATGTGACGTGATAACAGAGCTCCAAGCGTTTAAAGTTAAAACTATAGCTTCCGGGAAGTTAGCTTTTATGGGGTAACACGCCAATGTGAGTGGCATCTCTTTCCCGACAGGCCAAGCCAGCAAATTGTACCTCAATACAAGCGGTTTTGAGAGTACGTTAATTTTATATTCACCACTTCTTTAGACGTTTGCATTTGATTAGGGGTAGTGGACATCTTTTCTTTACTTACAATGCTTTACAATAGCAGCCTTAAAAAATTCCGTGCAAAATTCTACAACGCCGTTAGTACAGGAACAATGTTTATGAACCGTAAATAAACGTAAATGTTATGAAGATGGCTTGTGAAGCTTCTTCAAATATCAATGTGGAACAATAAACACCTATAAGAGCAAGAGGTTGGAGCGAATTCTTTATAAATTACCTTCGGTTTCAACGTTTGCAGTGTTCTAACACATCCACAACAGAAAACAATTATTTATTAATGTTAACACGAGAAAGAATAGGAAAACAAAATGCGGCAGTCACATAACGTATTTTACGGACTATAAGACGCACTTTTTCATCGAAAACTTGCCTCCAAAATTCAGGTGCGACTTATACTCGAAATTAATATAAAAATCTCCAGCGCTTTATTTAAAATTCCCGCCAGTCTTAAAAATGGCCACATATTCGATGGCGGGGGAAACCTATCTCTATCGGAATATATTGGATTCAACTGGCAGCAGCAGTGGTCGGATGCGACGAACATGAGTTGCGGTTATTCACAAGCTAGTTAACAATGACTCCCTCCCATCCCGCCATCACGATCACAGAACACTGTCCAGCCTATGATGCGTCATTGCAGTTTACGGTGCCAGCGAACTTGAATTGAAAGTGATTTGTATTGCCGGTAACAATACAATATTTTTGATAGTAGGTATTCATATGATCTGGGCTATAAATTAAAAGGAACAGCATATGCAGGATAACATGGAAACAGAGTATCTCAGTGGCATTTGGGCCCTCCACCAACAGAAAGAACCATTCGCGAATGGCGGGCTAGTAAGGAAGAACGGAAAAAGTGAGGAAGACTAAATGTGCAAACAGAGGACTGAATGCAAAATGGCCAAAACTGGAAGCTGTCTTATTGAAATGGATACAAGGACACCGTCAAAATATCTTTGCAATTAATACAAAAATGATTCAAATACGCGCTCGTAAGCTAGAACTGTAACTATAGAAACAAGTGGACGTGAAAAAATGCAGAACACTGTTTAGTCCAGTAATGGTGTTACAAAAACGGCCCTTTACTTGCATATAGTTAAGACTATGTTGAACCCAAGTTTTGACCTCCAAAACTCTCGGGAAAACTTTCTGATTTGCCTACTCGGTGATGCCACCCGATAACGATCCAGATGGGTTTCATAGGATGAATATGGTCGCCGAGACATCAACGTGAGTTCACTATAATGGTCCTCAAATCACTGTAGTACAGCCCTGTCTCTGAGACAGGGTCAATTATACTGCTGCAAGATGACATCGCCGTTGTGCAAGACATCAAGCACGAAAGGATGCATTTGGTTCGTAGCTGTCAGCGTGTCTTCGATTACTACCACAGGTTCCATGCAAGTGCAAGAGAATGTCTCCCATAGCGTAATACAGCTACCAACAGCCTGCGTCGGTGGCGCGTTGCACGTTTCGAGCTGCTACACATCGATGACGGCGTTTGTGGAGACGACCATCCACCTAGTGTAGCAAAAATGCGATTTACTCGGAGAGCCCACACGTTTCCATTGATCGGCGATCGAATCCTGATGGTCCCGCGCCCATTGCAATTGTAACTGACGATGTCGTTGGGCCAACATGTGAACACGTAATGGTAATCTCAAGGCAGAGCTCCATGTTCAACGATGTACGATGAACGGTGTGCTCGGAAACACTTGTGCGTGCACAAGCATTGTGCTCTTTCGACAGATATGGCACTGACCACCACCCATCATCCTACTGTACAGAGCAGACAAGCCTCCGAACCCCACGTTCTGTGAGGAGCCGTGGACGTCCAACCATTTAGTGTCTAGTGACAGTTTTACTGGGATTTCTACGTTTTTCCGTAGATGATCACAACTGTTGCATGTGAACATGAAAGGCATATACACGGGGTAAAATTCTATAAGAAAATTTTATATTGTTCCAGAGATCGTCAAAAGTAGCATAGATTGTGTAGTACCGTCAACTGCTCAACAGAGATCGCTGGTTCAAGATGTGATGGATAATGTGTTAAAGTAACTTTAGATAGAGAGATGTATGGAGGACTCTCAAGTGTAAAGACGTGTTATATCTTAATGTGTGCTGACTATACACTTACTCGATACGGACAGTAATGATTTCTTATTTGCAAGATACCTTACTGGAAACAACTTAAAGAAAGTTGTTTTGTTACCAATGCAATCCACGTGTTCATAAGTGATGGTGGAGACAATGTGTAGCATTCACATCCAATGAGTTTGTAAAACTAATTGTTAATGTATTATCAGTTTATTGTGTGTTAATTGTGAGCATTATTAATTTTCAAAGAATGAAAATACAAGTTTTAAAGTTAATGCCATATTTTTACTTACCACAAGTCAATACCAATACCGAGATCCATGTCGTTTTTGATTAACTGTTTTGCAAAAAGCAATACAAAAGTCTCAAAAATGACATCGATAGGAAATGCAAAATAGCTAAGGAGAGGCATATATCACTAGGGGTAAGATAGATATTGCCTACTGGAAAATTAGAGAGACCTCTGGAGAACGGAGAACCACTTGTATGAATATCAAGAGCTGAGCTACAAAACCAGTACTAAGCAAATAAGGGAAAGCAGAAAGGTGGAAGAAGTATATAGAGGGTCTATACAAATGCGCTGTACTTGAGAGCAGTGTTATGGAAATGGAAGAGGACATAGATGAAATGGGAGATATGATACTGTGTGAAGAATTTGACAGACCACTGAAAGGCCTAAGTCTAAACATGACCCCAGGAGGATACCACATTCCATTACAACTATTGATAGCCTTGAAAGAGCCAGCCCTGTTAATACTCTATCGTTTGGTGAGCAATATATATGAGACGGGCGAAATACCTTCAGACTTCAAGAAGAGAATAATAATTCCAAAATCAAAGAAAGCAGGTGTTGACAGGTGAGACAATAACCGAACTATCAGTTTAATAAGTCACGGCTGCAAAATACTAACACGAATTCATTACAGACGAATGGAAAAGCTGTTTGAAGCCAACCTCGGGGAAGACCAGTTTGGATTCCGTAGAAATGTTGGAACTTGTGAGGCAATACTGACCCTGTGACTACTCTTATAAGATAGATTAAGGAAAGGCAACCCTATGTTTCTAGCATTTGTAGACTTAGAGAAAGCTTTTGACAATGTTGACTGGAATACTCTCTATCAAACAGGGGTTAAACATAAGGAGGGAAAGGCTATTTACAATATGTATAGAACCAGATGGCAGTTATAAGAGTTGAGGAGCATGAAGGGAAGCAGTGGTTGGGAAGGGAGTGAGACAGATTTGTAGCCTATCCCTGGTGTTATTCAATCTATATATTGAGCAAGCAGTAAATGAAAAATCCATGGAAAAGAAATAAAAAAAAAAATAGGTTTGCCGATGACATTCTAATTCGGTCAGGACCTGGAAGAGCAGTTGAACAGAATGGACAGTGTCTTCAAAGATGATACGTGATGAACATCGACAAAAGCAAAACGAGGATAATGGACTGTAGTCGAATTAAATCAGTTGATGCGTAGGGAATTAAATTAGGAAATAAGACACTTAAAGTAGTAAATGAGTTTTGCTATTTGGGAAGCAAAATAACTGAAGATGGTCGAAGTAGATAGGATATAAAATGCAGACTGCATTGGCTAGAAGAGTGTTCTGAAGAAGAGGAATTTGTTAACATCGAGTATAGATTTAAGTGTCAGGGAGTCTTTTCTAAAAGTATTTATATGGATTTTAGCCATGTATGGATGTGAAACATGGACGATAAATACAGGGCTATTACAAATGTTTGAAGCGATTTCATAAATTCACTGTAGCTCCATTCATTGACATATGGTCACGACACACTACAGATACGTAGAAAAACTCATAAAGTTTTGTTCGGCTGAAGCCGCACTTCAGGTTTCTGCCGCCAGAGCGCTCTAGAGCGCAGTGAGACAAAATGGCGACAGGAACCGAGAAAGCGTATGTCGTGCTTGAAATGCACTCACATCAGTCAGTCATAACAGCGCAACGATACTTCAGGACGAAGTTCAACAAAGATCCAACAACTGCTAACTCCATTCGGCGATGGTATGCGCAGTTTAAAGCTTCTGGATGCCTCTGTAAGGGGAAATCAACGGGTCGGCCTGCAGTGAGCGAAGAAACGGTTGAACGCGTGCGGGCAAGTTTCACGCGTAGCCCGCGGAAGTCGACGAATAAAGCAAGCAGGGAGCTAAACGTACCACAGCCGACGGTTTGGAAAATCTTACGGAAAAGGCTAAAGCAGAAGCCTTACCGTTTACAATTGCTACAAGCCCTGACACCCGATGACAAAGTCAAACAAACGCTTTGAATTTTCGGCGCGGTTGCAACAGCTCATGGAAGAGGATGCGTTCGGTGAGAAACTTGTTTTCAGTGATGAAGCAACATTTTTTCTTAATGGTGAAGTGAACAGACACAATGTGCGAATCTGAGCGGTAGAGAAACCTCACACATTCGTGCAGCAAATTCGCAATTCACCAAAAGTTAACGTGTTTTGTGCAATCTCACGGTTTAAAGTTTAATGCCCCTTCTTCTTCTGCGAAAAAACCGTTACAGGACACGTGTATCTGGACATGCTGGAAAATTGGCTCATGCCACAACTGGAGACCGACAGCGCCGACTTCATCTTTGAACAGGATGGTGCTCCACCGCACTTCCATCATGATGTTCGGCATTTCTTAAACAGGAGATTGGAAAACCGATGGATCGGTCGTGGTGGAGATCATGATCAGAAATTCATGTCATGGCCTCCGCGCTCTCCCGACTTAACCCCATGCGATTTCTTTCTTTGGGGTTATGTGAAAGATTCAGTATTTAAACCTCCTCTACCAAGAAACGTGCCAGAACTGCGAGCTCGCATCAACGATGCTTTCGAACTCATTGATGGGGACATGCTGCGCCGAGTGCGGGAGGAACTTGATTATCGGCTTGATGTCTGCCGAATCACTAAAGGGGCACATATCGAACATTTGTGAATGCCTAAAAAAACTTTTTGAGTTTTTGTATGTGTGTGCAAAGCATTGTGAAAATATCTCAAATAATAAAGTTCTTGTAGAGCTGTGAAACCGCTTCAATCATTTGTAATACCCTGTAGTTTAGACAAGAAGAAAATAGAAGCTTTCGAAATGTGGTGCTACAGAAAAATGTTGAAGATTAGATGGGTAGATCACGTAACTAACGAGGAGGTACTGAATTGAATTGTCGAGGAGTTTCTGGCACAACTTGACTAGAAGAAGGGATCGGTTAGTACGACATGTTCTGAAGCATCAAGGGATCACCAATTTAGTATTGGAGGGCAATGTGGAGGGTAAAAATCATAGAGGGAGACCAAGAGATGAATACACTAAGCAGATTCAGAAGGATGTAGGGTGCAGTAGTTACTTGGAGATGAAGAAGTTTGCACAGGATAGAATAGCATGGAGAGGTGCAACAAACCAGTATCTGGACTGAGGACCACAACAACAACAATATTTTACTCAAGAAGCTATTGCCTAGGTCATATTCGATTTAATTAAAATGTATGCTATGCAACAGCCTTGCACAATAGTTGTTCGCTAAGGGTACAATTTAAAGTACTAACAGAGAGTAGTGTGAAGAGCGTTACCATTGCGCGGATAAAGGTAAGAAATCTTAATATTTCAGGGATAACATTCATTAAGCATAAGGAACATTATTTTCAAATTGATCAAGTTTTGTTTTATTACCAGGCCCAATTTGAAATCAATAGTGTTGCATCAGATTCAGTTTTTGTGTAACGTAAATTCTTGCAGTTTTGATTTGGTTTAAGGCTATCGACAGATTCATTTTTCGCAGACAGAAAAATTCAGTACAGGTCAAAGCGCATAAGCGACGAGATAAAATACACGTTCACGTGCCACTCGCATTCTAACAGATGTGCTGAAGGCTACTGTCAGTTACGCTGCTTCAAACGTACAAGCTTGAGAGCTGATCACTAGCTCTGCAGAATAACAATCTGACCTTTGTCGAAGTCGCTTATCTCAGTGGATTTCCCTATATGCAGCTCATATCTTCACTAAAGTACTCCCCAGTCCTTATCTGCTCCGCTTACATACTTTTGTTACCACGTCCCTCGCACAACTGAAGGACCCGGCGCGGCTAACGACGGAAACAAAAGGCCTCCGCTGCTTACCACATGTCAGACGAGGGAGATCTATAGATACCTCTACACCCGAAGGTGGGACAAATTTATGTCTTACTATTCGAAAATTCATTTCATTGAATAAAAATGAAATTACTTTGGCCTTCAAGTGTATGAACGCTTAATAGTGACTGAAACTGAAAAGCTAGATGTTATGTAACTTGAAATTTCATGCTCTAGAACTCTGATAACTTGACATTTTTGATTTGAAGTAGCCGTTTTTGAGTTACAGGCATTGGAGCCGACTTTTCAACCAAGTTGGTAAAAATGAACGAACTTTGACAACTTATTACGTCCAAACGGCTACACCGATTTTGACTTCTGAGTAGTTAATTCGACGCAAAATTTAATCCTCTTTCATTTCAGTACAATGCACAATTTCCGAAAAAAAAATGTTCAAATGTGTGTGAAATCTAATGGGACTTAACTGCTAAGATCATCAGTCCCTAAGCTTACACACTACTTAACCTAAATTATCCTAAGGACAAACACCCATGCCCGAGGGAGGACTCGAACCTCCGCCGGGGTCAGCCGCGCAGTCCATGACTGCAGCGCCTTTGACCGACAGTTTCCGAATAATAGGCGAAAACCTGAAAAAGTACCAACATTTCGTGTTTTTTTTTTTTTTTTTGGCCACAAAAAGTTGTCCCTAGGGTTTTTGGGGGTCGAAAACTTGGATTCAACATATTCTCAATATATACACAAGATAAAAAAATAAAATCTTCTACCTCGTTTTTCGCAAGCAAAAGTGTACCTCGGTGCTGGACTAGTTGTCCTTTTATGTTCTGCTGATGGTGCTAAACTTAGCCAATGATCATTTTCAAGCGCAAAAGACGGCCAAAACCTTCTGAAATACCGCTAGGTGTTGTTGTTCACATACATGACCAGGAGGATGGACGAGACTGGTTTGAAATTATGGATTAACAGAGTGTGGGATAGCCGGCCGCGGTGGTCGAGTGGTTCTAGGAGCTTCAGTCCGGAACCGCGCGACTGCTACGGTCGCAGGTTCGAATCCTGCCTCGGGTGTGTATGTGTGTGATGTTCTTAGTTTAGTTAGATTTAAGTAGTTCTAAGTTCTAGGGGACTGATGACCTCAGATGTTAAGTCCCATAGTGCTCAGGGTCATTTGAACCAGAGTGTGGGATGTAGGAGAGAAGGGAATGTACTTTATAGAAGAAGCTACATCAAGTTAGGAGTCATTCGAATAATTCTGTGAAACAGAAATGGAGACAGGGCTGGCTGTGAGCACTATGGGACTTAACTTCTAAGGTCATCAGTCCCCTAGAACTTAGAACTACTTAAACCTGACTAACCTAAGGACATCACACACATCCATGCTCGAGGCAGGATTCGAAACTGCGACCGTAGCGGTCGCGCGGTTCCTGACTGAAGCGCCTAGAACCGCTCGGCCACCCTGGCCGGCTGGAGACAGGGAAATAAATAGCTTGCTGTTATTCTGGGAGGATCTACCTGTCAACTGCAAACGTTTGATGTGTCGGCAAATAAAACATTTAAAGTGTTTATGAGTGACGAATGGAATAAATGGATTTTGGGTGAAAACCAACATGAATCCACACTGTAGGGAGCTTTAAAACCATCTACAATCAAACAAGTGTATCAGTGGACAAAACAGTGGTGGTGTTGAGTGAGAGTAGACATTATTATTAAATCGTTCAAGAAGTATGGCATAAATAACGCTCTCGATGGCAGTGAAGACGATCTTATATATGAAGAGGACAACGATGATGACGAAGAGGAAGAAGAAGAAAAGGAAGAAGAAAGGTTAGGTGACGATCTTCAGAGTCAGTTCAATTTTATAAACAAAGATTTTCTTTAGTTGGCCCTGCAATCTAATAATAAAAATTGTAGAAATCTTACTTTTTTTTAAAAATGTTTAAAAATTAAGGTACATCTTATAGTCCGTAGCATCGTAGAGTCTGCAAAATACAGTAGGCTGTTCCAGTCGACAATCAGTTAGGAGTAACTTGGCGATTTTTGGCCTCAGGAAGGTCAGTCGGAGACGAAACGTTGGGAATCACCACAGAATTCATCAACCGACCACGGCATAACAGCCCGGATAATTATAATGGACATGATATTTCCGGCCGTGAAAGTTTACATTTTAGTATCAGACGCCTCTACGGGGAGGAGATGTGAAGAGAAGTGCGACGCCTGGAAGGACTCCAGAAGAAGAGAGTGCAGCTTTTGTGTTCCCTCACATTCCTGTCTCGTTGCAGAGCCGTCGGCGTTATACCGAAGTTTCTGAAGATAAAGCGACTGTTCTATTCGGGAAAGGCACAACGCATTTTCAAACGGACTGAGGAGGCCTTACTACGAGAGCGCATTCAGCAGACCCGACGGGACTTGGCAAGCACAAACTGTAAGTTAATGTCTCTCCATATTACGATCAGTAATAAACTGTGCAGCGGTGACTGGGATAAAATTGATAGACTACTGCATGATACCATGGGGAAGCGTATGTTGACGACGTCTTGTAGACAGAAGAAGAAGTTTGATAATTTGCTACCTAATCAGACTGTTCGGCATTTAGACGTTTCCCGGACCGTTATCAATTTGTCCAAACGTTCGTTATCTGACGATGAGACATCTGTGCTTGCCAAGGGAGGAAATTTTGCTGTTAGTCCGCGTTTTGTGCCCACGGAAGGAATTATAGCCAATGTAGAAGCAGGAATTCGCAGTGTAGATTCTGTAACAGCTGAAGAAATCCGTATAGAAACAGTGAGAATATTAGCCAATGCAAAACCGCCGAAAAGTAATATAACTGTGGGTGAAAGAAGAGCTTTAAAACTCCTGAATGACGACGATAGTATTTTGGTTCTCCCAGCTGACAAAGGAAGCGCAACGGTGGTTATGGATGTGGCCGACTATCAGAGAAAAATTACGGATCTACTGGATCCGCAAGCATATAGGAAGCTGAATAAGGACCCCACTAACAACGTTCTCAGAACTGTGTCGCGGTTAATAAAAAAGTCCTCCTCCATTGAAGAGAGTGTACAGAAAGGTCTCTGCAGTTCGGTTGCGCTACCACCGAGGCTTTATGGATTGCCCAAAATTCATAAAGAAAATGTTCCGTTAAGACCGATACTAAGTGCCATTGGTTCGCCCGCCTACTCGTTAGCCAAGTTTTTGACTACGCTGTTAAAACCACTTGTGGGCCGTTCGGACTCGTATATAAAGAATTCGACACATTTCATCAGCAGATTGAATGGCATAGTGGTCCAGCCGGAGGACATATTGGTCAGATTCGATGTGGTATCGCTGTTTACCATGGTTCCACTTAATGATGTATTGGAACAGCTGGATCGAATTTTTCCTGCCGATATTTTAGAGCTGTTTAAGTGTTGTTTGACGACCACATACTTCAAGTGGAATGAACAATTTTATGAGCAAACGGATGGCGTGGCTATGGGAAGCCCCCTAAGTCCCGTAATTGCAAACTTCTTTATGGAGAAATTCGAAGAACAGGCCTTAGGTACTGCCAGCAAGAAACCAAATGGAGGAGGAGGTAGACGACAAACTACATTTCCTCGATGTGCTTGTGTTTAGAAACGAAAATGGTAGTTTGGGCCACTCAGTGTACCGCAAACCCACGCACACGGACCGTTATTTGCACCGGGATTCGAACCACCACCCACAACAGAAGCGGGGTGTTATCAAGACGTTAGCGGACAGAGCTAGAAATATTTGTGAACCTGAGATGCTCGACGCTGAGATGGGATATCTCCACAATGCACTAACGAAGAACGGATATTCGTCCGCCGAAATAAAACGTGCGTTGAGGCAGCCACGCAGAAATCATACTGACGTACAGGCTACTGCAAAATCTAAGGTTTTCCTGCCGTTTGTTAAAAATGTAACGGAAAGAATAGGGAGGATCTTGACAAAGCGGAATATTACCGTAATTTACAAGCCCACCAGGAAGATACAGGAATACCTTAGGCCTGCCAAAGACGCTCGCAAACCATTGGAAAAATCTGGAGCGTATAGGATCCCATGCAGCTGTGGTGATGTTTATGTGGGTACCACCAAAAGAACTGTTTCTAAACGTTTGGAAGAGCACAAGGGAAATTGTAGAAGAGGAGAAACGGAACGATCAGCTGTTGCGGAGCATGCTTTCCAGCCAGAGAACCACAATATTCGTTTCGAGGAGACGCAAGTACTAGCGGCCACGAGCGGATACTACGAAAGGCTATACAGGGAGGCAATCGAAATCGCTAAACACCCAAATAATTTCAACCGAAAGGAGGAGGGCGTCAAATTAAACGGTATATGGATGCCGGTGTTAAAGAAGATGTGTACCACTCGTCCACTACTGGGTGATGGCAACGGCGATCGACGGCGACGGACAGCGGCCAATTGCACTGACGTTTTCAAAACACGTGACGGAATTTAGCGGCAGTCAGTAGCGAGCCAGTGTGTGTGTTGGACCTTCCATCAAGCTACGGACCCCCTTGAAGATGTCTCCCGCAGTCGGAGACGAAACGTTGGGAATCACCACAGAATTCATCAACCGACCACGGCATAACAGCCCGGATAATTATAATGGACATAATCACTATACTTCCAAGAATGATTTGCGTCGGAAATCATGGAGACGCCTGAATACAATCAGAACAGCGAATGCCATAACGAAAACTATGCTCAGTAAGTAGAAAATGGCAGAAAATCGACAACGCGACTGTGCGCTCCAGAACAAGCAGAACAAGCAGTACAGCACATAGTACTGGAGTGTCCACATAGGAAATTCCGAAGGGTTTGGCACAATCTGCTAGCGGCAGCAACTGATGCAACTGAATGGCTGAACTCACTGGAACAGGCTCACACTGGAAAATGCCGTGCTATTTGAAAAGTAGAATTTGATTAATGTTTAAATGACGTAATCACGAGTAAACATTCAGTATCTTTTAAATTTATTTATACACGTCCTTTTTTGCCAATTCTATATAATTCCTACTACATGGACGTTTTGTATTTGAATTTATGGCACTGATTACCCCTATTGCACTCCGTCTTCAGGTCACAAGTGGCCCATTGGGGCCATCCGACCGCTGTGTCACCCTCAGCTGAGGACACGGATAGGAGGGGCGTGTGGTCAGCACACCGCTCTCCCGGTCGTTATGATGGCTTTCTGTGACCGGATCCGCTACTATTTGGTCGAGTAGCTCCTCAATTGGATTCACGAGGCTGACTGCACCCCGAAAAATGGCAACAGCGCATGGCGGCCCAGATGGCCACCCATCCATATGCCGGCCACGCCCAACAGCGCTTAACTTCGGCGATCTGACGTGAACCGGTGTATCCACTGCTGCAAGGCCGTTGTCGATTACCTCTATAATATGATAAAAAAATTAAATAAGGGGTGGTGACAGGACATCCCATCAATCTCCCTCCGAGGATTTCTATACTCGGATTGCAACATGTGATTTGGCACTGTCATGAAGAAGAATGATATCGTCATATCTCTGAGCATATTGCTGGCGTTTGTCAGTAAGTGCGGGCTCAAATTGTGCAGATGTGCTGTACAGCGTTCAGCATTCACAAGTTGTCCGGTTTGCAGCAGCTGATGGTACGTCACACCGACCAGGACGCATTTTGTTGCTCACCTCAAAATCGTTGTCTTTGAATGGCCGAAACCAGTCTCTGCACGTTGCTTCCGACAGAGCAGGTTCTCCTCATGCTTGCTCTAATACAAGGATGACTTTCCGCAGCAGATTTCTTGAGATGAAAGCAGGAAAGTAACACTTCCCGCAAATTCTATTTTATAGGTACATAGCCCGAGATGTTCAAGGCACTAAAGGTCTTTTCACTCCACTCGAAAGTCACACACAAATCTGAAAGCATAAAGTTTCCACTGTTAAAAGTGTCTAGTGTCTCTTGTTGCTGCCTACTACGCTGAACTGTAGTCTGTTCATCGTTAAGAACAATCCTGATGTAAACATTGCGTTAGGTATTCTTCCGCTTTTGCTATTACCACGTTGGATTACGTCTCCCGTGGAGCTACAGCTGTGTATAGTCGGGTACAAAAATATCCCAACGCTCGCAGCTCCTGGTCTCGCGGTAGCGTTTTCGCTTCCCGAGCAAGGGGTCCAGGGTTCGATTCCAGTTGGGGTCAGGGATTTTCACCTGCCTCGAGATGAGTGGGTGTTGTGTCGTCTTCATCATCACCATTCATCCCCATTACGGTCGGAGGAAGGCAATGGCAAACCACCTCCACTAGGACGGCGGTGAGGGTCTCCCGCATCGTTCCCCTACGCTCTGTCAAGGGATATGGGACTTCATCATCATTATGTGGCAGCGTATATCGTCCGCGCTACTCAGGGAGGAAGTATTAGTTTTTCACCACTTTTCAACGGTGTTCCTCTTCTATCTTTCGCAAAGGATCCAGACACAGTTTCCGTCATTTTCACCGTCCACATGTGAAACGCGAACGAGTGAGAAGCACCACAATGACTGTCCGCGTGATTTTGAGAAGCGGCACGTTTCTCAAATTTATTAAAAGGAAGGTAAAAACAAGCGTTTCGGCATTTCATGTTCAAATCAGAAATTGGAAGAGTATTTACAAACCAAAGCGACATGTACTAATCAGAACTAGCCATAGGGTCGTGCACAGAATCGTTGAGAGAAAGCGACTGTTCACTGAGATTTAAAATAAGGAATACACGGCGTAAGCATTTAGCGTACCGATCAGCAAAACTACTGCTGCCTGTTAATGATTTAAACATCTTAAGGTTTCATTAGCGGTAGCATAACACAAAATATCTACTACATGATCAGGTTCTACTACCAGTGGCGTAACAACACCAGTGAATATTTGCTAAAACCTCTGACCAATCGCCGCGCACGTGTTTGTTACATCAAGATCGATCCTACAATGAACAGAGCTTAGTACAAGTATAGGCGTCTCTTCGTTAACAGCGAGAATTAATTCAAGCTCCCAATACAATATTCTAGGGTAAGATTGTGAAACGTCCCCTTTGAACAATTATACATGACTGTGCTTAAACTGACACACAATATTTTGTTAGCGCAAAAGAATGGCCCTGACTAACAGTAAACTATACCTTTCACAAATCACTTACCTCACAAAAATCTTCGCTACTCAAGCTACTGCAATACAGCAAGCGCCACTACTGCCAGCTAAATAAAAGATTCAAACTATGGAAGGCACTAACTACTGATAGGGATAGTTAGCAAATGAAAGATATTAATAGAGAACAAACAATGTATTTACCTTGATATCATCATATATAAATATAGCAGTTCATGACAAATTTCAAAACTCCGCCATCTCTCTCCCCACATCCACCACTGCTGGCGGCTCACCTCCAACTGCGCAACGCTACGCGCTGTTCACAGCCAGCTGCCTAACACTACAATGGCGAGTATTACAACAATGCAAAGCAGCCACAGACTGCACACAGCACAGCCAGTGATTTTCGTATTGAGCGCTACGTAACGTTGCCAATAAGAAAACATAAACAGCCTACTTACATAGAGAAAACATAAACAGCCTACTTACAATTGCATCAATGGACCAGTTAACTTTTGTCTCGAATTGAAGGAAATCCAATGTTTCAAATGTTGTGAAACAATATCAGAATCATTCAGGTAACGTGTATTGCTGTGTATAACGATCATTGCTGCTTTTAACATCATCAGGAAAAAATGCTGAATTATTTTCCGTAAAGGTCCGTTAATAGAGTATACAACGGCTGTGTGAACTTGAATGTGGCCGTACAGTATAATTAAAAAAATATAAGGATGATTAAGTGGAAATTAAATTTAATATGGGGCGAAGAATGTTGATTCTGAAAATAAAAGGAATTAAATCAGACCAACATTGACGTGCGGTACAATTCTAAACTGACATTATTTCGAAATAAAGTGAAATTTAAGCTACTCTATAATATAATTGCCATTGCGTATAGTTGTGAACTGAGGATGAGACAGTGCAGCCGGCCGGTGTGGCCGTGCGGTTCTAGGCGCCTCAGTCTGGAACCGCGTGACCACTACAGTCGCAGGTTCGAATCCTGCCTCGGGCATGGATGTGTGTGATGTCCTTAGGTTAGTTATGTTTAAGTGGTTCTAAGTTCTAGGGGACTGATGACCTCAGAAATTAAGTCCCATAGTGCTCAGAGCCATTTGAACCATTTTTTTGAGACAATGCAATCTCCTTTCCGTAACAAAGGGATACAGTCTGTCACCAATTAAAACGAAATATCTTTTAATGTTCTTCCTAACTCCAGCGCAGTTTTCGTGCTCCCACTTCCTACATGCCAACACTGACTCATGAATGAAATTTCTATACGCTGTGAATTGAAAAAAAAAAGTTTCTGTAGCTATTAACTAGAAAGGATACTTCTAGGTTCAAGCATGATATTTTAATTTATTCAAGACAGGAGGGAGAGCATCATCGGTCGTAGCTTTGCAATCTGTTTATTGTAGATCGATTTTACCTACGGTATAGCTATCTTCAGTTCAATCATATCCAAGTCTTGATGGCTCATCGTAAATAAAATCGCACATGGCACCACATTGACATTACAGATAACAGTTAAACTTAACAGTTCAAGTGTTTCGGTAATGTCAATGTGGCTGATGAGTCGTCATGGCTTGGGTGTAATTGCACTGAAGATAGCTATAAATTAGTTGGCATCGATCTGTAATAAACAGATTGAATATTTACGAACGATGCTGCTTTCCTCCTATCTTGGATCTCATAAAAGCGGTCGCGGAGCACGCTGTTCCAAATAGAAACGCACCTGATTTCATTTTATGCCTTAGTCATTGCTCAGAATTTAATTCTGTACCAACAGCTTTTGGATAACTTTAACCTTAAAAATTATTATGAATTCGTAATATGTTCATCATGACCTCCAAAAAGAAAAAGGAAAAATCTAATTGTTCTTTATACAACTGAAAGTTCAGTCTCTTCATCCAGTCCTCTAATTAAGAGTAATTACTTGAGGGAAGGCGAATTTCTTCAATTACCGGTTTCCATCTTCATATCTCGATTAAAGGTTATTACACGTCTGCTATGCGAGCTGTACAATTAGTGTTTCTAAAACATTTCCAGGGATGTAAGCGACGAAGGCAGTGGCCGCAACGGAGTACACAGTACTGTTGGTATGCTTCAAGAGATTTTGGCGTAATTGTGGTGTATCGTTCATCTCGTCCCTCACATACCTGGCAATGATTTAGAAAGAGTACTTGTACAGTCGTATAGGTGACATATAATAATATTTTATCGAGATCGAAAGTTGGTAACCAAGCTTACCGAAATCGATAATCGACAATAAAGGTTGTTTTCAAGTGATCTTGGGTATGAAGTTCACCTTCTCTCAAGTAAGTATCAGTTTATGTTAGAATGTGTAGTACACACCTATTTACTGAAAACAGCTTTTGGAGAATATTATTTCATATAACGACCAAGTGGACGAACTTAGCATGTCTTATCTAATATAAGAAAAATGCAGTTCTGTTTTTCATTATTTTTGTCTGAAATAAATACTGTTAATACTTTAAGACTTCACTTATTAACAGCCTCAGTGGTAACATTGCATGAACTCTATTCTTCTCTATCAGGTCACTTACAGATTCATCTTCAGTCTACTAATATTATTTTTAAGAGTTTCTACTATAAGTGGATATTATCAAAAGCTATATAAGTTGTTGGTAACGTTTAGCGAAATATTTTTATGACCGTTAGACAAAATACTCAGAAATATATTTTACAAAGAGAGTGCTCAATGTACACTAAGGTTCCGGCAATTACATTTCTAATTTTCCTCTGTAAGTCACGAAACTTCTCATACACATTTGGACTGTTACTTCACGGCCGCATTGCATATCCTGAATATGTAATTCATAATATGACAAGAAGTCATTTAAAATGCAATGGCCGCTTTGCATATCCTGAATATGTAATTTATAATATGACAAGAAATCATTTAAAATGTAACTACACATCGCTTCTCCTGTTTTGCCTGAAGCTACAGAAACTTGGGAACATGTTTTTCGGAACCAAGGCTTTGAATTTTACAAAATTCACATTTCCGTGCATTTATTCTTTAATGCATGACTGATATGTAGAGTGAAATCAAGAATTACGAAAAATATTGTGTCATTGTCACAATTGTCTCTTGTCAAGACACATACAAATGTATTTTGGACAGTATGACTCAATCAATAAGGTGTCACTTTTATTCTTTACTGTGACTTTATGATTTTACTGACATTCTATCAGTTAATGAGGTCAAATATAGATAGACGTCTACAGCTTTCGAGAAATTCCCATCGTTTTCTTAGGATAATACATCACTGTCACCTTTATAGGCTAAATACTGTCCTGCAAGAAAATATACCATTGCAGCTCTCCTAAATCAAGTGTCTCAATGTCCCTAGGATAGTTTTTAGTTCATATCACTTTCTGTTGTGCTCCATACGTTATAAGCTTCCTTTCCGCAACTGCAAATGAGCAAGTACAGGTTCATCAAATTGAAAATCCATGGCTTTGTGTCAGTTTGTTTAATTGTAAGGTAAACGATTTCCAACGAAAAGAGAGCACGCTACAACACAGTGAAGACTTAAGATCGTTGTATCTTCTGAGGTGGAGAATAGCAGTCCATGGTCACCTGTAAGAATTCTGGTTTTTCTGGTTCCTTCTGAATTAACAGCTCTAATAATCGATTATTAGTCGTCAGTGACCTACAAAAATTATCACCGAAATCATATCCAACACGGTCACTTAACAGAAGGTCCTCAATACAACTTCATTAAGTTTATGAATCCCTTTGTCAGAATTTATAATTTCCTATTTCATCGTTACAACCAGAATTCAATTCTGAATTGATTTATGTGGATTTCATAATGACTAAATGGTCACATTACAAACATTTGAATATAAGTTTTCCTTTTCCCTGTCACTTTCATTCTCTCTAGAATTAAGGTGATACTTTGTACATACGCATGTCAGCAGCTACTCTAATTCTATAATAACAACTTGTTTTCATCCAGCTCGTACAACAATAAACTCAGATTCAAATTAAGTTTTAAATTATTCATATATCTCTTTCCTGTTTGCCAACATGGCGCTAGTACCATACCTTTTATCCTAAAACAAGTAATTTGACAATGGCGTTTCAGTGTGGATGTTAACAATAGCATATAAACAAAATTGTCTATAAACATACCAAATTAAGTGTTATAGTGCTACACACGTACCGCTTATATGTCACAATCAATTTTGGACCTCGTCTGTGTGACAGTAAGTGTTGGGGTTCACTCCAGTGCAGGACCCTTGGAGATGGAAATAACTGGACCATTTCAAACATATCCTCTAGTCAACAGCCGAATTGTATTTCCTGCAATCGTACACATGAATTTCTGTAGCTGTTTCTCTAATTTTTATGAACAAAAAGCAGAATTTTAACAATGTTGCCCTTATGGAAATGGGTGTAAACAGCACACAGGTATTTACAGTTCCAATAATAAACAGTAAGTAAACAATATGTAGGTCATCTGTGACGAGGAAAACAAGCAACGAATGAATGCATAGAAGAAGAAGCTTACATTAAATCCTAATTCTTTTATGCCAATGGTAAAACATGAAGAATCGAACAACTGTGTGAATATTATCGTCGATTTTATTGTCAGTAGTGAACTTCTTTATGATGGAGCCAGCAAGAATTCTCTATGCAGTTCCAGTTGTCACACACACAAACACATATACGACGTCCATTCAACGCAAGAATAGTGAATCTTAACTGACTCAAAAGTGAATGAAGCACAAATAAAATTATTAGAGAATGACCTCACGAAGAAAAAATTTACGGTTGTAAACATTAGAGAAGTAAGTATATAAGCAGAATGCAATTGTGGCATAAGGAGAATAATCCAAAATAATTTGATACATACGTGACTGATCAGAGAATTTTTAGTAAAACACTCATTTTATCCAAGAATAGTAAATCTCAACTATCACAAAAATGAATGAAGCAGAATCAGAATTATTAGGGAATTAGTTTAAAAATAAATTATTTACTGATATAAGTTTTACATATAGAAATAATTATGTAAACAGAATATAGTTATAGCATAACAAGAACAAAGCAAATTCCTGATATAAATACACGACTGATCAGGAAATTGTTGGTAAATCAAGTTATGGCTTCATGATACAAGAAAACTCCCGGAAAGAAATTTTAGGCTAACAAAAAGCACTAATAATTAAATTAGCAAAGAGAAATTTATATAAAAGGGAGCTGCAGCTACATAGTCAGATAAAAGTAACTTTGCAACACCTATAAATAAACAGGAGGTTCCTCCTTTATTAATACCGCCAACATGTAGCTGAACAATGAAACTAAAAGCGTAAAACATACCGTTAGGTTGAATACTTTCAGTACAGCCATCGCCCCACCCAATAGCACAGAATTACACTCGTCTTTCCCCTTCAGAAAGCGTATCTCTTTAGACACTGTCTGAAACTGTAATTCGCATCTAGGTGTAACACGGGTTACCAAAACCAGTTTATCCAATCCTAAAAATGCAAAACGGTACCTTCGCCACGATTGTTACCATTCGTTCCACAGACACCCCACTTTGACCAAACAAGTTCCTACGCTATGCTCCCACCGCTTATGAAATAATTCGCAACATATCAATAATTCTCCAAGATCACCATACTTACCTACAAATTATCTTTGTAACCTCATCAGTCTTTCATCTGAACGTTAAAGCCACTCACTTACAAATCAATTCCGGTTCCACTTTAGGTGCTTTGACAGTATTCTGTCCTCAGTTCCAAATGTAGTGCCTTTTGTATTCCATCCTTCCCGAAAACACGCAGCTCCCTTCTCACGCTGCTCATGCCATGCCAAAAACGTACCCTCGACGGAAAACACTATACAAAAGGCGTTTCCAAGTCCCCAAGACCCAGACCAGTTATTATCGAAGCCATTCACACTCGGCGCTGGACCACTACGCACCCCATAAAGCGCAATAATGTAATTAATATCATCGTCAACTGTCCACAAAATCAGTCGGACATTTCCACTGTATTATGTTGTTGCCTTATTTGCTGGGATATGCACAAGTTCTAATTTAGAAAATATTGGGTGGTGTAACTGCCTGAAACACAAAGTATAACACACTTTAATATTTCTTGCAGAATATTTCAGTTTTCTTGGCCTTGTTACCAGTCTCATGGTGGCATAGCCGGGCCATTGCTTCAATAAAGCAATCCAACGCAAACTTGGGAAGTAAAGAGAAACGTGTTCGTAAGTTCAGCATATACTGCAGGCCTCTTGTACTGCAATTAACGACCGACACCCAATCTAAACCTATTATTTTTGATTGGTACTTACAGGATACGTCAAACAGTCGATTTTGTGCCTGATTTTTTTTTTTTTTTTTTTTTTTTTTTTTTTTTTTTTTTTTTTTTTTTTTTTACAGACAACGAATATAATCAGGTCTCTTCCTCACTGTAACCGTTATGAATGATTGTAGACAACTGGTTTAGTATATTTCAGTATTTTACCACCGTAGTGTTGTGGTCTGTAATGACTTGTTATCAGTCATGTGTGCAGCGGGATCCCTAGCTTTGGCAAGTACTCACTCATCATAGGAACACAGATATTCATGATTCCTCTTTCACGAAAGTGGATCCAGTTACATCTGTCGACTCACCAGCAAATATGCCAGTAGACTGGTTTCCTGGAAAGCTTTGGAGATATCAATCATCAGGTATCCGCACATGATGCCATCATCTCACGGTCATTGTTTCATGAATGTGTTCCTTACCATTAGGTTCAAAATTATACGGTCTGTAGACAATACTAAGTTAAGTACTTTAAGTTCAGGAAACAGTTCTCGTAATCGAAAACTTCAGGCTAGTCTGGTATGTAAATCAGTGACGGATATAGCGTCGTGTTTGTAATCTCCCTGTGTCTCGTAGCAAACAATTGTCTTCTACGCCGACATTGGTGGCGCTGCCCTAAAAAACAACACACTGTTGTCCACGGTGAAGTTCTCTACTGTTAACAGCTAATGACTGCATGTCGAAGATGGAGCGTTAAAGTGCGCGTCATATATCTTGGCGGCCGAGTTTAGGTTCGTTCTGCGCATCTGACGTCACAAAACACAGTCAGCCAATGAACAGAGAACGACGTTGCCAGATCTCGACAGCAGTGCAGAGCATGGACGAGTGTCTTCAGTTTTAGAAACGTTCAGTCATAAATAAAGTAATAGAACAAAAGCAATGTCTTGATAGCAGACTTTCTTTTACAGAAAGTTTGGAAAAAGCATTCTTTATACCAATTGCTTCATATTCTATTAATTAATTAAACCAAACAAGCAATAAGACTCCTAATTCAGGCGATAGCAAGGAAAGGTGTTTGTTTCAATCTCACGAACTGCTTTTTCGCAATAAAGAACAGCGGTAATTGTTTATTTCCTATTGTACTTCGGCGAAGCGTGAGTAATTCATAGTCATACCAACAGTGTTTATAAGTAGTTGCGTGAGGTGTTAGAGTCCTTATGGAGTTACACTGTTCAATGAGCTGAGGTAGCGGAACAGTAAAGGTGTTGGGCAGCCAAGGCCTTACTTTACGAATTTTATTCGTTTGAATGAAATTTCTAGTGCTTTGCCTCTTCATTAACTTTTTCGCTGCTGCAGACACGTGCTCCCCGCATTCCGCGCTGTGCGCGATTTTGTCATCACTGCATTTCTCGCCTGTGCAGACACATGGTGTTCCCACTGCTTTGACACACTTATCATTCGATTTCACAAAAACTATTTGGCCAAAAAATTTGATTTTTACGCGTCTTCTTGCCTGATACCTTCCCCCCATAAATGACTTAATTTTGTTTTGATGTGCAGCATTAAATGTAGTAAACCATTGCACGAAATTTTGAAGAGTTTGCAGAGGTAAAAGTCCATAGCGTATACTTTCCGTATGGTCGATTTTAGTTGCCACACTGAAATGTGGACAAGATGCCTAAATTTCATATAATATTTACTGTATTGCAATATCTCATTTAATTTAAGTACCACATTGGTGTCGTATCTAATATTGAGAAATATTGGCTTCCATCGGTGAAAGGTATGGCACATACACAATGGTATTCATGTTCTATTTCTTGTTTTTGTTCCACAGTCACAGTTTTACCAATGGTATTGAAATATATCCCTCTTCTGCAACTGTAATAAGCGACTTATTTAGACCAGACGCATTTCTCTCTTTTGAAGCATCATAAGAGGACTGTATTTTGTGTCCTCCATTGCCAAGTCACCTTTCGTAGTTTTGTGCTGCGGTAGCACAATATTCAACGTTTGTGTTGACTCATCAGTGTTTTAGCAAATAAATGCTGTTTGTGTGTGCCACACACAAAATTATATTTGACATAGCTCTGAGCACTTCACTGACAGACGGTATATTCAAGTCCTAATGTTTTTGTAAGTCCACAGTTTTGTTTAATGTATTCTGCCTACTTCCTTTTGATTGATTGAAGTGCTTTAAAAATAAAGCCAAACGTGCCCAGTGTAAGTAAAACTTTTGTTACAGTCGCGAAAGGTGGAATATTTCTCAATATTACATACGACACTTATGTGGTACTTAAATTAAATGTAATATATAGGTATCTTGTCCACATTTCATTCTCAACATTGTGGCAACTAAAATCGACCATACAGAAAGTATGCTCTATGGACTTTTACCTCTGCAAACTCTTCAAAATTTCGTGCAAAGGTTTACTATATTTAATGCTGCATAATAACTGCGTTGAACATCGAAACAAAATTAAGTCATTTATGGGGGGAAGGTACAGTCAAGAAGATAGGTAAAAATCTAATTTTTGAGCCAAATAGTTTTTGTGGAATCGAATGATAAAGAGTGTCAAAGCAGTCGGAACACAATGTGTCTGCACAGGCGAGCAGTGCAGTGACAAAATCGCGCACAGCGCGGAATGCAGGGAGCACGTCTTTGTAGCAGCGAAAGGGTTAATGCGGCCGTGGTGGCTTTACTTCATGAACTGCGCGCTCCCCCCTACACGTAAGCTTGCGAACTATGCTATACTATGGCGCTGCTTCTATTGGCGCATGCGTCGTGTGCTACTGGCAACGCAGCAATCTCCAGCGTCTGGGCGGGCATGCGCGAGCTGCCAAGATAAAAGAATTGAGCTATAGTGATTACAGAAACTTACAGACAAGCAATAATGTATGGCGCGTTAGTATACCGTTCCTGGAAATTTTGAACAAATAAACAGAGAAAAACTTCACAAAATACTACGTCCTAAATTAAAGTCCTTTATCTCCGCGCTTAGTAACTCACGAGAAACGGTTGTGAGCATATTGTCGTTCCATCACAAGCTTTTGAATTTGTGGGCTCGCACTATGGAGGGCAGCTGGACCCTTCTGCCGAATTTTTAGCTTTCTCACCAACTATGTGTCAGTAGCCCGTGCCTGAGCGAGTCGGCGAACAAGTCTTGTGAATGAATAGGCGCGATTTACAAGCACCATGGCGCTTGCTTTTCAGTGCAAAGTTTGCTTTTAACACGGTGCTAGTGGTATAAAAACAATTGACTTGTTATAAATCAGTGGATAATCGTAAGATCTGGTGAACAGAAAAGGACTACTTATAGGAGAAACATTGGCACGAGCTGTGCCGCATGCACTGTGGCATAGTGGTTAACGTCACTGGCTGACGTTTTGTGAGTCGCGAAACGTTGTCTTCAGTCTGGCCTGAAATTTGTCACAGCTGTCGAGCTTCTCTTCGTTGTTCTCGAATTACAGCTGAACTGTGCCATCCGAATGAAAGTATACATTTTCTAAACATATCATGCCGTCCCATTTGTATTTGGCGATTCTGTCGAATCCTTTCAGTCATTTCGTCTGATTCTGAGCAGTATCTCTGTAAAACAGTGAGGGATGCTTGATGTGAAGTTGACTTACTGCTCTTTTGGAATCCATTGTCTTCCTCGGGAACGGTCTACTGTTTGTACTCCGTTTCCTCTCCGCATAGGTGACGACTTTTACTCTGCGTAAGTTGAGCCACGGTGATGTACACGTTTCGAAGTTATGACGCTACAGCTGAGCCTTCGACATACCACTATGGATGTCAGAGAGACCTGCACTGGGTGACCTCATCGATAAACAGATTATTCCTCACAGGTTCACATGACTTTAATTATACGCGTCAGGCAACGGATAACTTAATCAATTGAATTTAATTAAAGAGATATGTTCCTAGTATGCATGAAACGTGGGTGCTGATAAAAATAAGGAGTTCATCAAACTACATAATGAATTATTGGTCATTATGAAACCCTATTAATTTCAATTCGCTGTACACTTCCAGTTAAACACAAGTGCACATAGACAGGAAATCATTACGTTCATTAACATAGGGTACACTGGAATTAAAACATCGGTATCTTGGCAAAGATCGGGTAATGCGTTTGAGGTGAATACATTAAAGTATACACAACATTTGGAGAAACAACTAGTGTCGCTGGGGTCGCACAGTGATTGGGAAATGTTATTCAGAGAGGAAAGAAAGAAAACAGAAAGAATCATGAATGCATCGACTATCTTGACAGAGCACATGTTGATCTCCGGATTGCTAATAAACTTTCTTGAATTATTTAATGTGCAAGCTCGCACGTTAGTCTGAAATCCTCCTGTACATCCTAGAACGCGGTTTGCGAACGCTGCAGTTGCTCATCATGCTTAGCATTACCGGTGTCCGTGGATGACGGGTGTGCTCCCCAAAACTTCTATGTCATCTGGCGCGCACCGAAGGCTGCACTCCCTCAGAATCTGGAATCGAGGTCCCTCTCTTCACTCACCCGTTCTCTGGCACGTCCCGCAAGGACGAAGTTGTACAGAGCATTCCCAGCAAGAAGCAGAATTTTTCACTCTATGTTTGTGAGTCCGACCCTGTTTCACAATATTGCTCGCCAATGACACTGATTCTTCCAAGTCACGACTTATCACTTCTGTTCTGACAGTTCAACAAGCTTCATTCCATATTCAGTGTTAACATAATTAACCACCAAAGGGGGTTTTGGTACTATAATTGAGGAAGAGGTTGCGTCTGATTTCCGCCATCTCTCCTATTTTGCGTTTCCGCCAAACGGGCCTTCTCCATGAACTCACAAACGAGTTTCGTTCTCCCACTCCAGAATTTAAAATGACGAAAAAAATTCGCAACACAAAAAATAAATTATATACAGTAATGAAATTTCATGAATATGTTTGTCAAGGTAACACATTTAAGTGGTTAAAATTCCAAGATCACAGGTTACTGTAGCTTTTCCGAATGTGAAATTCTGGTACGCAATAACCGGTGTAACCGCCAGAATGTTGAATGCAGGCATGCAGACGCGCATTCATTATGTTGCCGAGTAACCGGATGTCACTTTGTGGGATGGCGTTCCATGGCGGCTGCACTTACAAGGGGAGGCCGCCAATTGTGAAATTGAGATTCGATTCATACTGCGCATAATAAAAGCTCATGGCCAGAGGTGTAATGTGGCAAAGCACCAAGATGCACTTCTCAGCCGTTGTCGAGAAAATCTACAGTTAAAAGAAACCGTTGCGGTGAAATACTTTCTACGATTAATAATTTTCCACAGCGTCGTGGCGCAGCGGTAAGCGCTCGGGTTTGTAATCCGAAGGTCGCGGATCGAATCTCGCACCATGCAACTTCTTTTTTTAGTATTTGTTTTTTGTAATTGAAATAAGTTGCAACAACTATGCATATAATAAGTTGTTGAAAGTCGTTTGTCGTGGAAAAACTGACGACTTCGAACATCATTATGTTTACAGCAAACCAAGTTGTATTTCACAAATGTTATTAATTGTCTTCATAATGTTAACCACGTATAGTTAACGGAAGACGTAGAAACGATATTCCGAAACGAATACGTATAGCGTAAGTCAAACGTTCGAATTAGAATAGAGACCCCCACGAACAGAAATTCGCTGTGGCAGGTATGAAATATAAACTCCGTTACTCGATCGTTACACTTGAAGGACAGATGTTGAATGGGCCGAAACGAGCCGCCGCATAACAGCGTAGTTGCCTGCTAACTTCGAAAGAAGGTAGATGCGGTCCCTAGCGCAACTTATAACATCGTCGAAAATCAGTGCGGACGGGAGAGCTTTGGTACACTCTGTTAAAAAAACGGAAAAATGGAGCCGGTACAATTGGAGAGCGATCCGCCTTCACCAACATGCAGCGCAACGACACTATAAATCGTAGAGAGTATTTCACCGCAACGGTGTCTTTTAACGGTCTATTTTCTCGACAACGGTTGAGAAGTGCATCTTGGTGCTTTGCCACATTACACCTCTGGCCATGAGCTTTTATTATGCGCAGTATGAGTCGAATCTGAATTTCACAACTGGCGGCCTCCCCTTGTTAGTGGGTTAATATGAGGATGGTTAGTGCGGTTCGTGGACGATTCAGGAGTTGCTGTCCGACGACAACCGATATGTGCTCGATTGGAAACAGATCTCGTGTACGAGCAGCCCGAGGCAACATTTCGACACGCTGTAGGGCATGTTGGGTTTCAACATCGATATGTGGACGAGGTTTATCCTCTTGGAAAACACCTGTAGAATGGTATTTATGAATGGGGGCACAACAGCTCGAATCACCGGACTGACGTACGACTTTGTTGCAGTCCGAGTGCACGGGATAAACACGAGAGTGCTGCTGCTATCGTGCGAAATCGTATCCCATACGACAACTCCAGGTGTAGGTCCAGCGTATCTAGCATGGAGACAGGGTAGTTGCAGGTCCTCAACTAGCTATCTTCTAACCAATACATGGCTATCATTGGTACAGAAGTGGAACCAACTTTCAGCAGAAAACACAACAGTCCTACACCCCGCCCTCCAGTGAGCTGTCGCTTTACACTCTGAAGTCGTAAGTGGCGGTGGCTTTGGGGTCGGTTGACTGCACGCGTCTGGCTCGGAGCTGTCCATGAAGTAACCACTTTGTAACAGTTCGTTGTGTCACTGTGGTGTCATCTGCTGCTCAAATCGCTGCTGCAGATGCAGTACGATGCGCTAGAGCCATAACTCGAACACAATGATGGTCTTCCCTCTCTGTAGTGCCACGTAGCCGTCCGTAGGCCGGCCAGAGTGGCTGTGCGGTTCTTGGCGCTACAGTCTGGGACAGCGAGACCACTACGGTCGCAGGTTCGAATCCTGTCTCGAGCATGGATGTGTGTGACGTCCTTATGTCAGTTAGGTTTAAGTAGTTCTAAGTTCTAGGGGACTAATGACCTCAGCAGTTAAGTCCCATGGTGCTCAGAGCCATTTTTTTCCGTCATTATATTTACAACATGGAATGGTAGCTGTTCTTGCTGTTTCTTAGCAAAGTCAACAACAACGCAGTTAACTTGGTGCCAGCATAATGGCTACAGGTGCCGTGTTCTTAAGCACCAAAGAGCCGGCTGGCCTCTTCTGCAATTTCGTGGGCCTAGCAGTTCCCAGAATACAGGCATCCTGCAGGACACAGGGCACTCCGATACTTCACTCCGTATCAGTTCGGTTGGGTTGTTTTGGGGGAGGAGACCAAACAGCGAGGTCATCGATCTCATCGGATTAGGTAAGGATGGGAAAGGAAGTCGGCCGTGCCCTTTCGAAGGAACCATCCCGGCATTTGCCTGGAGCGACTTAGGGCAATCACGGGAAACCTAAATCAGGATGGCCGGACGCGGGGTTGAACCGTCGTCCTCCCGAATGCGAGTCCAGTGTGCTAACCACTGCGCCACCTCGCTCGGTCCATATCAGTGTTAGCTTGCGACGGGTGACCTTGGCGCCAGCCGACTGTCCACATTAAAAACGGTTCACAATAGCTTTCCATGTCCAAACGGATGGCGCTCCCTCCAGCGGAGCTTCGCTCGCGCACTACTTCCACCTGGCTTCTTGAACCCTTGTCCTAGAGGCGGTGCCGGACCTCTGAAGAGGACTGTAGGCCCCGCAGTGGCCAGAGACTGACTCTCTCTCCCCCGTTCGGCTGGCCTCTGCTCAACATGCAGTCAATAGGATTCTCAACCACTCATTTAAACAGTTCTCCCGAATGGGAAATTAAAGTGAAAATTTGGTAGTTGATTGTGGCAGTCGCTGATGGCAACATTAATCATATTTGTAATCTCATTTCTAGCTAGGGATTAATTTATATGGGCTGGGTTTATTACTTTAATTGAATTTCATTATGGTGCGTGGCAGATATGACATAAAAGGACGTATAAGAAAGTACCCGGTGTCTCCACCAAACAATATCACACCAGAATCAAGTGCAAATCCGAAAGCGAAGTGGTCACGGAATTATAACATTTACTACTGAAAGCACGTTTGTTACAAACACCAACGTACAGCCAGAGAAACCTCTCCTCCCGCATGGAGAGTGCTACTATTTACAAGAACATCGATTATTCCAGGACACACTAACGTTCTAAACGTAAGAAATTTCGAAAACCTTCCAGGAACGATAAACACTAAATAACAAGTATCTGCTGGTGGTCATATTTAGTATTTGCTGGTGATCAGGTTTAAACTGTCGACTCGCAGCATGCCAGCCAGTGACGCTAACAACTACACAACACTGGACACAGCACTGCTTGCGCTATAACGTCAAGCACTGGCCAGTGTGTTACAGCCCGGAGATGCTTCGAAGCCGGCCGGTGTAGCCGAGCGGTTCTAGGCGCTTCAGTCTGGAACCGCGCGACTGCTACGGTCGCAGGTTCGAATCCTGCTTCGGGCACGGATGTGTGTGATGTGCTTAGGTTACTTAGGTTTAAGTAGTCCTACGTTCTAGGGGACTGGTGACCTCAGATGTTAAGTCTCATAGTGCTCAGAGCCATTTTTGATGGTTCAAATGGCTCTAAGCACTATGGGACTTAACATCTGAGGTCATCAGTCCCCTAGACGTAGAACTACGTGAACCTAGCTAACTTAAGGACATCACACACATCCAGACCCGAGGCAGGATTCGAACCTGCGACCGTAGCAGCAGCGCGGTTCCGAACTGAAGCGCCTAGAACCGCTCGGCCACAGCGGCTGGCATCCCGGAAGACCTGGTGTGGCCTTTCACGTCTGTGTTGGAAATGGGACTGTTGGAAAAGTTACTAAGGTGGTACTTTGGGCCATATTGTATCCTCCGTCGCTTGTCGGACATCATATACGAAGTCAAGGACAATGAATCCTATCATGAACAAGACAAAAGCGCAAAGACGTCGTCGATGTCCTCCTTATGAAGTCCTACTACAGTCTTGAGGCACAGGTAGACGATGGAGACTTCACATTCAAGCATAGCGAGGACGCGCTCGACGATCGTCAAGTTTCGACTCAAAAGGCATCTCGGATGCTCGTCACAGTGGCGAAGATGTGATAGTGCTGCCAGAACTTGAGGATCCGTCAGCGTTGCCATACAGAGGACCATTGACAAATTCTAGTTCCAGGACGATGCTGTCAGCTGCAATGAGAACTTCGAAAACAGCAGGACACTATTGCTCCAGGAGAGGGAGTGATGTCACGGGCTGCACTGCACACAGTGTGGCGTAGTGACTAGAGTGGCTGGCAAACATGCTACGAGTTGTCAGTTCAAACCCCACCACTAGCAATTATTCGGTATTCAGTATTTATCATTATTGGGAGGTTCACGGTGTTTCTTATGTTTGTATATTCTCTAATATTCGATCTTTGTTTAAATAGCAACACTCTCCGTCCAGGAGTTGGGTTCTGTTCTGCTTGTATGATCGTGTTCGTAATAAACATTCATTCAGTGCTAAATGTCGTATTTCATTGACAACCTGCTTTCTGATTTGGACGTGCTTCTGGTTACGATGTGACGATATGCGCGGTGTAACGGATATAAGTGCGGATACATGTACGCACATCAGTATGTTGTTTGTTTTTTCTCTGCGTCCATCAGTCTTCCCTCCAACGTTTCACAAACTTTAGGCCCAATGTTTTGTGCATTGTCGTAAATGTACTACTAAGTGGACTACGACTGTCTATATAGATTAACCGTTTTGCGTCCGCAAGCCACACTTCAACACCTGAAAAAATAAGCATTAATGACACATGCAACATGTACTTCGATTTACGAGGCCTATTCGGAAAGTAAGGTCCTGTCGGTAGCAAATGGAAACTACTGTGAAAATCAAAAATGTATTATTTGCAACAGTTAGCCACACCTTTCAGATACTTCTCTACATAATCGCCGCTCCGATGCCACATGTATTTCGATTTACGAGGTCTATTTGGAAGTAAGGTCCTGTCGATCGCAAAAATGGAAACCGTTGTGAAAATCAAAAATGTTTTATTTTCGGCAGTTAGCTACACCTTCCAGCTACTTCTCTACACAGTCGCCGCTCCGATTTAGACATCTGTCGAAGCGTTGTACCAAATTTCCAATACCCTCGTCATGGAAGGCAGCCGCCTGTGCTTCCTGCCAAATCTCTACGCTGGTCTGCATCTCGTTGTCTGTGCCAGAACATTGTCTTCATAGGCAGCGGCTCATGTGAGCAGCGATAAAACTCAGAGAAAGTCAATTGTGGGCTCTATTGTGGGTGATCAAACACTTCCCATCGAAAACACTGCAGCACCATCTTCATTGCCCTGCAGAGTGCGGCCTAGAATTTTCATGCAGAAGGAAACTCATGACAGCTATATTATACAGGGTGTTACAAAAAGGTACGGCCAATTTTCAGGAAACATTCCTCACACACAAAGAAAGAAAATATGTTATGTGGACATGTGTCCGGAAACGCTTACTTTCCATGTTAGAGCTCATTTTATTACTTCTCTTCAAATCACATTAATCATGGAATGGAAACACACAGCAACAGAACGTACCAGCTTGACTTCAAACACTTTGTTACAGGAAATGTTCAAAATGTCCTCCGTTAGCGAGGATACATGAATCCACCCTCCGTCGCATGGAATCCCTGATGCGCTGATGCAGCCCTGGAGAATGGCGTATTGTATCACAGCCGTCCACAATACGAGCACGAAGAGTCTCTGCATTTGGTACCGGGGTTGCGTAGACATGAGCTTTCAAATGCCCCCACAAATGAAAGTCAAGAGGGTTGAGGTCAGAAAAGCGTGGAGGCCATGGAATTGGTCCGCCTCTACCAATCCATCGGTCACCGAATCTGTCGTTGAGAAGCGTGCGAACACTTCGACTGGAGCTCCATTGTGCATGAACCACATGTTGTGTCGTACTTGTAAAGGCACATAATCTAGCAGCAGAGGTAGAGTATCCCGTATGAAATCATGATAACGCGCTCCATTGAGCGTAGGTGGAAGAACGTGGGGCCAAATCAAGACATCACCAACAATGTCTGCCCAAACGTTCACAGAAAATCTGTGTTGATGACATGATTGCACAATTGCGTGCGGATTCTCGTCAGCCCACACATGTTGATTGTGAAAATTTACAATTTGATCACGTTGGAATGAAGCCTAATCCGGAAAGAGAACATTTGCACTGAAATGAGGATTGACACATAGTTGGATTAACCATTCCCAAAAGTGTACCCGTGGAAGCCAATCAACTGCTGATAGTGCCTACACACGCTGTATATGGTACGGAAACAACTGGTTCTCCCGTAGCACTCTCCATACAGTGACGTGGTCAACGTTACCTTGTACAGCAGCAGCTTCTCTGACGCTGACATTAGGGTTATCGTCAACTGCACGAAGAATTGCCTCGTTCATTGCAGGTGTCCTCGTCGTTCTAGGTCTTCCCTAGTCGCAAGTCATAGGCTGGAATGTTCCGTGCTCCCTAACACGCCGATCAATTGCTTCGAACGTCTTCCTGTCGGGACACCTTCGTTATGGAAATATGTCTCGATACAAACGTACCGTGCCACGGCTATTGCCCCGTGCTAATCCATACATCAAATGGGCATCTGCCAACTCCGCATTTGTAAACATTGCACTGACTGCAAAACCACGTTCGTGATGAACACTAACCTGTTCATGCTACGTACTGATGTGCTTGATGCTAGAACTGTAGAGCAATGAGTCGCATGTCACCACAAGCACCGAAGTCAACATTACCTTCCTTCAATTGGGCCAACTGGCGGTGAATCGAGGAAGTACAGTACATACTGACGAAACTAAAATGAGCTCTAACATGGAAATTAAGCGTTCCCGGACACATGTCCACATAACATCTTTTCTTTTTTGTGTGTGAGGAATGTTTCCTGAAAGTTTGGCCGTACCTTTTTGTAACACCCTGTATAGCCTGCATGAGAGCGACGTGACGCTATTGACGGGCATACTGGAGGCACCGCTCAAGGCATCTGTGGGAGGTTTCGTCGGATTTTCACTGTGGTTTCCATTTCGCATCCAGTCGGACGTTACTTTCCGAATAGCCCTCGTACTAACCAACTGAAAACGCTACTGCTACTAATAGCTATAATAAATGGTTAGTATGCCGACGAAGTAAATACTGACGCATTGTTGTTCAGTATGCTGTCCTCAGTAGCCAGCGGACATACACGCATCAAAAAAAGTTTTGCATCACCCCGGTTCCCAGAACTCCTACAGATAGACATTGACTGTGGATATTGTATCACAGACACAGTCCCTTTGACTGTTCAGAGATGTCACTAAACCTGCTCAAAGATGTAAACACTCATGAATGAGCAGCGCCCATTAGACAGAAGGGGTCTGACAGTCGATTAGTTCCAGTCATTCCACCAGGAAGGAGGTACACGGCTAGAGTTTGTAGTTCAACCATGCCTAGACGGTCAATACCACGGTTCGTTCGCGTCCGCATTGTTACTTGTGCCAGGAAGGGCTCTCAAGGAGGGAAGTGTCCAGGCGTCTCGGAGTCAACAAAAGCCATATTGTTCAAACATGGAGGAGATACAGAGAGACAGGGCCTGTGGATAACATGATAACATGCCTCGCTCAGGCCGCCCAAGGGCAACTACTGCAGTGGATGACCGCTACCTACAGATTATAGGTCGGACGAGGCCTGACAGCAACGCCACCAGGTTGAATAATGCTTGTCGTGGAGCCACAGGACGTCGTGTTACGACTCAAGCTGTGCGCAATAGCAGCATGATGCGCAATTTCACTCGCGTCGACCATGGCGAGATCCATCTTTGCAACCACGACACCATGCAGCATGGTACAGATGGACTCAACAACATGCCGGATGGACCGTTCAGGATTGGCATCATGCTCTCTTCACCGATGAGTGTCACATATGCCTTCAACCAGACAATCGTCGGAGACGTGTTTGGAGGCAACCAGGTCAGGCTGAACGCCTTAGGCACACTGTCCAGGGAGTGCAGTAAGGTGAAGGTTCCCTGCTGTTTTTTTTTTTTTTTTTTTTTTTTTTTTTTTTTGGGGGTTTGCATTATGTGGGGCCGACGTACGTAGCTGGTGGTCATTGAAGGCGCCATAAAGGCTGTATGATACGTGAATGCCATCCTCCGATCGATAGTGCAACAACATCATAGCATATTGGCGAGGCATTCGTCTTCATGGACAATTCGCTCCCCCATCGTGAACATCTTGTGAATGACTTCCTTCAGGATATCGACTAGAGTGGCCAGCGTGTTCTCCAGACATGAACCCTATCGAACATGCCTGGGGTAGATTGAAAATGGCTATTTATGGACGACGTGATCCACCATCCACTCTGAGGGATCTACGCCGAATCTCCGTTAAGGAATGGGACAATCTGGACCAATATTGCCTTGATGAACCTATGGATAGTATGCCACGACGAATGTAGGCAAGCATCAATGCAAGAGGACTTGCTACTGCGTATTAGAGGGACCGGTGTGTACAGCAGTCTGGACCACCACCTCTGAAGGTCTCGCTGTACGGTGGTACAACATCCAATGTGTGGATTTCATGAGTAATAAGAGGGCGGAAATGATGTTTATGTTGATCTCTATTCCAATTTTCTGTACAGGTTCCGGAACTCACGGAACCAGGGTCATGCAAAACTTTTTTTGATGTGTTTGTATACACTCACACCGATTCCACCCAGTATGAGGGCTGATGAGTTACTGCCAAGCCACCTGCAGCACGGAATCTGAAATATTTCCATAATTTTTCCACGAAAACAAAGAAAATGTGTATTCAACTCCAGCGTGACTTCAGCAATGACAAAAGGAATCTCGTAGAACATACGGGACTAATATTAAGTCAACAGCTTTGCTTCTGCCTTTTCGCAACAGATGGGAGTAGGGGCAAGTGGTGGTGCAAGTGGTAGGTCGTAAATGTCATACAATAAGCTTATGCGTTTGTAAACAATGTTATTAGTCGACTATTGATTGCATCACAAAGTTATTCTCAATTAAATATATCAACTTACGAGCCCAATTTTCACCATTTGCGGGAGGTTATAGTCTTCCGCTTTAACATGAAGAAGTCTGCCGCTGAGGCTCATAAAATGCTGAGTACGATCTATGGTGAGGGAAGCGTTAGTGAAAGAACGCGCAGAAAATGATTTCAGTGTTTCTAGAACTGTGGTTTTGACGTCAAAGGCCAGCAAGTGTGTGGGAGAAAGAAGGTTTTCGAAGTTACTAACATCGACGAAAACAATCGCAGGAGATCGTTATCGAAAGCAATTGAGGCATTTGTGCCCTGCACGAAAAGAAAAACGGTCACAACGCAGTGACAGGCATGAAAAGGTTATTTTGTACCGTTATAGTGCTCGACCCTATGTCGCAAAACCCTTTAAAACATAACTGGGAACACTGATATGGGAAGTCCTATACCACCCGCCGTATTCTTCAGATGTTGCTCCCTCCTACTGTCACCTTTTTCGATGAATGGCACGCGAGCTGACTAACCAGCACTTCCAGTCATACGAACAAATGAAAAATTCGATCGATTCATCGATCTTTTCCAAAGACGTCGAGTTCTTCCACCGTGAGATTCGTATGCTTCCAGAAAGATGGGGAAAATAGTGGCCAGTGAAGGCCAGTAGTTGAATCGTGAAGTTAGCCTCAGATATTTAGAAAAACTGGCGAAAGGAAACTTGTAGACCTAATAATTCCAATAATAGACTGCTAACAGTCCATCTCTTCCAGTAGTAAATCAATTTATGTAGTGTCTGTGTTAAGTGCAACAGAGTAATTTGCACGAAATACATTTACAATTTATACAAAGTTACTTTTGACCTGTGGAAAATAATTCCGCACGCCTCCCACAAGTGTGGTATCGTGGAATGGCAGATACTATAGGAAATCAGCGTGGCGTATGATTAAAATGTGAAACAACGAGAAGGTTAGTTTCTTAAATGAGTCTGTACTCCCTTCAACTGTTGAATTCGTGGCAACTGTCGGTCCAACTTCAAAGAAAACAAGCGACGAAGTTGAAAGAGTCTGATGAACAATGTTCGAATGACATTCTCATTCCCCACATAAAATTATGTACACTAACACACTTTATTTATAAATCATATGCCTAACAACGGTTTGCCGTTGTGGCAGAGGGGATATGAAACAATTAACTCTGCACACTTAGCTATAAAATGCGAAAACAGGGTCTCTGAAACAACAGAGAGCTGCACCATTCTTGATTTATAACTTGGAATGTAGAATCTGAGGAGGTGGTGTTGGACCGTGTTGACAATTCAACAATAAATCTCTGTCAATTTTCCGGTGAAACGCCTAGTCCGAAGAATAAAGTGTGACCAGTACTACTGGACTGATTGCTATTACACTCCTATCATAAACAACAAGTGCAAGCAATAAGACAAAATGATTTTGAACACAAGAGTTAACTTCTTTCAAGACAAGTGTTGCGATTGGCGCTCTCGCACTAAACAATTACCATACGTTTAAGTTGTTGATATAAAATACAAGTTACTTACATCAGTTAAAACGGGAATATTCATATTTGATTGTTAGTTAGGGGTGGGAGCCTTTCACAACGGTGACTTGAATACATTCCTTGAAATTCAGTAGACTGGAGGGATGAAAAAAATGGAGTAAAAGGTTATTTGCAACTTGTACAGAAACCCGGCAGCAGTTATACGTGTCGAAGGACATCCAATGAAGCTAGGAATGAGAAAGGAGTGAGAAATGTTTGTAGCCTATCCCCGATGTTATTCAATCTATACATTGAGAAAGCCATCTAGGATAACTATGGAGAAATACCGAAACTGAATTAAAGTTCTCGGAGAAGAAATAATATTTTTGAAATTTTACAATGACATATTTATTCTATCAGGCACAACAAAGAATCTGAAAGAGCAATGGAACGGAATAGTTAGCTTCTTGAAAAGAGCTTAGAAGATGAACATGAACGAGAATAAAACAATTGTCATGGAATATAGTAGAATTAAATCAGGCTCTACTGAGGGATCTAGATTGAGAAATGAGACACTAGAAACGGTAGGTGAGTTTCGCAATGTGAACAGCAAAATAACTGATGATGACCGAAGTAGAAAGGATATAAAACTCAGGCTGGCTTTAACAAGAAACAGATTCCTGAAAAACAAGAATTTATTAACATTTAATATTAATTCAGGCATTAGAAAGTCTTTTCTAAGGCATTTTTCAGGTACACAGCTTTTACGTGAGTGAAGCATGGATGACAAGCAGTTCAGAGATGAAGATAACAGGATGTTTTGAAATATGGTGCTACATAAGAATGCTGAACAAGATAACAGAATGTTTTGAAATATGGTGCTACATAAGAATGCTGAGCATTAGCCGGGTACATCGAGTAAGTAATAAGGATATACTGAATGGAGTTGGTGAAGAAAATTGTGGCACAACTGTGGTTATTCGGAAATGAAGTGGCTTGGTCCGGACGGAATAGCGTAGAGAGCTACATTAAACCAGTCTTCAGACTGATGAGAATAACAACAGCTATGGGGGAAATCATAAAAAAATAGCGATCTTCGACGGTGATGTAGTGCGCATTTGAAGAGACACGGAAGGACACGTCACGTTTTGCTCGTCTGCCGAGACTACGGCTCCAGAAGGCGAACTGCAAAGTAGACCGGAGGCATCAACCGACCTCTCTCTTGCCCGTGCGCCTTTAAACAGCAGAGCCCAGAAGTTGCGGCGCCATACTAATGACCCGAAGGCCGGGGGCGGCTGGCGGTCTGGCACCCGGAGCTGTGGCGAGGGGCGGGGGCGGGGGGCGGTCGGTGGAGGCGGCGGGCGCGGGCGCCTGAAGCGACAGTAATAGCGCCAAAATGGTGTCGCTGATGAGCGCTGAATGGCGGAATTATCACAGCTGATTGTATGGGGCCGGGCCCCGGCTACATCAAATTAAAACGTGCCCTGCAAGCCAAGGCGGCCCAGGATTGATCTGCGGCGGCGGCGGCGGCGGCGGCGGCGGCGGCGGCGGTGTGAGGGGGAGGGGTGGGGAAGGGGGAGCGCGGCGGGCCTCCTTAACCACTGCAGGCTGCAGGTGGGGGCGGTCGGCGCTCTGCAGTAGCCTCTGGGTGGCGGACACCTGCCTTCCTCTCTTATCCTCACATGACCTTTGTGTAATCGTACTGTATTGTTTACTTCACGAAGGGAGGTAAATATTTGGAAAGGTGACAGAAACTGAAGGAAATAGGTCATATAAAATTATTCATGATTCTAAATGGTATCTGTCGTAGAATTTCTACATCTACATACGGTAGGTGGTCGAAAGTATCCAGACATCTATTAGTGGCCGTTAATATGGGGTGTATGCAACTATCGCCTTTATGGCAGCTTGAGCTCCGCTGGGGACACTTTGAGTGAAGTTTCACACAGTCTGTGGAGGAAGCCGAATCCAAAGGAGCTAACTACACTACTGGCCATTAAAATTGCTACACCACGAAGATGACGTGCTACAGACGCGAAATTTACCTGTGATATGCAAATGATTAACTTTTCAGAGCATTCACACAAGGTTGGTGCGGGTGGCGATACCTACAACGTGCTGACATGAGGAAAGTTTCCATCCGATTTCTCATACACAAACAGCAGTTGACCGGCGTTGCCTGGTGAAACGTTGTTGTGATGCTTCGCGCAAGGAGGAGAAATGCGCACCATCACGTTTCCGACTTTGATAAAGGTCGGATTGTAGCCTATCGCGATTGCGGTTTATCGTATCGCGACATTGCTGCTCGCATTGGTCGAGATTCAATGACTGTTAGCAGAATATGGAATCGGTGAGTGCAGGTTGGTAATACGGAACGCCGTGCTGGATCCCAACGGCCTCGTATCACTAGCAGTCGAGATGATAGGCATATTATCCGCATGGCTGTAACGGATCGTGCAGCCACGTCTCGATCCCTGAGTCAACAGATGGGGACGTTCGCAAGACAACAACCATCTGCACGAACAGTTCGACGACGTTTGCAGCAGCATGGACTATCAGCTCGGAGACCACGGCTGCAGTTACCCTTGACGCTGCATCACAGACAGGAGCGCCTGCCATGGTGTACTCAACGACGATCTTGGGTGCACGAATGGAAAACGTCATTTTTTCGGATGAATCCAGGTTCTGTTTACAGCATCATGATGGTCGCATCCGTGTTTGGCGACAGCGCGGTGAATGCACATGGGAAGCGTGTATTCGTCATCGCCATACTGGCGTATCACCCGGCGTGATGGTATGGGATGCCATTGGTTACACGTCTCGGTCACCTCTTGTTCGCATTGACGGCACTTTGAACAACGGACGTTACATTTCAGATGTGTTACGACCCGTGGCTCTACCCTTCATTCCATCCCTGCGAAACCCTACATTTCAGCAGGATATTACACGACCACATGTTGCAGGTCCTGTACGGGCGTTTCTGAATACAGAAAATGTTCGCCTGCTGCCCTGGCCAGCACATTCTCCAGATCTCTCACCAACTGAAACCGTCTGGTCAATGCTGGCCGAGCAACTGGCTCGTCACAATACGCCAGTCACTACTCTTGATGAACTGTGGTATCGTGTTGAAGCTGCATGGGCAGCTCTACCTCTACACGCCATCCAAGCTCTGTTTGACTCAATGCCCAAGCGTATCAAGGCCGTCATTACGGCCAGAGTTTGTTGTTCTATGTACTGATTTCTCAGGATCTATGCTCCCAAATTGCGAGAAAATGTAATCACATGTCAGTTCTAGTATAACATATTTGTCCAATGAATACAAGTTTATCATCTGCATTTCTTCTTGGTGTACCAATTTTAACGGTCAGTAGTGTATTACGGCCGCTAGGGTCTAGAATGAAGTCTACTTTCTAACTTCTACAGAAGGTGTTGCATTGGGTTCAGGACGGTACTCTGAGCATGTCAGTCTATTTCACGAATGTTACCGTATACAAACTAGTGCGTCACAGATGTTGCTTTACGATAAGGCGCATTATCATGCTGATACAAGTTATCATCGTTTCCGAACTGTTACTCTACTGCAAGCAGTACACAGTGCTTTAAAATCTGTTCATATACTTATTGTTCGCCTTTTCTTAAGCGCAGTAAGGAGACCACAGAGTAACCATGAAAAACACCAACACATTGTAATGCTGTCTTTTCCTTACTTTACTGTCCTAAAGACATTCACCAAAGCCAAATTCTTCCATCGGATTGCCACAGAGTACGGCGTGATAAACACTCCTGATCACTCGTTTCCAGTCATCCACCGTCCAGCAGAGTCGCTTACAGTCTGTTAAGTAAGAGCGAGCTCGGCGTTACACTAAACTTATAAAAGTTATCGCCATACTTCTTTCACAACCGAACTGAGAGAACCTGTATCTTTTATGCAGTGTCCATAAAGCATAAGGTTACTTTGAATTCTTGACTGAGGTACACAAGAAAAGATACGAGTGCAGCTTACGCTTCGCGTTTATCAAAGATGTTTGATGCCGACTGGCAACGTCCTTGCCACAGTGGGTACACGGGTTCCCGTCAGATCGCCGAAGTTAAGCGCTGTCGGGCGTGGCTGGCACTTGGATGGGTGACCATCCGGGCCGCCATGCGCTGTTGCCATTTTTCGGGGTGCACTCGGCCTCGTGATGCCAATTGAGGAGCTACTGGACCGAATAGTAGCGGCTCAGGTCACAGAAAGCCATCATGACGACTGGGAGAGCGGTGTGCTGACCACACGCTCCTCCTATCCCCATTTTCATCTGAGAATGACACGGCGGTCGGATGGCTCTATGTGCCACTTGAGGCGTGAAGACGGAGTGCCTTGAATTGCCTTGATGTCGATTGCCAAACAGTGGTTCATCGGCGAAAATGAAGACTGGATACTGTAAGAGAACAATGAAGCACTGCAGCAGGATTTGCAGCGACTGTAAACAGGAGAAAAGTTGGCCAGCACTGGATTGTCCCTCACAGTCGCCTGACGCTATTCCTATTGAAAGTCTATGGTTTTATACCAAAAATAAGTAGCAAGGGAAAATGATCTCCGCTTTGAAACAGTTGTGAACGCAAATCGACGCATTTGGAGGTCTCTCCCACGTGGATACATGGGAACTTTGGATTCAAGTATGCCTCGAAGATGTCAAACAATTATCGGCACCGAAGGGACTGGACGTATCATTAATTGTAACTGCGTTTTTATGTCGTTCATACATTATGTATGTATATGTTTTAGCTCGTTATCAAACACGTTTCCTACTGATTAATTCTACCACGGTTTTAGTGAACAGACTGTACACCATTTCAAGCGTCGGTTAGCAATTACTACTAAATGTGGCTTACGACTATTATATACCATTCTTTTAACTTCCTGAACTGGTGGTAGCAGGTGAACCACAAGTGATTCTTTCCGCTTCTTTCATGAGATTTTTACAAGCACTCTCCGAAATAATCGAATATTCCTGTTCGTTATTACATGAGATCTGCCTAGTCTGGGTTTATACATATGATTTTTCCTTCGCGTTTCCGTCACAAGCACTCAACTTGGGTCGATACATCCCTTACGGATTCGTTACCCATGTTACCCATTAGCCTATGTTCGAAGACTCTGAGCTCTCATGGCCGTCCCGCTATGCTGCCGCTATTTTGGTGACAGAATAGCACCCCCCGCCATCTTCTATACTCGCTGTTCGCCTCTCTTGACATCTACTGGTTAATCGTGCCTTACACGAAGGTTTCCAGATACTTATGATCAGGCAGCATACATCTACATAGACGTAAAGTTTGTGCCACACCTTCAAGGATTGCGTTCAATGGCGCCGCGGTACGACATGAGCATACTCAGGTGTTGTAATGTTATTGATTCATTTCTCACGATCATTGGTGATTAAGATGGCGCTCAGGAGGGCTGTCTGTTCGCCCTCTGTTTTAACTATTCAGGCACTAACTTCGCTGAGTTTAGAATTGAACAGTGTTTGCAAGATTCATTCTATGATACAGCTATGCCCTACCGACGGGTAAGTTCTCTTGCTGAAGAGCTTCAGCCATTTGAACTGGTTCGCATTGTGTGCGTACAGCAAGCTGGATGGACATACAGTATATCGACATATCTTTATATATGTTTGCCACAATGTATCTGTGGTGCGTCGCTGCTTTCAACAGTGATCTGTGGAACATTCCCATACCTGCAGAGTAGGTCCTGAACGTCCACATAGTACAAACACACGTCAAGATTGATGCATTGCGTGATTAGCTGCGGCTTACCGAACTCATTTAGGGATGAAGTATGGGTGTATTTTTGCACCTGTACTTCATCAGGGACCAATGGAAACCGTCTGTTTGTAGCAGGATTAAGATAACGTGAGTCTCCGGCCAGGGAACCGCTGTCACTACGACACTGCAAAGCATAAGCACTCTGGTTGTGAGGGTAAGAGATTTTCCAGATATCTGGTAGCGAAAGTTTAAGAATAAATAATTTCGTTGAGTGGATGTGAAATCTCACACTAATTTTGATTATAAATGAACAAGCTTTATTAGTAGAATTATATGCATTTTTTATTATCGAGAATAATCGTTCGGAATATAAAGATTTAACTATTATGTAAGAATATTTATTAGGGGACAAGTCTTGTTTTGTGTATTTTATTATTTGCACGAAGTATTCCACCTGGTCTACATACCGTTCCAGGAGAGCTGAATACGTACTAGAAGTCTTGACGGGCAAAGTAGTCAGAGACGGCAAAGTGTTGTCTTGTGACAGCCAGAGCGAGAGCACCAGCAGCAGCGAGTACTGTTTGTATAAAGCGTTTATTTTGCATTTTGTTTACGACCTTCCACTAAGGAAGGGATTCTATTTGTGTTTATCTGCTCTGCATAGTAACTAACAGTTCTTGATAAAACTTTACGCAGTTTTCGTGTTAGATTTCTTAGTGTTTTCTTGATCGTTTAGAACAGAAAGCGCCCTAAAACCGTCTTTTGTTTGTTTCGCGGCCGTTAGCCACTAGTCACTTGAATCAGCAGTTGTCTTGTGACAGCCACAGCGAGAGCACCAGCAGCAGCGAGTACTGTTTGTACAAAGCGTTTTTGTACTTATTTGCTGCGCTTAGCTTTTAAATAGTTTTCCTGGGAAAACCTAGCGTAGTTTTCGCGTCTCGTATTTCAGTGAGTGTTTCTTGATTATCAGAGTAGCTCATCAGAAGATTATCTTTGGAATTTGTCACCGTATAGAGTAGGGTAAACATAGTCATGTGTAGGGATTGTGGTTGTTGTGAGCGGACGCAAGGAGAATTGGCCACTCTTCGGGGGCAGGTGGAGGCTTTGTCTGTTAGGCTCATCGAGCTCGAGGCGCAGGCGTCGGCTCGTAGTGGCGTTGGGGCAACTGTGGTGAGACCTATGCCTACTTCGGTGGCCTTGGAATCACATGGAACCCCTGATGTCGCTGCGTCTTCCGGCAGTGAGCATCTTACCGGTCAGCCATCACTCCAGGGTGAATGGCGGACAGTGGTGGGCTCGCGCGTGCCTGGCCGAAAGGCGAAGGTGAGATCTGGCCGCGTGGCAGCTGCCTTACCCCTTTCCAACAGGTACGGGGTGCTTCCTAGTGGTGATGACATCGTTTCCGAGCCACCACAGGATGCCTCGCCTGTTGGGCCAGTGGCCGATTCTCTGGCAAGGTCCCGACAGTCACAGAGGGCGGGCCTATTAGTTATAGGGAGCTCCAACGTTAGGCGGGTTATGGAGCCCCTTAGGAAAATAGCGGGTAGGTCGGGGAAGAATGCCAGTGTGCACTCGGTGTGCTTGCTGGGGGGTCTCGTCCGTAATGTGGAGGAGGCCCTTCCGGCAGCTATTGAACGCACTGGGTGTGACCGGCTGCAGATAGTAGCACATGTCGGAACGAATGACGCCTGCCGCTTGGGTTCTGAGGCCATCCTTGGTTCCTTCCGGCGGCTGGCTGATTTGGTGAAGACAACCAGCATCGCACGCGGAGTGCAAGCTGAGCTTAATATCTGCAGCATAGTGCCCAGAGTCGATCGCGGTCCTCTGGTTTGGAGCCGTGTGGAGGGTCTAAACCAGAGGCTCAGACGACTCTGCGACTATAATGGTTGCAAATTCATGGACCTCCGTTATTGGGTGGAGAACTGTAGGGCCCCCCTAGACAGGTAAGGCGTGCACTACACACCGGAAGCAGCTACTAGGGTAGCAGAGTACGTGTGGCGTGCACACGGGGGTTTTTTAGGTTAGAGGGACCCCCCCTTGGGCGAAACGATAAAATACCTGACGGCTTACCAGAGAGGACATTATCATCGTTGATAAAGAACGTCCGTCCTCAGAGACCAAAAACAGGAAAAGTTAACGTAATATTGGTAAACTGCAGGAGTATCCAGGGCAAGGTTCCTGAATTAGTATCTCTTATTGAAGGAAATAGTGCGCATATAGTATTAGGAACGGAAAGTTGGTTAAAACCGGAAGTGAACAGTAACGAAATCCTAGACACAGAATGGAATATATACCGCAAGGATAGGATAAACGCCAATGGTGGAGGAGTATTTATAGCAGTAAAGAATTCAATAATATCCAGTGAAGTTATTAGCGAATGCGAATGTGAAATAATCTGGGTTAAGTTAAGTATCAAAGGTGGGTCAGATATGATAGTCGGATGCTTCTATAGACCACCTGCATCAGCAACCGTAGTAGTTGAGCGCCTCAGAGAGAACCTGCAGAACGTCGTGAAGAAGTTTCGTGATCATACTATTGTAATAGGGGGAGACTTCAATCTACCAGGTATAGAATGGGATAGTCACACAATCAGAACTGGAGCCAGGGACAGAGACTCTTGTGACATTATCCTGACTGCCTTGTCCAAGAATTACTTCGAGCAGATAGTTAGAGAACCAACTCGTGAAGCTAACGTTTTAGACCTAATAGCAACAAATAGACCGGAACTTTTCGACTCCGTGAATGTAGAAGAGGGTATCAGTGATCATAAGTCAGTGGTTGCATCAATGACTACAAGTGTAATAAGAAATGCCAAGAAAGGAAGGAAAATATATTTGCTTAACAAGAGTGATAGGGCACAAATCGCAGAATATCTGAGTGACCACCATCAAACGTTCATTTCTGAGGAAGAGGATGTGGAACAAAAATGGAAAAAATTCAGGAACATCGTCCAGTGCGCCTTAGATAAGTTCGTACCGACTAAGGTCCAAAGCGAGGGGAAAGATCCACCGTGGTATAACAATCATGTACGAAAGGTACTACGGAAACAAAGAAAGCTTCATCATAGGTTTAAGAGTAGTCGAATCATAGCTGATAAGGAAAAGCTGAACGAAGCGAAAAAGAGCGTAAAGAGAGCAATGAGAGAAGCATTCAACGAATTCGAACATAAAACATTGGCAAACAATCTAAACAAGAACCCTAAAAAGTTTTGGTCATATGTAAAATCGGTAAGCGGATCTAAATCCCCTATTCAGTCACTCGTTGACCACGATGGCACCGAAACAGAGGACGACCGAAGAAAGGCAGAAATACTGAATTCAGTGTTCCGAAACTGTTTCACTGCGGAAAATCGTAACACGGTCCCTGACTTCAGCCGTCGCACGGACGCCAAAATGGAAAATATTGAAATAAACGATATCGGAATTGAAAAACAACTGCTATCACTTAGTAGCGGAAAAGCATCCGGACCAGACGAGATACCCTTAAGATTCTACAGTGATTATGCTAAAGAACTTGCACCCTTTCTATCAGCAATTTATCGTAGATCGCTGGAAGAACGTAAAGTACCTAGCGACTGGAAGAAAGCGCAGGTCGTTCCCATTTTCAAGAAGGGTCATAAATCAGATGCGAATAATTATAGGCCTATTTCGCTTACGTCAATCTGTTGTAGAATAATGGAACATGTTTTGTGTTCTCGTTTTATGACGTTCTTAGATAATACAAATCTCCTTCATCATAACCAACATGGATTCCGCAAACAGAGATCATGTGAAACTCAGCTCGCCCTATTTGCCCAAGAAATTCACAGTGCCGTAGACACTGGCGAGCAGATTGATGCCGTATTCCTGGACTTCAGGAAGGCATTTGATACGGTTCCGCACTTACGTTTAGTGAAAAAAATACGAGCTTACGGAATATCGGACCAGGTTTGTGATTGGATTCAGGATTTCCTAGAAGAAAGAACACAACATGTCATTCTTAACGGTTCAAAATCTGCAGATGTAGAGGTAATTTCGGGAGTACCGCAGGGAAGCGTGATAGGACCTTTATTGTTTACAATATACATAAATGACTTAGTTGACAACATCGGTAGCTCCGTGAGGCTATTTGCAGATGACACGGTTGTCTACAAGAAAGTAGCAACATCAGAAGACTCGTACGTACTCCAGGAGGACCTGCAGAGGATTAATGCATGGTGCGACAGCTGGCAGCTTTCCCTAAACGTAGATAAATGTAATATAATGCGCATACATAGGGGCAGAAATCCATTCCAGTACGATTATGCCATAGGTGGTAAATCATTGGAAGCGGTAACGACCGTAAAATACTTAGGAGTTACTATCCGGAGCGATCTGAAGTGGAATGATCACATAAAACAAATAGTGGGAGAAGCAGGCGCCAGGTTGAGATTCATAGGAAGAATTCTAAGAAAATGTGACTCATCGACGAAAGAAGTAGCTTACAAAACGCTTGTTCGTCCGATTCTTGAGTATTGCTCATCAGTATGGGACCCTTACCAGGTTGGATTAATAGAAGAGATAGACATGATCCAGCGAAAAGCAGCGCGATTCGTCATGGGGACATTTAGTCAGCGCGAGAGCGTTACGGAGATGCTGAACAAGCTCCAGTGGCGGACACTTCAAGAAAGGCGTTACGCAATACGGAGAGGTTTATTATCGAAATTACGAGAGAGCACATTCCGGGAAGAGATGGGCAACATATTACTACCGCCCACATATATCTCGCGTAATGATCACAACGAAAAGATCCGAGAAATTAGAGCAAATACGGAGACTTACAAGCAGTCGTTCTTCCCACGCACAATTCGTGAATGGAACAGGGAAGGGGGGATCAGATAGTGGTACAATAAGTACCCTCCGCCACACACCGTAAGGTGGCTCGCGGAGTATAGATGTAGATGTAGATGTAGTGTCTTCTGCGTCAGCCAAGCTCTCAAGGAACACCAGTGACCAGAAGTTGTCCACCGTTGACGCCGGCACGGTAGTTCAGCGTGTTCGGTCTGAGGGCTACGTGCTCTCTGTACTAAAAAAAAAAAAACTGAGCGAAGGAAACAACGATCAACTTGAACGGATGTCTTGTGACGTCCGCCCACACCAAAAAAAAGTGGTTAGCGAGACGGAATGTCATACCTAACGGCCTGAGTTCGATTCCCAGCTGCGTCGGAGATTTTCTCCGCTCACGGACTGGATGTTGTGTTGTCCTTATCATCATCATCATTTCATCCCCAACGACACGCAAGTCACCGCAGTGGCGTCAACTAGAAAGACTTGCACCAGGCGAACGGTTGTCCGACGGCAGGCCCTAGACACACTGCATTTCCATTTTACCAGAAGTTTACATCAATAAAGCTCGTTATTCGTTACCCACATAGTCTTCTGTAGCAAGATACTTATCATCTAATACGTGTCGTATTATCATCTAATATGTGTTGCAATAAAAGCCTTAAAAGATCGAAGTTGCCAAGTCCTGGTTTCTAGTAAAAATTAAGTTGTTCTACAGATAAGAAGAATATTTAGCAAGTCGGGGCTTCGCAGACTACTCCGAGGTAACTTAAAATATAAACGAACCCTTGAACGAGTCGTGCAGAAGACTCTTTGCCGCCTTTGACTACTTTGGTCGTCAGCACTACAAGTACGTCATCAACTCCCTTGTAACGGCACGGAGACCAAGGAGAATACTTCGTGCAAATAATAAAATACACAAAACAGGACTTGTCCCCTAATAAATCTTCTTACATAATAATTAAAACATTATATTCTGAACGATTATCCTGGATAACAAGAAGTGCATATAATTCTACTAATTAAGCTTGTTGATTTATATTCAAAATTAGTACGAGATTTTACTTCCATTCATCGAAATTATTTATTTCCAAACTTTGACTACCAAATATCTGAAAAATCTCGTACATTCATATGGCGTCCTGAAAGAGTTGACTGAAGGGTGGAATGGCGGTCAGTTGTCGTCAGTGATGAGGGTAGGTTCTGTCTGTATGCGAGTATTGTACGTAGACTTGTACGGCGCAGATGTGGTGAGCTGCTTACTCCAGAGCGCATTCTCCCGCGAGACACGGGTACAACCTCAGGCGCCGTGCTTTGGGTGACATCTGGTGTTTCTGCAGGGTAAAGTAACCAGTCTCCACTACCTTGCACAGCCTGTTACACCGATACTACAGTCATTACTTCGAGGAACGTGATGCGCTTTTTCAGCAGGACACGGCTGATGCAATGCAACGTTGTCTTCACGGTGTACTAAAACTTCCCTAGCTAGGAAGATCACCAGATTTTTCGTCAACTGAACAGTTATACAACATGATGAAGGGGGAACTTACCCGTTCTGCAGGGCCTTAGAGAACCACCGCCGAAATGCAACAAAAAACACAAGATGCTTGGGACAGTCTACTGCGGGATGTCATTCGGCATTTTTTGATTGTTTCCATGCGCGAATACATGCCTGCGTAGCCCCTTCAGGGGGACGGAGAGAGGAAGTTACACTGTAAAATGGAAATGAACGTATGGCATTGTTTGCCGGGAGACCTCGTGCAGGGAAATTCGGCCGCTAAGTGCAATTCAATTTTAGTCGACGCCACATTGGGCGACTTGCGCGCCGGTGATGACGATGAAATGATGATGAGGACAACACAACATCCAGTCCCCGAGGGGAGAAAATCTCCAACCCAGCCGGGAATCAAAACACTGGCCCACTTTCGTGGGAAGCGAGGACGTTACTACCCAGCTAAGCTGGCGGACAGTTACATTGTGTATTGATTTGGCTGTTCCGACACCGTTCACTCTGACCTATCTGTCTCATTTGGTGTGAGTTTGTTATTATGAGGGTCACTCCAAAAGAAGTGCACACTATTTTTAAATCGATCTTTTATTCTACATGTTTGAAAATTTACAGTGTGTATATACATCCTTCAGGAACAGTATTTTCATTTCTCCACATAATTTCCATCCCTCTCAAATGCCTTAAGCCATCTTGGAACCTGCGCATGTATACCCGCACGGTAAAATTCTGGACCAACCTGTTGGAGCCACTGTTTGACAGCGTGCACAAGGGAGTTACCATCTTCAAACCCTGTTCCACGAAGAGAGTCTTTCGGTTTCCCAAAGAGACGACAGTCACATGGAGCCAGGTCAGGACTGTAAGACGGGCGTTTCAGTGTTGTCCATCCGAGTTTTGTGATCGATTCCATGGTTTTTAGACTGACATGTGGCCGTGCATTGTCGTGCAACAGCAAAACATCCTGCTTTTGCCGATGTGGTCGAACACGACTCAGTCGAGCTTGAAGTTTCTTCAGTGTCGTCACATATGCATCAGAATTTATGGTGGTTCCACTTGGCATGATGTCCACAAGCAAGAGTCCTTCGGAATCGAAAAACACCATAATAATAACTTTTCCAGCAGAAGGTATGGTTTTGAATTTTTTTTCTTGGGTGAATTTGCATGATGCCACTCCATTGATTGCCTCTTCGTCTCTGGTGAAAAATGAAGGAGCCACGTTTCTTCGCCTGTCACAATTCTTCCAAGAAATTCATCTCCACCGTTCTCGTACTCTTCCAAAATTTCACTGCATACAGTTTTTCTTGTTTCTTTGTGATCCACTCTCAACATCCTGGGAACCCACCTGGCACAAAGCTTCTTAACGCCAACACTTTCAGTATTCGGCAAAAACTTCCTTCCCCTGTCCCAACGCAGCGTGACAATTCGTTCACTCTGATGCGTCTGTCAGCAGTCACCATTTCGTTAACTCTCTGCACATTGTCTGGAGTGCGTGCAGTACGAGGCCTGCCGCTGCGAGGACAATCTTCAATATTGCCGTGCCCGCTTTCATCACGTAACCTGCTTGCCCACCGACTAACTGTACTGCGATCGACAGCAGCATCTCCATACACCTTTTTTAACTTTTTGTAGATGTTTCCCACTGTCTCGTTTTCACAGCACAGGAATTCTATGACAGCACGTTGCTTCTGACGACGTCAAGTGTGGCAGCCATCTTGAAGACGTGCTGTAACGGCGCCACTCACGGGAACAGGTTGAACCAAGTTTGAAAACAAGAGGAAAGGATGCATCTACACACTGTAAAACTTTCACACATGCAGAATGAAAACTGTATGTTTACAAAAATAGTGTGCATTTCTTTTGGATTGACCCTCGTACATACCCCAACACTGATGAACTACACGTCACCTCACTTGTCAATAAAGTAACTTCGTGCTTGAGGGTGTTGCAATTTCTTTTTCAGCAGCGTACATACATACTTCGCTAGCTAGCATATGACGCATAGCGGAGCTATGTATGCTTCCGTACGAGCCGTCTTAGCTTGACTTCGCGGTCCTTAGGTGAGATGTACGTTGGTGACAGTAGGATCATTCTGCAGTCTGTTGCAAATATCGATTCCCTAGACTCTCTCAAAAGTGTTTCCCGAGAAGAACTTCTTCTTCCCTTCAGCGAAGATCATGAAGAATTTCCGTAATAGTCGCATGTTGATCGAACGTACCGGTAACAATATGTGTCTGAATTGCTTCAATATCTTCTTTTAGTACTAACTTGTGGGGGAGCCCAAACACTCAAACGACACACAAAAAGGGTAGACAAGTGTTCTGTACGTTGTGGATCAACTACACTTTTCTTAAATTCTCCACAGAAACAGAAGTCGACCATTCTCCTTCCACACAACCGACGTTACGAGCTCGTTCCATTTTATGTCACTTTGGCAATGAAGACAAGGTTCTTGTTTCGAACCCCAGTCCAGCACACAGATTTCATCTGTCAATAAATTTCAACACAGTTGGCACTTACCTAGTCCCCTATTCTGGATCGACAAGTTTTTGTTCTTTCTTCCAACACACATAAGAGTGCAGTAAATTGCCTAGCATTACATCCGAACATGGAGTTCAGTATTTTTGACTTCGTTCAGTGTAGCATCTAGCACGCGATTCCTTTTTCTGTGCATGTCTGTTCCCCACAAACGCGTGCCTGGCAAACACTACATTACAAGAACTTTAGTCAAAAACACCCCAAAAGCGTGTGTGTCCTTTATAAGGAACAGGTGTCAACGTGAGTAACTTAGAAGTAGTTATCCTCGGTGCAACGAAGCAGCTTCAGGCACTTAAAAAAGGCAAGGTCTCCAGTCCACACTGCATACTACTCAGGTTCCTTTCAGAGTATACTGATACAATAGCTCCATACTTATCAATCAGATCCACCCGTTGCTCGTCCAAAGATCCGTGCCAAAGACTGGAAAGTTGCACAAGGTATACCAATACCCAAGACTGAAAATAGGAATAAACTGCTGAATTACAGACACATATCGCTAATGTCGATTTGCAGTAGGATTTTGTAACATATATTGTGTTCAATCATTACAAGTTACCTCGCAGAAAACGATTTGTTGACAAACAGCCAACGAGGTTTCAGAAAATATCATTCTTGTGAAACACAACTAGCTCTTATTTCTCACGAAGTAATGAGTGTTATTGAAACGGAATGACCAGCTGATTCCTTTATTTTTAGATTTCCAGAAGGCTAATGACACCGTTCCTCGCAAGCGACTTCTAATCAAATTGCGTTCCTGGGGAGTATCGCCTCAGTTGTGCGACTCGATTCCTGATTTCCTGTCAGAAAGGTCACAGTTCGTAATAACTGACGGGAATTCTTCAAGTAAAAGAGAACTAATATCCGCCATCCACAAGTAAGTGTTATAGGCCCTCTGCTATTCCTGATCTACATAAATTATTTTGGAGACAGTCTGAGCAGCACTCTTAGATTGTTTGCAGATGATTCTTTCATTTACTGTCTTATAAATTCATTTGATTATCAAAGCAAACTGCAAAACGATTTAGACTAGATATCTGTATGGTCCGAAGAGTGGCAGTTGATTGTAAATAACGAAAATTGTCTGGTCATTCACATGAGTACTTAAAGGGCTCCGCTAAATTTCGGCACATAAATTTAAAGGCTGTAAATTCAACTAAACACTTAGGGATTAATATTATTAATAACTTAAACTGGAACGATCGTATAGATGATGCTGTTGGGAAAGCAAACCAGAGACTGCGAATTATTGGCAGAACACTTACAAAATGCAATAGGGCTGCTAAAGAGACTGCTTACACTACGCTTGACCGCCCTCTTCTGGAGTACTGCCGTGTAGTGTAGGATCCGCATCATGTGGGATCGACGGAGGATATCGAAAAAGTTCAAGCAAGGTCATCTCGTTTTTAAGTGGAGTGCAATCATAAAAACAAAGGCATTTGTTGTCACGGCAGGCTCTACTCGTGAAATTTCAATCACCAACTTTCTACTCAGAGGGTAAAAATATTTTATTCTAGCCAAACTACGAAGGGAGAAATGATCATAATAACAAAGCAATAGATACCAGAGCTAGCGCAGAAAGATTTAAGTGTTCGTGTTTCCCGTGCGTTGTTCGAGATTGGAACTGTGGAGAAACAGCTTGAAGTTGTTTTGATGAATCCTCTGCCAGATCCTTAATTTTGAATTGCACAGTAGTCATGTAGATGTATATGTAGTTATGTTGAAAACAATGCTGCGCTGCTTCAATTCGTCACTTGTCAAAAATCATTAATGGTACCCTTCTTTCAGAACTATTTATTGACTAAGCCACGTTTACATTGAGTGGTGTCAATAACACGCGCAATAATCGTAAATGTCTGCACGACTCTTGCGCTGAAGTAGAAAGAAATATATTACAGAGTTGCTTCCATGTCAACGTGTAACGGTGCATATCGATTCTGTTATCTTAATGGTAGGAATGACAATATACCATTACTTTTTGTTGCTGTCGGAAAATAGGGTAGATGAAGACCCAAGGTAGTTCCGTTTACCATGCAGAGGGCAACAATGCACCCCCAGCCTATTTGAGCCACTACAGATACAACCAAAAGCGTCAAATATCGTTTCAACCACAGGGAAAGACGGATTTTCGTAAGGATCGCCTTTCATAGATCTCAGAACTGCACCATGCCCGGCATGTCACTTGTTGATCCACAGGCAATCAGTCAAGAGTCGCCTGTGTCAGCGAGAGCCACTCATCTTTGCCGAGACAAGGAACTGCTAGTTTATCTTACTGCGAGCCCAAAGCTTCGATCGGAGCCGGCCTCTGAGAACGCTAGGCGGCAGAACTCGTTTCAGTTTCACCGTGCCTCACACCACAAAGGCTCGTGACTTATCTCGTCACATCTCTTGTCTCATCCTTTGTAGTGACCAACACGCAGTAGGAAGCACCACTGCAGACGTTTTGTCTTGTGTTGGATATGGACGCATTCGACCAGCTACCTCAGGTGTAATTGTGAGACCGCAGTAAGCAGCGAACATTTCAGTTTCGTTTTGTCATTGGTAACCACCACGATAACGTACAAGTTAGGTAATGTCGCATCTTTTGTCGCGTTGTATTTTGCATGTGTGCGGTCTTTGCTCTCATTCTAAATCCCTTTAGAACACGTAGTGATCAAAATCTATCTTTGTGCTAGGCACATTGTTCTCAAGCGATATGAAACGTGAATTCTTTCGCAATTTTGAGATAAGTTCTTCTGAAGGAATATTAGATAGTCTGAATCGATGTTTCTTCAAAGCCACCATGGCTGAACAGCGTATCTAATTTGCTTGTAAATTATAGGCGTATTGGGTTTGTGACACATTTCGACTTCGCAGATTCCTTACCTCACAGATTTCTCTTGGAGTTTTTTCTTCCATGTCTGAATCTTTAAGTTTGCTTTCATGGGGCAACGTGTTTCTTACATTTACGTTGCTTTTGCTCGGGGTTACACTGCATATGAGTACCCCACTAGCATTTGCTTTTTTTTTTTTTTTTTTTTTTTTTTTTTTTGCAAATTTTCATCATCTACGTTATTTGACGCTAATGCTGTTCTCCGAGATACCCCATGACTGACACGACGTAACTGCAAATCATCGCATTCACCATACTAGCTCTATGTTTTCAGGTTATTAGGTAGACGAAAAAAAATTTGTCCATTACGATTGGGACCTTTAATGTGCGATTTACTACACTTACTATACTACGTGGTTGGCAGTTCATGCACACATTCAAAATTCAGTGGTGTTACTTCTGAGTAACATTCCCCCCCACCCCCCACCCCCTCATCCCTCCGCCTTCCTCCTGCCCCCCTCCCGCCTTGCTGGTTGCGTTTTGCGTAACCTTTGCCCTCTCCTGTAGTTATTCAGAAGTCAGATTACGTTATCGATGGCTAATATTCTCTGTCTCCGGGTAGATTTCAGGGCGTATCTTGTATGACGCTCGAACGTAGTTTCGAAAGGATTTGAAGCCTACAACAATTTCTCTAATCGGTCGATTGGTCGTATTTTACCTTTTCATGGTCACAAAGATACGCAATCCGAGCATCGGTAGATCTTTATTTATAGTATTGGATGAAGACAGAAATGTACGGAAGGAGTTCATCATCGTCGTCATCATCAAAAAATGGTTCAAATGGCTCTGAGCACTACGCGACTTAACTTCTGAGGTCAGCAGTCACCTAGAACTTAGAACTAATTAAACCTAACTAACCTAACGACATCACACACATCCATGCCTGAGGCAGGATTCGAACCTGCGACCGTAGCGGTCGCTCGGCTCCAGACTGTAGCGCCTAGAATCGCACGGCCACTCCGGCCGGCTCGTCATCATCATCAGAAATTTAACACATATGGTTGAATGAACACCTTAGCCAGAACTCTTCGTGCCTTACAATCTTCAGCCACATGCATAGATATTGCTCCTACATGTTTTGCTGATGCCGTCTGTCCATCTTCATATATACATATATACTTCACAAGTGTTGCATCGAGACTGACGTCTCATATCAATAACTGCGATTCTCTTTCCCATTCCATTAGATACGAATCGAAGCAAAACAGCCTTTTGTGTGTTTCTACATATGCTCCAGTCTCTCTGAACGTAGTCCCTGTACGATATCTATTGTTGAGGAGCAGAACTGTCGCACAAATATCCTTCGTAATCGTTTCTCTAAATTTATCCAAAAGGCTTTCGCGACAAAAACTCGTCTTTCTTGCGGAGAATCTCATTTTGAAGTTCATTTAGTATATACGACACACTTTAGTATGGACTGTACCGATCTACACTCATTTTCATGAATTAAGGATAACGCTGATACATGGTGAAACAACGCTCTGGTGGGCGGTTTGCGGGCTTAAATCACCTCGAGGTATGACCATGCGGTGCATTTGACCTGCGGTAGTCGCACGGCGGCGCTGGCAGCAGTGCACATACGCAGAGGTGTGTTGGTGCATGTCAGAGTACGGTACAGCGAGTAAGTGTGCAGGCGTTTTCGGACGTGCTAATGGTGACTGTGTGTTCAAAATGGCTCAAAGAATACATATTGACGACGTTATGGTCAAACACAGCACGTCGTAGCACGGTCCCTATGTGTGCCACAAAGTGTGATCTCAAGATTAGTCCGCCCCCAGTAGCTGAGTGGTCAGCGCGACAGAATGTCAGTCCTAAGGTTCGATTCCCGACTGGGTCGCAGATTTTCTCTGCTCAGGGACTGGGTGTTGTGTTGTCCAAATCATCATCATTTCATCCCCATCGACGCGCAAGTCGCCGAGGTGGCGTCAGATCGAAAGACTTGCATCTGGCGTACGGTGTACCCGACGGGAGGTCCTAGTCACACGACATCTTTCATCTCAAGATTATGGCAAAGATTCCAGCAGACAGGAAACGTGTCCAGGCACTACAGTACGGGATGTCCATAGTGTGCAACACCACAAGAAGACCAAGATCTCACCATCACTGCCCGCAGACGGCCACGGAGTACAGCAGGTAGCCTAGCTCGGGACCTTACCGCAGTCACTGGAACAGTTGTCTCCAGACACACAGTCTACAGACGACTGAACAGGCATGGTTTATTCGCCAGGAAACCTGCAAGTGCATTGCACTCACCCCTGGTCCGAGAAGAGCCCGTAAAGCTCGGTGTCAAGAACACAGTACATGGTCATTGGAACAGTGGTCCCAGATTATGTTCACGGACGAATCCAGGTATAGTCTGAAAAGTGATTCTCGCAGGGTTTTCATCTGGCGTGAACCAGGAACCAGATACCAACCCCTTAACGTCCTTGAAAGGGACCTGTATGGTGTGGGGTGGGATTATGTGGGATTATGATTGGTGCACGTACACACCTGAATGTCTTTGACAGAGGAACTGTAACAGGTCATGTGTATCAGGACGTTATTTATCACCAGGGGTGCAGTGCGTCCCACCTTCCTCCTGATGGATGATAACGCACAGCCCCACCGAGCTGCCATCGTGGAGGAGTACCTTGAAACAGAAGATATCAGGCGATTGGATTGGCAAGCCTGTTCTCCAGACCTAAATCCCATCGACTTATCACTGCACGTCTTCAAACCCCTACGACACTTTAGGAGCTCCGGTAGTCACTGGTGCAAGAATGGAAGGCTATACCCCAGCAGCTGCTCGGCCACCTGATGCAGAGTATGCTAACCCGTTGTGCGGGCTGTGTACGTGTGCATGGTGATCATATCCAATATTGATGTTGGGTTACATGTGCAGGAAACAATGGCGTTTTGTAGAACATGTGTTTTAGGACGGTACTCGCCACCAATACCGTGGACTTAACAGATCTGTGTCGTGGGTGTACCCTATGTGCCTGTGCTATTAGCGCCAGGTTTGTATAATGTCATGTTGTGTGGCACCACATTCTGCAATTATCCTTAATTTATGAGCATGAGTGTATTACTATCTTAGCTGAAGTCTTTCTATTCTGTTTTCATGCCTATTCGAAAAGCACTCCAAATGTTACAGCAGGTCTCTAGAACTGGTCACACTACAATACGAGCAAACCAAGGTCAATAACGCACAGGCCGCCTGCCGCGAAGGTTGGCCGGTAAGCGGCTGCCAATTTCTGTATTGTAATATGAGAGACAAGGCACTCGTTGCCGTTTAGCTGTGCGGGCGCGGGGCGACGCCGTTGCCCGCGGAATACTCGACAATGACGCGGTCACTCGGTGGCGCGGTTGTCGACTTCGGGAATCTTGCACAGGAGACAAAACGCGTTGTCTAGTTTCACACCTGACTTGTGCACGATCACGCGGTGATGGATTTTGACACAATGAAACTTATTTTCGAAGGGGGAAAATCGTCCAGCCATCTGGAGTATGAAAATGAACTAATACAGTGATAGAATTTTTAAGTATAAATTGTGGGGAGAGAGACTAGACATGTTTGGAGGAAAACGATTGTCACAAGATGAAAATAAAAAGCTAGGTGAGTTGTTCGGCCTTTACTTTCATAATATCGTTTCAGTTAAAATTAAATGTCCAGCTGCAGTGTGCCACCTGTTTCTTTTGTTTTGTTTCCTGTCTCATACAATTCCCCATAATGCATGTCATGCATATCATTGACACACGATTTTTTAAAGAAAGATGGATACAGAAGGGTACTGGCAAAACGGAAAACTCTTCAAAGCCCGAGAATAATCGGGAATTGGGGAAGGAAATAGATCGCGAACCCTTCTACCTTCAGATTGGAGAGTGTTCTGAGACGAACAAGTGGAAGTGTTCCGGCTTGAAACTTCCCGGCAGATTAAAACTGTGTGCCAGACCGAGCAAGTGCTGTAACAACTGAGCTACTCAAGCACGACCTACGACCTGTCCTCACAGCTATAATTCCGCCAGTACCTCACTTCCTACCGAAACGCCCCCTTAGAAAAATTGTACAAGACTGTGCTTAAACTGACACACAATATTTTTGGCGCAACGCAGTCTGACTTTCAGTAATCCCTACAAAAGAGTGGCCCTGACTAACATTAACCTATACGTTTCACAAATCACTTACCTCACAAAAATCTTCGTTACTCGAACTACTGCAATACAGCGAGCGCCACTACTGCCAGCTAAATAAAAGATTCAAACTACTGAAGGCACTTACTACTGATAGGCATAGTTAGCAAATGAAAGATTTTGATAGAGAACAAACAATGTATTTACCTCAATAGTGTTCAAAAATGATAATATATATATACAGCAGTTGATGACATCCATTCTTACAAATGTACTGTTTCTGATGGACACATGTCCAGATCATCCGCTCCCAAAAATGCGCCTTCTCACTCCCCCACATCCACCACTGCTGGCAGCTCACCTCCAACTGCGCAACGCTATGCATTGTTAACATCCAGCTGCCCAACACTACAATGGCAGACAACAATACAAACTAGCCACAGACTGCACACAGCACAGCCAGTGATTTTCATACAGAGCATCTGTTGCGACTGTGCAGGTGCACAATCACCATCGAAGAGTCTTGTGCTATATAACAAGTCCATAAACCAGCACTTGTGCACTCACAAAGTTTTTGGAACTATCCTTAGAACCAGCAATGCTGTTATCCAGTCCCTTGCTGAATTATTAACACACGTGCAAACACTATCAGTCCCTACTTCTCACATATTGTCCATATACTATGACCAACAGAAACGTGTGCAGTGAAATGATGTAACTTACAAGTTACTTAATTTGATGAATTGGTGACAGTTACTATTTTATAACATAAGAATACAAATAGAAAGGTACAAAATACATCATTAAAGAACGTAACAATACAGATAACTTTTGTAGTAAAACAGGCTTTACAAAAGAATGGAAATAAACATATACATCAGTGTTACAGGAATTATGACATAAGTAAATACATAAAAATCAGAATAACTTTTGAAACATCAGCTTCACACATGAGCATTAAAACAAAACAGAATAAATAATGTCTAAACATCTTTACAAGGTAAATAACATATTATTAATGCCAATTATATTTGAGGATAACAGTATTCCTCATCATAGTGAATGTAACTTAGTATTAAAAGAGAAAAAAAATTCTATGAAACAGTACATAGAGACAGGAAGAAAACAAATACACAAGGGTACACAAACAAATAGTGGTATAACACAAAAGGAAAGGACCGGGTTTGTTTTCAGTGTAACATTTGCTACTGCAGTCCAAGCCAAAACTTCATTCCATAGATCTTTCGTCTTATTTCAACATTTGTTTCCACCAAAAAAATCCTATTCAAGCATGCATTCTGTATTTATATGTTCACATATTTCTTACCCCATTATTTATTTTCCATTATCTTACCTCATCATTTATTTCCAAGAAAATCCTACCTAATCCTGTTGTCTCAAAACCCTACTTTTTTGTTCATATCCTCTTTCAAAATACCTTTTTTGGCCAAACCATTTTCTTATAGCTTCTCAATGCATTTCTTCCAATTCATCACAACTCGTTCTCTTATATACTAACTTAAATCTACTGATCTCAGATGCTAAACTAAGGGATGAGGCAATGCAGCAGCACAAAACAATTAACACAAACAGCAATGACAAAAAAATGCAAATTGGCAAAGCAAGCAGCAGTAAAACTAAATTAGCAGAGCAAATGCAATATTACAACTAATACAAGGCAATGTGCAGCAAACAATAAAAATGAATCAGTAGTAAAACTGGCTTAACAGAGTAATACAAAGTCAAATTCAGTAACACTATGCCTGGCAAACAGCAGCAGCAAATGCAATAACTTATACCTAAACATGACAAAGTTCAAGCAGAAATAATATTACAGTAAAGATGGCCATGTCTGATATCTATGTCACATCTTAACACTAGAGTGATGCATCACCTTGACTTACTGTACCAAAAAAGTTACCAAGTCATTGACAAAAATTATCTATGCAATTCCTGTGAAGGGAAATGTCTTTGTGCTCCCTCGTTTTTTTTTTAAAGTAGATCATAAAATTATTATTTACTGGATCTGTAGGCATAAAAAATATATATTAGTATATCTATTAAATTTTATTTTAACCAATGCTGCTGCAAATATAAACTAGATATTAAATGAAATGAGGAAGTATATATATAAAGCAACATATGAAACGTCATTCACTAAGCAAATGACGTCTTCAAAGGCAAAAAAAAAAAATCTCTCAACTAGAAAGACAATAGATGTAAAATGTTTCTCATCATTTTATTAGGCATTGTAGTAAATATCACAAATTAAGAACTCCACAGTGTAATCACATGTTTTCAAGTTTGAGCATTACGTTAAGGTCACTTACCTTTCTTACCGAAATATTTAAGACAGCAGTTTCCGCTACAGTGACAGTCTCATATAAAAATTTCACAGGTCGAGAATTTGCGTTACAAATGTCTAGAAACAAAATCCTGTAAATATAACAGTGTCCAAAAAATTTTCGCCGGCATTGTGATATATTCATGCATTTACACACATTTCATAACTCTTAAAGTACGATTCTTGGTTTCCAACATCCTTTTCCACAAACCAGAGTCCCTAACTTCTATTCATTATTCATATACATATAAACACGTAATCACATTCCTCATATATGGTAGCATCATCTTATTGATCATAAGCATACCTCAACAGCATAATACACATCGTCATCGTAATAATATCATAAAAACTCAGCCAAATCTCAAAAACGTCGTAGCTTTCTTCAATAATTTCAAAACCTAAAAAAAATTCTGTGCTCATTTCAATAGTGTCATCTACCTCAAACGCACTTTAAAAATCATGATCCCATACCAAATACATAATTCAAAGGTCTAATAGTATCACAAAGGTTCCGAAAAGAATGTGAACAGTTCACCAAGTACAGACAAAATACCATTTCATAAGTGTGAAGTTATCCAACGGTATAATTACGTAAACATCTGTCACTGATGTAGTAAAAACTATGTTTGTCTCTATCAGTTAAATGATCAGATAGCTGTGTAATTTATGTGTTAGAGAAATATGGTACCTATGTATAAAGTTGTATAAGCAAGTACCATATTAGCTAGGGCTCCTTGTGTTTGCCACACACATGGTACACAAAGTAAGCGTGTACCCCCCTGAGGACTAATGTAATTATACCCTCAAGTGTTACACATTACAGCAATGGAATGAAATGTATCACAGAAAACCTTTGTTTCTTTGTAATTCAAAAATCTTTAAAAATAAATGTTTTAAGTACAAAATTAATCACTCAAATACGTGTACTGTAGCGCTAAACTGTGTGTCTTGTTGTAAGATAATCTCTGTGGAAGTGTCGTAGTTATCGTCCTCTGAAAGCTAAGTTCTGCAGAAGTCAACGTACTTACCTCATGATAAACAAAAGTGAAATGCTTTGCGTATAGATATCTTACCTATTACGATTATTGCCGTGATGAAGAAAGTACTGTGCTGTAACATATTGTTGTGCTACGCAAAAGGCTGTCTCATTGTAGCTATATCACAAAAGTTACTACTAAAACATGTTTTCCTTTCCAGAAGAATTTAGAAACACTGTGCAGATATAAAACAGAAACACCGCAAAAGCAACAGTGTAAATTGTCACACATTAGTAGCGTCGTGATATAGTCGTGTAGCTGTCAAATAAACTAACCACTGTGTCATATGGTATCTCTCAGAAAGCACTTTAAATCCATAATGCATTTTCAAGTAAACCATGTTCTAAGTATGTAAGCCTTATAGCCGTTACATAATCGTGCAACTAACAAGCAAGAATGTACAAATAACAACATTGTGTCGTCTGTTCACTATAACAATGCATTCGTAATTTCTGTTTAAATAAGTTCTCTTGGTTCTTAACTGGATATTTAACTTCAAACATTGTTGCATGTTAACAGTTTCTAAGTCTGACAAAGCATACTAGAAATGTGAAGTGAAAAGTTTTATGGCAAAGACAAAGTTAAAAAGCAGATTATCTTTCAATAAACGGTTTTACATGTGAAATGTGGTGTAAACCTTTACTCTTCCTACTATGCAGAGCTCCAGCTTCAACGGAATCATCGTGTGGTGTATGGTACATCGGTAAAGAATGCTCAAATTATTCTCAAGGTTAGCGTCTATGTTATTTTTCTCTGAGCCAGCCGGCACACGTGGCTGCCTGAGATGCGAGTCATTGTCTGCTATCTTATTGTTGGCGTGCATCGTATTTGGGATTAGGAGACCTAACTTCTACAAATTCACCTTGTCGAGAGGGCCCTGCCCTGTTTGAATCCCACCAGTTCTGATGCAATTCAGGTCTGTCGTTACGATTAAATCGTCTGTCGTCAAGTCGGTAGATCCCATAATTTCTTTCTTGTCGGTCATGTGGTGGAGAATTTCTCCCTGAATCATAACTGCGCGCTGGACCTTTGCGTCTGAAGTTATTCTGTCTCCCTTAATAATAATTGTTTTGGTTCCCATGTTGTCTGTTTCTATGGTTATCTCTGTCATATTCATTACTACGGAAAGGCGATCTTTCTCGGTAACTATTATTCTGCCAACGGTTGTCATACGGGTGGTGTCTGTTTTGGTCACGATTTGTGTTGTGAGAATAGCCTTGTCGTGTCCAGTTATTATTTCTTTCATCGCGGAATTGTGACGGTTGTGACCTGTAATTATTGTGTTCCTGTTTTCGCGTCCCGCAATTGTCAGTGTCAATTTCTAGTTCTTGTAAGAGTCCCTGAAAAGCTTCAATGTCGTCTTTGCAACGTCCTGCCAAAATAATATGTCGTAAATGTTCAGGTAATTTGATTAAGCAAATGCGGATGCGTTCTGAGGGGCTATATGGGTTTGACAGGTACTGATTCTTGTGCAACATGTCTTCAAAATATTTGACAAGACTGGAAAATTCAGATTGTTCGAAATGTTTCATCATTATGATGCTATGTTTTACTCGGTCTTGTGTAGCTTGAGACCAATATGGTGAGAGGAAGGCATGATAAAATTCTCCTTCACTGTGGCGATCGTGAATGACTGATCACATTCTTACGGCTGGTTCATTCTCTAAATAGCCACACATAAATTCTAATCTGTGCTCTAATGACCAGTTGGGGGGGGGGGGGGGAAACAATGAGAGGATTGTTGAAGCCACGCTTGTGGATGAATGTCGTTGCCAGAATTCTTAAATGTTTTGAATTTGCGTGTAATAATGAACAGCTTATAGTCAAAATCATCGTGTCGGCGAATCGCATGTCGGTCACTGTTACGTCGTTTCGGCGGTTCCATTTCAAAATTCGGTGCACCTTGCCAATTTCTTTCATAATTTTCGAAATGCGCTGTGTTATTATTTAGTGGCTGTTCCGTATTTCTATGTCCCTCATCCCGTATTGGAGCGCGAGTGTCCTCTAAAGTATGTAATTCTTGTATTACCTGTTTCAACTGATCTTGTACTTCCCGGATTTCTCTTTGGTGTTGCGTATTAATTTGATTCTGATTTTGTTTCAACTTCCTAATTTGTTCGCACTCTTCTGTCTCATTAAAGACTACCGGTTTTGTGTCATTCAGATTATCATCTACCTTCGTAGATAAATTATTTAGCTGATCCGAAAGTTAAACTACTTTCTCTGATAATGAACTAATTTCCTCCATGTGTCTTTCTGAACCAATTTTCAGAGTATCTACTGTGTCCTTTAAGTTTTCCTGAGTTTTTGCAAGTTGCGTAACCGAATCGGTAGATGCAACTGAGTCAGTTTTAGCTTGCAAGGTGTCGTGATTTTCATGAACAATAGTTCGCAGTTCCTTTATGGCTGCTTCGTGATTCTGTAACGCATTTTCATGACGCCAAAAAAATAGGTTGGAAATGCTCACAGATTTGTGTTTTTACGTCATTACAGACTTTTTGACAATTCGCTTCGATTTTATGTAACTCATTGGTTAAATCTTCACGTGTTTGTTCAAGCGTGGTGTCTAACTTCCGAAGATTTTGTTCCATTGTGTCTAACTGTTGCTGTGTTTGTCTCTGATTTTGTTTCATTTGCTGCATTAATTGCAATAATAATGTATTAGTGTCTGGAATCTGTTCTTCTATGCTTTTCGGCAGTGCATTTGCACCGGCAACATTCACATTTTGACGAGTAGAAAATGTGTCTTGACTTATTTGAGAAAACGGTGAGGACCCAAAACCTGAGTCTACAGTATTTGCAATATTGTGTTCCGTCATTTCGGATTCCTGAGGCGAGCTGTTGCCGACCGATCGATCGATAATGCTTCCCTGTTCACTACTTGTTTCACTGTCTACACCATAATTTGCCACCCGCTCCATTTCCCTATGCACAATTACCAAATTACTAGTTTGAGCGTGATTTCCCTAAATCGTTTCAGGCAAATGCCGGGATGGTTCCTTTGAAAGGGCACGGCCGATTTCCTTCCCAATCCTTCCCTAACCCGAGCTTGCGCTCCGTCTCTAATGACCTCGTTGTCGACGGGACGTTAAACACTAACCACCACCACCACTAGTTTGAACATTAGTTAATTCATTACTCGGTGGCGCTAACACACTGCTTTCGTCTTCACTGTCATTTCCCAGTTTACTTAGGAGCCTAGTATTACGTTTTTCACACGCCATTATTGTCACAATATTTCACACGACAACACAGAAAAGCACAATTTGAAGACCAAAAATAAGAAAACACATTAACATAGCACTGAAAATAATATCTAGTTAATCGCAAGCGCAGCTGCGAAATACTTGGTGCAAATGTACATGCATGCCACAACTCTTTTACTGTACAACAATGAAAGACTGCAACTACAAAGGAGATTCTCTCTACAATTACGCGCTAGCAATAAACAAAAGCTACAGTAATTACACAAACTGCAAGAAAAAATCAGAAGATTCCAGTGAGGTATCCTCGGCTAAGGGTCCTCACAGCTATAATTCCGCCAGTACCTCACTTCCTACCGAAACGCCCCCTTAGAAAAATTGTACAAGACTGCGCTTAAACTGACACACAATATTTTTGGCGCAACGCAATCTGACTTTCAGTAATCCCTACAAAAGAATGGCCCTGACTAACATTAACCTATACGTTTCACAAATCACTTACCTCACAAAAATCTTCGTTACTCGAACTACTGCAATACAGCGAGCGCCACTACTGCCAGCTAAATAAAAGATTCAAACTACTGAAGGCACTAACTACTGATAGGCATAGTTAGCAAATGAAAGATTTTGATAGAGAACAAACAATGTATTTACCTCAATAGTGTTCAAAAATGATAATATATATACAGCAGTTCATGACATCCATTCTTACAAATGTACTGTTTCTGATGGACACACGTCCAGGTCATTCGCTCACAAAAATGCGCCATCTCACTTCCCCACATCCACCACTGCTGGCGGCTCACCTCCAACTGCACAGCGCTATGCGCTGTTAACATCCAGCTGCCCAACACTACAATGGCAGACAACAATACAAACTAGCCACAGACTGCACACAGCACAGCCAGTGATTTTCATACAGAGCGCTACGTGGCGTTACCAATATAAAAACCTAAACAGCCTACTTACACTACCAGCCAAACTTCACAGAAGCTCTCCTGCGAAACTTGCGGGACTAGCATTCCTCGAGGAAAGAACACTGAGAAGACATGACTTAACTACTGCCTGGGGGGCGTTTCCGGAATGAATTCTCACTCTGCAGCGGAAGTAAAGCTGTGAGGATGGGTCGTGAGTCGGGTTTGGGTACCGAGCTCGTAGAGCGAAAGGCAGAAGTCCCGATTCGAGTCTCGGTCTGGGCACAGATTTAATCTCCCAGGAAGTTTCATATCAGCATACACACCGCTGCAGACTGAAACAGTCATTCTGGAAATGTCCCGCAGGCTGTGGCTAAGCCATGTCTCCGCAATAAGCTTTCTTCCAGAAGTCCTATTCCCAGAAGGTTCACGGGAGAACTTCTGCGAAGATAGGTGATGAGGTACTGGCCGGAGTAATGCTGTAAGGAGGGGTCGTGAGTCGTGCTTGGGCAGCTCAGTTGGTATGTACGCTACAACTTCGTCACTCGTCCTAAAGGACACGGCGTACTTTGCCTTGTCAATGATCAACATCGAGCGGTATTTCCATACGTTGCTACGCACTTCAAGCTTTGGCGGCAATGGCGTAAGTGCGCGGCTTAAGCGACTTTGACAAAAGCTGGTCGACTGTTCGCGTGCTACTGTCGTGAGGATCTGTGGAAAGTGGTTGAAGGATCCTGAAACCACGACAAGGCGACAAGAAAGTGGGCGTCCATACCTCAGCAGAGAACATAGGGACCGGTGGTTGGCCCGCTATCGAAAGCAGGATAGGCGGCATCTGTGGAAGATCTGACGACAGAGTACAGTGTTGGTGCAGACACAAGTGTTTTGGAGCACACCGTTCAGCGCACAGTGTTGAACATACTGTTTCGTAGCAGAGGACCCTACGTGTCCCCATGTTGACCCGACAACATTGTCAGTTACGATTACACTGGGCACATGATAATCGAAACTGGACCACGGATCAATGAAACCCTGTCGCCTGGTCGCAAGAAACAGGTTTATTGTTGAACCACGTCGATGGTCGTGTTCTGTTCAGATACGCCATCATCAAGGCGAACGGCTGCTCGAAACATGCTGGTGGGGGCAATATAACGTTATGGGGGACATTCACCTGGGCTTCCATGGGATCTGCGGTAGTGACTGAAGGCACCATCACAGCTGTGTACTACGTGAACATTATTAAGAACCATCTGTAACCCCTTACGCTTGACGTCTTCTCCGACAGCGACGGCATTTTCCAGCTGTATAACTGTCCATGTGACAGGGCCAGAATCTTGCTGCAATGGTTTTAGGAGCATGGTAGTGAACTCATATTGATGTCTTGGCCATCAATTTCGGCTTGTCGATATCTGATGAACCCCAGCTGGGATGCTATCGGGTGCCAGCTCTCCATCTACAAACCAACCGCCCCTAAATTACAAGTGTTGGCCTGTGCGTAAGCATCTGGTGCCAAAAAGCTCTGGAAACTTATCAAGTACTTGTCGAGTCCGCGCCACGTAGAATGACTGCTGAACTGCGTTCCATAGGTGGACCAACACGCTTTTCGGAAGGTGGCCTTAGTGTTTTGGCTCATCAGTGAGGGTATACAGGCAATGTTCGCGTTATAGCCCTAGACGGGCCAGTCAGGACAATCGACCGTCTTATCGTCGTCTGCTGTGGTGTCATTGGATTCAGTTTGGAAGGGCATGTGGTGAGCACTCCTCTCTGTCGCTGATTGTCATTTCATCACCTTGGGACCGCTACTACTTAGTCAAGTACCTTCTCAGCTGACCTCACGAGGTTTCAGGAACGTGGAACGAGACAAGTTATATTAACAAAGACAAGGAGCTGTTCAACACTGACTTAATAGTTGTTTAGCATTAAACTTTTATTCTTTGGTCTCTTGGTAGCCAGAATTAGCATAACGTTTTAGAACCTCTGAATTCAACGAACCGAATGTTCGCTTCTATATGGGATGGAGAAAAAAATTGCTACACTCCCTTATATGATTTGTTGATCAGGAGTAATGTTGATGGCAGGTTGGGACATGACATTTATACGAAGCCAGCTCAAAGTAATTTGTATCTACAGGCTCAGCCTTAAGAAGAAAGCCTACTTCACACCTAAGTGCGCATGGCCCACGCCATGTCAGGCTCTGAAAGTTCATCAACTGATTTCGCTAACCTTCAATTTATTGCAGAGAGAACCAGATCAGATCCGCGTTGCACTATAGACTAACCACGCATCGGTTGAGTGATAAAAATATCATGGTGGTGCCACAAGCTGTGCTCTTTTCGCCTTGCACAGTTATCATTTCCAACAGGACTGGCAGTGTTCTGAGGAAACATAGTGTTTAGGATTTTCTTCAGTAGGGGTTATTCTTGTTACGTAAACAATTATTTCACTTGGCTTTGGTCCCTATAAAAACAGACTGCTCATTCTGCTGACCCATTACGAAAACAAACATCTCACTTGGCTGACACGTTATATAAGCAATTACATCACCACTGTACACAAAATGGCCTGTTGACTGGTGCCCTTATGTAAACAAAATGGAAGTCGGATCCTTTCGTCCTTATGTAATCAAACTCTGTCCCTCTGTGTTTTAAAGATATTTTCATGCAAGTGTAATTTATAACACTAACTTAAACAAACCATTTTTTCAAGTTGCCACCATCCACGTCTTCTCCCCCATCCCCCTCCTCTACCCTCCAACCCCACTCTAGTAGCTCAACTGGTTGAAGTTAAATATCAGGGAGTTCAAAGAGCGTGTTATCGTACAGGTTGAGCGATAGTAGTGTACATCACTTATGACTTATTAGCCAAATAGCTTATTATTATAATTTATGTCATCTTTACCTTAATATCAATAAATTATGTTGTTCCACTTATCTTAATTAGTAGAATTTATGACCACTATAAAATGTGGCTGTGTTTGTGCTTATATAATGCCTCTAATAACTATTATAATTTACAATCTAAGAACGACGCCAGGCACTTTGTCATTGGAACCCTACCATCTGATTCTATATTTACAGTTTTGGGACAATGTGTTGAAGTTTCTCGGAATTTCTCCCAGTACTCCAAATATGCACTTTTCTAGATCGTCATCTAAAGACACACACATACATAAGAGACTTTAAATGTCCAAACAATTTCCACAGTCAATTATGTTACATAATTTCACTGATATCCTGTGTTTAAACAACTAACAACCTAGTATGATCTGGGAAATTAATGCTTAACATCGATTTGGTGCATGATAAGTTAGTAACTCATCTCTGCATTATTAGAGTTAAAAAATAAATAGTGGGCTGCACACTATGAGGTCACTATCCGGCTGCCTCAGAGGAGTCTGACACTATTAGAATATTATATATTTGCAAATAACAGCAGGAGAAAAATCCAAATAGGAGCGATAAAACATCGCACAAACACTAAAATTCCCACACTGGTGCAGCGTCAGACTCAGATCATAGTCGTTTGTAGTGGGAATGGAAAGATAGAAGAATGCTCTTTACTTAAAACAAGCAAAAATCCCGCAGCATGTCTTTTTGTCATCTGCTTCGTTCACACTGTACTGACACTGCTTTCGGCCACTGCCCACTACTGGTTGGGTACAAACAGGTTTTGTGCCACAGAAAATAATTTGAAAACACTCTCTGTCTCAGTAAGTTCAAAGGCAATTTCTCTCTATCTCTCTCTCTCTCTCTCTCTCTCTCTCTCTCTCTCTCTTTCACACACACACACACACACACACACACACACACACACTCACACACACGCACACACACACACACACACACACACACACACTTAAAATGGACAAGTCCAGTTGTGCTCCTCAGTTACATGATTGTTGGCTTAGTGTACATAAGAGCTTTAGAGAATCACAGCCAAAATGTAATAAATGACTAGCATTTTCACGAAACAGTATAACGGTATGTGATATTACTCCACATGTTATTCGAAAAACTGAGGTTGGAAAACACTACTCATCGACCTTTCTCTTCAGAATCTGTAGCCTGGTATCATGCAATGAAGGATTATTTTTTATTAATGTCCCACATCTGTAACTTGATTCGTGATTCTCAATGTATCAGAAAATACATAGGTCATGAGGTGAACCCACAATGCATCACAAGGTGGTTTCCATGCGACGTGTCATAATGTAGTGGCTTGGTTGTCTGATCGTTAAACATAAAAGGATGAATAAGTCACTCTACAGCACACTAAAACCTCCAGCAACCTAAGACCTTAGGTTGGAGTCTGGACAGTGCACAAAATTCAGTAGCCACTTTTGTGTGGATTTCACTCCAGGTAAGTGAGGGTGACGCTGGCGGGGGGGTTGGGGGGGAGGGGGGGGGGGAGGAGGAACTGACCATCTTGCGGTAGTAGAAAGCTGCATTATTGTTGACACTATGTCCTACGTGAAGGCGTGTCAGGGTGACTTCATCCTGTCAGAGTGACATGTATGACGTACACCACAGCTGGATAGTTATCTTAACAGACACAGCGTATGATATCTGTTGCTTTGCCACTACCCCTCCGAGAACTGAATGCCTTGTGCCTTAGAAACGAGAAGAAAGCGTGAAGAGGTATGTAACAGTGAGTCACAATGAGGTTCTTGCAGTCCTTAGCTGTCACATCTGCTAGCCCTCTTCTCCGAATTCCGTCAAGCCCTGGTACACAGCATAATGACATTTGCTTTTTAGATCGTTGAAGCAGGAACAGTATATCCTGTATTAACTGGGATAGTTTCTCTGATGAGTAATTTTACTGCAGTACTTAAAAGGTGCTGAGTGGAATCGTGGCAGACGAATTTCTTGCTTCGATGATGCCACATCTAGTACGATGACTATGCACTAAAACTACCCAGGAAGTTCTAGAATGATATTTCCACCCTGCAGCAGAGTGTTCGCTGATATGAAATTTTTACCCAGGAAGTTGATCAATAAAGACGTAGCCAGGAAGTTTACTGGGCAGACTAATCCTTTCCTTCGTCTTGGGCTGTCTGTTTAAATATTTTGGTACTTAACATGTTATAGAAGACGGGCATAAGAATTACATTTGGAGTGTATTAAAGAGCAGGCTTAAAAATTACATTTGTAGCGTATTCTTTCTTGAATCTTGAAATATTCTGACGGAAAAAATGGTACACCTGGAAAGACGACGCCGATTTTGATCCGATGACAGCATATGACAACTGGGGGATTGTGGATGTGAAACTTCCTGGCAGATTAAAACTGTGTGCCGGACCGAGACCCGAACTTGGGACATTTGCCTTTCGCGGGCAAGTGCTCTACCAACCCAAGCACGACTCACGCCCCGTCATCACAGCTTTACTTCCGCCAGTACCTTGTCTCCTACTTTCCAAACTTCACAGAAGCTCTCCTGCGAACCTTGCAGAACTAGCACTCCTGGTAGAAAGGATATTGCAGAGACATGTTTTAGCCACAGCCTGGGGGATGTTTCCAGAATGAGATTTTCACTCTGCAGCGGAATGTGTACTGATATGAAACTTCCTGGCAGATTAAAACTGTGTGCCGGATCGAGACACGAACTCGGGACCTTTGCCTTTCGCGGGCAAGTGCTCTACCAACTGAGCTACCCAAGCACGACTCATGCCCTGTCCTCACAGATTTACTTCCGCCAGTACCTCGTCTGCCAACTGAGCTACCCAAGCACGACTCATGCCCCGTCCTCACAGCTTTACTTCCGCCAGTACCTCGTCTACCTGCGAAAGGCAAAGGTCCTGAGTTCGGGTCTCGGTCCGGCACACAGTTTTAATCTGCCAGGAAGTTTCATATCAGCGCACACTCCACTGCAGAGTGAAAATCTCATTCTGGATTGTGGATGTACTAATAACGATTTCAGTGTCGTCTACACTTTCATAGGCAATTCTTACAGCCAGGAGGCTCGGTGCAGTGCAAAAGTTTGAAACGAGAAGACAACAATGCCATGGACAAGCACTCGTGCTTCCTACGGTCAAATGAGCGAATTTGAAAGGGGTCAAATCACGGCCTTAGGAGTAGTAGGATGGTTCTTTCGGAAAACTGCTACACAAGCTGGCGAGATGGACGTGCTGCATCGGTTGTGCAACGATGCTAGTATGAGGGATCACAACTGTAGACGAGGTTCTAGACGTCCACGCAGCACAAACGCCCGCGATGTTCGTCGTATTGTAATGGCATCAGTGGCAGATCGTGTAGCTACCACAGCACGAACAGGTGGGTTTGCGAGCCCAGAAGTGTCGACACAAACTGTTGAGAACCCGCTATTATCCGTGGGACTACGGCACACACACCTTTAGTTCGCCTTCCACAGACGTCACAGCATCGACGTGCATGGCTTGACTGGTACCGTGTGAGGATCACTTGGAAGGTGGAATGGCGCGCCGCGATCTTCAGCAATGAAAGCAGATTCTGCTTGTACACAAGTGATGGTCGCTTGCGCGTACTGCATAGACCTTTTGAGCGCTGCCTCGTCGAGTGCATTCGTCCAAGACACACTAGCCCCACCCCGCGCTGTATGGTCTGGGCGGCGGTAAGCTACAACTCTCGTTCACATTTGTTATTTCTGGAGGGGACTCTAACCAGCACTTGGTGCGAGAAGAGTGATGGTAGGCCCGTTCTTTTTCTGTTTTTGCAACAGGAAGGTGATGTGTTATTCAAACAGGATAATGCTCTCCCATGCACTGCCGGTGAAACTCAACGTTCTCTGCAAGACGTGCAACAAACTCGCTGGCCAAGACGATCTCCGGACTTGTCTCCAATCGAGTTTGTTTAGAATTTGATGGGACGAGAAGTGACTCCTTCGAGTCGTCAGCCAACAACTCTTACAGAACTACGTGAACAGGTCGAGCAGACGTAGAATATCGTATCCCAGGAGAGTATTCTCCATCTGTGCCACCGACTGGCTGCCAGAGTCAGCGTCTGCAATGCCGCCCGTGGAGGCTACCACGTATTAATATGGGTGTTACAGCGTGGATTGACACCTGGTACCTCAGGCCGCTTATGCTACTGATCTGTAGATGTAATCTTTTAATGGGCTCCACACGTACTCTTGCAACAGTAAATCTTAAATGTATGCAATTGCAGTCTCGGCGTATTCCACTGATAAATTCGTCTAGGGTTATAAGCCGAGTGGTGGCGTCGTCTTGTCGCAACGTTTCAATGAGTTTCGTACCCTTCATCTTCTGGCGAAGTGTCGGGATGCTGTGTTCAGCATATCTATATAGCTGCTTGGCCGTCGTCGGCAACTGGAGGCCGGCCAATCACGTTCCTCTAGAAGGGGATACCGCGTCGGTAGTCTTGGGGCGGGGGGGGGGGGGGGGGGGGGTAGAGAGGGATGGGGGGGCGGACGTGGCGTGGCCCGGTGTCGAGACCTCGTGGCTATCCAATCTGTCTGCGGACGCCGCTGCCTTCAGATCGGCCGGCCGATGTGGCCGAGCGGTTCTAGGCGCTTCAGTCTGGAACCGCGCGACCACTACGGTCGCAGATTCGAATCCTGCCTCGGGCATGGGTGTGTGTGATGTCCTTAGGTTAGTTAGGTTTAAGCAGTTCTAAGACTAGGGGACTGATGAGCTCAGATGTTTAATCCCATAGTGCTCAGAGCCATTTGAACAATTTTTTTAACCTTCAGATCGGAGCGCTCCTGACGTATTTTGTCAATTCTGTGATTCTGCACTGCACTGAGCTGAAAACCGCTATCCCTGTTTACTAAAAAAACGAAGAAGCTCTGCAGCGGCAACGGTTTCTGGGACTCGATCTTGAAAGAGGCAGTGGAGTTACGTCTGCACAACAATTTAGTAAACAGGGATAGCGGTTTTTAGCTCAGTGCAGCGTGGAATCCCACAATTGGCAAAATACGTCAGGAACGCTCCGATCTGAAGGCAGCGGCGTCTGCAGAGAGATTGGATAGCCTCCGGGTCTCGACACCGGGCCGCGCCGCTGCGGCCCCCCCCCTCCCCCCCACCCACCACTACCGATGCGGTGCCCCCTTCCGGAGGAACGTGACTGGCCGGTCTACAGGAGCGGACGACGGCCAAGCAGCTATATAGATATTCGGAACACAGCATCCCGACCAGTAGGCTACAAAGGGTTTCAGATAACACAGAAACTTGGGCTCGTCGCTGGCGCATTACCATCAAATCTGAAAAGACGCAGGCAATGCTGATCACCCGGAGGCGCGGAAGGCGCGGACCTCCTCAACGCCCCCCCCCCCCCCCCCCCGCTCCACCTTCACCGAAATGGAACCCAACTCCCCTGGCGCAGAACCGCCAAGTACCTTGGCGTAACCTTGGACTCTCGTCTTACGTGGAAACTCCACATAGACGAGGTCCACAGCAAGGTCTGTGCCAGAATGTCCATCCTATACCCAATCCTGAACTCAACCAGCTCCCTTCCCTGCCCAGTAGCAGTAAAAGTGTACCAGGCCCTGATCCGGCCAGTAATGGAATATGCGTGCCCTGTCTAGGGATACGCGGCAAAGCAGCACCTGGACAAACTCCAGAGGCTGCTAAACCGCGCCCTCGGTAGGGGACTGCACCAACCCCTCGGATTCCCCACTGATGATCTGCACGACGCCGCCGAAATCCCACTCCTCAAAGAAAGATTCCAAGATCTGGCAAGTGCTTTCTACGAGAGCTCTTCCAGATCTGGAAATAACCTCATCCACTCCCTATGTCGGTATGACATGTCCCGCGACAAGCACAAACGCTCTATGACGATCTTTGACGACTAAGTCGAAGAGAACATCCCTATATCCAAATCCTAATCCTCCTCGCGGCCCCAAAATAACAATCATCTCGCCAACCTCAGGTAAGTACCAGACACATTCCGAACATTCATCGTATTTCACAGACAACAAAAAATCATAGATATATTCACACACACAAGTACACAGAGGAGTAAAAGCCGCAAGGCTACAAACTCCCCCACACGCTTCCCCAAAGAGGGGACAGTATTAGATGTGAGCGAGATAACATCCCGACACTTCGCCAGAAAATGATGGGTACGAAACTCATTGAAATCTTGCGACAAGACGACTCCACCACTCGGCTGATAACCCGAGAAGAATTCATCAAATCTTAATTGATATGGAAACCTCTAAAAAGACGTACTAATTTTTATTCCAGCAATTTAATTCGGCGGTTGTTAAGAGGCTAAATAGGATTTTCTTTTACTCTAACCTTTATGTAACACATAAATGTCTCCCACACCCACTTCTAAAGGAAAATCTCCCTCACGTATCCCAAAAGGACTCGGTCCCGAATTCTGATGTTGCATTCATCGATAATCTTTTTCCGTTTATGTTCCACAAATAACCCAAATAAAGAATGTAGTGCCGTGCTTCATTTGAAATTTTGCGACAGTGCAGGAGTCGGGTCGCGCGCCGGAGACTGGGCTCCCACCCGCGACGCCGCGCTGAGAGGCCCTCCCGCCCCCGCATCGCGTTTTTCGCAGGGGGCGGAGAGCGCGGGGGCGGAGTGGGACGGGGAGCAGCCGGAGCGGAGTCGTCGCCGGCGAGTTGGCAGCGAGCGAGCGCTAAACACTGGCGGGCGACGCCGCCTAATTAGAAGGCACTCCAGGGGGCGGCTGCCGGCTGCCGGCGCGCCCTTTGATGTCTCCTCTGCATCCACTTTGAGCGCATTTACCGTCTCTCCGCGCTGCGGGCGCTTCTTCCCCTTTACACGAGATTACGTCCCGAATGGGTTAAATCGCTGGGAACGCTCGCCGCTTCTCCCGCTGGAAACACTTTTCAAACCTGCCGAAAAATGGCAACGCTTCCCCTGACCCAGAAATTTGATGTGCAAGTAGCTCCAGTTTCAGGCACTCTTTGTCGAATCCAGCGTATCTGTTCGAGAGAAATTTGTCATGTTTGGTGTCGACGTATTGTTCTTAGCTCATAGAGCTTGTTACGTTTTTAGTATTATACAGCGATAACTCTACAAAAGACAACTGCTGTACTCTAAGGTACATTCAAAAACATACGAGCCGGAGGCTGTTAAAATGAAAACCGCTGTTAGAACGCTGAGTCCCAAACTCGTCACTGGATGGAAGCGGGCGCACACCCACGTGACGACAGAGCGAGCACCTCTACGTGTCGACTGCCTATTGCACTCACGAGAAGAACACGGCAAGTGCCATCGCCCGATTTCCCAGGAACTTCGCTCACTGGATGAGCAGTCAGAATAAGCGAGTACGTCTCTCAGTTTATCAGTAGTTGCTCAACCGTTTCTGGAAAAACGACAATCGGAGTTTTCGAGGTATTTTCGACGTACTTTATATGCCTTTTAAGGCGGAATATCCGCATGTGAAATGGTGGCTCAGTGTTTAGCGTCGCGGCTTCTTAATTTTGCTCCCCATGTTCAAGGAAGAGGAGGAGATAGTGTTCAACGTACCGTCGACTATGAGGTTATAAGAAACGGAGTGCAAGCTCGGATTAGAGGACAGGGAAGGAATGTGGCCATGCCCTTTCAAAGGAACCGTCCCGGCATTTTCCTTAAGCCATTTTGGGTTATCACAGGTTTGAACCGTCGTCCTCCCGAATGCTATTCCAGTGTGTTAACCACGTATTCGAAACCCGATTATTGTTTTTATTCATTTTCTTTTCCATTTATCTACCTATGTCCTTAGAAGGTTACTACACGAGTGTTGCTTATCAGATCAGAGGATTCTACGAGCTTAAAGTAATTGTAAAATTACGACTGGATTTCACAACAAGGGTCATACATTTATTGTATAATATGTGCGTGTATCATAATTGAGGGGTCGCGATCTTTTTAAATTGTCATATTCTGATATTTAATTCTCATATCAATTCTTATAAGCCTGTTTATTCTTCACGAATGGGCAACGGCCTTGCCGCGGTGGATAAACCTCTTCCCGTAAGATCACCGAAGTTAAGCGCTGTCGGGCTTGGCCGGCACTTGGATGGGTTACCATCCACACCGCCATGCACTGTTGCCATTTTTCGGGGTGCACTCAGCCTCGTGATGCCAATTGAGGAGCTACTCGACCGATTAGTAGCGGCTTCGGTCAAGAATACCATCTTAACGACCGGGAGAGCGGTGTGCTGACCACACGCCCTTCCTATCCGCATCCTCATCTGACGATGACATGGCGGTCGGATGGTCCCGATGGGCCACTTGTGGCCTGAAGACGGAGTGCTTATTCTTTACAAAGATTTGGAGCATTCCCTTGGATAATACCGATCGTGTGCGCCCCTGATAGCTGAGTAGTCAGCGCGACGGAATATCATACCTAAAGGCCCGGGTTCGATTCGCGGCTGGGTCGGAGATTTTCTCCGCTCACGGACTGGGTGTTGTGTTGTCCTTATCATAATCATGTCATCGCCATCGACACGCAAGTCACCGACGTGGCGTCAACCCGAAAGACTTGCACGAGGCAATAGCGACACGGCATTTCCATTTTATACCGATCGCAGAAACATCCCAAACACAGATATTTCGAATATCATGGACATCGCGCGAAGGCAGATTTGCCACAGAGACGTTTCTTCGTATGAATCTCACTCGGGAAAGAAACGTCGTTAATACTGCTGAGGATGCCGCACATTGGCAACAACTTCGCGGCAGACAGCGCATAACGGGCCAGTTTTTCTAAATTGATTGTGAATCAAGATACACTAGCTATAGGAATTTCACCCAAAAGAGTTCCAAATAATTTTTCCATTTTTTTTAAGTCGTTCATCTGGTTTGGAATTAGTAGACGAATAAGGACAAAGTTATATCAATAAACACTACGAAACATTCGTGTTGTCATCTTGTCCAGACATTGCTAAATGAGCGAAAAACAAAAATAAAAATAATAATCAGGTTTTGAACATTGGGCGCAAAATAATGAAACCACAACGCTAATCACTGTGCTACCATTTCGTCTGAAGATACTGTGCGCTAAAAGTCGCACAGAGTATCCCAAACATTGCTCGAAAACTATGACCACCGTTTTCTCAGAAACAATCGAGTGTGTCTACATATAAGCCGAGACAAGTGTTCGCTGATTTTGACCCCTCTTCCATTCATCGAAAATTATTGGAAATCGTGTTAAGGCACGTGCCGTGTTCTCCATGTCAATATTGGTGAAAACAGTGAACTGAAGACTTCAAAAGAGTGCAGGGAGCGGAAACTCATCGAAGAGTGATATAAGTGTACTTACAGCTGTGCACGTCCGTTATAACGGACACTACGTGCCACATGCGATTAGGGGAAGGACAATGTCGTTGACTAATAACACACGGTAGGCACACTGGTATTTTTAGTTCTGAATAATTAGTATTTTTCGGTGTTTGTTTGGACTCGGTTGTAATAGGATTTTTCATTTTTTACTAATAACCGCGTAAAAACGGAATATCTATTTGATATAGCAGCAAGTGCTGCAATTTTGGTTTCTAAATCAAACCTTTTCAATAACGAGTGTTGTTCGTTCGTAAAATTTATGTCGGTACGTTACAGAAAAGAGGAAAAGCGACCAGTGCACAACTATTAACAAACACATGGCATATGAATCGGTACAGTTTTGATGAGACAGTAATGTACGTGTTACTGTGTGGAGTGGCGTATTAGCAGGTAAGTGTGAAGGTGTAGTGTGCCCTACCCCACTTGGTGTATATGGTAGTGACTCACTATCGTTCTCGAAGATCGTCTGTATTGCAGAACCGCACCATACCTAGATTAGAAATATTGTACGAAGTGGGGTTGCAATGAAGCACAACGATCCATCTGCTCTGAACGATTAAAAACTGAAAGAAGCACACCAAACTCCCAACACTTTTATAAGGAGAATACATCCACAATGTCCCTTGGAAGTGAAGCCAAATTTCCATCTCTACACTTGTAATATCATTGACGTGCTATAAACTTGGAATAATAACTGAACTCTTAACTTTGTGATTGCTTCAGGCTGAAAAACAGATATAAAGTGATGTTGCAGGAAAGTTATCGATTTGTGACCTTTCGCTCTCGCAGTCGTCGCACCAGTCTCCTTCATCTTCGCCACCTTTGCTAGAGACCCTGAGACCTACTTCTGCTACAGCCTCAAACTCGTATCGATCGAGATCTCTTACTCCTTCAGCTTCACTAAAATTTTTCAATGTTTGTAGAAAGTCTATGTTTCTTGCTGGATATAATAGCAATAAAAAACCAAAAAAGTTTGTTTCCGAAATCGGTTATTTTCAGCAGTTTGGTCAGGTTAAAACGGAATCGATATAAGCAAAAATCGGCTGTTTCAGCTGTAACCGCCATCCAGAATGCAAGGTCTGGAACGCTATACCCCTGTCCAGCAGAGGGTGCTGTCGTTATCCATTACTGGGAAGATAGGAGTGGTAGCCACTAACGCAGAGATTGGACTGAGGGTCAGACGAAATCACACCATCATTAAGGAGAGACTGAAATGTCCCAAAAAGTGCGCACATCGGGTGACTCACAGTCTTCAACCACCACAAGAAGCATGTCGAATGAATTCTCTGTCTCGGAAATCTGCAGCGCTGTCCCACGAAAGGCCACAAGGTCTTCTCACGAGTGGTCGATGGATACAGCATACGGTGTCATCATTTCGACTAATGTGTAGCAATACTCATAAACTTCAACTACTTCGCAAAGTGATCAAATCGAAACGACAAGGGCAGATCTAATGCCTGTGATCAGTCAGCTGCACGTCAACGCAAGGGAGGCTCCACGCATCAACTGCAGTCAAGGAGCTCTTACAGACATTGAAGTGCGATGTCCACAACCACCCACCTTACAGTCCAGGCCTGACTCGTTGCAATTATGAAACTTTTTGAGGAACTAAACAAGGCTCTGAGAGGTAAGCAATTCACCTGAATGTAAACATCATTAGCAGAGTAATCGAGTTCTGGCCCATTTTTCAGATCAAAATGATATCAAATTAAATGTGCAATAATTAATTGAATACTTAATTACCTCCAACCCATGATGACGTCAAGGATTTTCCCCAGCCGGCACGCGATACCATTCCATTCCTCCTCCCGTAGGTAGTCACTTCCTCCGATACCAAAACGGTTGGTAGCTGTTGTCATATAGCTGGAGACATCCTACACTTATTGCATTCTGCACCTGTCGGTCTGTGGGTGGAGTAGGATGTTTCACTCTCTTCTCCATTCCCGCGACACCTCCGCCAGTGGATGGCATGTGAACAACGGGTACCGAATTGCAAACATCCGCATGCACATCACGGCTGTACTGCAACCAGCCAGAAACCTACCACTCGAAGAGCAGGACTGCTGCTAATGATTCCAGACTCGCAAAAGCTGTCCTTCATTCTCAGAAGGACTGGGCGCTAAAACGTCGCTGGTTAAAGACCACGACGTTGAAAAATATGCTTGACCTTATCCCTCCTACAAACCGAAACGTTCTGAGATGTATTTTCGAAATATCCTGGATAGGCCGACACAGTGAGCAATAATAAAATACCTGTCTACTGATGGCCACACACCAAATGTGTATGAATCTGAAGACCTAGGTTTCCCTCAGAAAACAGAACTATAGAAGCGTTCTTATTGGCTCCCACCAATTTCGTGGGTGGATGCTTCAAGAAACCAAATGGGAATCTCTGGAGGAAAGACAACGTTCTTTGTAAGGAGAATGTGACTGAAGAAAGATTCTACTGTCATCAAAGTACAGTTCTCATAAGGACCGCGAAGATATGAGAAATTGGTACCCATAGGGAGGTACATAGCGAGTCTTTTCCATCACTCTATTTGCGAGTGGAATAGGAAAGGGAATGACCAGTAGTGGTACAGGTGCCCTCCGCCACACACCGTACGACGGCTTGCGTAGTAAGCAAATAGATATAAATGTTAGTTTAGTCTACCTATTGCAAATGTCGTGTGACTAGGGCCTCCCGTCGGGTAAACCGTTCGCCTGGTGCAAGTCTTTTGAGTTGACTCCACATCGACAACTTGCGTGTAGTCTACCTATCAATACATCACTACACTTACAGGCACACAAAACTCATGGAAGACTGTAGTCTCTCATTTATCAAGAAAAGAAAAGACGGAACTTCTGCTGATCGTCTCTCTGCATAAACCTTCAAATTAGTCCCTAATTTTCTCATTGCAGTCACTTCGTCAGATGTATGTTAGATGCTGTAATATGTTTGCCCACAATATATAGAAGAAACGGTGCAGGGTTCGCCCCTCAGCTCCCTTTTGTCACAGTATGGCTTACCTGCCATATTCTGATGTATCTTCCAGTCTTCGATATACAGCATTTGAATCCACCTGATTTCGATTAGTAAGAGAGGCTCTCCGCCATGTTACAGACCCTTGGTAATTCTCTCGAAATCCCATCACGTTTCAACGGCACTGTTCCATTAATTAGAAGGCTGACAGGTAGAGAGCTATCACAACGAGAAAAATAACACACTAACGTACAGGAGGAAACTGACAACCATGCAGAGTATATGCAGACTGCACAAAGAAAGTCAGAAGTATGACAAACACTATTCATTGATATCGAATGACAGTCTTTAAATATTATCGTGTTCCTATGATTACCACGTTAGAAATACGACAGTGTAATGGTATCAGCGTCTTCGTTGACAGTACAATGTCTCTCTCTCTCTCTCTCTCTCTCTCTCTCTCTCCTAGTTATTTCTGTAACATCCAACGGAGTAAAACAATGAATTATAATAAGAACTTGACGAATTTACCTCATACATAACTGAATAAAATTTTATGGCATCTCTCTCTTCCGATATACCGGGAAAATGGTCATCTGCGTGTTGACATCGACCGTGCGGTGAGCCAGTGAAATATACGTGTATTGGTCCACTGGAGCAAGCGACCGGTGATCTAAGTCGTTTCCACGGAGCTGTCTAACGTTCTGTCGACTGTGCTGGAGGAAGACCATATCGATTAACAGTCACAAGGGACGTTTCTTCGGTTGTTTCATAATCAGTTTGACTACAGCTGTGCACACAGCCTTACATTTTGTTTTTCTACCTTGACTTCGATGTCTGTGTCAGATGGTAGACCAATATTAATATGATTCGATCCATTGCCTCTGACCGAAAACTGGACACACATGGTGTAAATTATGTTGCTCCCACAAAGTGAGGGATGATTGAAATAAAAGACAGAGTGCTGTTTCTTATTGATAAAAATGTGGGAGACTTCGCGACATATTGAAAGTGGAAGAGTCTGCGGTATTGTGGAGCATTTCCATACAACAGTCCAAAGGTGATGACCTCTACGTTTAATCTTATTTTTCACAGTGACAGGGTAATAGGTGTCTTGCTATTTCATTTCAAAGGCACCAAGAATATTGATTCCCCATATTGCAGTCATGTACGCGAACACTGTTTCGGCGCTGGCTATTTGCAGAAGGTGTTGCTCCTTCTCAAACAAGTGGTGTCAGTCAGTTCTTATGTGGTAAGGGATGTGATGGAAAAGACACGATCAACACGAGATGATGTACAGTAATAAGCACCACAGTTGATAGTGCGATCAACTTTAGAATCTGAAATATATGCACCATGCAAATGTTCTATCCCATTCACTGAAGTGAAAACTTTAAGATGATAAAACTACTTCGCTTCTGCATCGCAGAGAAACATAGATTCTTTGTGATACATGCACAATATACTATGTGGAGGTGTAGCGCCCAGTGCTCACAGTTCAGAAATTATGCTATGCTCTCATCAGTCCTAAAAATGGTCGCCTGCAATGGAAAATGTATCTTACGAAGAAACAGACAAATGCATAGCAGCAGTATCTGACACGTGAAATTACACGCCATGCTGCACTAACTCTGTAAATAGGAGAACTGTCAACCATATGTCCAGACAAGGTTTATAGTACCTCACATGCCTCTGTCAGTGACTTGGAAAACGAGTTTGAAATGTTTTACATAAATTACGTGTGATAACAATTCTATTGTTCCCACGTTCCGTGTGCATACTAAGAAGGTAACAGAAAGAGAGAAAGAATCCTGGAACATAAACACATTCCAAGGACTACCCGGTTCTGGACTTAATGTTGGAGCTGTTCGGTTTCCGCCCTATTAGTCGTGTTGAATGCAATGCTGTTAATATTCCAAAGTAGGAAATATATTTACAGCGCATGACATACATTCTCCCTGCAAATTCCTCTCTGATAAACTACAATGACAGACTGTAAGGTGATAAAACAACTACCTTGCACACCAAATAAAAATAATTCTTTGTAACAGAAACACTACACAGGCTCCGGAGTAGTATGGAGCCGGCTGTTTAAGAAGTTCAGGCCTGATTACGGTTCTGAAATTATTATGTGTTCACAACACTCCTATAAAATGATAGTTGGCAACTGTAAGTGTTTACGAAGAAACAGCGACATCTTACGAGAAAATAAGTACCGCGATCAGCAGCCAGAGGAGTTGTAACAGTCATCGCAGTTTACCACCGACCCTGGTAACCTTCCTCTTGCATACAGAAGTAATGGTAAGATGTTAGGTTGTACCGCGGGATGATATTGCCGTTTCACCTTGACATCATGTCTCTAGACCGCTTTCTCCTTCCACCATTAAGGTGTGTATATGTAGCATCACAGCATCACTCCACCCTCCTCCAGAACATGCAGTTTTACTGGTTTCTGTCAGTACTCATTTCATAATATTTTTCTCTAATTTTATGTACTCTCAGGCAGTTCCTGCTATTTTGAGAGGTTTTAGCGATTTTACATATTTCATCGTAATCGTATTTCCCTCGGTTTTAAGTATTCCGCGTCAATTTTTCGTGATTATATCAAGTTTTCCTCGAATTTTGTCGAAATTATGGCATTTATCAAATTTTTTCGACAGTTCTCCATATGTATGTGCTCTTATAGCTGATATACATATGTGTTGTTTGATTTTCTACGATAATATTTGCGCGTCTTCTTCATCAACCTACTAAAAAATACTAAGATCTCCCCTCCTCCTCATGATCCAGACGCATGCTTTTTGGAAAGGACAATCATGAAAAATTTTGTAACAGTCGCTTTGTACCTATATGAGACTCAATACGTTGTGCAGGTGACGGATGTATTGGAAACTCGAAGTCTCGAAACAATTCCGTGTACTGCCCTGACCTATCAGAGAGGATGTCTGCAGGCTCATGTAGTGCTGCACTTGATATAAAGTCAAAGTCTGTGACCAGTTCTACAAGTTCATTTGATCTCCACCTTATCATGTAGGGATCTACAACAGGGAGTCGACATGTATACAGATTTGATTTCTGTTGCTGCTCAGGCTAAGTATAAGTTCTTATTGCTTACGAGACGTGCTTCGTAGTTTCTGTTTATTCCTTCCAACTCACATACGTACCCACAATCCTGCCTGGTCATCTACAAGCTATAGCTTTTGGGTATGGGCCATAAGAGTTCTCCTCCCCCCCCCCCCCCCCCTCTCTCTCTCTCTCTACCTACAGAGTGTGTCTCTCCACCAGTGTCATTTATAGATGAACAGTTAGCAAGTTATTTTTTCAAAACCCAACCATCCACCACTGCAGCTCTACACACATACACATAGACACTCTGCACGCAATTAGTAACTGTGAAGTCTCGATTTCAACCATTTTTACGTTATTTTCGACGGGGCTACAGCTCTGAAAACAGCGAAACACTTTTTGCTGAACTGCTGTGCAGGGGGTGTAAGCACATTTAAATCCATCTTGCTAAAGAGCATAACATCTTCGACATAATTTACGTTGCCATTATTTGTAACGAGACTGTCTAGATTCTTCGTATTCTGCGCCTATCAAACCCCCTTTTATACTCTAAAGATTCACTACGATGGCACAGTATCACTTCATGCACGCTATTTTGTGTGCTAGATGTCCATTGGATGGAGGGAGACAGTCATTTGTGAGTATCATTCTTATGTACGAGATAGAACAACACGTAGTATAGCACTGCACTCGAATGCATCGTCACTTCCAACCACATTTCTACAGTTGCAATGCATTTTCTCTATTTTCTGTATGTCTGCGTTTGTGCGTGTGTCGTGGATGGCTCCCATGACCCAGAGTAGACCTGAGTTAGTCTTTGAGTGTGGATCCGCTATGCACTGCATTCAGAGTTTTGTCTGGGATAGTGTTTGACGGTGGATCCATTGCACGTTATACACACAGCAATGTGTGGAGATCTAGAATAGGATTCGAAGGTGGATCCACCATGCTTTACATCAGAAATGGTGTCTAGAGGTGAATCCACAATGCTTTACATCTGGCACAGGGGTAGAGTTTGAAGGCAGATCCATTACACCTTATATCCAGAGATGTGTTCTATGTTTGAAGGTAGCTCCGCCAGGGGGGGACTGTGGTATTTTTGTATGAAGATGGTATCTGTTCTCTCGGACATGTTCGAAAATACAGATACCATCTCCATACAGTTAGTTAAGGCTAACCGGCCATTGACCTTCTTCTTCTGTGCTGGATGCATACGCATTGTCCAAACTCTTACGGGACGCGGTAAGATTGTCTGCCGCGAGTAATGGCTGTGGCTAAGCCATGTATCCGCAAGATCCTTTCTTCCAGGAGTGCTAGTTCTGCAAGGTTCACAGAAGAGCTTCTGTGAAGTTTGGAAGGTAGGAGACGAGGTACTGGCAGAATTGAAGCTGTAAGGACGGGTCGTGAGTCATGCATGGGTATCTCAGTTGGTAGAGCACTTGCCCGCGCAAGGCAAAGGTCCTGATTTCGAGTCTTGGTCCGGCACACCGTTTTAATCTGTCAGGAAATTTCAAGTCTGAAATTCACCAATTTAGTATTACAAAGAAAAATAAGGCCAAGGTTGCAATGAATATATGAGAGCCAACTGTTTCCTACCTTATCCAATGTCATCTTACTAACGTTCCTAAAAATGTAAGTTTTTTTTAATTATTTATTTATCACCTCACAACTCAAACTCTCACATTATTGCTAATCCACCTGCGTCGTGTAACAATCTTCATGTGGTTTGGTAGTTACCGCGAGGAACAAGTGACAAGACGGATTATGGAGCCGATAAAATGTCGAATAGTGAATCTGATAGCTCATTGTCCACGTCAAGAACGTTTACCGGGCCGTATTCATATGATGAGTAAAAATATGTGTCAGTTTATCTGGGAGGTGAAAGTCAGACATTTTTGTTTTAATAGTAATGAGTGTGAGTTGCTGTTGTATGTGCTCGTTGTTTTTATTTTTATTTTTAGATTGGCCGAAATTTAATTCACAATCCGTTTAGTCAGCACCATATTGTTCCCAAACATCCGTTTCAGAAAACACGATACTAAACAGTTCAAATGCTTTAACACTCTAAACAAAATTTGCATGATTCACAGACAGATGGTATCTAATTAATTTTCCCGTCGGTTAATTGTCTGTGGCGGCAGGATGAATATACCGCCATGAACGTGAAAAAATGGCAGACGACGATGCACAAGTAACGTGACATCTGTAGGAAGATTAGTAGTAACTGCGAGCCAGTAACACACATAGAAGAACAAGTAAACAATCTGTGTGTACCAGAGAAGTTATTTCACTCTCCACTCAGTAACCAAAATCTGCAAGACTCTAGTGGGATTTGAAGAAGGACACATTACCTTTAGCAGAGGCTTCGTCGTGGTTTCTACCCATTCTTGTTTGACTTTTATCTAGAAGAAGCAGTAAATGGAGCAAATTAAATACAAAACAGCAACAAATGTACATGGCCCACGTACACAAGGGGTACAGGAGGGATAAAACTAATCATTCCATAGTTGCTAGATGATTCATGTGATATTATGAATCATATTACCACTCTCAATTAAATAAGCAATTACTTCTAACTCGTTAACGACAGCTGTGTCTGGGAAAGATAATTTATCTGTGATTGTAACATACAGGATAAGACAGCAAAATGAAAGCTGAAAATCGTTCACAGGAGAATCGTACAAACATTCCGTCTTTTGACCATCACACGGAATTCTTTATGGACGCCACAGCAATAAACAGCCTAGGCGTAGAGAAACAACTGAAAGAGTTGAAAAGAAATCAGTCGTCACGTCCTGATTGAATCCCAATTCGGTTTTACAAAGATCACTGTATATCATTGGCCCCTTACTTAGTTTGAATTTGTCGCGAATCTCTCTCCCAACACAAATTCCCAAGGGACTGGGAAAAGCGCAAATGAGTTCTGTATATAAAATGAGTAAAAGAACGGAGTCGCAGCGTTACAGAACAATATCCTTAACATCGGTTTGCTACAGAATTCTAGAACATATTCCGAGTTCGGAAATAACAAAATTTTTAGAGACCGAAAAACTAATGTCCATGAATCCGCGTGGTTTTAGAAAGCATCGCGAAACACAGCTTACCCTTTCCTCACGCGATATACTACGAAGTATAGATGAAGGGCAACAAGTAGATTCCATATTTCTAGATTTCCAAAAATCATTTGACACGGTGCCCCACTGCAGACTGTTAACGAAGGCACGAGCATATGGAGCAGGTTCACGGATATTTGGGTGGCTCGAAGACTTCTTAAGTAGTAGAACCCAATACACCATGTCCATAGTACATCGTAACATTGGTGGGTCCAGTATACATATGAACGCACTGAAACTATTAGCGCAAGGAAGACCCCCGTTACTTTGCTTGCAACAGAACAGTTTTCAAAAGTCTGGCACTGCTACCTGGTAAAGAAGGATCTTAGTGCGAAAAGGACTGAAGGTGGCATAGGTGAAACGCCAACTCAAGAAGTTGTCGCTGCTGCGGTGCGTGTATCAAATAGGATACTTACATGCTGCGTTTGCCTGCTTGAAGTGTAGTTACAGACAAAGCTCTCCACAACCGTATCTCACAGCTCCCTCGGCTGTGTTTCCTCAGCAGAAATTTTAATGTAAATCTTCAGCGTGAGGCTCAGCTAGAAATTGTTCTTCGGGTGAAGCATCTGAAATTCCCATTATCACATAATTCTTCTGAACATGGACTACAGGAAACATTTAAAATCTGAGTCGTTCTCTATCATTCCTGTTCTTCAACCCTAACCCTTCCCGTTTAGCTATGATCCGATTACTAGTATATCAGTACGTGGTTACAACAAGCAGATCGACTCGATAGTAGTCGATGGCAAGCCACTATAATATATACTCAGCAAAGCAAAGTGGTCACTGAACACCCAACGTAGAGACAACCTCATGGAATCAGAGGATCACGCTAGCACAGCCCACGATGTCATTGACGCTCCTCTTTCAAAGTGTCCTTGGATAGTTTAGCTGCACTCCACTACTCTTGTGGAGCACAGAGTGCATCTCCGGAGTCAGGAGCAAGCGCACGGCTCCTCGAAGAATCCAGTGCAGTGTACCTGCTGGGAAAGATGCTGGAAGAAGATTCCACTCCGTAATTAAGGAGAATAAAAGGATATAATTATAATAGTTTCAAACTGAACCAAGTATTCCTCTAAACCAGTCCATGTTAGAAAATTCTTCAGGATTATTTCAGGAAGAGGTTCTAACAATACCACCATTTGCAAAAGTAGGTTAGAAATCAGATTAATAATGTTGCTCACGCATCGTATGTTCGCTTTATCGGACAACAACAAAGTTATTGACAGTGGATGGTACCGTCAGAAGGGAAATAATGAAGCTACTTTAAAAAAGCCATTAATTTTGGCACTTATCTTGAATGGATTCCAACGTAGATTTCGTCGAAATTGTTATGGCTCATCTTGTTGATTCTAGGGTGATTCCATTTTGACTGCTCGAAGGTCCAGATCTGTATTTTAGCTATATTTGAAGACCTAACAAATGCGTTTTTCAGGAAATCCTTAATGATCCAACAATCCCAGATCAGAACAATGGTATGGTAGAAATAATTTTTGACTTGGTGTTCACGATCCATATTTTTATCAAATTTCTTGAAAATTCACATATACTTCTTCTTAATTGTCATATCATCAAGAAAACAGCTTTGTATCAGTGTTCATATATTTAATTTCCACTTTAACCAAACACAAGACTTGACTGTTCTTTTACGAAGCGAAATAACTACTTAACTTCTGCAAAGTGAAACAAAGACTCCTCTGTGCGCATTCGCGCCAAAACGGTTACAAGTAAGTCAAAGATTATGACAGTCTCACAGATATGAATACACACAAGAACCATATCACTGTAATATATCGATACATCGAAGTACCTATACATTAATAAAACCAAATGTGAATATTGTCACAAAAATATGTCTGTTACTTCGCAGAAAAGTAATACGATATTACTGGTATCGAGAACTGGGGTTGGAGTGCCTTAATGGTCACGTAAATAAAGAACCATTACAATGTGTCCTATAAATGCTGCAACGGAAAATGGGAGCCTCTTCATCAACAGAAGAGACTTGTAGCGGCCACACAACTGAATTTCGATCAAATCAATGCAGTCGCCAACCAGGATCAACCCTTCCACCCTCATCGAGCGACTGATAGGAAGGATATCAGTTCCATCAATAATGCTATTTACGACTGACTCTTGTGCATGTGGAAGCCAGATACAGCATTGTCTGTAGAACGTAACACGACGCCAGAGTACTGTATTTGAGTGGGTATGAGTGCAGTGTGGGTTGTTGCCAGATTTCTGATGATGTCTTTGATGGCATCACCATGCACTGTTACTAGATTCCCTCCATATCCTCTGCTTCGTCCCTCTCACACCCTTCTGATACAGGACAATTGTCCTATGCATACAATGGTGGAATTCAAAAATTGGCAGGAAGTACAACGAAATCCAGTGATTTCCCACACCTGTCATGGCACAATGCAAAGCCAAGTGTAAATTGGCGGAAAATCAAGATAGACAGATCTACTATTGTGTCAGTGGGTCGCTTGTGCTAAGTATAGATCACAAGATGGTGGATCTGAGAATACTGATACAGCCTGCATAGATGTCAGATTTCCCCAGCCCCGTTACACCAGAGTCTAGTATGGTGTATCTGAGAGTACAGGTACAGCCTCCATGGTTCCCAGAACACTTGTGCTAAGATTATTATCCTAGAAGGCCACTGATTCCCTCCTGATGTCGTATCCCCTTGTTGTAATTTTAAAACGGCGGGAAATTCAAAAAATCCAAGGTGGTCACTTGTGATCAGTATAGAATCCACTTCTAAATTTAAAATGGGTGGAAAGTCAAAAATCATTTGTTTTCCCCGGTCCTTTGTTTCGAATGACCATTCCTGTCATGTCCCTGAATATTAACCATCACTTTAGAAACACTCTTTAAAGGTGATCAGAAACAGTCTCAAAAGTGTTTGTGTTTCCGGGTAGACTGTGCTGAGAAACAATTGTTGAGAAAAACGTCGATACATAGCACCGTATCTGAGTTCATTAGCACTTAAATTAACCAATCAGGTTGTTGCGGGCACAGAGCCAGGCGGGCCGCCAGATAGAATTATTGTCAGTTGTTCTGGCCGGCGGCTGTGGCCGAGCGGTTCTTGGCGCTTCAGTCCGGAACCGCGATGCTGCTACGGTCGCAGGTTCGAATCTTGCCTCGGTCATGGCTGTGTGTGATGTCCTTGGGTTAGTTAGGTTTAATTAGTTCTAAGTCTAGGGGACTGATGACCTCAGATGTTATGTCCCCTATTGCTCGGAGCCATTTGAAACATTTTTTGTCAGTTGTTCTCATTACGGAGACGATAGGTCACCGGATGTCTCAGCCTTAGGCTCGGGTTCGATCCTTAGTACCTTCCCACGTACAATTTTTGAATCGCTCTCTTTTCGGTTTTAGGAAACCAAATGAAGAACACGTTTGGCAATACCAACTCTGGGAAGTCGCTTGAATTTGCGAACGCAACGGCCTGACTGACTAAAACCAATCCTAATTAACTCGGATAAGGCACCACGTATCAATTTTTTTTCCTTAACAATTATTTCTCAGCACAGTCACCCTATGTATGCGAGCATACAGAGTGTAAGTGATAACCGTTTTCAACGTACGAGTACCACGAAGGCGCAGGGGAGCTCTAACCGAGTAATTTGATACTCGACGCTTGCGGTATATTAAGCCAGGAAACAGACTCATATTGGCCTACGAAACCCACGTGAGCTACAGCACTGTCAGTGTCCTCGCTCTCTCTTACACCACCGGCTTAGTCGACTGCTTCGTTAACATGAGTAATTTAAACGTCCTCGTAAGAGTAACGGAAGAAAAGAGTTTTGTAAAAGTTATGCAAAAACTACGTTTGCAGTACAATCTAAAGTTAATTCTTACCAGCACTGTAGCTTCGTACTTAGCAGGCCAGAAAAAAATAAAACGATTTAATTGTTAATTTCACGTTATTAAAATTAAAGTAAAATTTACAAAAACTGTCAATAAATGATGTATACAGCCAATCAGTCACATAAAGTTTATTGTAATAAGCCTTGACCAGATTTCAATATCACGCATTACGTTGGAACTATAAGCATACATTATGAACTAAAAAGCTCAAGTGAAATAGCATAAACCGTAGAGTAAGTCCTCCTTGAGATACAGCAAGAATTACTCCACAAGTACAGTAATTAATGTCAGTTTTGATGGAGGACATATTCTATGGTTTGTGCTTTTTGATTTGAGCATTCTAACTCACAATGTATGCTCATAATTTTAACGTATTTAACTTTATTCCTTTTGAAGAATAAACTTAGTGCAACCGATTGGTTGTATATGTCATTTGCTGAAAGTTTGTTCGCAGTTGCTGCTGTCTGCAGTGTTTAAAATTGTGAGATTTACATAAGCGTCAATTCTACATTTTGTGAGTGAAGGAGCAAGGTTTTTTTTTTAATATTCAAGGGAGATGTTAGCCACAATTTCGCGCGGGTCGCATGCGCTGCGCATTACGTGATTTTTGTAGGCCATTTTGAGGTAGTTTTTCCTTGACGAGCCACAAGTGTTCCACGTCACATTGTTCTCTAGACTTCCCCTATATCACGGTGTATGCTATAGACAGTTATCGTATGTACCTTGTACTTATATGCGTGAGTGAGTGTGGTTAATGAAATTGTAGTAGAACGTTTATTGTTTAATTGTTATTAACCAACGACACTGAAGAAACCTTTGTCTCGAGCCATAATGCCAATCGTCATCATGTTATCTGGTTACTGTTGGCTGTAGAGACAGCGAGCGGAAGGAAGGTTTCATCTCCGCGATCTCGCTACCGTCGGGATCGTTAGAGATCCAGCGCTTCATCAGTTGGACAAGAGTGGTGGAAGGATATCGCGGGTTGCCTCGTTAAAGGAGCCCTCCAGACTTTCGCCTGAGTCATTATGTGGAATTCATGGGAAACTTTCTATCAGACCAAGACTACGCAGAGCCGAACTCCACTTTATCAAACACCAGGCCTAGTCTCAATGACTATACCAACTCACAGCAGCATAACAATGCATGTAACATCAGTAACATCACATTTTATTTTTGTGCGCAGATGTATCACTGACGTGTACAAACCAAGAAGAAATTAAAAATACAGTAATAACTCGACGAAAACTGAATACATTGACACAGAAGTTGAGTATGATGTTATCACAGCCTCACTACACTAAACAACCGAATGCAAAGCTGTAGCGTTTCAGTTGTTTATGTATAGCTTACAAACGCACTTTCGATACTATTGGTGCTGTGAGAGTGATGTTCCCACAGACTTCCGATCCTAAACTATCGAATCCAAAGCTATTAACTTTAAATTCACTGACTATGGAAATAACTGAATGTTTAATGAGACTGATACTGTAGGATTTAAAGGAATTCTAGGACAACCAGTTTTGTGGAATGGCGTAGTTGCATCTCAAGAGCAAGTGTGATACATCACTGTTTGCAAGTTGGTGACATGAGACGCAAAGGATAGAGCATGTTTTAAGAATTCTTTCTTCTGTATACAGAAGACTCAATCAATTATGCAAAGAATGGAAGGGAGGTAGAGGAGGGAAGTGAGGGTTTTAAGACCTGCGGTTAGTCAAATAGTTCTCTAAATGGCTCTGAGCACTATGGGACTTAACATCTATGGTCATCAGTCCCCTAGAACTGAGAACTACTTAAACCTAACTAACCTAAGGACATCACACAACACCCAGCCATCACGAGGCAGAGAAAATCCCTGACCCCGCCGGGAATCGAACCCGGGAACCCGCGCGTGGGAAGCGAGAACGCTACCGCACGACCACGAGATGCGGGCAAATAAATAGTTCTCTAAGGAGCCTTTATTTCATTACAGTAACTACTGATTTCGTCGCCCATAAAGGACCAATCTCTTGAACGATTTTTTTTTTGTCTTCATGGCCGTTGACTTTTCCCAGTAGAGGTTAGCTGTTTTCTTCTCCCGGTAATCTCGGGAACTCTAGTCGGAAGTTGTTCACCCCATCTCATCTACTGCTCGATCAATATATAGTTCCCACGACAAAGGTGGCCGTCCCCTTTTAGTTCTTCTTGGGGCACACATTGACACCATCTAAGGCCATCTGTCGTTGCCCACTCTTTTTACATTTCCGAACCAATGCAGACTTTTACACTCTAGTCTGCACTTGCGATTGTGTCACTTCCACTTTTTCACATCTTTAGATGTTCTGATTTTATCTTCATTGGTAAAATCTAATTCCCCCTCCTAATCTTATACCTTTTTTTATTCGTAAGTGGCCATATTTCTGCTCTATAAGTTACTATCTTCTCAATGATACTACGGAAAATCAAATTTTTGGTCTGTTGAATAATACTATTGTTCCAAATCAGTCGATAAAGGTTCTTCGTCGCTTCTTTGTTCACAATAACAGTGTCGCTGGTTCCGTCGCCGGTTATGATAGAATCAAAATATTTGAAATTGAGACATTTTTAAAATTTTCTTCCATTTTCGAGTGCTAAATCCGTTCCTTGTTTCCCAATACACATATAGTCTACCTCGTAAAAATTAATTTTAGGCCCTGTCTTGTGAATTCCTTCTGCAGTTATTCGACATGTAAAACATGTGTTGTCTGCTGTTTGCGAAAATTATTTTGTCATCTGAAAAAAGTTGTGAATACATTCTGCTATGTCCAGCTAAGCTACCCATTCCTAAACAGTTTTGCACCTTGACACTAGCGGTTCCTCTATGAACACAAAATAAACCGAATAGCTAAAGACTTTGCTTCTGTCTCCTAATACATTCTCATAAATATATTAAGCCATTTATCAAGTACTTTTAGCCACTGCCTGGCAGATGCAATCTGAGTTCTTGGGATGATGTCGATACTTTCCCCAAATCCACAATGCTCTCTTGCATTTCTGTATATCCAAACGTGATCCGTCACGCATGGAGCCACTTTGTTCCTGGGAGAGAATTGTCATATTCTGTTCATCTTTTGTGTGTTATTCTGGTGGGACTGTTACTTCCATTAAACAAATCGGTGTGTCTATCTGATGATGATGACGTTAGCTACGATGAATTGGTTTGGGAATATGATAGGAGAGTCATGGCTTAGAGTACCAAACTATCAGTCTGGCAGGTGTGGCTAAAATTTATAATACTATCAAAATTTAACAAGTATTAAAGTATAACAAGTTCCCTAAATATCAGTCATGTACACCTGTAAGGTGTCAGGCAAATCCAACACCTTCCATGAAAACCCTGACATGATAAGCAAATCCAGTAGTATGTCAAATAGCTCCGAATAAATCGTGACATTAAATTAACCAAAGTAATACGAGTAACGAGTGAGCAAATGGAATACCACAGACTAACACAAGAATGCCTAAATGCATATCATACCTTCCCACCGCGAGACAGACGCAGTTCCGAGGGGAGAAACGAGAACAGAAGCCAAGAGCAGAACCGTGTTAAACTGAAGGCCCTACGATAAGGGACGGACACCCACGTTTCCAGCTAACCGCTAGGACCACCCCCAGCCCATGTTAAAAGCTAGAGCCCTCCAGAAGAACAGTATAGATCTTACGATAACACTAAAAGGACCACACCAGCTGCAAGTTTTAGTGTGAGACTTTTTCGCGTCTCTGTTACGTTGCAAACTTTAAAAACATTGCCCCACCACGAAAAGTATAACGTTTCTCATTGGATTGACAGAAGTTTTGTAGGCAGAGCTTAAGGTTAACATTGAGACCCTGATTGGTCAGATGAAAACACAGCCAGATAGTTTTTTTTAAACCAACTTCGGTAAATTGTAGTAAGGAGAAGTTAGGAGAGAGTTGCTTCCGAGACGGCGAGGTGAGCAGAGCTGTGATGTCCGCCGCCCCCTGACGAACACCGACAAGGTAATGAACGCACGTGATGCCACATAACAGTGCATAAAGCTTCACTCCAAACTGCAGAAGTCTCATCTGTTACACCCCCTTTTCACGTAATACTAGTGTCGATCGTCAATTAAAGCTCATGGTGTTCACATTTGCCACTTGAAGTAAAAATCTGAAATGCGATGATTTTTCTGTTATGTAATTATTGAGAAGCCGCATCAGCCACTGTAATTTACGACAAGTTAGATAAGTAATTAAAGATAATTGAGGGTCACTTAGACCATTTTGATAGTTTTCTCTTTTGTGAAACTTAATTTAAACCTAGATTATAGATGTGATATGGCATAGGTCATCCTTCGATCCATTGTAAAACTTGGAAACCCATTAAGGGAATATCCGTTCACATTTTTGTTGAACGCAGTTGGTTTTTACCATCCTGTATTAAAACATTTCCTTTTATCAATAGTGTAATTTATAAACAATGTTTTGTGAGTAGAATAAAATATCCAATGGTAAACTTAACTGCTTGTTCGACGTTATTTTACCAGCTAACTAAAAATAGGAAAGCCTTGAACCCCTTCCACTAAATTTAGTTAGTATTAAGATTCTTTTACAGGGAGTGCAGTGGAGCTGACGCTGAATTCATTAAGTATTTGGTTATATCATCGCTAGTCTCACTGAACTCTTCTGAACTCTACATGTCATGTGTGGTCTAGCGTCTCCTTACCAGCAACAGGTCCCAGGTTCAAACTAGTCAATTCCCTAAAAAACACGCTCAGAGCGTCGTTGCGCGAAAGTGGTAGGGAGACACGATATAGAACAAACAGACACCACGCAGAATGTTAGACATCCACACTTGCATACACAAACACACACACACACACACACACACACACACACACACACACACACACACACACACAGAAAGATTAAATTCAAACTTGTTGTCAGTTTTAAAACTTTCAACAAAATGGAGAAAATAAATGGCAAGTTCTAAAATTGTACTATATATAAATGTGGCAATGGATGAACCATCCAGTCTGCAACACTAAGACCTCAACGGCTTACAAGCTTAGTCTGGCTCAAGAAACTGCACAAAGACTGAAAAGTTTTACAAACTTGTTTCATCTATACATATTCCTAAATTAAAGTCCCTCGCCACGTTTTTCTGTCTGTATCGTTTTTCTCTCTATAGGCAAAGCCTAGTCTCAGGAATTACATCAGGTATTTGTCTACGTTTTCCACTAGTGGAATAGATCGATTCACTGGGGAAGTTTTTGCATGTAATTTATAATTATAGCAATGATGGCTGTGTAATATATGTATTGTTATCTTTTTCATATTTAATTGGCGTTTAGGGTAATATTTGGTTGCAATTATGGGAACTATGAGCTGGTAACTACAGAGAAGGCAGTGTTTGACAGGAAAAGCCGTAAAGTAAACAGCGCTGCAACTCCAGAGAGCAGTGAAGCCTGACCAGAATCTGTATTTATCTGTACATCTGTACGTATTATAAATTGAAGTAGCTGGTGCGTTTTTTTTGTCTGTATGTGAAGGCCAATCCCACAAACTACTTTAGGTACTTTGAAACGTTTTTAACCAATAGACTGATTCAGGACGAACGTTTCTGTATGTAATGTATTACGGCTACGTTGGACAAGTCGACTGGCCGTAGGCACTTTTTTCTATCTGTGCAATGCCAGGGCAGGGACTACTTATTCGGTAAAACAGGAACTCATCTTCCCTTAAATTTCCTTGAGTATTCTCCTCCATAGATAAAATACGAAAAATTGTTTCAATCCCCGAAACTGTTGTCCCTCCAGCCAGCTACATCACCGACAAAGCACAACAGTGAGGCGACAGCGAGCTGGGAATGGTAGGCTACACTCTGCCTCACAGATTTCCCTTCGAACCTCTTTGACTGATTCGTCATCTCGCTCCTCACCCACATTCCAAAATGTCCTAAGTAGTTAGCAAAATTATAAATTGTTCTCTGCTGTTGAACAAGAAGACCAGTGGAAATGAGAATTTGTCCCTCTTGAGACTCTCAGGAAACATTGCCAAATTATAGAGCATCTAGTAAAGCTTCTCAAGAAGTGTTAAGCTGTGTTGCCCTCTCTTAACACCCTGCGAATCAACGTATTGTCATTGAAATAATTTCTCGCTGGAAGTGCAGCTATTCGGTAAGAAGCGTATTGACTAGTCGCTGATGTCATGGTGTATACACGGTCTCCTACGTGATTAAAACGAGCAATAAACTCCTGGCAGTTGATCGCGGCGTTCAACGAGAATATTTTCGGTAGATTTGTTGAAAGTTGAATGTTAATACGGAAACAACAGCTTATTTACAAAAACGAATGGCGTAGACCAAAATCAGGTTTGATGATGTTCGTAAGCAAATGCACTTCACTGTATCTCTGTGAGTAAAGTTCTCTTTCTTCTTCCAGGGATTTAATCAATGACTTGTCGGTTTCGGCTTTGTGCTCAAATCGTAAATACTTAACTGAAATAAAAAGAAGATTAAGAAGACAGTTTTTGCTATATCGTCAATAAGACCAAAGGAAATAGTTAACACAACTATACAGAACATACAGAACTCTTAATGAAAACGTGTAAGTTTTTCAGACAGAGATGTTTAGTTTTCAGAGTTCACTTACATCTTTACTCTTACACCAAACCATACAGAGCTGCAACCCACACATATGAAGCAGTTTCAATCATAACGTATGAAGGTCAGTCAATGCTTGCTTGAAGGTTCATAATAAGTTGGCCTGGAATCGGAAATCTACATTTCGTTAAAGGAATAATGGGCAATAGACATATTCATTTACTGATGAAAAACAAATGCGATAAAATTATCTTTGGGTTGCAAAAAGTGATACACGAAGCACGCACCATGAGATGAATTGTGAAGTAATGATGTAGATGAAAACAACAGTATCTTTCAACAGGACGATGCCATTGAATATTGAATGTTGCTCCTGCGCAACAATCAAAAACCTCTGAAAACATTTGAGTCTTCTGTTAAACATATGTCGAATTCTATGGAACATCTTAGAATCCTCCATTAAGAGCAATCATATCGCGAGTAAAAACGATGCAATGAAACCAATTCCGGATTCCTGGGGCAATAAACTGACTCTAGCGACATCGAAAATGACTGAATAAAGAAATAAATGCTTCGCAGGAGTACTTACGCAGGAGAAACTACTGACGTTTATTGACGTGTCCTGTGTGGGCGTTTCGCACGCTACTAATGAAAGGATGTCCGCAAGAAGCCAAATAACAAAAGAACTTCACTGGTCTTCCAAACAAATACAGTAACAGTTTTTTAGAAGATATGACCTATATCGTTTATGCGAGCCTTGGCACTGACTTTGCCTGGTCTGTCCAAATAGTATATACTGGCATAACTGTCAAATGTTCCTAAATGGAAATAGTCCGTGAATGATACACTTGTGATGTTTCGGTGCTATCAACGCTGTATGCGAGGCAGTAATCTCCTACTGCTGGGCCAAGGGCGTGGCTAGCGTAAAGCCCAAAATGTATTGCGAACTCAGTGAATAAAACTCTCATTGAAGGGCCTCTCGACGTCGTCAGCGTGAACCCATAAAGTATAAACTGTGTGCTCCATATGTCAACTGCGTGGTCAGCAGCCGAGTAGGGTCCTATAAAGCAATGATTCGCAGAAGCGGGATAATGCCACAATACCAGACTGAGTATTGCAACAGTAAAACCATCCAGTACCGTGGCGGCTGCTGATGTATGATCTCCTACGGTTGAGTTGGACCGAGGCCTACGAGAAAGACAAGCCGCGGCGCGTATATCACGAAGGTAGTCCTGTGCTCGCTCGCTCAAATCAGCAGACAAACTACGTTTCCACACCTGTTAACTCGTAACTAGGCGTGTCCGTACAAACTAAAACTGAATCTTCTACTGGAATCCGCTATTATGGAATCTTACTGTTATTAGTCCTATAATGATGGGAAGTCCATAGGCCTACTTATAATTTGTTACGGCTGTACTGGGGTACAATAAAATAAAATTGTTGTGGATTGGCAAGACAGCCAACCCACTATGAGAGGAAGCCGAAAGGCATGCGTTTTAGCTCACGCAGGCTGGCGTGAGGTCTGGAACAGGTCAAGGAAATGAGACTAACAAAAAACGGACGTAGCTGCTGGAATACTTAACTTTAATCCATAATTGGTGAACATCGCTCTTGACGGTACATGTTTTACAGCATCAATAGTAACTGGTAATGGCGCCTTGCTAGGTCGTAGCAAATGACGTAGCTGAAGGTTATGCTAACTATCGTCTCGGCCAATGAGAGCGTAATTTGTCAGTGAACCATCGCTAGCAAAGTCGGCTGTACAACTGGGGCGAGTGCTAGGAAGTCTCTCTAGACCTGCCGTGTGGCGGCGCTCGGTCTGCAATCTCTGATAGTGGTGACACGCGGGTCCGACGTATACTAACGGACCGCGGCCGATTTAAAGGCTACCACCTAGCGAGTGTGGTGTCTGGCGGTGACACCACAAAAATCATGCTAAAATGATTATCAGTTGCATAAGGCACCACTTCCAGCATGTAATGAGTACTGTTAAGCAGAAGAGACTAAATGCTATAAACACGCCGTTGTACCATTTATATCGAGTATTGATCTTAAATTAAATTTTGCTGTTGTAGTGTTAATCAGTAAGACTTCATAATAGCAGATTCCAGTGGAATCGTTAGTACTTACCCACCCAGCTGCGAGTTAACAGGTTTAAAAACTCATTTGTCTGCTGAGCTGAGCCAGCGAGCGAGTTCAGGACTACCTTCGTGACGTACGCGCCGCGGCCTGTCTTTCTCGTGGTCCTCGGTAGGACGCATACTGAAAGGGCGGCAACCCGCAGTACACAGCTGTATGACTGGAAGCTGGCTTGTAGGTGGCAGCCGAGGATACTGCATCCCTCTTTGCTAAGTAATAGATGGTGGTGCCACCTCACTGTATGGTCAGTGGCTGTGACAAAGACGACAGCCAAGGATACAGCAGCCTTCTGTCCTACGGAAAAGATGGTGGAGTCACCTCGCTGTAATTAGCAGCTGAGATTTAGAGAACACCTGAGGACAGCGCCTCCCTCTTTCTCCAAGGGAGAGCTAGGTGCGCTATCATGGAGAAGAAGCACTTCCCTAAGGGAGCAGTGTCCCGCAGCACGATGGTGGCTCCAGGAATGAGTACTGTGGAAGTGGAGGCCTAGACCGAGAAGTGGGGCCAAAGGCCACTAGCCCGCAGGATGCCACGAAGACAGAAATATCTTCTCGGCTGAGAACAAGGTAGAGTGAACCGGGAAAGAAAGGGCGTCAGAATTGTCGTCGAGAAACAGTGACTGAGCCACCGATGGCAGCGTGACCTGGCGTGGCCAAGCCTTGCGGCAAAACTTCAAATACCGGCAAATAATAGTTCTCCTGAAGTCCGGCTAATGTCCTGTGGACAGTGTCTAGACGAGAAAAGGCAGGCACTTCGTGCAGAGCCGAAAGCCCTTGAGATCGCTGGAGATAAGCGCGACCAGAGATGTCCAGGGGTGGTGACCAGGCTGAAGTGGCACGAGGCGGGGTCCTGCGGAAGGTACGACGAGTGCTGTGAAGTCACCTGTCGGAGAAAAAGAGTGTGAAGCGAGTGTGACCCAAAATCTGAAAGGAAGAGGCGCGGGAGAGGAAGGAGGAGACCGAGGATGTGGGCCAAGCATCAACTACAGTCAGAAGGGAAGGTACAAGGAAGGGTGACATGTTAGCAGGGGATATGCCGTGGTGAGCTTGGCACGGTCACTGTTAAACCCAGACAACGGCCAACTGTGACATCCAAGTGTAGAGTGCATGGAGAGCAGCCGGATTCTATCCTATGAAACCGTCTGGCAGATGAAAACCAGAAAAACTTGGCGATAGCAAGTGACTCACAGAAGCTAGACAGTGTTGCTACGGCGAACATAGCACCACCTGGTACCGCAACCCTTGCTGGAAGTGTGAGCTGCAGCGGTTGAGTTGTTGGCGTATTGGAAGGGCGACACCATTTGTTCACTACTGTATGGTTGGTCACTGAGCCATAGGCGACATTCCACTTCCCTAACCAGCAGATGATGGAACCATCTCGCTTTGTGGTCAGCGGCCTGGACGTAGACGATAATAGGCGATAGTGTATTTACAGCGGTGCTTACTTTGATATAATGTACGTCATGTGTTTTATTTAAATTTCCTACTCCTATTTTTGTCATATTTGGGATTTTATCCCTTCTTTGTAGATACAGATGAAGTAATTTATCCCCACACAACCTTTAATATCAAATTGTCTTTGTGTTAAAAGACTTTTTTTAATTTTATAGAGGCATTCAGTAGTTGTTAGTACGAGAATATACCACAGACTATTAAACTAATGCACAAAGAATTTGAGTAGTTGTTCCACTTCCAAAATTGACGACTGCTTAAAATTGATGAATGTCTCATTTTCAGTTGTTTTAAGTTCTTCACATGAGGCACAAAAATTGCTAGATGAATAAAGTTATTTGGACAGCGAAATAACTGATGATAGTCGAAGTAGAGAGAATATAAAAAGCAGAATGGGAATAGCAAGAAAATTGTTTCTGAAAAAAGGAAAATGTGTTAACATCGAATATAAATTTAAAGTCTCCTCTGAAAGTATTTGTTTGGAGAGTACCCTTGCACAGAAGTGAAACGTGGAAGTTAAACAGAACAGACAAGAAGAGAATGGAAGCGTCTAGATGTGATGCTAAAAAAGAATGTTGAAGAGTTGATGGGTGGATAGCATATTAATGAGGGACTACTGAATCGAAATGGAGTATAAAGAAATTTATGGTACAGCTTGACTAATAGAAGAGATTAGCTGATAGAACATTCTGAGGCATCAAGGAATAGCAACTTCATAAAAGGAAAGAAGCGCCGGGGGTATGGGGCAAGGAAATGTTCCAGAAGAGGACCAAAGTTTAAGTACAGTAAGCAGGTTCAAATGGATGTAGGTCGCAGTAGTTATGCAGAGAGGTTTTGTAATAGTAGACTATAGTGTAGAGCTGCCTCAAACCAGTCCTCTCCAACTGAAGACCACAGCAACAACAACCTAAAATAAATACTGCAACATTCACATGCACATTCCTTTTAGGATTGTGATTCGTTGTCCTTGCTACCTCCAAAGCCGAAATATCTAAATGCATGAATACGTTTTGAAACTAGTACACGTGAAGACAGAGAACAGAAAATACTTAGATACACCTGCTACCTGGTTTTATCCCCAATGTACACATAAAAACATCTTTCATTCCCAGAAAAATATTCATATGTAAACTAAACAGTGACCAGCAAAGAAGGTGAGCTATTTGTCGATGCCTGTCTGATTCTACAGATGGTGTAAGATGGCCGTTGTATTTAGGATTCTGAAAATTATACCTGCCCGTCCTTATCGGTTTTATGCAATCTGCAGTGGCTTCCAAAACCACGCGCGATATTTTCACATCCTTTCTCTCGCTAAAAATGAACAGTGTCTTTTTTGTAGAAAATTTGATGTAGCTAAGTTTTGTACTGGGATACGTTTTCGCTATTTTCACTGGGGGTCATACATTTCGAATTATTCAAGAGAAATACACAGAAGCGACCTTCAAACGCATTTTTCTTGAATGACTCGAAATGGTAGCTTTCAGTGAAAACATAATATCCCAATACAGAGTTTAACTGCTTTAAATTTCTTACAAAAAAGGTCCCGCTCATTTTTTCTGTAGGACTAACAGTACGCGCTTAGCGAGTGAAAGAATATGAAAATCTCGTGCGTGGTTTTGAAAAGCTTTGCGGACTGCATAAAACGAATAGAAAGAGGCTGCTGAATCAAACTTGTGTACTGGGAGTAAGTACGTATGGTATTCAATCTATTGGTTGTGAACAGAAAGCAATACCAACACATGTTACACAGTCTATTAGACCATTTGGCAAACCATCCGCGCCTGTTGACATCTGCAGAGTCTTACCGAAGAATCGTGATGTCGGAAGTGACCTGCCATTCTTGACACCCTTACGAGATATGCTCTACGGGAAATGCCTTGATAAGCTGTAGAGCTTCTCGAGACATGCGCTCTTGCTTCCCATGCATAATGTCTTGTGTCTTTCGTATCATTTTCCCCACTGCGTACAATCGCTGCAGTACTTGAAGGGCACAAAGGGAGTCGGAGTAGAGAATCATTTTGCTTTAAGGACGCTTCATCTGATCCTGTGCCTCCAGGATCACATGTAGTTCAGCAGTTTACCTGAGATGGTTGCTTCGATTATCTGACAATTTCAGATTTCTTTATGCAGCGTTTCTACGCGCAAACGTGGACTAACAGACATAGTCATACAAAGGGAAATTGTTTTATCATTACTAGCGATATCCAGCATAATTCCACGTGAGATTGCGAATTACACCTAGAGCACTCGCAAACTGCAGTGGAGACTTAGTATCCTAATGTTTATCGCCTATACAACAAGCAACAGTACATTATAGAAGCTAAAAGACGGTCATGAAACACAGCGTGCAATGACAGATTCAATAGCAAAAAAAGAAAAATAATGCTAATGATTATACCTCTTGTTTTTCACTGGATGAATACGTAATTATTCAACGACATTCTCCTTTCAATTACCAATGTAACTATATCTGTGTTACACATAACGTTTGATAATACTGTGAGACAGGATTCAGCGATTTCACGTTTGTGGCTCCAGAGATTCTTACAAGTCAGAGTCGACTAAAAGAAAAAAAAATTTATCTCTGTTTTAATGAAGTTTTAGTCTGCGTATTTGGCCAGCAACATGAAAAGAAAACTTTATCATCAAAATATCGATTTACTACATCTAACTATATTATTTACCACTAATGTTGAATGTGGAATTGTGATTTATTCCTTTATTTGTTTGAAAATGAAGTTGAAATGCATCTCATTCACAACAAGCGGAAACTGAACACTGCCACTATGTAGTAGTACCTTTATCTGATTAATTTTAAATTTGTGAGCGGTAACTGCCGGATAGTGTTATTCATTTTTAAAATAACGTCTGGATGAGAATAACAGAAAACAATTTTAGAAGAGCACTTCTACAGAATTTCTTACAGAGTAGGATAGCACATTGAACATTATACTGAAAGAGCATTTCTGATTTAAGTACAGATATTCTGTTCTTCCTGTTACACTTTCTTTGAAACACACTTGCTATTAACAGCTATATGTCTCCTTCATAATATTACACGAGAAGGACAGAGAGACAGAAAACGTATACCTGCATTGAATCTACATTAACAATCAACGAAGATGCCCACATATTTTTATAATTTTTCTTTTTTTCTAACTACGCAGATTAGTGACCAGAAAACAAAACATTCTTTATATCTCAGTGTATTCATCTCAAGTTTCTTTATATGTTTCGCTGATTTACCCTGCGCCGTCGCTCCTTGATTACCCTCAGCCCTCACTGCTTCCACTAGAAATTACCGTTTTTGGCAACAGAATGGGCCACGAGAGTGTCCCTCTGCGTACTGCCAGACCGTGGCGAATAAACAAGATTTGTAATTTTAATCACAACCCATTTCGGAACCATGGGTTCATGTTCCTTTGAGAATTTTAGATTTTAGCTCGTTGTCATGGCACTCATAAATGCAATGTACTTAAAAATTCTAAATTAATTCAATATCTCCTCAAACAGTACAAGATATCATTGATTTCTATCATTAATATACTTCTTTCTGTGATAAAAAACGCATTGCCTTTCGATGCTCTTAGTGGAAATTCAACTGTCTGATAGTTGAGACCCATGCAGACAAGATAACATCCAAGATTGTCTTGTGTGTGTGTGTGGAGCTAAGTTTTATAAGTTTTGGTTGTTTCACATGAAGAAGGAATAAAGAAAAGACATGCGACAGTAAAAAATCACCGTTCATTGGGGATTTGACTCGTGTCTCTGCGAATATGAAAAGAAAAGTAGGTGACAGTTTACCGTCCCATCGACAATGAGGTCATTAGGGACGGAGCACAAGCTCCGATTGCAGAAGTATGGTGAAGGAAATCGGCGGCGCCCTTCCAAATGAGTCGTCCTAGCATTTGCCTTAATCCATTCAGGGAAATCATGTAAAACCTAAATCTAGGTGGTCGTACGGGTCCGGAGTATGCTGACCGTTGCACTATCTCGCTCTGTTCTCTTTGAAGGTACAATCACAGGTTTCTTAACTTTTGCCTATATGCAATCACTGTATCTACCGAGAACAAAAGAACAGTAGCTTACTTAATAATTTTCGTTCTGTGTATTTATTAATAATACCTAATCTGATTGCGCAATCTGTTTTTTCATAGCTTACGTCATTTCAAGGCTAGTAATATGTCAGCTTTGAAAGAGCGTTGCACTTTACCATTAAGGGGTGACAGAATCCACAAATATTTATCTGAATACCTGTCCTCTTCACACAGCCTGTGCTTGTCTTCTACACGGCCCACGTTGTTACTGACACCCGTGGAAAGCGGCTTGCCGAACTTGCCGCACATCCAACAGGTGGTTATGAAGATGATCTCCTTGCCCGTCGTCGGAGAAGACTAAAGTTTGCGAACAGTGCTGAATCCTTACTCAACACTTTGCACACCACTGTGACTAACTGCGAAAAAACATCCGCTGTTTCTGCATATCGTCTAAGCAAAGAACTTATGAAACCTGAAGGATACGATGCAAAGATAGCAATTGTTCACTTGCTGATTCTATATATACACGAATTCGTGAAGTTAGTCAGCTAGATAACGATGATGACAAAAGGTCAAGTGCTGCAACTCCCTTTACTAATAGAATACCAAAATATATTTTCAATTTTTCTGGAAATAATTTATTGTCTTGAGATAACTGTGGCTATTATTGATCGTAAATAGTTATGCAACTATGAAGAGTATTACAAGTTCTCACACGGAAGGATCCGCCCACACGTATTTAGGTTTTCCGTGGTTTCAGCAAGTCACTACAAGAGCTTTTTTTCAACGATAGGAAGATTCCTCTTCCCGTCGAATCAAATCCGCATTAGATATTCATCATATAACACATGTTTTAAAAAAATGACAGTTACTTTCGATAGTCTTAAATGTGTCGTTTTCAGAAGAATATTTCACAGAGTGAAAGCTGCTGAGATTGCGTGAATTAAGAGAGATGCTTATTTCTTTGCATATAGTAGAGTTAGCAGTGAGAAGACGCCATACATCAACTCTAGACCATGCTGCCCTGGTCAAAGCGTTTACATCTGCTTATACTCTGTTGAGCCAAAATATTATCACCACCTGCTTATTTGATTCTTGGTCCATCATTGGCGTGCAATACAGCAGCAGTTCTGCGTCCCAAGGCTTTTACAGACCCTACGTAGATCTCCGGATGGTACTTGGCTCTATATGTCTACGCAGAGATCACACAATCCTGCAAATTGTGGGCCAGAGTTTTGTAGGCGAGAGCTGGTGCTCGATAGAGTCCCAGATGTGTCCCATCAGGTTCAGATCAATCGAGCTTGGTGGCCGAGATATCAGCTTTACTACTACTCAAACCACCATTGTACGATTCTTCCCTTACATGACGGTCAGTTATTTCGCTGGAAGATGCCACATCAGGCAGAATGGTTTCAGGGGGTGCCTTCGATTATTATCACAGGTTCCATGGAAGCCACGATGAATGTTCCTCTCCCCCCCCCCCCCCCCCCAGTGTAATAGTGCCCACATCGGCGTGTATCCCTGGCATGTTGCATGTTTCGAGTTGATGTTCGCCTCGACTACGGCGAATCCGGACACTAACATCGACATGATGTAAAAGAAACGTGATTCTTCCGATAGGGTGACAAGTTTCGATTGGTCTACGGTCCAGTTTCAACGATCACGTGACCACTCCCGTAGTAACTCACGATGTCTATGGAGCAACATGTGAATACTTTGAAGCCCCATGTACAACAGTGTGCACTGAAAGGTGTTCTCCGAAACACTTGTGCCTGCACTAGCATTGCACTGTTACCATCCGCGATAGTATCCCCGGCAGACACTAAAAATTCGTCCATGTTCCACCTTGGCGGCTCCTGGAAGCCAAATCGTCTGTTTCGGTGACCAGTAGACTGCCAGATAGGGGGAAATACTGGGCAAGTTGCGGCCAGCACAGAGACTGTTGCAGCACGGAGGAACGACCGAGCGTCCAAGTCTGAAAATGAAGCATAAATAACCCTATGGAAGCTGAGGGATGCCATCATACTAGAGACAAAGCTGAGTATCGTAAGGAAGGCTAGTTATTATGCAGCAGTAAGTACTGAAGAGCCGAAGCAACAGAAAAAAGCCTCTGAAAGGTGAAGCTGCGACAAAGTCACTAGGAGAGCTGACAGCGAGGCACACAAGGACTCGAGGTGCCATAGCCATCCTCACCGCAGAAGATTGCACGGGAAGAGCCCACTCTTCTTAAGAAATGTCTGATGCTGATTGCTGACCATCAGGTGCGTAGTTTTAGCCCGTGTTTCGGTTTCAGCTATCCAGTGTGAGGGAAAGCTTTGGAGGTCGACCTTTGGCATGCTTCGCTGTGGTCGATAGTCTATGGAACCACGAGTCTTACTGGAAGGAAGTTGCTGCTGACAGCTGCACTGCCAACTTCTGAGCCAACGCTGATGGAATGCGGAGGCTGCCATCGCCCTATAGGCCTGCTGGAGACTTGACTTGCGTGACCTAGACACCGTCCGTCATCCGCCTTCGAGAAGGGGACAACTGCTGTTCATCCTATTCCTGTGGCAGACACTGATGCTGTCAGCTCCTGTCTCCTAAACTAGCTCTGAGGGCCGACCCATGCGAGACAGCGGGTACTTAAGGTGGATCTGGGGTCTGACTCCTGAGCGCAAATCTTCAATGTCAATGTGTGCGCTTCGGAAATCGATGCGTAGAACTGGAGGCCGCTAGAGTCCACGGTCTGATCACTGCACCGTGACGCAACAACCGCCAACTGACGCTTCACTGCGCTGGCCGTGCTGCAAGTCGAGCACACGCCGGCCTTCCACTGCTGATGACGCAGTGCTCCGCCGCCCCAGCTGAGGCGCGGTGCTTTGGAAGACAATCCTATATTACTGCCTAGTAAATGTGTTATTGTCAATTGAGTTCTCTTGGTGTTCTCGAGCGTAACTAGGTCCTCCTCACCACATCACGTCCGACTCTCTTCTGACAGCTATAGGAGTCTGGGACCAGATTCCTACAGTACTCTATCGTCATATCTACCACAGACTGCTGCCTATCATACTTTAAAGATCAGGCAAGTCCCCGACCCCACCGTTCTCTGATGAGGCGTTGGCGTCCTGCAACTTGTCACCTACTCGTGGTTCCTGTTGTGGCGTAGCAAGACAGCCACGCCACGGAAGTAGCCGAAAGGCACGCGTTTAGTTCACGCAGGCAAGAGATAGGTCTGTAACAGGATACGTAATGAATGCTATATAGAAAAGCACGTAGCTTCTGGAATACTTAACTTTAATCCATCCTTGGTACATCGCTATTGACGATATAAGTGAGACTCCATAGATACATGCAATGTTACTAATGGCGCCTTGCTAGGTCGTAGCCATTGACTCAGCTGAAGGCTATTCTAACTATCTGCTCTGCAAATGAGCGAGGCTTCGTCAGTGTGCATCGCTAGCTACGTCGTCCGTACAACTGGGGCGAGTGCTAGTCAGTCTCTCGAGACCTGCCTTGTGGTGGCGCTCGGTCTGCGATCCCTGACAGTGGTGACACGCGGGTCCGACATATACTAATGGACCGCGGCCGATTTAAAGCTACCACCTAGCAAGTGTGGTATCTGGCGGTGACACCACATTTCCATTGACCTTCAATCACTTTCCTTAGATGCACACAGCAGGAGCACGTAAGCTTCCTACCAGCTTCGCCGTTTTGTACATGTCGTTCCCAGGCGCCGGGCCATAACAGTCTATGGTTTGTAAAAGTCCGTTATGAGAAGTGTTTCCCCCATTTGCTGTATCATCCCTAGAGTGACTCCTCATTCCTCTCTGCTCCGTTTATATACTTTTCTTATCGTCTTACGTGCCTGCGCCGCCACCAGACGGCATTCTGTCTCGAGGTGGACTTTGGTCATAATGTATTGCACAAGTGCTGTTATTGAAAAACACCTTGTACCTGAGGTAGTAATAATAAGGACTTACATACCGTGGGATGGTGTAGAATATGACTATCGAGAAACGTATGCGAGTTTCGAGGCGCCAACGTTTACATAATGTTTTTATAAATGCTTAAAATCACATATCTCTGGCCGGCCGGTGTGGCCGAGCGGTTCTAGGCGCTTCAGTCTGGAACCGCGTGACCGCTACGGTCGCAGGTTAGAATCCGGCCTCGGACATGGATGTGTGTGATGTCCTTAGGTTAGTTAGGTTTAAGTAGTTCTAAGTTCTCGGGGACTGATGACCTCAGATGTTAAGTCCCATAGTGCTCAGAGCCATTTTTTTCGCATATCTCTGTATGTGCCTCTTAGATTAATTCTTGAGTTGAAGATGTACCTACTTGTAGCTCATATACAAATCAATAAACACACATACACGAAACAGTTGGGGCACATCACTTCACCTTTGATCATCGACGACACAAGTGTACTGCACATTTCGAACAGGTATTCAACTTCACATTCTGAACACATGAGCAAATATACTTTCACGTGTACTACGCTTTCCAGTTATTAGTCTGGGACATGTAGGTTTGGACAGAAACATGACAACAGCGAGAGAAATGCTAACTTGAACGTAATAGCTGATGCCAGCCAAGCCTGCAGATTTCGTTGTATTTGACCACGAACGGCACCTGTGCAATGTCCTCAATACGTTGCAAGTGTCAGTTGTGGTCAGAAAGTGTTTTGTGAAGATGTGAATGCATTAAGTAGGAGTTAAGGAATTCGAACGTGAGCAAATTGTTGGTGCAATATGATGCGTGCTTCCATAACCAAGGGAGTCGAAGTGTTTGGTGTTTCTGGAAGCATCGTATCTGAAATTCATATCACTTAAAGGGAAAGCGGAAAATGTATGTTGTGTGATCGTGACAGATCGCCGCTGAAAAGGATTGTGACAAAAAATAAGAGGAAGACAGCTGTAAAAATCACTACAGAACTGAATGTCACACTCACGGACCCTGTCTGCATCAAATGTTCACGAAGCTCGATAAGTAGGAAATTGCAGAGCGAGTTGGAATTCCAAAACTGCTGTCAGTGATACGAATGCCTGTAATTGGGAAACATGGTGCCAAACCCATAAAATCTCGACTTTGGACCGATGGAAGAGAGTCATTCGGTTGGATGGGTCTTGTCTCACACAGTTTCTAACTTCTGGCTGAGTTTACATTATACGAGCGAAAAATGGCGGGGGTTATATAATGATTTGGGCTGCCATATCATGGAATTTCATGAGACCCATGATTACTTTGTGAGGCTGCATTAAAACCATGGATTATGTGACCATTTTGGATGATCAGTTCCATCCCATGGTACAATATTTCTTCCCCAATCCTAAAGCTGTGCTCCAAGCGAAAGGAACCCTGTTCACCACAGCTCGCATAGTCCAGCACTGCTTTTGTGAGCACGAGGTTGACTTGTATCCACAATGGCTCTAAACATTCATCATACTAACTTTCCTGACCTTACTAACATTATGCACCCTTCGGGATATTTCTTGATTCAAAGATACCCCAACACTATCGATGTACATGAAGCAGCGAAGACTTTGGGAACGACGTTCAAGTGCGTTAATTTGTTTTCTTCAGCTAAGTTGGTATGGGAATGTGTTGAAAACTTCCAGCTACTCGAAACGCAGGTAGAGCTACGTTTTAGCCGCCACCTACCTGACGAACGCAGGACAGAGAAGACTTACTTTGAACTGGCTGCTCTACAAGATATCGAAAATCTTCATTAATCCCGAATGTGTTCCTACAGATCCTTGGTTGTCCATATTTTCTACATCATTAGTCAAAACCACATTCAGAGCGTATTACCATCGTGGAATTTCAACTATCTGGTCGTGCATAACGGCCAACCCATAATTTGACACGTGCAGGGGCTGACATGGACATTCTTGCTTCATGTATTCTTTCTTTGTAACCATTTATGCTTTTACCCAATGTTCCGAGGCTTGCGTTTTCAGTAACACACAGTCACGCACTGTGTGTCTTTAGCATCTGGCCATATGTACACTCACATCGTCAGTGATCGCAAGTCCTGACTTTTCTTTTTTTTTTTTTTTATTTTTGGCTACTTTCATATCATTATAGATTTTTCGAACTGGTTGTTACTGATTTTGTACGTCACCTGAGTAATCTGCCATAATCCTAAACCTATCTTTCTCATGGTCACAGTCTCACATTTTCGTAACAGACAGATATATGTACACACTCTGACATAAAACCTGGCCGGCGGCTGGGCCGCCGCAGTTTCCAGCTCATCGCCGTCTGTGAGATGGGACTAATAATAAAGTCATGCTGATAATACTCTGAGTTCAGCTATCTTCACAAAACGGCATTACTGTAGGCTGTGGCAGATCCTGGAGGAAGTCTTGCCGTCTGTTCGAACTTTCCTTCAAAGCGGACACACGTTAACTAGCGGTAAACAGCGCGGCGTCTGAGTGAAACGTTTTGCGTTCGAAACCGCTTGTTGCCTATCATCTGAATGCTGAAGTCTGGCAGCACGACTGAAATCTATTTGATTTTCTGACATACCGGTTATAATAGTTCCAGCCAACAACTTTTTTGCAAAAGATTTCTTCGCGGACTGGCTGCCTCTGAACGCCGCATGCATCAGAGCTCTCTGGTATTCACTTGCCAGCGCGCTGTTGCGCTGCCTCGCACTTCGTCGAAACCGTCAGTTAGCGCTCTTAGCTTTCGAAAGTATAAAATGCTTTACTGTTGTTGAATGATGCGGCACAAAAAAAAGAGTCCACCGTCTGCAATTCACGATCGGTAGTAACGGAGGCGCACGACTGGATTTTATTAGATGAGTATTGTATTATACTAGAATGTAAGGTATGAGTACCGCCAATCCAGTATGACTACCTTACTACGTTGTTTAATTTTATTGTTAATGCTTCACATCTTGTTTCTTTCCCTTTTAGGAGCGTTTCTTCATGCATTTTTTCGTCAGGAATTCGTATGTCTCAAGCCACAGTCAGTAACTGAGGCGTAATAAGTTTTACTGTCGTGGTTTGATTTCTTACGGTACATGTTTCGGCGGCGCGGTTACGTTCGTCCATTACCTGCACCTACCTGTGAACTCGTTGCAGCAGATCGCCGTTAGAAAAGTCGAGCAGAAACCTACCGCACTGCAACTCGCACCAGGCTGCATGCAACGTAACTATTCTAAGAATCGAGAAAAGGCCTTAATTTTGAATGAAAAGTGGAAATACCGGCAAAACTTCGGTATATTCTGAACCTTGAGATGTACGTGCTCACTGCCAAGCCCGTGGTAATCTTAACACAGTCTTGCACAAACCCTTCCATTCACATTAGCAAGTTTATGGTAACGTATTTCCCGAAATATGAACAGCTACTAAACACGTATTGTTCCTAAATGAAAATGCTCGCCGTACTATTAAGTTTATCGGGGTCAAACGCACTCACGTTTTTAGTCACCGATCTGCTCAACATGCCACACGGAATTACTGTCTTTTCTCGCACACAAAATTACTTTAAAAAATCCTTACTTTCTAAAAAACACACCGGAATATATATGCCTTCACTTTAAAACACTGTTGAAACATGTAGCACAACTAAAACCGGCAAATTATAACTTCCTTCGGAGCTCATAGTACACACGACCGTACCACTGAAAGGCTGGGCTCCGACTCCCTTCGACTGCTGTAAGCATTCTATACCTCGAATAGAAAAGACGCGCGAAGAATACTCAGCTGTGATTTGTCAGTTTTCTTTAAGGCCAATAGAAAAACATTACTCTCCCGTGTTGTCCCGCGCTTTTGATGACTAACCAATCAACAAATAACGCACTTTCGAATTATACTTTTTCCCGAAATAAATGTTTAACATTCTGATATTTTTTTATACTTTACGTTACTAACTATTTTCATTTGCACTTGTATTATTTTACTTTTGCCATAAACTTGCTTAACATATATGATACAAAATTTCCCGTTGTCTGCATTCACAGTCTCAAAACTGTCTCACACTACAAATCTTTAACATATTGCAGCGTGTCAGCAACTGTGAAATGTACAGCAAATAAACAATTTTTTTCAGGCTTCAGTTGCAAGGTAATTTTACTCGTTTACCTAGGTTTCGATTCCAGTAATGGAATCTTCTTCAGAACAAAAAATTAAATTATTTTGTGAGCCAAACACTGGCCATGTCACAGATTAAAAATTAAAACAAAAAAATTTTTAATCTGTGACATGGCCAGTGTTTGGCTCACAAAATAATTTAATTTTTTGTTCTGAAGAAGATTCCATTACTGGAATCGAAACCTAGGTAAACGAGTAAAATTACCTTGCAACTGAAGGCTGAAAAAATTGTTTATTTGCTGTCTCACACTAGTTCGTACAGCATTCATCAATAGAGCAACCATCTACATATTTCCTTTAGACCACATTCACGCATCATTCACACTAGTAAAAGCATTTACAAAACTGTACAAACATAAATAAACAAAAGAGCCTTCAAGAAATAAACAGACCAATTCACAAAAACATTCTCGTTACTTGTTTCTCGAATGTCTCTGCACTACTGGACTCCGATGGTCAAAATTCTTAACTACATTATAATTCTTTTTGTGTAGCCCTGTCCACTACTGTCCTCTAGCAGATAAAAATTACAACTACGTACTTGACTGAACCCGCTTCAGACCATCTGTCACTGAGCAGTCTTGAGTCATTCTCCCGAAACACAGGCTCTAGACAGGAGCGATACAAGGCACCACGCCTCAATGTGTACGATAAACTGTGTGAATTCGTGGCATTGCATGCTATATGGCAACGTAGAAACGCTGCACGTTTTGAAGTCCACGTATGGATTCATAGAGAACTTAATGCTGACGAAAAGTGATGTTTACAGTATTCAATTAGATTGAAACCAACGAAGTGGCCCACTTTTGAAGCTACCCAGAGTGGAATGAAGTTGCTAACGTTGCTGTCATTAAATGTCTACCTCGATGCTTGATTCCTGTTTCATAGATTTAGCACAGATGAGCTATATTCACCTGGAGACTATTCACCTGGCATATGTGTCCTACGTGAAGAACGAAACTCAAATTCGATTGCTTGGCGGTCGAGCCGTAGCTCTTCAGAGACAGAAAGTGAAGAAGTTTGGTTTTCACAAAGCAGACATATATTATCATTAACACAGCTTACTGAGGCGAACTACTGAGAAGACTTAATGCGTAAAGATTTTCTTCAGCACCATTAAATAAAACGAAAAATAATAACTTAGTGTGAACTGGTCTGCATCGCGATCAGATGTGAGAATTCAAACCGCCATTCCATCACAAGACAGGTATGGAAGAACTGATCTAAAGAGACGGCGATGGGAGCAGGTCTCTGCCATCGCAGTATTAATCGCTGAGCCTCATGACGCAACAATAACGATGAGACCAGCTGTAACTTATATGAAATATCGCATTCGCGATGTTCAGAAATTATGTTTTTTGTCTCAGTGTCTCATCTTACATGAGGGTTGTACAGCGTAAGTTATGGAAATGGGAAGGCAGTTCGAAGTGAATTTAGCAGTACGGTTCAGGAGCACATGTGGAAGTAAGTGCAATATCACAGGGTTGTCAAATTTTTGCAACAATGTTGCTAATTCTTAGCTGTGTTACGGTCAGCTACAGGGTATGTAGCGAGCTGTTTGTCGTGCTCATATTATGCAGGCGTTCAGACGGGAGGCGCGAGCAAGGCTGATGTGGATTTGGCGTAATGCATGGATTTTTCTTAGCATTTGGATACTGAATATGTTTTGGCTATTTCTGAAAAAAAATGAAGAAAACTATAGCGATACCTGTCGGCAGTGCTAAGATCTGAACCAGCAACTATCCCTGCTTTACATCACGAGATGAGCATGGCGCCACGGAACAAACGTTTGCTTTGGTGGCAGTTAATGAAGACAGCTCAAACATGAAATACAAAACCAGTGGAAATATGTGTGGAATTACGTTCCTGGCGTCGAAAAACTAAATTTGCCATCTCGATCTCATATGAACGCGATGACTATTCAGATTACCTCATCATTATGATAAGAGAATATAACGAGAATATAGCAGACTCGCTTAGCACTAAGCCCGAAAGTGAGTGAACTGTCACGAGTTGCCAAACTTCCTCAGCAGCACTGCCAAGTGTCAACCGTACTGGCAATATGAAGGGCATCGTGGACCGCGCACAATGGCCTCACTGTGTCCACAGTCCGCGCCAGCCAACCCTCGGTGGAGCTGCGCCACCAGATGCCTGCCTTAGACACAGCTTCGAACCGACAGTAGATTACATCATTGAAAAATACAAATGAGTTGCTCACTTATCCTGTTCGGTTTGTAGAGAAAACTTATTTCAACAAAACTAAGAATGTGTGCAAAACGACCTCCTTCAAAATCTCAATGAAGAGTTAGATACAAATGGAATCTATCTACGTCCAGTCTAGTATCATACACAACTAAATATCAGAAATACCATCAAAAATTATATAAAGTAGGCTAATACATAAATGCCACTCAGTAATAAATGAAACTGTGGACTCACAGGTGAGAACTGAACATATGACTACCGAAGCACCGACAAAAGAATCAAATGTGCAGCTGTACACTTTCATAGGTTTTTCCCATCTAGATCTACCATCAGGAATGCGTACTAACAAGCTTATTCATTGCTTCCGTGATTTATTCCGTCTTGTTTGATACCAAGATGATGAACAAAATACAGATTTGTGTCACTGACAGTTGCTTCGAATCTGTTCAGAAACTTTGTCTTGTTTTGTTCTACATGTGCATCTACATCTACACAGATACTCCGCAAGCCACCGTATGGTGCATGGTGGAGGGTACCCTGTACCACTACTTGTCATTTCCCTTCCTGTTCCACTCGCAAACAGAACGAGGATAAAATGACTGTCTATATGTCTCCATACGAACCGAAATTTCTCGCATTTTATTTTCGTTGTCCTTACACGCAATGTACGTTGGCGGCAAGCAGAATAGTTCGGCAATCATCTTCAAATTTCGGTTCTCTAAATTTTCCCAATAGTTTTTCTCGAAAAGAACGTCTTCTTCCCTCCATGGATTCCCTTTAGAGTTCCCGAAGCATCTCCGTAACACTTACATGTTGGTTGAACCTGCCGGCAACAAATCTAACAGCCCGCCCCTGAATTGGTTCCATGTCTTCCTTCAATCAGACCTTGGTCGGGTCCCAAACACTCGAGCAATACTCAAGAAAAGGTCGCACCAGCGTCTTATACGCGATTTCCTTTACAGATGAACCGCTCTTCCCCAAAATTCTCCCAATAAATCGAATTAGACTATTCGTCGTCCCTACCACAGTTCTCACACGCTCGTCCCACCTCATATCGCCTTGCAATGTTACACTCAGATATTTAAACGACTTCACTGTGTCAGGCAGGGCACTAGTAATGCTGTTTCCGAACAGTACAGGTTTGATCTTCCTACTCATCCGCATTAACTTACATTTTGCCACATTTACAGCTAGCTGCCATTCATTCCACCAACTGGAAATTTTGTGTACGTCGTCTTATATCTTCCCAAAGTCACTCAACTCCGACACCTTACCGTACACCACGGCATCATCAGCAAATAAGCGCAGGTTGCTGCCCACACTGACAGCCAAATCATTTACGTATACATAGAACAACAGCTGTCCCATGACACTTCGCTGGGGCACTTCTGACGATACCTTCGTCTATGCTGAACACTAAGCCGCCGAGGACAATGTCCTGGGTTCTAATATTTACGAAGTCTTTGAGCCACTTGCATATCTGTGAACATAATCCATAAGTTCGTATCTTCGTTAACGGCCTGCAATAGGCTACAGTGTAAAATGATTTCTGGTTCAAATGGTTCAATTGGCTCTGAGCACTATGGGACTTAACATATGAGGTGCCGACCGGGATGGCCGAGCGGTTCTAGGAGCTACAGTCTGGAACCGCGCGACCACTACGGTCGCAGGTTCGAATCCTGTCTCGGGCTGGATGTGTGTGATGTCCTCAGGTTGGTTAGGTTTAAGTGGTTCTAAGTTCTAGGGGACTGATGAACACACAGAAGTTAAGTTCCATAGTGCTCAGAGCCATTTTGAACATCTGAGGTCATCAGTCCCCTAGGACTTAGAACTTCATAAACCTAACTAACCTAAGGACAACACACACATCCATGCCCGAGGCAGGATTCGAACCTGCGGCCGTAGTGGTCTCGGGGTTCCAGACTGAAGCGCCTAGAACCGTTCGGCCAGTGCGGCCGCCATGCTTTCTGGAAATTTAGAAATATGGACACTGCCTGTTACCCTTCATCCATAGTTCTGAATATATAATGTGAGTTTCGCACGAGCTATGCTTCCTAAAACCCTGCTGATTCGTGCACATAAGTTTCTCAGTCTCAATAAAGTTTATTATACTTGAAGTGGGGAATATGTTCAAGGATTCTGCAGTAAACAGAAGTTAGGGATATTGGTATGTCATTTTGCGGGTTCATTCTCTTACCTTTCTTATATACTGGAGTCACCTGCGCTTGTTTCCAGTCGCTTGGAACTTTGCGCTGGGGGGAGAGATTCACGATAAATGCAAGCTAGGTAAGGAGCCAGTGGCGTAGCGTACTCTTTTTGAAACTGAATTGGGATTACATCGGGACCTGGTGATTCATTTGCTTTCAGATCCTTCAGTTTTTTCTCTGCGCCAGGTGATGTAAAATGGTATTCGCGATGCAGACGGCTATGGCTACTCCTGCGGGAATGCCAGGAGGCACGGAGTGTAAAGATCCGCCACTTGAGACATTCAGCAGCTCACTTAAAACTGTAGCGAAAAGAAGTGATAAGATGCAGTTTTTGCGGAAAAATTGGGACTGTTTTCGAAAGCAACTACTCTTTTAGACAGGGAGCACTTTGAAACTATGTGGATGAGGCACTGCTGCAGTGAACACTTTCTCATTGCCATAATCGTAGCTGAGGTAGGCAGCTCGTAACGAGAAAGATGACAGAAGGGGGAGCCTACGCACGAGACTACCTTTTTACAATCAAAAAAGTTTAATTTACTAATTCAACGTATTACCTTAAGTGGGAATATTTCATCGAGATGACAAGAAGTGAATTTAGCAGGATCAATCTGTCCAACACCCACAAATCACTGTTATGACAATTGAGTTGCCAAAAAATGCCTACGGCGTTGCAAGGTATTGACTACACTAATGGCAAGAAGAACACATGTTCTTAGGTGCAATCGTGCAAAATCTGATTCGGACATCCAATATAGCGCTAGACACTGCTACAGATTTCAGATGTTCTTTATTTTCGAATCACTGTACGGAGTAACTAGCAACTTAAATGATTTGCTAGTATGCAACAGTTAAGGGCGTTCTGAATTGAGTTCTGACTACCAGACGAAATCAAAGAGACAGGCAAAAGTGAGAGAAGTTAAGCATACATTCCGTACGTCACGAAGAGATGGGGTGAAATTAAGATTAGTTATGACCTGAATGGGACATATCGTAGCAAGGTATTTTTTCTATTACACTTCGATAGTATTCTTCTTATGAATATGCCGATATTTTTGTACGAACTACATCCTTATGAACAGTCAGGTAGTAAACTGGTAGAGAACTGCACCAAATTGGGGCACTGCGCCAACCCTGTCCCCGTTCCAGGCGGTAAACATGCTGCTGTTATTATTATTTTATTTCTTTCGGTCTGAGGTATACTGTAAATGGAAAAGCTCCTTCACCAGAAGCTGTTGGCATTTATTCACAAAGCTCCCTGAGTGATCATGCCGTAAACATAACATGTAGATGACACTTATAGTTCTTTTGATGCACAGACGTAAATATATGGGCAATAAACTGTAGGTCGGTGATGCAGAGGGAGTTTTGATATGTAGGCAGTAAAATATCTGATGGTGGCAGAAGTACAACGAATATAAAATGTAGATTGGCAAAAGTGTGAGCAGCTTTTTTCAAAAGATAAACATGCTAATATCAAAGATAAATTTGAATATTACAAAGTCTTTACTGAAAGTATTTGTCAGTCTTCTTAGTGGTGCAGGTTATTGTCAGTACTCATAAACATTATCCCTACAGAAATATTACCCACGATCAGAGTCACAGAAATGGGAAAAACAATTGTTAGGATATTATTCAGTCTTCTACTCTGTTTAGGCAGCAGGCTACACCATGTATCTGAAATCAGGAGAACATGGTGTCTCAAGCTAGACTGGACAGCTTTACTGTCTGTTAAGACAGAATAACATGCAACAACACGAAGTGTTGTCAACATATTGTCTGTAGACGTGGAGTCGAAAAACTATCCAAACATTGCCGGACTGTTTTAGATATTGTGGGAGACTATACTACTGCTAATTTATTTTTCTCTTAAATTTATCTGCTGTGTTCTGTAAACTTACGAAAGAACGCTATTGAGTATGCATTGTACTAATAGAAATGAATAACAGCTTATAATGATAATGTTACGAAGAAAGACTTCTTTAGTAGCCTAAACTGTTACATTCAGTCCACATTTGTACTGAAGCAGAGTTAGAGAACTACCACAGACGTATGCAAACCGAGCAGTAAGGATACATACATAACAAAATCCAGTGCTACAGTTAAGTCAGCACAATTGACAGAAGCTGAAAAACAAGGCACTAAAAGGTGTACATTTCAGCAAGTTTTTCTCTTTTAGATCCACAAGGTACAGAATCAAGATAGCGTTAAAACCTATAGAAGAGAAGTTGTTTTACGGTTTTCTTACTGATTGTCGATCTGCCTGCTAGTGGCTCCTTCACAGAAGAGGTAAAAATTTTGACTCTGAAATCAAACACATTCTTGCGCTTGAAGGGAGAACACTTCACCGCTAAGATAGCATACAGCTGCGGCTAACAGCTCTCCTTTTTTGTGTCACTCATGGCCAACACAAAGAATTTACAGCTTTAATAGCGAAGTAAGCTGCAGTTTCTGTTAGACTGACCTTTCTGGACTCAAAACCTTAAATTTGCTACATCTACGTCATCCCTTGAGTGAAAATAATTCAGAAGATTTAATCCAACTGACAAAAAAAGCACGAGTGAATTTACCAGTATAATTCTGAAGCAAACCAGGAAGGAAATCGTCGGTCACATAGTTGCCAAACATATTCTATAACGCTGCGAATTCTCCATTAGACTAGCGACAGCCAGAATACGGCTGCTTAGGCGATGTGAATCTTGAGCTGGCTGCCACAGCGGGAAGCTTGCCCTATGAAGACGCAGTGTCAACGGCTGGCGCGGCATTGGCTGGGAGCAGATATACCCTGCATAGGCCAATGACTTTTATTCACATTTCCGTAAGTACGATTTGGATCTAAAGAGTAGTTACGAATAATATCCGTATGTACTGACTGTAACTCAAACATATTAAAAAAAGAGCAGAGACATTTATTTCGGCGGTCCTCCTCCTCTGCAGCTGTTGTAGGTCCTTTTTTTTTATTTTCTATCTTAAGCAAACTGCAAACTAAAAAACTCATTACCTGGAAGCGATTCGCATTTTCAGCATCTCCAGATACTATAAACATTTTGATTTTGATGTTGAAGCTCTTTTGTCTGTGTTTGCTTTAACAATAATATATGTTTTTGAGTTGGGTCCGCCTTTAGCAAAACACAATGATGTTTTTTGTCCCAGACATGTTTCACTGCAGCTGCAGCATTATCAGTGGGTTTTTATTATTATGGCTTCTTACCACATGGTGTGGTCTTCCTGCTGTATTACGTTTTTACAGTGACTGTTTTTCTTTACAGTTTGTCACCTGCAAGTTTTCTTTTCTCGTCATCTTCTTCTTTGTCAAGTTCTATGTTCTGAGTTGTCACTGTCACCGGTAAACAGTGACAGCGCCAGTGACAGTGACAACTCAGAACATAGAACTTGACAAAGAAGAAGATGACGAGAAAAGAAAACTTGCAGGTGACAAACTGTAAAGAAGAATAGTTACTGTAAAAACGTAGTACAGCAGGTAAACCACACCATGTGGTAAGAATCCATAATAATAAAAAGAAACCACTGATGATGCTGCAACTGCAGTGAAACATGTCGGGGACAAAAAACAAAATTTTGTTTTGTTAAAGTCGGATCCCACTCAAAAACATATGCTACTATAAACATTATGACTAAGGAACACTCATATTACTTTTGTCCTTGAAAACATTTTTCCTTATGAATGCTTGCATTATCACCACTTGTACTACATAAAATCATAAATGAAAAGATAACATAACACTTTTTGTCGATGTTCGCGTTTGGTGATCAAATTTCATATGCTGTGAATAACATACACAGGTTGTCCGAAAAGTTCCAGTTCCAAAACGCTGCAGAAAGAGAACTTCTGCTAAGAATGAGTTCAAATTTGAATAACGTATTATTGATACAGGGGGAAATGCCTGAAACAATAATAATAATAAAGTAACGAAAGCCGGCCGGGGTGGCCAAGCAGTTAAAGGCGCTACAGTCTGGAACCGCGCGCCCGCTACGGTCGCGGGTTCGAATCCTGGCTCGGGCATGGATGTGTGTGATGTCCTTAGGTTAGTTAGGTTTAAGTAGTTCTAAGTTCTAGGGGACTGATGACCTTAGAAGTTAAGTCCCATAGTGCTCAGGGCCATCTGAACCATTTGAAAGTAACGAAAGTGTTACCAATAGACGGCACTGTCGGAGTCTTAACGCTAATGGGGGTCGGATACAAATGAGGGATTGAATCGCAATACGACGGCTACATTACACCATTCATACTGTTCAATGTGCTCGTACATTACAGCACAAGTTTGGCAGTCGACATTTGTGACTCTGTTCGTTAGATTAGCCCATCCACCACGACAAGGTCGTACCACATCGGATGGGAAAAATTGGTGTTTAAGCGTCCTGAGGCAAAAAACCACATAAAAGCAAAATGACATTGAGGTTATAATTGTCCTGGTACCAAAAACAGCATATAAAAATAATACGATATCGGTTTTTAGTTGTCCTGGAACCAAAAACAGCATGAAAAGCAATATGACATCGGTTTGTAATGACCCTGCTGCCAAAAGCTCTGTAAATAGAAAACTGACATCTGCTGCTCTTTGTCGTGAGACTGACTCTACGAGATGTTCAAGTTACTGTCCAACATTTTCTGCCACTAGGTAAAATCGAGGAACAGCACGTCCCACAATAGAAGGATGTCTCTCAGTGGTCACATTCAGAATGCGTTGCGCACTGTGTGGCTTCAGTTAAGCTCAACATATTTCAGATAACCCAGCAGCCAGAAATCACACGGATTTAGATAGGGCGATATGGACGGCCAGGCTGTAGTGAAATGGCTTCATAGCGTTAAACACTGACGGTACAGGTAACAGGGCCCGCAGGACTAATCTTCTCGAAAAAGTACGGCCCTACGATAAATTTTGTCGTCAACCAGCACCACACAGTCACCTTTGCAGAATGAAGCGGTACTGTTTGATGTGCGTACGGGTTTTCCGTTGCCCATATTCTGTAAATCTACGCGCAGACACGTCCTTGGAAATGAAAAAATGTTCAAATGTGTGTGAAATCTTATGGGACTTAACTGCTAAGGTCATCAGTCCCTAAGATTACACACTACTTAACCTAAATTATCCTAAGAATAAACACACACACCCATGCCCGAGGGAGGACTCGAACCTCCGCCGGAACCAGCCGCACAGTCCGTGACTGCGGCGCCCTAGACCTCTCGGCTAAACCTGCGCGGCCTTGGAGATGAAAATGAGCATATTCTGTCCACAGAATGTTCCGTTCATTGTCCACTTCCACCATACAAAAAGTTCCAGAGCGGACGTTTGTCTTGATGGCAGATGAGAAGGAACCAACTCCTGAAAATGGGGTATTTTGCATGCATAGCAATGAAGGATGTTTCATAAGATTTTATGCACCGTGCTTGAAGGCGTGTCCAGTGTTCGCTGTGCACTGCATGTTAGCACATCACCGATTGACTCCTCCTGCAATACTGTGCTCACATCTCCGACAGACTGCTTTCCTCCCTCTTCCATGTAGCACCCCCCCCCCCTCTCTCTCTCTCTCTCTCTCTCTCTCTCTCTCTCTCTCTCTCTCTCTCTCTCTCTCTCTCCCCTCTCTCTCTCTTTTTGTCCAGTCCCTTAACATTCATCAGTCCAGCCCCTTTTTTCATAAGGCTGAATGTCCACAACTTCTGCGGGGCTACTGGCGCACAGTCACCGTTCTTGTAAAAGAGCTTCACCAGGAGCGCGCGATCCGTCATGGAGACAGTCGTCTTAAGCGTCTCGGATGCAAACTGTGGAAAAGCCTTGTATCGCACGTCTTTCTGTGTGCATATTCTGACACTTACAGAGTCATCTATTCGTCATTTTTCCATTAAATTTACATTTTTTAATTTTTATTTATTTATATGTTCCTTCATGACGTTTCACCCAGCTTCAGTGTTATGCTGTTCATATCTGACGTCATTCTGAGCAGTGATGCTCTTTCTACAGTGTTTTGAAACTTGAAATTTTACTGTGGACACCCTGTAGTTTCAGATCACAAAAGCAAATCCAGCACAGGGAATTTTTCGATAATACCGAAAAATAGAACTCAAAAGCCGTGAAGATAATTAAACAAGTGAATCGATGCAGTGCCAGTTCGATTCCAGATCCTCAAGACATGAAAGGAGAAGCAGTTGAGATGAGAATGTGAAACCAAAGAGACGTATCGTCTATTCTAATGACTACAATATAACTGCTGGTAACGCCTTGTCGGTAACAGCGAGAAGCACATAAACAACGAGCCTTTCAATTTTCAGATAGTTTCTGAAGACAGAGAAGGACAAAAGGCCGGCCGCTGTGGCTGACCGGTTCTAGGCCCTTCAGTCCGGAACCTCGCTATTGCTACGGTCGCAGGTTCGAATCCTGCCTCCGGCATGGATGTGTGTGACGTTCTTAGGTTGTTAGGTTTAAGTAGTTCTTAGTTCTAGGGGACTGATGACCTCAGACGTTAAGTCCCATAGTCCTCAGAGCCAAAAACGAAAGAAGCAAGAAAAGGTTATCCTAGGTGAGCATGAGACTGAATTTCTATGGAGTTTGTCCTGTTGGCACATTTCGCTCATAGTTTATTTTTCAAATGATTGATGCTCGTAACGACCCCTGTAGAGTATCACAACATTCATATGTGAATTATCGAAGTGTTCTTATTGGAAATGGCACTTATCTGCGCCCCTGTACCTAACAAAACATACACACCATGATACACACCATGACTCTAGATTTCTACTAATATAACTGTTTGGGTTCTTGTATCCTCCTGTCTGTTCTCCTCGCTCTCCCACAAGCAATCCTTTTCAGTAGGCAGGTCTTGCGAAGAAATCTCTCCTATTCTTACTTCTCACCTTTTATCTAGAGTTTGTTTTCCTTCTTCTTGTCTTCTAAGTTTCTGACTACTTTTTCTCTTTGTTGCATGTTTTCCTCACTTAAAGAACAAATAGATGCACTCCGTCTTAACAACTTAATTAAGTCCAGCTTTGGCTCACATCTTGCCTAACACAAACATTCTGCAAACAGCATAGAAGAGAATCTCCAAATACTCCATTTTGCCAACAAAGGCACAATACTTGACCTTCTTGAAACAACTGAAATATTTATCTACACAAATACAGCACCTGACTACCTACTCAATGATCAAATTGAACTGAGAAAAAAATTTTTCCTTCAGAACTTTGAAGATCTACTAGTTGAAAACAAGTAACCACTCAACAAACCCTACACTGCCTCTCCACCCCCCACCCCCCCAAAGACCCCCCTCCCTCTCCTTACATCCTAACTACACCGGTGCCAATGTACTATATTTCTATATGTTAAAGCCCTCTACTGCTAACATAAATCAGTACTTTTATACATATTACTTCTAGCTGGAACAAACAGGAGCTGCCTTTACCAATATTCCAGATCACTTTAATGCTAGAATAAAAATAAGTCAACAGTTAAAGAACTTTTGTTCATGGTTTTTAAGTATAAAGTGTACAGCCATACAAACAACTTTAGTCCATTACAATCACTATAACTTTTATACATATACCTTTAGCTAAAATAAACAGAATCTATTCTTGCTAATACCCAAGATCATGTTAACTTAACAACAGAAATAAGTCAACAGTTCATCTGAAGGTTAGTTATTAATTTAAATGCAAATATAAAGGTCGTAGTCTAACAGACAGCTGCATCTCACTGCAGATACAATAACTCTGTAGCCTTGATTCATAGATATCCATGTTAACGCCAATCACATAAATAAATGCTATAAACTGGCTGTATTATACATAATATACAAATAGAAATAAGATATCAGATCACCTCAAGTTTGTTCTGGTAGTACTTTATTTATTTATTTTATTTTGTACTCTCATGTTATCGCCAGTCTGATTAAAAAATTTGCCCATATATCGACCTTAATACATGTAAAGAAGAACAAATTACATCTGTGTGCAAGGTAGGTCAATGCCATATCTTTCTGTCAAGACCTTTGTTACAAGCAACAGTTGTAAAGCGCATGCTGGATGCTGGAAAAGTCTCGCTGTCAGAGTGTAATTAATATAGTTTGTGTCGAAGTGATACAACAACTGGACATCAAACAGGAGGCAGACAGATGGACACTAACCGAAAAACGCCGCCTATACTGTCGCAGTAAGTAAAAAACTAAATTTACATCCATATCGACAGATAAGCTGCACAGAGCCAGCACCCAGCATTATGCTAGCAATAACGATGTAACTTCCTGAAACTATCTGAAGATGAACCTGAAAAGGTTCTAAAACCGGTTCATGGAATAAAACATAATTATTCAAAAAAGTGACTGGTTGCAGTTTTCTTATTCACATTCTATATACAGTCACGGTTCTAAAATATCCGTAATGGATAAGCATAATTTTTCCTCACTTGTTTGTCTTCTTCACTCTCGTCGTGTAGTATTACTTGTGTCACACGGTGTTTCAATAACATTATTTATGGTTTCTTTCAACAAAGCTATCTTCCTACTATTGGCTTCAGACAGGCCATAACAGCTTATACTATTTATTTCTTCGAGAGGAGAGATAAATTCATCGCTACTGCTTTCAGCTGCATCGTTTTCTTGATGTAACTGTTTTATTTTATTGACATTGAATATTTCAGATTTTCTACGACTTCAGCCAAAATTCTGTTGTGAAAAGGTTTGTTTTATTGGTGTCACGAGTTATTATTTCATCGGATACGCATCTTATGGCATCACAACTACCCTCGCAATCACTTTCATTATGATGAATTTCTGCCTTTACTGAATATACCTTAGAACCGGAATGGGTTTCTGTTAGCTTTTTATAGTATCATCTTCATTTTCTCCTTCGAAAGTTACCTTCATTTTGACAATCCTCTCTAGTCGGTGTTCGTGTTCGGAGAATGGGATTATCTCATCAATATCTATTCGCGCGTGCGAAGGAGTCCAACGCTTTTTCCTTCCCACCCTTTCTAAATTGAGGGTAGAGCCTCTTCGAGGTCACTACATCTCGTTCGACTTCCCATTTTTCAACCCTTCATGTACTTGACAAAATTCCTCATATCACACAACTTCATCCGATCCGTATTGTAGCCTGCACCATTTGTTACCTTTCGCAACAATATTCCCCTCCTTCGGTACTTGCGAACCATCTTCTTCCTCTTTCATGATCTCTGTTTTCTTCCACTCACTATAAGTCACTCCTTTTGATCATTTTCAATTTCATTTACCACCTTAGTGATTGGTTTTTCTCTAACGCCATGCGTTTGTATTCCGGTGTTTACTGTCTTATTGTTTTGGTTGTCCAACTTGTTTCCTTTTACAGGGTGGCTAATCAAATTTAAAGAAAACATTTCCTTGGAAATTCTAGGAATTGGAAGCAATAGGTCACGATGTGAAGGTTGAGAGGGGGTGGGGGACGAGCTTCTCAAACTGTAATACACTGGCCATAAGCAGTAGTCTGATCGCAGTTTTTAAACATGGTTAATTTATGTGAAATAAAATTCGTGTACTTAACGCACTTAGAAATATTAGGTTTTTCTAAATTTGTGATTTGTAAAACTCAATAAAATCGAATTCCAATGCTAGGTTAAAAATATGGAATTTCCTGAGATTTTATTAAATCATTGAATTTCCCTGAAATTTCCCTGATTTTTGCTGCTAAAATATAATTCCTTGAGAATTACAGATTTTCCAGATATTCTACAGGAATCAACACCCAGAGTTAAACTATGTTATACCTTTCTGGCCCTATACTTGTGCTTATAGTATTTTTGCTGACGTCTTTTCCTGGGCCAGTTTCTGCATTCACCGCCCGACGGATCCGAAATCTGCGCAGGCGTTAGTTATCCTCGTTTCCGTGCCCGCTAAAATTGTTGATGTTACCTCTGCCACAATTACCAAAACTTTCTCTACCACGTTCTCTCATTGTAGTTATTTGGGTTTATGTGTTACCCATTCCAACCTTCTCTTTCAAGTACAGTTATTTGGTCGGGTGTTTCACGCCATCTATCATCGTCTTCGGCCTTATCTAAGAATTCATATACCGTTTCCTGATTACTATTTACGTATCCTTCCTAATCATCGGACAGTTTCTTCCATAACTCTTATACTGTCTCTGATTTTGAACGCCTCTCTTTTAAATATTCTTCTCTCTTAAAGCAGGACTTACAATAGTCCTTCATGGTATAACGCCCATGATTCTCTAACATTTTTAATGCGATGAATTCTTTCCACAACTTATCCTGTTTCTTCACAGAAAATAAGTCTCTAAAAACTTCTCTCTGTACTCAGAGAACGTCATATTTAACGTGTCTAAGTGCAGATACCATCCTTCTGCTCTACTTTTCACAGCATCTCTTGCTAAACTATTTTCTTCCTTATGTCTCATCTCCTTTGATGACAATCGTTTGCAGTTGTTTATGGAGTCCACTGGTTGCCGACCTCCTTGTTTAGTTCGATGACTGTATTTTTCCTCTTTGCTCAATAGCTCTGATTTTTGCACAATAAAAGAAATATTCACTATATTTTACAGTTCTATGCGTAATAGTTCTACTTTATTACGAATTTGTGTAGTCATGTCATCAACACTGCTTTTTACTTGGGCAAAACGAAGTCAGCTTTCGTATCCTCCATCATTTCGATCTTTATTAACGGAACGAGTTCCTGTAATGTATTCCATACTAACGGTTCTACTCTTTCTTCTGTCTATTTCAGTATCAAATCTTACGTTGATACACATTACTTGGTTTTGGACTTCTGTTAAGTCACGTTTTACTGAAGAAGTAGAAGTAAAGAGTTCAGTAATCATTTCTGTAAATTCAGTATTGCCAAATTTGCATTTTTCTTATTCTTTAAGTTCTTATGTGGATCAGAGATTTAAGGTTTCCAACTTCTATGTCTCAGCTTTGATTTACCTTTGGATTTGAGCCTCCAACTTTTGCCATAACAAAGGATATTTCACTGAATAATGACTTCACTACCTATCTTGTAGTTTTATCCTCACCACAGCAGCGAATGGATTGTCGACTGGTATAATGTTATCGTACGACTGTCCCTTTGTAAATGGTAATAATTCCACGAACGTTTGCTGTCGTAAGCTCAGAAGGAGCAATTTAAATTTATTATTTTGGAAGCAATTTAAATGTTACTGAAAAGAGTTTACTTTATAATGATTAGTTTTAGTGTTCTACTTGGAATAAAAATGGATGCAAGCTGTGACATTAGATGTAGCTCAGCGGCTACCATCAGTAAATTTTGAGTTACGAATTAATGAAAATTAAATAACTCGAAAATAGGTGAGATTAACCTCAACACCAGCAAGTAATTTAGCAATGTGATCAGAAACATGAGACTGATACAAATTCACTTGAAGCTGTCTTTTCCAGATTCATTAATATTAGTTGGAATTACGACATTCTTCTATTATTGTGTTTCTGTAAATTTTATGCGATATTTTGACCGTTTAGAGTTACACAGAATTACACAAAAAAATGACAAGGAAATAGGATACAGTTTATGATTTTAGAATAACGAATTTGAGAAAGAATTTTTAAATTAGTGACTTTATTCAACAATGGCGTATGAAGTTCTGGCTGTAATTTTAAATACAGTTCTATTCACTTAGATTTAGTGAACATTGTTGCCTTGTTTATCATAACTGTTGTGTTGCTGCAGTTGGACATTACGGAATGATAACTGACTAGGCTCTTCATGATCCCTTTGAGACTGAATTAATTTATTACTACCACGCTGCTCGTGGTAGCCTTTCTTCTTAATGTAGCATTAGCTTCAAATTCCGTCATAGGCTAATGCTGGATAATCTTCCTTTGAAAACACTCAGTTCACGCAGACGACTTTGCGACACAAATGCCGCTGGCACACCAACTTATACTCGAACATGCACAGTTTTAAGCCTCAAAAAATATTCACATTGCCAGACATGACACAGTTGGGTGCGCACAACAGGTTAAACTGCGTAGAACTGTCACTTTTTTCTTCTTTCTGCGCCTCTCTGCGCCAAGGTCATCCGCAATAAAATCTTTGTCAAAAGTACAATCTATATTCTAATATTACAGTCGTTATAACTATTGCAAACATTCATTACTATACTCTTAGTTTCGTTAAATAATACTCATTAATTCATTTTATTTTAACAGTTAGTCAAAGATCCTTAACATAATTTGAAAAATCACTATCACACGTATCTGTTTTTATGGTTACAGAGTAACTGAAAAATTTTGAAAAAAATTATTCAAGTTTAAGCTGTTACGTTTTAAGTACTTGATCGCCTTTAGTGGATGAATATTCTACAGTGAATAAAATTTTGTTTTCGGGATTCTGTGGCACCCTCTTCGAAAAGCCTATGGATTGCCGAAACCTGTTCATTAAGAAAAAAGTGAAAAAGCTTAATCACAAATGACAGCCGTTTATTGAACATATACATATGAAGAACAGAAAAGCATATCTCTCGGAACTGAAGGAACACATGTTGATATCAGATATATATACTCTTCTGATCACCCCATATAGGTATGTTCAAGCGGCCTGCCAGATATAATTAGTGTCACTTGTTCTCATCGCGTAGATGATTGTGCATGAGACTGCTTGTTCTCATCGCGTAGATTACGGCGGATGAGACTACTCAGCCTTTGACTTGGGTTTGCTCCTTACTTTTGTACCATGTCCAACTTTTGTAACGCTGTCTTAGTCAGTCTCAGGAAACCGTATGAAGAATACGTTTGGTGACATCGTCTCTGGCGAGCCACTTGAATTCGTGCGCGCAGCGTACTGACTGGCCAACTTCATTGCTAATTAACTCGGAAGCGGAGCAATGTATCAAATTCTGATCACTGTATGTTGATTGGTCAACTCCAATACTAATCAATTCGTCATGCTGTGCCGTTTCCGAGTTAATTAGTATTGAAGTTGGCCAATCAGGCCAGCCAGCCAGAGACGGTGTTGCCAAACTTCTTCTTCATTCGGTTTCCTGAGACTGGACACCAAAGCGAAACAAAAACTGGCGATTGGCCAACTTCAGTGTTAATTAATTCGACATGTTGGTCCATTTCCGAGTTAATTAGGACTGAAGTGGCAAATCAGGCCATTATGCACACAAATTCAAGCATCCCCCCACAGACGGTGTCATCAAACGTGTTATTCATTTGGTTTCCTAAGACTGAGAATGAGACCAATGCAAAAACTGGACACTGGACTGCAGTAAGGACCAGTCACGCGCCAAAGGCTTAGCACGCTCGTGCACTATGATCTACACGATGAGGACAACTAATTGTATCTAGCGGCCACTTGAATTTGTGCGTGCAACGGCCTGATTGTCTAGCTTCAGCTAATTAACTCGGAAACGGTGCTACGTTTCGAATTTTTTTAACAGTTACTTCTCAGCACAGCGTACTCTGCAACACCTATATGCACTAATGTACTGTGCATGGCGCATATTATATCGCCACAGTATGATTTTTTCCAATTTCATTTGCATATTGACCGAGGGATGAAGGACTGTCTGTATGCCGGCAGCCGTGGCCGGTCGGTTCTAGGCGCTTCAGTCAGGAACCGCGCGACCGCTACGGTCGCAGGTTCATATCCTGCCTCGGGCACGGATGTGTGTGATGTCCTTAGGTTAGTTAGGTTTAAGTAGTTCTAAGTTCTAGGGGCTGATGACCTCAGATGTTAAGTCCCATAGTGCTCAGAGCCACTGTCTGTATGAATCTATGCGTGCTCTAATATCTCTTGCCAAATGGTTCAAATGGCTCTGAGCACTATGGGACTTAACATCTGAGGTCATCAGTCCCCTAGAACTTAGAACTATTTAAACCTAACTAACCTAAGGACATCACACACATCCATGCCCGAGGCAGGATTCGAACCTGCGGCCGGACTGAAGCGCCTAGAGCCGCACGGCCACCGGGACAGGCATCCCTTGCCATATTCCCACGGTCGCTGTGCAATGCATCCAATAGCAATGGCATAACAGTCTCAAAGACTTATTGGAATACACGTTCTCTTATTAAAGCAACAGAAATTCGCGAGATCTACACCATCTTTTTACAAAAGATTCCTATTACGACTGCCAGTGGCTACAAGCTATAACATTATCTTAAGAACATACCAACGTGAGTATGAATTCATGCGATGTATGCTATCATGGCTTCTTGGTAAGGGCTGTCAACAATGGAGCAATATTCTAGAGGTGGTTAGACTACAGTCTTGTGTGTGGTTCCCTTTACAGATGTATTGCATTTTCCCCAGAACTTTTCTAACAAATAGTTATCGCCTGGCCTAACACACTATTCGACAGTTGCTAAGGAATAACTGACACCAATGATAGTAAAATATAATGTAGAAGGCGGACGTTTTAACTTCAGCTAAGCCTGTGTACGAACACTCTGCGTGCATTTGACGATGTTTGACGAAGGTTGTTGTGGTATGGAACCGATTAGTATAACATTCCGTGTGGTAAGGCAATATGTCTGCAATACATCATTAATACTGAATGACCTTGCTTTCCAGGTTGGTTTGTATGCTCGTAAGCCTGTTAACTGCATCTCACTACTATCACAACAACGTCGAGAAAAAGTTCGTTGGTGTAGCGAGCATGTTGGTTGGGGTAGACAAAAGTGGTCCGGAATGATGTCCGACGAATCGTGCTTCACTGTGCCAAGTGAATCTGGCCACCAGCTAGTGTGTAAAGAGATGAGAACATTTTACACACCACATTATGTTCATGAACTTCACCGGTATGGTCTAGGCGTTGTGGTGTGGGAAGGCATTATGCACGGTAGCCAAACAGCGCTGCATGTCTCTGCGCGAGATACCGCTACAGCACCATGGTACTGCAGGAAGATTATTCTGGATCATGTCGGTTTATTTAGTGGTGCAGAGGTCTAGAATTTCTGTTTATGGATGGAAATTCCCGCCCACTCAGGACGACTGAGGTGTAGGGCAGCCTGGAAAGTGAAGATGCTGAACGTGTGGAACGGCCCAAGTATTACCCGGACCTGAACCCTGTAGAGCATGGCTGGGATAATCTTGGCAGACGTATTTGTCAAGGAGCACATCGTCCTCCTAGCGTGCAAGAACTGAAAATCACATTCGGAGACGAGAGCGACAATATCCACAGGGATTCCACAACAGCTTGCTAGCCAGTACGAACACCAGATGCGAAATGTGCGTTAGCGTCCGAGGAGGACATATTCCTTACTGAGAGTCCGATGTCGTACATTATGTTAGGAATCTGACCTGTGTCAAACATGAACATTATTTATGTCTGTTAGAATGTTTTCCCATTGTGATGAAATCCGTACTGCTTTCAACATAAACATATCAATCCACCTCTTTTGCATAGGTACTGTGTTTCATATCATCCATGACTACCTGTAATTCTTCCTGTGAATGAAGATACGAGTCCAATTAAACTGTGCGCTTCAGTCCGAAGCCGCGCTGCTGCTACGATCGCAGCTTCGAATTCTGCCTCGGGCATGGATATGTGTGGTGTCCATAGCTTAGTTAGGTTTACGTAGTTCTAAGTCTAGGGGACTGATGATCTCAGATGTTAAGTCCCATAGTGCTTAGAGCAATTTGAACCATTGTTCCTGTACAACGAAGTTGTGTTCCTTAGCAATTGTCAAGCTTTGTACTTATTTTATGTGATTATGCTATTTCGTATCGCTTCTTAGTACTATCACCAAATACTTTATATGATGTGACGTGCTCAAGATGTTCACCGTCACTTTTGTAATCAGATACTATTGAGAATTTTGTGTTTGTTATTTTCCTTTTGCAGAACTACTTTGCTAAGCTTGTGCCAGCAGACACTTTTTAAAAGAAAATACGAGTATTTCAGCTGCGACTGGGGCGTTACTTTTAATTCCAGAAAGGGGAGCACACGCGCGCATTCGCACAAGCGGACCAGCGAATCCCTACGACCCTTGTTTTATTTAAAAAGCCACAGAGCGCAGCGTTCAGACCAGATAATTTTTGGTTCTTTTTCCCATCGACGCGAACAAACAAACAAAAAAATATATTTGTTGTAGGAAGCGTCCGGGGCGCAGGCCGAGTCTACATTATGGATGTGGCGCACGCGACACGTCGCTAATCTGTCCTTACTTCCGGCCGCACGCAACCGGGCCCGAACAAAACACGCGCCGCCATTAATAAGTGATGAGCGGCGGCGTATCGAGCGATCGCCCACCGACAGGGCATTGATAAGCCCGCCGGCAGGCCCGCCAAAGGCTTCGCTGCTGGAGCCGCCCACGCCGCTCGCAAACCGACGCGCTTCCTCGTGCGCTCGAGCTCCAGTGTTTTAGTAGTCAGACACGGTACCCGACTGTAATATGGAGTTGTCATCTGCCTATTTCTATTTTCTGGCATTCAGTCGAGCCCCCATCTGTAGATACCTAAATCCACAACTCTCGTCGATGTCGTTTTATGCAACACCACACGACAGAATAATAGTGTTGGACAGTTCGATACGGAGATGTGAAGCGCATAGTCAAAAAGTTGCATAGTAGCTGGCAAAGTATACGAAGACATCTTAGACCTGTTGTACAATTTTTGTTTCTGAAACTACACTACTGGCCATTAAAATTGCTACACCAATAAGAAATGCAGATGATAAACGGGTATTCATTGGACAAATATACTGTACTAGAACTGACATGTGATTACATTTTTACGCAATTTGGGTGCATAGATCCTGACAAATCAGTACCCAGAATAACCACCTCTGGCCGTAATAACGGCCTTGATACGCCTGGGCATTGAGTCAAACAGAGCTTGGATGGCGTGATGACGTGTACAGGTACAGCTGCCCACGCAGCTTCAACACGATACCACAGTTCATCAAGAGTAGTGACTGGCGTATTGTGACGAGCCAGTTGCTCGGCCACCATTGACCAGAAGTTTTCAATTGGTGAGACATCTGGAGAATGTGCTGCCCAGGGCAGCAGCCGAACATTTTTTGTATCCAGAAAGGCCCGTACAGGACCTGCAATATGCGGTCGTGCGTTATCCTGCTGAAATGTAGGGATTCGCAGGGATCGAATGAAGGGTAGAGCCACGGGTCGTAACACATCTGAAATGTGACGTCCACTGTTCAAACTGCCGTCAATGCGAACAAGAGGTGACCGAGACGAGTAACCAATGGCAGCACATACCATCACGCCGGGTGATACGCCAATATCTTACACGCTTCCAATGTGCTCTCATCGCGATATCGCCTAACACAGATGCGACCATCATGATGCTGTAAACGGAACTTGGATTCATCCGACAAAATGACGTTTTGCCATTCGTGCACCCAGGTTCGTCGATGAGTGCACCATCGCAGGCGCCCCTGTCTGTCATGCAGCGTCAAGGATAACCGCAGCCATGGTCTCCGAGCTGATAGTCCATGCTGCTGCAAACGTCGTGGAACAGTTCGTGCAGATGGTTGTTGTCTTGCAAACGTCCCCGTCTGTTGACTCAGGGATCGAGACGTAGGTGCACGATCCGTTACAGCCATGCGGATAAGATGCCTGTCATCTCGACTGCAGCCGGCCGATGTGGCCGTGCGGTTAAAGGCGCTGCAGTCTGGAACCGCGTGACCGCGACGGTCGCAGGTTCGAATCCTGCCTCGGGCATGGATGTTTGTGATGTCCTTAGGTTAGTTAGGTTTAACTAGTTCTAAGTTCTCGGGGACTAATGACCTCAGCAGTTGAGTCCCATAGTGCTCAGAGCCATTTGAGTCTCGACTGCTAGTGATACGAGGCCGTTGGGATCCAGCACGGCGTTCCGTATTACCCTCCTGAACCCACCGATTCCATATTCTGCTGGCAGTCATTGGATCTCGACCAACGCGAGCAGCAATGTCGCGATACGATAAACCGCAATCGTGATAAGCTACAATCCGGCCTTTATCAAAGTCGGAAACGTGATGGTACGCATTTCTCCTCCTTACACGAGGCATCACAACAGCGTTTCACCAGGCAACGCTGGTCATCTGCTGTTTGTGTATGAGGAATCGGTTGGAAACATTCATCATGTCAGCACGTTGTAGGTGTCGCCACCGGCGCCAACCTTGTGTAAATGCCCTGAAAAGCTAATCATTTGCGTATCGCAGCATGTTTTTCCTGTCGGCTATATTTCGCGTCTGTAGCACGTCATCTTCGAGGTGTATCAATTTTAAAGGCCAGTAGTGTACTTTATCACATGAGCGTGGCAAGTCACATACTAATCTTTTCACTGAGTTACGTACCGAAACTTTTTTACTTCTATGCTTTCCATTTTGATATCTCCTGTTAATTCCGTTGTTTTAAGTGGTGAAACACACTTCATAAGGCAACATTTCTGAACCATTTATGACAGATTAGGTACTATAAACGGAATAAACTTACGGACAATTCCATAACCTATAAGACTACACCGCTAATTACATAAAGAAAGACTGGAGACATTTTGTTAAGTGTGGCAGAAGTAACGTATATCTTTGCTCAAAAATACCGTGCAACTTATGGCTAATGCTGGCTCGTTTTTTTTTTTACGGTATGATTCCATATGCTAACAGTTGTCCAAAGATGTGAGAGGGTCGGCTGCGTGGGTACCGTTCCTAATACAGAAGCAGTGCAGGATCCATGAAACACCATTGGTAGGTTTAAGTGACTCATCCTGTATACAGATTACTTCAAATTCTTTGCATTAGATGTCCAGGGATGATAGATCGTCATGCGGGAACAATTTCAGAGACAAAATGTTCGCTGCCGCTTCTTGGGGACTCTATGCGCCTTTTTACTGAATTCGCCGGCCCTGGGACTACGAGGTTTCACGAGACTTGATAAGGCCTATTAATTTCACGAGACTTGCAAGGCCTACTTTCCAGATGCGCAGAATCTGTATACTATCTACCGCAGTAAATATTGACAGAGCGATTTTCATCAGCAGAAACTTGTGAGTCAGTGTCTCTAAGCGAAGAAAGGTATTTTTAAAACACGGCCTACCCCCTTCCACGTGCAAGAATAACTAGATTATAGGTAACACACACTGCATACGAACGTAGCAAAATCAGCCACCTGTCAGGGGTACAATAAGTTCTAAACACACTTAGCTTCGCCAGTTACGGTCAGCGAACATTTTATCTCTAACAAAAGCTTTCCACATGACGTGATCCGTCACCCCTACAAGTTTGACGCAAGGAATTTGAAACACCATGTATAAATAGTGTGTCCGAGATTCCACACATCCCATGGTGTCTTGTACGGGTGTTATTCACTCAGTAATGCAACACATGTTTTTCTCGGTAAATTTCGGTTGAAAAAACGCGGAATTAATTGTGGGACATCGTGAAATAGTCCCTTTTCATCCCCTGAGTTTCGTGAAGTTCCAATAGGTGGCGGCGCTTTATATAAAATTCAAAATTGCGTTTGTTACAAACGTATGTTCCAAGCTGAGTTTGTTTTGGCGGCAAACCAGAGTATTGCAGATATTCATAGGCGCTTGCAGAATGTGTATGGAAACCTGGCAGGGAACAAAATCGCAGTGAGACGTTGGGCGAGACGTCTGTCATCAACGCAACAAGGTCGCTCTAACTTGTCCGATCGCCCACATGCCCGCCGGCAGTATGCTGCAGTGACTCCTGCAGTGCTGGAAAATGCTTACATTCTCATTCCAGGTGAACGACAGATCGCAAACACCTCGCTGCACAACTGGACGTCTCTGTTGCAAGTACTGCTATACTCGTCTACCAGTTGAGGTCATAACACACACTTGTCCCTTTCGTCTTCTCCGGGTCGGATACTAATTAAAGAAGTACATGGTTGCTAATGGTTTGATATTAAACTGGAATAAGGCACCGGATTCAGAGTGAAAGTATTACCAGGAAAAAGTCAGGTGCTGTCATAAATTGATCGTTATTGTGCCATTTACTTCGCGCGATATCGATAGACTGAAATAAAAAATCAAGGTAATAATACGGAAAGTAGCTACTGAAATTTTCATCTGAAATGATGAATTAATTTTGACTCTGTTTGGGAAATACTGCCAATGATCAGTCGCCAACTCACTTAATCTGAGTGAAATCAATTAAAATTCTTGACTTTGAAGTTAAATTAAGTTACTATTGCAGCATGTTGGCAGGCGTGGACAGTCACAAAGGCACCGACTCGCCCTCATTATCAAAACACAATCCAGAAAAATCTCAATCACGGACAAAAGCAAACTTGCAACTATTTCACGAAATTAATTACTAGTTCTTTACGCTGCCAGTTACGTAATGACTGAGTTCGCTACTTAGACTTATTGTTACGTAAATTACTTCGCATACAGAGTTGTCTGAACATGAAGTATTGTTAAATATACTGCTTTGTCAAATAACTTGTTAAAATCAGCACTTAATTAGCAGTCCAAGAACCTAACTTCTTGTTACGTAAATACCTTATCGCACAAAATTGTCAGAACATGAAATATTGTGAACTATACTGCTTTGTCAAATTATTTGTCAGTAATCAGCGCTCTTCTTAAATACTGGTTAACCTTGATCCTTTCCGCTGGGCCCATTACTTCTCCACGTTACGCCTGCCTGTATCGTACGTGGTACATGCAGTTATACATGTCTTGCGTCCTCTCGCAGCAGAATTCCTTCTTTCCGTGCGACCCGCTCACTCGCTACTAACCGACTCCCGTTACCACCTAACACACACTGCCCGACTGTGCCACGTTCCTACGCCCAGCGACAGTACGACAATGACAATAACGAAATCCCCTGATGTGGCCAGTGCGTATACTACACTTCTTTACATTCTCTTTCATTGGTTATTTTGTACATAGAAAATTATTAAAACATACATACATCACAATAATATACACAACGTATTTATACACTTCATTTAAATGTACAGGAAAAAATTTATGTGTGGGCACTATGTTGTCGCCTTAGAAGTTATTCAAAGGTTGCCCGCCTAACAAAAGACCACAAAGAGCAACGAAGAAACATCTGTGTGGAATTGTTTGCGCGTTACGAGACTGACCGTGACAATTTTTTGCCGAACATCGTCACAGGCGTTGAAACATGGGTTCACCACATCGAGCCGCAAGCAAAACGACAATGTATGACTGGCACAATACCACCTCTCCTCCGAATAAAAAGTTCAAAGCTGCACTCTAAGCTGGTGAAGTCGTGGAGATGGCCTTTGCGACTCTGAAGAAATTAATATGTTTGAAATTCTCCCTAATAGTGCAACGATCAACTCTGAAGTGTATTGTGCCACCTCAGGAAATTGAAGAAACGGCTTCAGCGTGTTTGTTGGCACAAATATGAAAACCAGCTTATCCTTCTCCATGACAACAGAGGTTTCACTCAAGTCTGCGCACCTGACAAGAGCTCACGAAACTTCGTTTGACTGCTCTTCGTCTTCCACCCTGCAGCCTGGATCCCGCACATTCCGGCTTCCATATTTTTGGCCCAGTGAAGGATGCACTCCGTGGGAAAGGGTAAGTGGGTGCTGGTAAGGCTACTGGTGCAGCAAGACAGCTCCGACGTCGACCAGTAGTGTGGTGCCGTACGGTCATACAGGTCGTCCCAGTAATTAGGCGTGACTTCGTCGTATTGAACGGAGATTGTGTTGAAAAGTAGGGATTTGTAGCCAAAAAACTGGGGAATAATGTGATGTATTGGAATCCTTAATAAAAACAATCTACATTGAGAAGAAAAATGTGTTTCATTACTTACTGAACACCACTTTTATATCGTATATTGTAATTCTTCCACATAAGACGACATGTCCAACGTGTATTTGTGTACATCCTCTTATCTTTAACGATATACACTTAGAAAAGCTTTTTCAACTCAATTGCCGATTTCTTCGTTAGTCTATCACCGACGCAGAACAGCACTCCACCGGAACGGATCATGTATGTAAGTAGACAGCAAGTTTAATCTCAGGTGTTGCGGTTACGATCAAAGACGACGAGAAGTCGGATGCTGGAGTGACAAGACGGTCAGAGAGGCTAGCCGATGTCTTCAAGAGACATAACATCTGTTTGTGAATGGACAGGTGAAAGGTGGCCCATACTATGGCACGAGTCCCTGACTTTGATCTCGGGTGATGACGGCGGGGCACGGGGAGGGGGGGGGGCAACGACCCAGACAGTCACGCACCTATAAAAATACTATAGTCCGCCCAAAACTAGGTTAACAGTTCACAGTGGCGCATTTAAATTGCCTTCACAGTTAGGACTGTGGCCAAGAAAAATAAGTCATAGATTATGTTCACAAAATCACTATACTTATTCTGAGTACTCTCCTTCCGAATCAACACACAGCAAAATCGTTTCAAAGTGTTTTGAAAGAGACCCTATAGTCCTTTTTTAGAATTCATTTACCCTGAAGAGCCGAAGAAACTGGTACACCAGCCTAATATCGTGTAAGGCCCCCGCGAGGGCGCAGAAGTACCGCAACTGACATGACATGGACTCGACTAATGTCTGAAGCAGTGGTGGAGGGAACTGACACCATGAGTCCTGCACGGCTGTCCATAAATCCGTAAGAGTACGAGGGGCGTGGAGATCTCCTCTGAACAGCGCTTAGCAAGGCATCCGAGATATGCCAATAACGTTCATATCTGGGGAGTTTGGTGGCCAGCGGAAGTGTTTCTAGAGCCACTCTGTAGAAATTCTGGACGTGTGTGGTGTCGCATTGTCCTGCTGGAATTGCCCAAGTCCGTCGGAATGTGCAATGGACAGGAATGGGTGCAGGTGATCAGACAGGATGTTTACGTACGTGTCACCTGTCAAAGTCGTATCTAGACGTATCAGGGGCCCCATATCGCTTGAACTGCACACGCCCCACACCATTACAGACCCTCTACCAGCTTGAACAGTCCTCCGCTGACATCTATGGCCCATGGATTCATGAAGTTGCCTCCATACCCGTATCCGTCCGTCCGCTCGATAGAATTTGAAACGAAACTCGTCCGATCAGACATCATGTTTCCAGTCATCAACAGTCCATTGTCCGTGTTGACGGATCCAGGCGGGGCGTAAAGTTTTCTGTGGTGCAGTCATCTAGGGTACACGAGCGGGCCTTCGTCTCCGAAAGACCAAATCGATTATGTATCGTTGAATGGTTCGCGCGCTGACACTTGTTGACGGCCCAGCATTTAAATATGCAGCAATTTGGAGAAGGGTTGCACTTCTGTCACGTTGAACGATTCTCTTCAGTCGTCGTTGATCCCGTTCTTGCAGGACATTTTTCCGGTCGCAGCGATGTCTGGAGATCTGATGTTTTACCGGATTCCTGATATTCACGGTACACTGGTGAAATGGTAGTAGGGAACTTCATAGTTACCTCAGAGATGATGTGTCCCATCGCCCATGCGCCGACTATAGCACCACATTCAAACTCACTTAAATGTTGATAATCTGCCATTGCAGCTACAGTAACCGATCTAACAACTGTGTCAGACACTTCTTGTCTTATATAGGCGTTGCCGACCGCAGCGCCGTATTCCTCCTGTTTACATATCTCTGTATTTGAATACGCATGCTTATATCAGTTTCTTTGGTGCTTCAGTGTAGTTTTGGAGTACAATTTTCTTGGATATCTGCAGCTGAACCGGATTGTGTTCTTTCGTTGTGAACTTCAGTCTGGGGACCAATTAGTCGGTTAGGGCCAATTCTGGCGAATACGGTGGGTGATCCAGCAATGTGGTCCGTTTGCTGGCCAAAAACTCGCACACAATCGTCACTTCATGTCTTGGTCATTATCGTGGAGGCGTAACCAGGAACCTGCCTCACCATATTCAGGTCGAATTCGATGAATTCTCGCCGACAAACGATGGAGGTCTCAAAAAACTTGTTGCTTCCTCTCTGCTCTACCGTTATTTTCCGACAAGTGTTACTTTTGCAGTCAGGATGCTTGCTGCGGTGCAGCTAGCACATTGACGTTCTACACGACTGTTGTAACTTCAAGGATCGTAACACCACAACTCGTTATGCGATAGCATTGTAGTTTGGAAGCTCACACAAGCAGTCCTAACTGAAGTGGGACACACATCCATGTCCCAACTAATATAAAAGCCTGCTTCCTAAATGCAAGACATTCAGACAAAGAGAGCCGATGTTCCATCAAGTCATCTGGAAATGTCAATTACTTTAACAAAGCCGCAGTTAATATAAAATCACATTAAGAGCTAAAGTTGCACGAAATGAGGTACCGGCCCGTGAATTGCTGGCACGAACGTAGGTCGCACTAACTGGTCAGAAGAGGACACCGAACGAAAAAGAACTTCGTCCTGGGGAGTCGTGAGCGGCGGTCGTGCAAGACATTTTGTTCTATGCTCGTGACCTACCAGATAGGATTGATTATAGTGGTGAAGCTTTGTTGATCAGTTACCTTGCTCCATGGCAGGAGCACGGTAGCACCCCGTCCACAAGGTATAAAATGACAGTGCATTGGCGGAGATGTCATTTGCACCAAACTGATTGACGTGACTATTGCCGTACGACGGGAATTAACACACATCGAATGCCGAAATGGAAGTTCGAGCTAGACCCATTGGGACAATCCATTTCGGGAATCGCTAGTTAATTCAACACTGCGAGGTCTATAGTGTCAAGAGTTTGTCGAGAATATCAAATTTCAGGCATTACTTCTCACAACAGAGAACGCAGTGTCCGACGGCCTTCACTTAACGACCGAAAACAGCAAAGCTGGAGGAGAATTGTCAGTAATAAGAGACAAGCAACACTACGTGTTGGAAGCACACTACTGGCCATTAAAATTGCTACACCACGAAGATGACGTGCTACCGACGCGAAATTTAACCGACAGGAAGAAGATGCTGTGATATGCAAATGATTAGCTTTTCAGAGCATTCACACAAGGTTGGCGCCGGTGGCAACACCTACAACGTGCTGACATGAGGAAAGTTTCCAACCGATTTCTCATACACAAACAGCAGTTGACCGGCGCTGCCTGGTGAAACGTTGTTGTGATGTCTCGTTTAAGGAGGAGAAACGCGTACTATCACGTTTCCGACTTTGATAAAGGTCGGATTGTAGCCTATCGCGATTGCGGTTTATCGTATCACGACATTGCTGCTCGCGTTGGTCGAGATCCAATGACTGTTAACAGAATATGGAATCGGTGGATTAACAGATGGGGACTTTGCAAGACAACAACCATCTGCACGAACAGTTCGACGACGTTTGCAGCAGCATGGACTATCAGCTCGGAGACCTTGGCTGCGGTTACCCTTGACGCTGCATCACAGACAGGAGCGCCTGCGATGGTGTACTCCACGACGAGCCTGGGTGCACGAATGGCAAAACGTCATTTTTCGGATTAAACCAGGTTCTGTTTACAGCATCATGATGGTCGCATCCGTGTTTGGAGACATCGCAGTGAACGCACATTGGAAGCGTGTATTCGTCATCGCCATAGTGACGTATCACTCTGCGTGATGGTATGGGCTGCCATTGGTTACACGTCTCGGTCACCTCTTGTTCGCATTGACGGCACTTTGAACAGTGGACGTTACATTTCAGATGTGTTACGACCCGTAGCTCTACCCTTCATTCGATACCTGCGAAACCCTACGTTTCAGCAGGATAATGCACGACCGTATGTTGCAGGTCTTGTACGGGCCTTTCTGGATAAAGAATATGTTCGACTGCTGCCCTGGGCAGCACATTCTCCAGATCTCTCACCAATTGAAAACGTCTGGTCAATGGTGGCCGAGCAACTGGCTCGTCACATTACGCCAGTCACTGCTCTTGATGAACTGTGGCATCGTGTTGAAGCTGCATGGGCAGCTGTACGCGATCCAAGCTCTGTTTGACTCAATGCCCAGGAGTGTCAAGGCCGTTATTACGGTAAGACGTGGTTGTTCTGGGTACAGATTTCTCAGGATCTATGCACCCAAAGTGGCAGTAGGAATTCAGGGAAGGGCCACAAGCTCCAGGTGCAACATCGCTTGTGGTTGCCAATATCTAGATTTATTTCGTGAAAACATTTAAAATTTTCCTTCACATTGGAATGCAGCAAAAAGTCGGTTATTAGCAACCAATAATCACAGAGCACCAGAAGGTTTAAAATTTGCTTCGAAATTTATCCATTTTTAAAATGCCACCAATGAAAACAACATTTCAGTTTCTACTTTCACTCAAGGTAACAGTAGTAAGTTTGAAGTGCTGAAATCTCTACAATTAGGTGCAGGCTGCCACACTGTTGAGGCGTTGAGAAATTTTGATAGCAAGAAACTGAGAAACATATAAAACAAGCTAAATATGCAGAATGAGATTTTCACTCTGCAGCGGAGTGCGCGCTGATATGAAACTTCCTGGCAGATTAAAACTGTGTGCCCGACCGAGACTCGAACTCGGGACCTTTGCGGGCGTGAGTCGTGCTTCGATAGCTCAGTTGGTAGAGCACTTGCCCGCGAAAGGCAAAGGTCCCGAGTTCGAGTCTCGGCCGGGCACACAGTTTTAATCTGCCAGGAAGTTTCAAGCTAAATATGTGTTATAGGCATCCAAGACAAACTAAAAAGGGTGAGAAGAGGCTATTGCAATTGGTAAATGAAGAAGACCCTGCTGATCCCAGCTATGTAGCAAGCCTGTTTTTATGTCTTACCTTTGGACTCCTTTTCCGTTAAGCTTAGTTTTCCAATATAAGAGATGTATTTTATTAGTTTCTAATCAATATAGTAAGCTGAAATTTTTAGGATATACTCAGACGTATATTGTCCTTTAGCTGTAATTACTTTTAATATGAATAGAGGTGTTTCTAACACCTTATCAGAAAAAATAGATCTAAAAAATAAAATAAAAATCAATCTTAGAAAAAAAGTATATCTTTCCTCATAAGAGATAATACTAAGTTGCTAACTTCAGCACTTACACATGGAAATTATATATGATCCTCAAAAATTTCAAAACTTTTCCTTGCTTAGTTTATGAAATAATGTATTTTGGACGGAACCTAATTTTACGTTATCCGGATAGGGCATTCGGTTTCCCAGTAAGTTAAACACCAGCCCCGATGTCCAGTGGATTTTACGGGCTGATCAAAAAGTCAGTATACATTTGAAAACCGAATAAATCACGGAATAATGTAGATAGAGAGGTACAAATTGACACATATGCTTGGAATGACATGGGATTTTATTAGAACCAAAAAATACAACTGTTGAAAAAATGACCGACAGATGGGGCTTCATCTGATCAGAATAGCAATAATTAGCATAACAAAGTAAGAGAAAGCAAAGATGATGTTCTTTACAGGAAATGCTCAGTATGTCCACCATAATTCCTCAACCACAGCCGTAGTCGAGGAATAATGTTGTGAACAGCACTGTAAAGCATGTCCGGAGCTACCGTGAAGCGTCGGAAGTTGTCTTTCGGCATACCTAGAGATGTCTGTCGATCACGATACATTTGCGACTTCAGGTAAGCCCAAAGCCAATAATCGCACGGACTGAAGTCTGGGGACCTGGTACGCCAAGCATGACGAAATTGGTGGCTGAACACACGATCATCACCAAACGACGCACGTAAGAGATCTTTCACACGTCTAGCAATACTTCATTTTTTTTTTTTTTTTGTTCTAATAAAATCCCATGTCATTCTAATCATGTGTGCCAATTTTTACCTCTCTGTCTACATTATTCCGTGGTTTATTAAGTTTTCAAATTTATACTGAGTTTTGATCACCCGGTACTTCAGAGAACGGTGCCGGAGACACCTATCGAAAACTCGAGTGTTATACTGGGAGTGACACGGCTTGAAAACCGAGCAGATTTTATTCAAAATGAATATATGAAATTTCTTACCATAAGTGTCCCATTCCGTCTACTGCACACTGTCCACTGCTGTAGCTGTAGTGGTTAACCCGTCGCATCTAGATAAGGTCTCGATCTGCTCTGTGAATCAAGTCTGAAGCGGCTGCATTATATCGGCATCTTGGAAATAATAGAAGAGGACACGCGGAAGCATCGGAGCAATTAGCAGCGGACGCTGGAGCGGCGCGCAGTGGCGAGCCCAGCTGGGCGTGTAGCGAACAGGCGCAGAGTCCAGAACAGGTGTCGGACACGAGCCGGTTGGCGGCCGAGCGGAGCTGGTTTACACGCGCGCCGCGCCAGATGACTGGCCGCCTCATCGACGCGCGCCATCCATGTTTGAGCAGCCGCCAGAGTAGAATTCGCTGTTTTGAGTCCCGGCGGCGGCGGTCGCGGTCTGGCCGCGCAGCGCGCAGGGGCCGGCAGTTCCGCGTTCGCACCTCGGGACGCCGCCGAATATTTCACGCGGGTGCGCGGGCGGCCGGCTTTTTCCCTCTCCTCGCTGCTCCGCCGCCCCCGTCCGCCGCCCCCTCCCCCTCTTTTTCCAGGAGCGCCTGTTTGAAAATGTGCGCGGGGGTGGACGGCGCCGGTGAGAGAGTGGCATCGCTTGTACGAGGCGGATGTCGCGGTTTCTGGCCCTATGTTTTATTGGCGGATGGACGCTGCGACCTGCCGATCCGTCTTGCAGCAACTCACTGTCGCGTGAGCAACGGGGCACGGAGAGGAACGTCTGACTCTGCTCAGACGACTGTTACTACTTACCCCTGAAGGACGAGCACTTTGTTGACAAAAAAGTTTAGCGACTACTGAGGCACGGATGGGGGAGAGGAGCTGGGGGCAAAGACACTGCAACTGAGCTCAGTTTCAATATCTTGCTGAAAAAACCAGCATGCGCAGAGTGCCTGGTAAAATACTACCGCAACTGTGCTAGAGCCACTGCTCCGCTATGGTGAATGTCCCATGTACCCGCCTTTCATGGCAACCCCTCAGACACTGAAGCTTCACGGGTTTGCATATATACAAGGTGTTATTTCCCGGACTTCGGCGATAACAACAAGGGCGACAGACGGCAAGATAAACGCCACCGGATATCCTCCGTACCAGGTACCTATTTCCTCCACCGTGTCACGTGTGTGGAACTGGATCGGCAGGACTTCCTCCGCGCCCCTGCTATATAGATCGGCCCAAGCCAACACGTCGGCAGTTCGTTGCATCGAAGCTCTGGACCAATTCTTGTTCCGGCTCTTTGCAGCCCATCAGCAGCCGGCCTACTACTTACCAGCGAAATGTCGAGACTTACCTGTCGCCAGCTATACCGAACGCTCAACCTTCGTCGTTATTGTTTATCATGGGCGTAGTCTCTACGTCCCGCTACGTATATTCACTGTGTGTTCCAGGCATATACTTGTTAGTGTCTGAGAAGAGTTTTCCCGTTATTGAATCTCTCTACTGTGGTCAGATTAAACCCTTGTTTTTGTTTATCTAAGTCTTATCTAGCATCTCCCCGTGGGAGATATAACAGAATGTAATTTACTGGCGGAAACAGAAAGCTCTCCACGATGAAATACCAGTCCGATAGTCATCAAAATTGTTCATCACATAACGGATTATTTAATTTTCATTCCATTCAGAAGAGAAATTTATCACAAACATCAGTATGAGTTGTGACACGAATGGGCGCCAATGCACTTTCCTTCTCGCATTGCCAATTGTATTCAGGAAGAACTACTATTATTACGCCTCCACGTGTCCAAGAAACTTTCAAATTTTATTCGTCGTCGTTTGGTGAGATATATGTAGAAGGGTGCAATATACAGCGATTTGGCTACATATTAGAGATACAAAAATGTCAATTGGGGGGGGGGGGGGGGGGGGGGAGGTGAGGCAAGGGACAGCGGGAGTAGAGGAGGATAAAACAAGCAACTAATCCTAATAAACGTAAATGTCCGGAAACCAATGTTTCTCCCCCTACCCCCAATATAACGTATTACCAATGAACACATGATCATCTTATAACAGGATCTAATCCACAGGTATGTACTTGTGGCCAAACACATTACAAGTGTTCAACAGGACCACCGTTCATGTGTAGGTATGCTTCAACATGTATCGTCGTAGATGCCCATGTTCAAAAGCCCCAGGCGTGTTCCAAATGCCTTGAAAACCCTCTACAATGCGTTCCCTCAGTTCATCAATGATATCAATAGAGCTGGAATACGCCAGATGCCTTAAATATTCCCACACAAAAAAGTCCGGTAGGTTCAAGTCAGAGGATCTGGAAGGACATGGTACTGGAGAGTCACTCCCCATACACCAATTTTTGATGTTTGGTACTATGTGGAAGTGTGTCAATCCATGCCTGTACGACAGATGCATCCTTTTATCACGAGGTACATTAGCCTGTGTTGCATAAAATGAAGGTACGCACGCCCACTAAGTCACTCAGCCAGGAAATGTGGCCCTATCAACTGATTACCAACGACACTTGCCTAGATGTCAATAGGAAATGTCTGCTGATGTGCCGTCTCGATTGCAACATATGGGTTCTCTTTGTGGTGCCACGTATCAGTACCACCCTACAGGCATCAAAGTTGGCAACGGAGCTGCAACTCTCTGTCAGACGGTTGTGTGGAATTCATCAGACCCAATGGAGCATGCCTGCTGAGCCACAGCTCTAGTGACTCTGTAGCACGAGCGCCCTCTGCCGCCGAGGTAGTCACACAACCTGCTCGCACTTGAAGCCTTCGCTGCGTGAAGCTATGCAGAAGCTGTCTCGTTGTGGCTCTGACACCATCGATTGTGTTTCAGTTCAGAGAGCCTCATCCTTGTGGACCATGAGAGCTGCATTATACACTCCTGGAAATGGAAAAAAGAACACATTGACACCGGTGTGTCAGACCCACCATACTTGCTCCGGACACTGCGAGAGGGCTGTACAAGCAATGATCACACGCACGGCACAGCGGACACACCAGGAACCGCGGTGTTGGCCGTCGAATGGCGCTAGCTGCGCAGCATTTGTGCACCGCCGCCGTCAGTGTCAGCCAGTTTGCCGTGGCATACGGAGCTCCATCGCAGTCTTTAACACTGGTAGCATGCCGCGACAGCGTGGACGTGAACCGTATGTGCAGTTGACGGACTTTGAGCGAGGGCGTAAAGTGGGCATGCGGGAGGCCGGGTGGACGTACCGCCGAATTGCTCAACACGTGGGGCGTGAGGTCTCCACAGTACATCGATGTTGTCGCCAGTGGTCGGCGGAAGGTGCACGTGCCCGTCGACCTGGGACCGGACCGCAGCGACGCACGGATGCACGCCAAGACCGTAGGATCCTACGCAGTGCCGTAGGGGACCGCACCGCCACTTCCCAGCAAATTAGGGACACTGTTGCTCCTGGGGTATCGGCGAGGACCATTCGCAACCGTCTCCATGAAGCTGGGCTACGGTCCCGCACACCGTTAGGCCGTCTTCCGCTCACGCCCCAACATCGTGCAGCCCGCCTCCAGTGGTGTCGCGACAGGCGTGAATGGAGGGACGAGTGGAGACGTGTCGTCTTCAGCGATGAGAGTCGCTTCTGCCTTGGTGCCAATGATGGTCGTATGCGTGTTTGGCGCCGTGCAGGTGAGCGCCACAATCAGGACTGCATACGACCGAGGCACACAGGGCCAACACCCGGCATCATGGTGTGGGGAGCGATCTCCTACACTGGCCGTACACCACTGGTGATCGTCGAGGGGACACTGAATAGTGCACGGTACATCCAAACCGTCATCGAACCCATCGTTCTACCATTCCTAGACCGGCAAGGGAACTTGCTGTTCCAACAGGACAATGCACGTCCGCATGTATCCCGTGCCACCCAACGTGCTCTAGAAGGTGTAAGGCAACTACTCTGGCCAGCAAGATCTCCTGATCTGTCCCCCATTGAGCATGTTTGGGACTGGATGAAGCGTCGTCTCACGCGGTCTGCACGTCCAGCACGAACGCTGGTCCAACTGAGGTGCCAGGTGGAAATGGCATGGCAAGCCGTTCCACAGGACTACATCCAGCATCTCTACGATCGTCTCCATGGGAGAATAGCAGCCTGCATTGCTGCGAAAGGTGGATATACACTGTACTAGTGCCGACATTGTGCATGCCCTGTTGCCTGTGTCTATGTGCCTGTGGTTCTGACCCCAGGAATGTGTCAATAAAGTGTCCCATTCCTGGGACAATGAATTCACGGTGTTCTTATTTCAATTTCCAGGAGTGTATGTAATGGGTCTTCATGCGTTTGGAGAAATACGACTTAAGTAAGTCTTCTGTTTACTGTGTTAACTTGTTCCCTTATCATTTCTACTCCTGTCCAGCTTTCTTACGACGAATAACAGTTGCTGCAGCACTCTGTAGCCCACATCTCATTGCTGTTGTGTACAAAGTTGTACACAACATTTGTTCTTGTTGTTGTGGTCTTCAGTCCAGAGACTGGTTTGATACAGCTCTCCATGCTACTCTATTCTGTGCAAGCTTCTTCATCTCCCAGTACCTACTGCAACCTACATCCTTCTGAATCTGCTTAGTGTATTCATCTCTTGGTCTCCCTCTACGATTATTACCCTCCACGCTGCCCTCCAATACTACAAATTGGACTTCCCTTGATGCCTCAGAATATGCCCCACCAACCGCTCTCTTCTCCATGTCAAGTTGTGCCACAAATTTCTCTTATCTCCAATTCTATTCAATACCTCCTCATTAGTTATGCGATCTACCCATCTAATCTTCAGCATTTTTCTGTAGCACCACATTTCGAAAGCTTCTATTCTCTTCTTGTCCAAACTATTTATCGTCCATGTTTCACTTCCATACATGGCTACACTGCATACAAATACTTTCAGAAACGACTTCCTGATACTTAAATCTATACTTGATGTTAACAAATTTCTCTTCTTCAGAAATGCTTTCCTTGCCATTGCCAGTCTACATTTTATATCCTCTCTACTTCGACCATAATCAGTTATTTTGCTCCACCAAATAGCAAAACTCTTCTACTACCTTAAGCGTCTCATTTCCTAATCTAATTCCCTCGGCATCACTTGACTTAATTCGACTACATTCCATTATCCTCGTTTCGTTTTTATTGATGTTCATCTTATATCCTCCATTGAAGTCACTGTCCATTCCGTTCAACTGCTCTTCCAAGTCCTTTGCTGTCTCTGACAGAATTACAATGTCATCGGCAAACCTCAAAGTTTTTATTTCTTCTCCATGGATTTTAATACCCACTCCGAAATTTTGTTTTGTTTCCTTTACTGCCTACTCAATATACAGATTGAATAACATCCGGGATAGGCTACAACCCTGTCTCACTCCCTTCCCAACCACTGTTTCCCTTTCATGACCCTCGACTCTTACAACTGCAATCTGGTTTCTGTACAAATTGTAAATAGCCTTTTGCTACCTGCATTTGACTCCTGCCACCTTCAGAATTTGAAGGAGAGTATTCCAGTCAACACTGTCAAAAGCTTTCTCTACAAATCCTAAAAACGTAGGTTTGTCTTTCCTTAATCTATCTTCTAAGATAAGTCGTAGGGTCAGTATTGCCTCACGTGTTCCAATATTTCTACGGAGTCCAAACTGATCTTCCCCGAGGTCGGCTTCTACCATTTTTTCCATTCGTCGATAAAGAATTCGCCTCAGAATTTTGGAGCTGTGACTTATTAAACTGGTGGTTCAGTAATTTTCACATCTGTCAACACCTGCTTTCTTTGGGACTGGAATTATTTATATGTTCATAATTACTTATATGTTCATAATACTCTCTCGGTTAAAGCATGCTTCGTCAGTAAATAACACGTTCACAAGGAACTGTGGATTATTCGCACATTGTGCAAGGATGCATTGCCAAAAGGCAAACTAGGCTGGAATGTCAGGTGTCGCCAGGGCTTGCACTCTTTCTACATAATATGGGTACTGTCGCTCATATAATATCTGCCATATGGCGCAGGGTGAAACGTGCTTTGCTACAGCAGCAGTTCTTCTGGTAAATGTGCCCGACATTGCGTTCACTTGTAATACAAGCTCTTCTATTCACGGTATCGACACTGTACTTGCTCTATTCGTATGTTGCATGTTAATTTTAAATGAACCGGCCTCACGCAGGCATTGGTGGGACCTAGTCAACATTCTGCTGTTTGGCTGTTTTCTCTGAGGATACGCTTCGTGATTGTGCTTCCTCCCATGCACTGCCATTAGCACACCCATAAATGAAGTGGATGTCACGTCTTCATTTGAAAACGTATGTGGAGCCTTGAGAACCACTTCAAATGCTACACATTCACACTTTATTTGATGTTCACAATAGAAACTGGTACTTGGAACATAGGCATTAACAGTGTTGTAATACTGGATACATCAGTCATATCGGTGCACCAATTGATTGTCATCATTATTTGCTTGTTTCATATTCCTCTACTCGCCTCGCTCTTTTCATTTGTACCTGTAATACTGAAACATCTCATATTAGTTGAGTCTTCTACGAACGTAAACCATACCGCAAAGAAAAGTGACTCTCTTGTATCCACTTTGGCAGAGAAACAACAGTCTCCGAATATTATCTTGAGGAATTTCTTGTCTTACCTGAAACACAACCTTCTGAATAGGGTTTGTTTGAAAGAATACATCTTATCGGATGACAGACTTGCGCTATGGGTGACAAATCAGGGACCTGGGAGTCCAGTCAGAAAACTGCTCGTTCTTCAATACATTCGTGGTGCGAACTGCTGAGTGGGTTCTTGCATTAGCTTACTGGTTTATGAAGCTTCGTATCCTGGTCTTGAAAACAATGATGACGGGTTTTACCATACCTACCTCATACTGACGGGCGTATAGCCTACATCAGTTAGAAAAACAAACTCCATTGTTACATCCAGTACCATGACTCATGGATTAGGAGAGGTATGGGTCTCGACCAATGGCTGTTTCCTGTGGCCTTTCACCAGGTCGGTGGGTACAATGACGTCAGTATGGCGACCACAAACAGAAGCGAGATTCATCGCACACCAAAGCAGGCCAATCAGTGACCGCGTTGTCTCCGACTCTACACTATGCAAGTGTCTGTACTTGTGTGGTGTCAGCTTCCAGTGACTTACTTTTCGGTCGCGATACTGTCTATAACCTCTACCTAGATTTCAAATGTCTTCAGCTGTCTATTCGTCAGTGCCAGTTGTGCATTACTGCGAGCTCCTCCTGGTGTCCTTCTTACCACACTATCGTCCGGACTCCATCTCGTCACCTTCCCGTCACCCAAAAATCTGCAACTGTACTACGCAAGGTACTTTTTGGGTGTATGTCGGATGGTACTTGGTAAATAGAAATGAGCGTTTGGCGTCATTGGTCGGGAGGCCCTTTGGGGGCGGGTCCTGCCGCCTTGGTGCAGGTCTTATTGCATTCGACGCCACATTGGGCGACCTGCGCGCCGGATGGGGATGAAATGATGATGAAGACAACATAGCACCCAGTCCCTGAGTGGAGAAAATCTCCGGCACAGCCGGGAATCCAACCTGGGCCCGTAGGACGGCAATCCGTCACGCTGGTTACTCAGCTATCAGAGCGGACATGGTACTTGGTGAAAGCAAAGACTGTCACTTCCCTATCTACTCTCCCCCCCCCCCCCCAGCAACCCAGCCCATCCCCTCTTTTCTTTCCCATTTGTGAATGATGCACATGATTGTTGGTTAATCTCTCAAATTTTATCTTCCCCGAATTTTCACGATATGCAAGGTGTTCCCGCTGCACACTTCAAGGACTTGTATAGGGGAGTCAGTACATAATATTTTGAATAGGGACCCATGTCTCAAAACGTACCATTTCCATTCTACGGAGGTTGCGAGGTGCTGGGTTTATGAAGTGTTTTGTGGACGCTTCAATTCTAATGCATCTGCATGTGGCTTGATCACGCACTCACCTCGCCCCTTCTAAATATCACGATAAATATAGCACAAGGCTAAATATACATGGAAACAATTAGTGAAGTGACGCTGTAATTCATAGTTATTAGGAGTTGCGCAAACGCAATAATTTAATAAATTATGAAGTAATAAGTTTCTGTAGTAGTCAAAAAATGGTTCAAATGGCTCTGAACACTATGGGACTCAACATCTGAGATCATCAGTCCCCTAGAACTTAGAACTACTTAATCCTAACCAACCTAAAGACATCACACACATCCATGCCCGAGGCAGGATTCGCACCTGCGACCGTAGCGGTCACGTGTTTCCAGACTGAAGCGCCTACAGCCACTCGGCCACAGCGGCAGGCTTTAGTAGTCATTAATCAAAATGGGAGGAAATGGCAGCTATTAATTGACTCCTGAACGACAAACAGTTTAAGAACAACGAAGTGATTTATTGAGATAAGGACGTGGAAAAACATGCTGTTCATAACAATAATTCCTCACAGTAAGACCCAACGACTGGAATATTGAATAAGAAGTTCGTCAAGTGCTTGAAGGGGCTCGAATTCTCAAATAATGAGAAGAGCGATTTAATCAGTCTCTTAAAAGGCACATTAAATAATACATCCCAACTATCTAAGAGTATGGCGATCGGTAGTGAGAACTGTAATTAGAAAAAACAGAAAATCTGGGTGGTATTGGCAACACCAAGGACACATGGTGCTGAGAGCTTCACTCCGAAAACTTTTACAAAGTCCCTTCAATACCGGAGGAGCCAAGACATTTTACCACCAACGTCTTAAGCAGTATGAAGTCGGCAAACAGCTGACAGATGGTGCAGTCACTGAGATCTGCCGCACCGATTCTTCTAATATGCTCTGTTCACGAAACTGTCGTAAAGCGATAGGCCAGCTCTTCTACATCTACATCTACGTGATTACTCTGCTATTCACAATAAAGTGTCTGGCAGAGGGTCCAATGAACAACCTTCAAGCTGTCTCTCTTCCGTTCCACTCTCGAACGGCACTCGGGAAAAACGAGCACTGTCTTGACAACGGCGCCGGGCCATCGCCTTCCCCTTTGCTTCACAGTGTACAGAACAAGTCGGGTTGCAACTCTCATCGCATGAGCAGACGTATGGGTGTGTCGCTGGGAGAAATTCGCAGGAAGGCAGCGTGATAGTCAGCCCGCTTATATCTTCACAGGCCCCTGCAGGTACCCTATCTTTACTGCAGAGCATTCAAATGAAGGCTAACAGTGCCGCAAAGGGAACATGCAGAGTCCCACACCAGGGATGATTAGAGTTCTCAGTATTCATTTCATCACCTGGAATTAACTTATTCAGCCTTCTCCCATAGAGATATAATGCAAATGATGAGAAAGATGGCAAAAATGAGAGGGGGCAGGCCAGAAAAGAGCATGCAAAAAAACATGTCACCTCTCACAGTTTCAATTCCGATTTTTAACTCATCCACTTGTGCTTGATGAATTGAGTTAGGTGTGGCACAGTACAATTCAATAAATGGCTCTGAGCACCACGGGACTTAACATCGGAGGTCATCAGTCCCCTAGAACTTAGAACTACTTAAACCTAACACACCTAAGGACATGAGACACATCCATGCCCAAGGCAGGACTCGAACCTGCGACTGTAGCAGTCGCGCGGTTCAGGACTGAAGTGCCTAGAACCGCTCGGCCACCGCGGCCGACACAGTACAATTATTAGGCAACAATTTCAAAGGAAACATAATGAAACATCAATTTATCACTTAGGTACATTTGTTTTTATTAGCACTTAAACATTATGTGCTTACAATATTCCAAAACAAAAAACACCCACCATACTATACGTGCAGAACGTTATGTTTAAGAGCTGATAAAAACAAAAATGCTTAAATTACGTTTCCTTTCAAATGTTTACCTAATAACTCTACTGCGTCACGCCTAATTCAGTGTCTCAAACAGAACTGGATGGGTTAAACGTCTCAACTGAAACCATCGTAGAATGGAAACCGCACATTTGCCGACATTGTGCCCCATACAATATGTTACGTACTCACTCCCCTTTACAAGTCCTAGAAGTTTGTAACGAGAATTTCAGAAAACCCTATATATGTAATAACAAAGAATATATTAATTGACTTTTTTAGGAACGTGTTCTATGTGAATTTCAACAGTAAAACGCACCGTGACGCACAACGACTGTTCTATAGCGTCTGCCGCTGGAGTTCGATAAGCATATCCGTGAAACTTTTGTGCTTACGAAATGAACGAGTGGCTATAAAAGCGTTGCCCGCCTGTGGATCTTCTCTATTTGCTCTCTCTATGCTTTATGGTAACAGTCACAGATACTGAAGTGTTGGACAAACGACGGTTTTGTAAACAACCCACCAGCACCCTAAGCACACATTAATAGTCGTAGACTAAATGAAATAATCTGTGTAAAATTCCATAGGGATCCAACTGAATAACAAACTGAAATGGATTCAAGAAGTTCGTTTCATCATATTCTGCTCTAAGCAGTATTTATCAATCTGTAGACCTATAGGAAAGCATGTTGGCTTATTTTGCGCAGTCTCACTCACTGTTGTGTCGGGGAATTATTTTCTTCTGGAGTGTAGCTAAAGTAAATAAAGCATTCATTCAACACAAGCGAGCAGTAAGAAAAATGTGTAGAGTATGAACCGTACATCTTGCACAGTCCTTTTTATGGATCGTGGAATTCTTACCCTCACTTCTCAATACATTTTTAGCGATTAAAAACTTTCATCACCACCCACTAGTTCCAAAAATTACATACAGGGTGGCCAGAAACAGTCTGAAACGCTTTTGCTGAGAAATAATTGGTAAAAAAAAGTTCATTACGTTGCGCCGTTTACGAGCTAATTATTGTTGAAGTTAGCCAATCTGGCCATTGCGCGCTCAGATTCAAGCGGCCCACCAGTTCCCAAACCACCAGCGTTTGCGACTTCAGAGGTGTCAAGGGAGAGCTTATTGGAGAACGGAGTGGAGGTCTGTTGTGTTTTCTGGTGAAAGCCGTTTCTGCCTCGGTGCCAGAAATCACCGCGTGTTGGTTAAGAGGAGGCCAGGTGAGAGCCTGCTACCAATCTGTCTGCCGCCTAGACACACTGCACCTACACCTTGAGCTATGGTCTGGGTTGCGATTTCGTATGACAGCAGGAGCACTCTCATTGTTATCACACGTACCTTGGCTGCTAATTTATGCGTCGTTCTGGTAATTCAACATGTTGTGCTACAATACACGGACAGCAACCTGGGGGTGTTTTCCAAAAGATAACGCTCGCCCACACATCGCTGTTGTAAACCAGCAACCTCTATAGAGTGTCGAAATGTGGCCTTCGTGTGGTTGATCACCAGATTTATGTCCAATCGAGCACTTACGGAACATCATCGGGTGACAACTCCAGCGTCATCCACAAGCAGCATTAACTGGCTCTGTATTGAGCGATCAAGTACGATGGGCATGGAACTCCATCACACAAACTGACATCCAGCACTTGTATGGCGCTACGCATGCACGTTTGCATGTTTACATTACACATTCTGGCTGGTACACTGTTTATTACTGTACCAGCATTTCATATTTTCAATGGCTTTTCTCGCACTTACATTAACCTGTGATCTTGCAACATTAATCACTTAAAGATACAAGTCACTTACTAATGGTGGAAAAATCGATAATTTTTTAATGACTTTATTAAATTCTATAGTTTTTTGCTGATTACATTGATATATACATTATAGGGTTTCAAATTAAAAATGACCTATATATACCAAATTTTAAAGTTACGGTTATGTATACCACCACATCCCCTTTATTTCTGTTACAGAAATCAGTATTATTTCGAAAAGAACTGTGAACTTTCTGTTTCCAGCGATTATAGGTATGATACATTGTATATGTTGGTAATTATGCAGGTTTCTAGTGCCTGTAAATGATTATCTTTGCTAGTATTTACTTTGCTTTCGCTGAAGCAGTTTGTTCACGTGTTACTGAATGTTGCCCAAGTACTACATATATATGTGGGAGTACATATCCTTCAGTGTGCAATAAATACGAACAAAGCCATTCATCAAGAAATTCAATAAATGGAAATTACGTGTAACTAGTTCACAAACAAAGCAAGCCACACTGTTCAAAGTAACCTATGTATCAGTTCTTCAGGGAAAAAACTCCCACATGGCACGCCTCCTGGTGATTCAAATTTTTGTGTTAACAATGGCGCTGTTTGTAATGTATTTCTTGTTGTTGATGAGGGCATCTTATCGTCTTTGATAAAGGAAGTGGCGAAATGTAAACAATGAGATGGTGTAGGCTGTCTGGAAATAACTGAACAACAAAGTAGCAGGAAGGGTTTAGCGACAAAATTAGTTGTTCTGTGTAGATCCTGCAAGAAATCTACCTCGAAAATGACTTCGAACATTGTGCATAATTCACATGATGTGAATTTGAAATTAGTGTATGCGATGCATGGAACAGGAAAAGGGAAAAAGGCTGCTCAAACGTGTTGTGGTTTGATGGACCTTTCTCCCCGTCCCAATAGGTTCAGCAAGTACATAAATATACTTTTAGGTGCCTTGACGGTTATGTGTAAAGCATCTGTGAAACGTGCAGTAGAAGAAACTGTAAATATTAGTGGAACTAGGGACATTGCTGTTGCGCTTGATGGGACATGGGAACGTCGAGGACATTGTTCCTTGAATGGTGTTGCAAGTGCTACTTCTCTGGAGAATGGAAAAAATTTTGATGTTGAATGCTAATCTAAGAACTGGCACACCTGCCATGGTAACACTGAAGGACATATTGAACATCAGTGTTCTAAGAACTATGATGGTTACAGTGGAGGTATGGAGTGTGATGGGGCTCTAAAAATATTTCAGAGGTCGGTGACAGTTTATAACGTTTGATATACGAAGCACCTAGGCGATGGGGACTCTAAGGCTTTCAATCAAATTAATGAGTTCAATGATTATGGTGATACCTTGGTAACAAAATTGGAGTGTTGTGGATATGTGCAAAAGAGGATGGGTGCTAGATTGCGGAAACTACGAAGAAGGAAAGTTGCTATCTGTTGGTAAATCTCAGTCTGGCCGTGGCAGATTGTCAGAAACTGAAATAGACCTTCTTCAGAGTTATTATGGTCTGGCCATTAGACGAACTGCACCTCTGAATGATGTTACAGCAATGAGAAAAGCTGTATGGGCGACCTACTTTCATAAGTTGTCCACAGATTACCACCATGTTCATGGACTTTGCCCTAAAGGAGCAGATTATTGGTGTGATTACCAAAAAGCAAAGGAAAGTGGTCAAATATACAATCATAAGCTTTCTCTTCCTGAGCCTTTTATGAATAAAATAAAGCCAATTTTTAGAGACCTGAGTGCCCCTGTTTTGCTTAGTAAGTGTCTTCATGGGGGCACTCAGAATACAAATGAAAGTTTCAATCATTGCATATGGGAAAGATTACCCAAGAATGTTTTTGTAGGACTAAATACATTATTAGTTGTTTTACTAGATGCAGTGATATGTTTCAATGATGGAGTGATAGGAAGGCTGGAAGTCCTGAAAAATTTAGGCGTAAAATATGGCTCTAATATGGAAGATCAACTGCTTGCGTGTGACAGACAAAGGGTGCATGAAGCTGTAAGATTCGCTCTTCAAGTTACCAAAGAAGCAAGAAGTGCTAAAAGGAATGGCAAGAGGAGGCTTGTAGATGAAGAAATGCTGCAGGATGAAGACTGTGCGTTAGGAATGTTCTGAAGCACAGTTTAATTGGACTCATATCTTCATTCACAATTTCCTGCAAGTTGTATTTTTCAGAATTCAGGTACAAATATTTCCTAAAGTTTATAAAGCATTGCTCTAACTTTTTTCTGTAACTTACAATGGTCCATACATATGTAGTAGACTTACGCTTTATTGTAGAATTAACTAAATTACAGAAAAATAACATTTTTATTACCTACGAAAAAAATTATAAAAATTAAAATGTAAGATTTTTATCCTTGTAATATACATAATAGGTGGAATTAAACAGGTCTAGTACCTCAGCCATCGTGTCTTGCATATCTGGTAAAAATTTCGTCTCCTTCAAATGCATAAAATTGGATTATATGGTACCTCAATTTGAGGACGCATTTTGAAAAAAATGCATGAATTTCTTTGTAATTTCTTTAATAAGCCTAAGCAGGTTTTAAAATATTCAAAATACTTCTAATTTGTATAGAAAGTGTGCATCATTACCAGATATCAACAAAAAATCTGTAAAACATATACATTATAAACAGTGCCTGAAAGAAGTAGGTGTTGATTTTTACATAATATTGAGCCAAAAATGTACCCTGTATCCTCAAATATGTTACCTAGACAAATGTATTCCCTAAATATCATTACTCTACATTATTTCTTGGGTTGATCACCCCCTTAAACAGCATATTGGATATTTGGTGCTCTGTAGATGGTGTAGAACTGGCGCCAAATAATTATAAGAGCGTCCACTGCTGACGTACAGTGAGTCATGGGAGGGAAGTATTGTGTGTGCGAGTCGGTTGTATGGAATCAGTGCTATAATACGGGTTGACATGGAGACGTGAAAGAATGGCGGAAGGGAGCTATCACGTTCGGCCATGCCATTACCCATACCGTGAATGCATTTTCCCAACATGTTGGTGTATCACCACGGACTATCCAACGCGTCTGCGAGGAATAGTGTGCTATTGGTGGCTATACTACATGGCGCAAGAACGATAGAGGTAAAAACAGTCTTAACCGCTATAGACAGGAAACGAAAGACGGCATTTCTCAACGAGAATCACTGTCAAATTCAACTGGAATCATTGATGTCGTTTAATGCAGGTCCATCTCAGCCTGTCTCCGAGCGACCCGGTGCAGGATACTGGAAGTTCGGATCGTCTGAACAGCTCATTTCTCCCAGCAGTACGGAAAGCCGCACGAATCTAACAAGCCAAACAACACAGAAACGAGACAGTGACAAGAATGAGATTTTCACTCTGCAGCGGAGTGTGCGCTGATATGAAACTTCCTGGCAGATTAAAACTGTGGGCCGGGCTGAGACTCGAACTCGGGACCTTTGCCTTATACGGGCAAGTGCTCTACCAACTGAGCTACCCGAGCACGACTAACGACCCGTCAGCTTCAATTCTGCCAGTACCTCGTCATCTACCTTCAGTTTCATATCAGCGCACACTCCGCTGCAGAGTGAAAATCTCATTCTAGAAATATCCCCCAGGCTGTGGCTAAGCCATGCCTCCGCAATATCCTTTCTTCCAGGGGTGCTAGTTCTGCAAGGTTCGCAGAAGAGCTTCTGTGAAGTTTGGAAGGGAGGAGACGAGATGTTGGCAGAATTGAAGCTGTGGGAACGAGTCGTGAGTCGTGGTCGGCTGGCTCAGTTGGTAAAGCACTTGCCCAAGAAAGGCATAGGTCCCGAGTTCGAGTCTCGGCCCGGCACACAGTTTTAATCTGCCAGGAAGTTTCGAGACAGTGACTGACTGTAGGGTTGTACTGGGGTTCGACGAATCGCGATTTTGCCTCTCTTAGAATAATGCAAGGCGTCAAGTGCACAGACTGCCTAATCAAACTTTTAACCCGCTGTTTACGATAGATTCATTTTCGGCTGGAGGATTTCCTGTGACCTTTTTTTTTTTTTTATTTTAGTGGGGTGTGGTATGGGGTGGGCGGGGTATTTTTGTCCTGCCGTGACAGTCTCATTCAGCTTACCACCAACACGAACCATGATGTGGATTCCCGACAGCCAGGCGTTTCCCTCCGTCCTGTACATCCGTAGTGAGTACGCACTCACGTTTTGTAAGACGACAACAGCCGTGTTCACTTGGCTGCACCCATACGTTCCTTGTTGTCGAACAGTCAGGCACCTTCTTGCTCCTTGCTTGAGATACTAAATTACCCGACCTTAACACCATATAAAACGTCTGGAATTACCTGGAACAGCTGATGAAACTCAGCAATGAACCTCCGCACTATTTGGTAGTTCTACGTTACCTAACAATCAATGACTCCATTTTGACATAGGATACCTGAACAAAGTTGGTGACTCTTGCCCTCGCCGAATTGAGGCCATTGTTAAGGCTATAGAGGGTGTCACGCAAGGTTAGCCTAATAGCTCTTGGGTGGATGACTATCGTTATTTAACGCAACCGAGGAGGCAGCACCTTATGAAAGGGTTTTTCAGACTGCTACCTCGTTAATATTCAAATTATTTAATGAAGCAACATGTTTCGAGGCATAAACCTCAATCTTCAGATTCCAATAACAATACGAAAACAATTTAACAAAAGAGCACATTGATATTAAATTTATTTTGTAGAGGTTTGGTGAGTACTATGCTGTGCTCATCTTGTGCAGAAAGGGAACAATAACTTTGTGCATGTGAAATGGCTGTCTTCTTGTGGAGTGTTATCTCCAGTGCTGTATGGTATGGCAACGTTTTCCCGGAAACAGTCACGTAACGTACGGAAATTCATAATGAATGTCCCATTTGAGAGATAAGCGTCTACAAGGCGTATTGTGGAACCAGAGACCACGGTCTATAAGAACGTGAGGCATCACTGAAATCTTTGACTGAGCAAAAAACAAATATTTACGCATTGTAAAAACCACTAGCATTGGCTACCGTAAACAAATTGTAGGTTAGGAAGAGACACGGGATGGTAATGGTGAATAGCAGCTCGTTGGTCACTGAGAGAGCTGGAGAGAGAGTGGAGCGTGTTCTTTCTGTGGATGTCTAGGCAGCAGGACCGTTGTTAGGTGTTTTGTCGCCCTTAGCGAGAATTTAAAAATGACGCCCCCTCTTTCTTACTACCGTCGGTCTCCACTATATCCCCCTCCCATCCCTTCCATTACCACCAATATCCAACGGCACAGCAATGTCATACTCCTATTTTATTTTTAATCATTAAACTAAGGTGACTAGACATCCTCGTTTTCTGAGGACAGTCCTCAGTTTTCGTGCTTTGACCCAGATTCCTTTAAAACTAACTTAGGACAAAAACTGTCCTCAATTGCTTATTATTTGTACTCGGTGTTTTAATTATTTCTCCTTTTCAATTTTTCTTATCATTTGCTCCATTTTTTCTCTCGTTGATTTGAAATTAATTTTTTCCGCCCTTTACCGCCCTGTGCGGCCGCCTACTCTCCCCTAATGGTAGAAACGGCCCTAATAGAATGAAAGTTACTGGTAAACCAGCTAAAGGAAAGGGGCTCGTATTTCGTAATGAGCAGTTTTAACTGTCGGCGCTCAAAACATCCTGAGCAGAGGAAATAAAAATCCGGTAACAGACACTAAACGCGACAATACGAGGTTTCCTCTTAATTAACATTTGATCAGAAATCACTGCATCTTTCGGAGCCTCCACCGCCAGGTTTCCATGCTGCACCGTCCTCTCCTTCATCCTGCTGTACCATCTCAGCTGATATACTCGTATTCGATATTCAGAAGATTTTCGTGCTGATCTGCACTTAGCTGCTCGCCAGGGTCATGGTTCTGCCAATGACTGATTCTGCATTCACTTCAGCCTCCACCTGCAACACTATGGTGAGATTGAGCCACAACCATGAGACGATGTGTAGGGACGTCGTAGTCGTTTTATAGTAATCCAATTACTTCAAGCTTTACTTTCAAGACTTGTGCTTCGTCACCGACAAACAGTTTGCTTTCAACTGCGACTCTAGGTGTGGCGTATTCCCTTCCGTAGTACTATCTGTTTTCATTTAACAGCACGACACTCACTGGGCGCTTCTCGATTGAGATAAATTCAGTTGCACAATTATTAGCATCTTCCCTCCGAAACTCTATATCAGACATGCCAAGATCTTATTATATCTATTAATATTACTATGTGTTTTGTCTTCGATTTTGTTGGAATAATATTAATGTTGCCCCAAGCTGACATTTGTTTATCGATCATTTTACTGTAACAAATCAAGGTAACAGTAATTCATGTCTAATTTAGTAGTCATAAGCTTCTGTGTCATTTTATTTTTGAGGGTGCACTTGTATTTCTTGCAACGCCTCCCGATATTCCAATTCACTTACTTGGAACATCAACGTACAGATATCAGAACTCCCCCCGGCTCCTAGGTAATTGCTAACCACCGTTCACAAAGTTGGAAAGCATACTTAAACACTATATCACTACCAACAAGATGGCGGTCAAAACAAAGTTGTCCTTCTCCTTCTCCACAGGATAGCCATACCACAGTTTATATTTAGCTGGAATAAGAACAAATAGCATTAAGTAATATAGGAAGAATTTATTTTTAATAATATGGAAAGGTAAAAAACACATGCCCGAGACCAGAGTACTCGCCTGACTGCAGGTAGACTGCAGTCCTCCTGTCTGCCGTGGCACTAGGAGGTGGAGGGATAGTGGGTCCACACCCTGGTCCACTTTTATTACTCCTGGGAAAAATCGATGGTACTCATTTTCACAGCAGGCTGAGTTAATCTGGGACCATCCTGGAGCGACTGGAACGAGAAAATATCAGCACCCGCACCCAGGATTGAACCCAGGATCTCCATGGCGGGCTTCTAATCTACAGATCACAGACTACACTGCTCTGATTTGTTTGTCTTCTTTCAACATATACCTTTATGCTATTCATATCCCAGAAGGTTCTCCTTCTTGATAACGTCAAGGGTGAACGTCGATTGAATGACTGAATGAATGGAAGCAACACTCCATATATAGGTTGTGGTTCTACAGTTAAAAGGCTTTTGGTCGATAAATGTTCGTTAATAGAATGTCCATCCCCATCGCTTTCCAGTTATTTCGGAATGTTTAAGGAAGAACTCCAACGCGTAAGGGCGTGGATCGCTGATTTACCTTCATTTATAGCATGTAAGACTTTTTTTGTAGCTGTGACATAGATCTGGCACACTGGACTCGCATTCGGGAGGACGACGGTTCAATCCCGCGCCCGGCCATCCTGTTTTAGGTTTTCCGTGATTTCCCTAAATCGCTCCAGGCAAATGCCGGGATGGTTCCTTTCAAAGGGCACGGCCGACTTCCTTCTCCGTCCTTCCCTAATCCGACGAGACCGATGACCTCGCTGTCTGGTCTCCTTCCCCGAAACAACCAACCAACCATAGATCTGGCAAGTTGCCTACGGGTTGAAATTAGAGAATGGCAACGCGTACTCGCTAGGAGCTTGTCTATATAACAATGGCGTGACAGATTATTAGGTTGATGCATAAGATTGTAACGTTTTTGTTTTGCGTGTTGCTACACCAGTTGCTATAGGTTTATTTATAGATTGTTATTATTCATTCGTAGTTCACTCTTGCCTTTTGAGTTTAGATATTGTCGTTTGTTCATGTGGAAATAGTGAGTGGAGCTGTAGAAAACGGAGTGGCAAGTGGAGAAATCGGAACATTTCTGACATATTCTTCTGTTTGAGTTCACTGGGACGGGTGGCAGTACGGGAGGCAGCCAGAAACATTTTCGCCATGTATGGGGGTAATGCCATTGGACAGAGCACAGCAAGGAAATTGTTATCACGTTTTAAGGAGGATCGTTCTGACATTAGTGACTCCCCAAGTTCAGGAAGACCTTCACGGTTTGATGAAGATCGTTAAAACGTATCAATCAACAATGACCCGCGTCGGTATACTCGAGAATTTGCAAATGTGATGAACGGTGAATATTCCACCATTGTGCAACGTTTGCTTGATAAAGGTCGGATTGTTGCCTATCGCGATTGCGGTTTATAGCATCGCGACATTGCTGCTCGCGTTGGCCGAGATCCAATGACTGTTAGCAGAATATGGAATCGGTGGGTTCAGGGCGGTAATACGGAACGCCGTGCTGAATCCCAACGGCCTCGTATCAGTAGCAGTCGATATGACAGGCATCTTCTCCGCGTGGCTGTAACGGATCGTGCAGCCACGTCTCGATCCCTGAGTCAACAGATGGGGACGTTTGCAAGACCAAGACGAACCTGGGTGCACGAATGACAAAACGTAATTTTTTCTGGATGAATCCAGGTTCTGTTTACAGCATCACGATGATCGCATCCGTGTTTGTCGACCTCGCGGTGAACGCAAATTGGAAGCGTGTATTCGTCATCGCCATACTGGCGTAGTACCCGGCGTGATGGTGTGGGGTGCCATTGGTTACACGTCTCGGTCACCTCTTGTTCGCATTGACGGCACTTTGAACAGTGGACGTTACATTTCACGTGTGTTACGACCCGTGGCTTTAAACTTCATTCGATCCCTGCGAAACCCTATATTTCAGCAGGATAATGCAATAATGCATGTTGCAGGTCCTGTACGGGCCTTTCTGGATACAGAAAATGTTCGACTGCTGCCCTGGCCATCACATTCTCCAGATCTCTCACCAACTGAAAACGTCTGGTCAATGGTTGTCGAGTAACTGGCTCGTCACAGTACGCCAATCACTACTCTTGATGAACTGTGGTATTGTGTTGAAACTGCATGGGCAGCTGTATGTGTAGACGCTATCGAAGCTCTGGTCAGGCGTATCAAGGCCGTTATTACGGCCAGTGGTGGTTGTTCTGGGTACTGATTTCTGAGAATCTATGCATCCAAACTGCTTGAAAATGTAATCACGTGTCAGTTCTAGTATAATATATTTGTCCAATGAATACCCGTTTATCATTTGCGTTTCTTCTTGGTGCAGCAATTTTAATGGGCAGTAGTGTATCTTTAAGGAACTTCCTTTTCGGATGAAACTGCGTTCCGAATATGGTTCGACGAGCTCATCGCCTCAAACGCACATGATTTCTACAGTCGTGGAATCGAAAAGTCACCCCGGCGTTGACAGACTGTCGTAGATAGTGAAGGAGAATAGGTTATTTATGACCGAAGTAACTGTTATGTGTATCTTTTGTGTTTATTTCGGAAAAACGCTATGAATTTACGCTCGAAGGCAATACTATTGCAGCAGAACACGGTTTGATTATGATACGCGGGTGAGCAGCAATAAAACAGCAATAATGACTGTGAATGTTAAAGAATCAAATGAGGTTCAGACGGGAATATCGCATATTTCCCCAGACTACAGTTAATGATGCACGTTGCTTTAGGGGCCAGGTGCGTTGTGTCGGAGCGAACTCGTGTCAGCGGTCACACGGGAGTTCGCGACGTGACACTCGGGCTTACAGCGCGGATGAAAAGCACAACGTGTGCCGGCGCGCACGCACACACACACACGAGCGAGCGCGCTCCAAAAAAACAGTTACAGTAATAACGGCGGCCGAAGCCAAACGCGCAGCCGTGTTTGCGCGACGCCGCTGGCAAACAAGCGACACGGGCGCCTCAGCGCGGTGGCGGTACTGCAGGAGGTATTTTTTACGGCGACATCGGCAAAGCCCTTTGTCCAATAAATATCAATTGCGAGCGGCGGCCGGCGACGCACGCGTCCGACGGATCTCTCTCTCTCTCTCTCTCTCCCTGCGTCCGCAACAGCGCGGGCAGGTCGCACCCCGGCGGCGCGGCCACTCGGTGAGGTAAGGGTCGCCTCCTCTCCGGCCCAGGGTGGGGTCACACGGCCGATAAGGGGGCGCAGGGGGCACGCCGAGGGGGGGCTAATCTTGGCGTAATTCTGACGGTCAGAGGCGGCAGCGCCATTAAATCAAAGACTTATCTGGCAGGCGCGCCGCGGCGAGGCTAGGCGCCTGAGGTATTACTATAATCACTGCCAGCGACGCCGCACCACTGCCGCTGTCGGTAATTCTCCCGGACGCGACAGCGGCGCACCCCTGCCCTCACACGTACGCGCACACACGCCCGCACCGGCCGCGCCACACACGCGAGATCTCTCTCTCTCACATACGCAGGCGCCACACGTTCATACGTCAAGAGGCGCCGCTCCGGCGACGCCAAGAGGTGCGCGTCCGGCGTCAGAGCTGCAGGCGCCGCCGTCGGCTCTGATTAATAAATGAAACGAAGCACGTCATGAATCACCCCGCTCCTGGCCGATAGTACAAAAATAGTCCGGCCGTCGCCTACAACTCCTGACGAGGGGGGAGGAGGGGACTAAAAAAACAGCAACCGGCAGCGTTTGGCGCGCGCGAGGCAGCCAGCCACTCTGCCGTTTAGATGCGCGCGAGATCCCAGCTAGGCCCTGGCGCGAATCTCTTGGCAGCGACGACCCTTCCGCGGACCCGTCGCCGCCCCCTTTCGCCATTTAGGAAGTGCCGGACTGAAAGGGATGGGGGAGCGAGCAGAGTGTGGCGGCGGCATCGACGCGAGGGCAGCGATGAGGAATTGCGTTGTTTTCCATAAATCGGGCGGAGGCACTTGGGCTAAAGGGTTCCGGATTGAGCAGAGACCGCCACCCCCGCATCGGAACATCTCCGCCCTCTCACGGATTTTAGTGCTTGTGCGACACGACAGTGGGAGACAAATCACGAGCAGTGAACGATTTATGTTGCACTCCTGAGGTACCTGAAAGTCCGCCCCCTCGTGTAATTACATCAGACCTCGCGCATACCGAACAGAAAGGACATAAATAAAGCACGAAGGTCATCCAGACATTAGGTTTCCCTGTCCTAGCCGGAAATATAGCGCATACGCAACAGACCTATAACGTACTATCATATGAAGGGCGGGCAAGATTCGTTTGTTGTCAGTAGGAAAGATGTTACTCGCATTCTAAGCTTGCTGCAAAGTGACGTCAAAATGCCGCGTCTTCCATAACTTCTCATGTGACCACAAAACACGAAAGCAGTCGACAAATGAAGAACTTCTGAAATGCCGTATTGTACACTACTGGCCATTAACATTGCAACACCACGAAGATGACGTGCTACAGACGCGAAATTTAACCGACAGGAAGTAGATGCTGTGATATGCAAATGATTAGCCTTTCAGAGCATTCACAGAAGGTTGGCGCAGGTGGCAACACCTACAACGTGCTGACATGAGGAACGTTACCAACCGATTTCTCACACACAGACAGCAGTTGACCGGCGTTGCCTGGTGAAACTTTGTTGTGATGCCTCGTCTAAGGAGGAGAAATGCGTACCATCACGTTTCCGACTTTGATAGAGGTCGGATTGTAGCCTATGCACTGCGGTTTATCGTGTCGTGACATTGCTGCTCGCCTTGGTCTAGATCCAATGACTGTTAGCAGAATATGGAATCGGTGGGTTCAGGAGGGTAATACGGAACGCCGTGCTGGATCCAACGGCCTCGTATCACTAGCAGTTGAGATGACAGGCATCTTATCCGCATGGCTGTAACGGATCGTGCAGCCACGTCTCGATCCCTGAGTCAACAGATGGGGACGTTTGCAAGACAACAACCATCTGCACGAACAGTTCGACGACGTTTGCAGCAGCATGGACTATCAGCTCGGAGACCATGGTTGCGGTTACCCTTGATGCTACATCACAGACAGGAGCGCCTGTGATGGTGTACTCAACGACGAACCTGGGTGCACGAATGGCAAAACGTCACTTTTTCGGATGAATCCAGGTTCTGTTTACAGCATCATGATGGTCGCATCTGTGTATGACGACATCACGGTGAACGCACTTTGAACAGGCGACGTTACATTTCATATGTGTTACGACCCTTGGCTCTACCCTTCATTCGATCCCTGCCAAACCCTACATTTCAGCAGGATAATGCACGACCGTATGTTGCAGGTCCTGTACGGGCCTTTCTGGATACAGGAAATGTTCGACTAATGCACTGGCCAGCACATTCTCCAGATCTCTCAGCAATTGAAAACGTCTGGTCAATGGTGGCCGAGCAACTGGCTCGTCACAATACGCCAGTCACTACTCTTGATGAACTGTTGTATCGCGTTGAAGGTGCATGGGCAGCTGTACCTGTACACGCCATCCACGGTCTGTTTGACTCAATGCGCAGGCGTATCAAGGCCGTTATTACGGCCAGAGGTGATTGTTCTGGGTACTGATTTCTCAGGACCTATGCACCCAAATTGCGTGAAAATGTAATCACATGCCAGTTCTAGTACAATACATTTATCCAATGAATACCCGTTTATTATCTGCATTTCTTCTTGGTGTAGCAATCTTAATGGCCAGTAGTGTATTTCGTAGTTTTTTCTTAGGTCCTAAGAAAATATGATGTCACAAACACGAAACACTTGGTACGATTTGTTATAATTAAATGTCAGGTTATGACGTGTCGGTGGTAAAAGCATTCAGCAGATGAATTGCTGAAATGAAAGTCAGAAGTTCCATGAGATCACCATAATTTAGTCGAAGTCGATAAAAACAAATATGCGTCCTTCTACATTCAAATTTTTTTATACACCGTTGCGGTTGGGAAAGACTATCGGTCTTTCGTATTAGTTTAATAGAACTATGTTCTGTAACATTAAATGTTGTATACATAACAAAAGCTATCTCTATAAGACTGGGTTGCAAAAAGAAGAACCTTAAAATCAATTGCATTGCATTTGCAGATGATATGGCCATGTTTGCTGAAACAATGGAAGAAGCACGGGGCAAATCGTTGAACTAAAGAAACAAGCAGCTAAAATAGGTCTTCACATCTCCTTTGAAAAAACTAAGATATTGAGAAACATAAAGCACTCATGTAAGTACCTCAAAGTTCAAGCACAAAAGACTGAAATACTAAAAGAATTCCAATATCTCGGAAAATGGATTAGTTGGAACGCTGGGGAAGCAAAGTAATGGAATCAAGAAAAAATAAACTGGAATTGGCCTTCAAACTAACAAAAAATACATACAACAAAAAATCCATTTCATAGGGGTCCAAAATTACACATTACAAGGCAGTGATTAAGTTAGAAGCACTTTAGCAGCAGTAACACTAAACATGAATTTCAAAGGCCAAAAGGAGAAACTTGAGCTAAAGGAAAGAAAAATTTTAAAAAAAATCATGCAACCAAGATTTCAAGAACATAAGAATATATACATCAAAAATGAAACTCTCTACAAGAAAATTCAAAACTTTCAGATACTATGCGAAGAAGGATAAATTTTTATTGTCATCTTCTCAGAATGAATTCCAATAGATTAACTAAACAAATCTTTCACTTTTTTCGTAACCACAGAATAAAAGATTTAAGAAAATTCACTTATTGATCAAACAGCTAAATTAATTACTAAAGATGAAAATATAAGGTTCCAAGACAAATCTACACAAAAGTCCAAAACCTTCATCTCGGAAGGAGAGAGGAAAAGAACAGAACGAATGAAGAAATACTGGGCCCTAAGAAAAGAACAATGCACAAAGAAATGATTGATCCAGCGCACCCCAAAGAGGGTGAAACGAAAGAAGAAGAAAAGCGATCTCTCTCAGGTGTGAGTTTGTTCGATTTTGTGGACATGCTAGGGAATATACGATATGTATTGGAAAAGTAAGGTCCAATTAGGTATGAAATGGAAACTTCTGGGAAAATCCGATGGAACATTGCACAGATGTGTGGGGCACTGTCTTTTGCACTGATGTGTTGAGCAGTGTCTTTAATGTGCCTGTCGATCGCTTCACGTCAATCATTTCAGTTCAGAGCACAAAGTGATGAAGTAGAAATGCCTAAAACAACAGTGTCTTCCGCCAGGTAGCCTGGTGAGAGATTTCGCCTGAAGCTATGCAGCCCACGTAACATAAATGCCATGCATTTCGTTCTTCAAGACAACTTTCAGCCGCATTCTGCAGGGGCAATGAAGAAGCTCCTGCAGCGTTTCTGATGGGAAGTGTTTGATCATCCACAATACAGACCTTAATTGACTCCCTCCGTTGTTCATCTCTACTCACATGAACCGCTGGCAACGAAGACAACATTTTGTCACGAACAACGAAAGGCAGACCAGCTTAGAGAACAGACGGAAAGTACAAGCGGCTGCTTTCTGTGACGAGCATACTGGAAAGTCTGTACGATGCCAAGACAAATGTCAGAGTCCGAGAGGTGACGATTTAAAGATGTAGCTGCAAGGTGTGTCAAACTGTTGCCAATAAAAACTTCATGATTTTCACTGTGGTTTTCATTTCGCAACCGATCGGACCTTACTTTCAGAACAGCCCTCGTAATCGAACAAACAGCAGAATGGTCGTCTAAACTACATCCTCATTAACTGCGAAAATCGCAGAGAAAGCAGGAGTATGAATATTGCAAATGACGTCCTGATATCAGTAGCTGCATTTATTTACTAGAAAAGGTGGATAAAGTGCTGCAGTTATATGACAACTTCCGTCTTTTAATCAGAGTGAGGTGAATATTTTGCAACATTTTGCCTTGTTTCTCTTTTCTGCCAAAGCAATTACATCCGTCTTCGGATCCTACATTCACTGTTTCTGGAGTCCGACTACCAATATTGCATTTCATTCCTCAGATATGGAGGGCGCTTAACATTCTGCAAATACAGGTTCTCCCAGGACGAGCAGTCAAATTCATATATGTGATAGGAACAACCAATAGAAGCAAAAATTCCTATAAACATTGGCTGTAAAATGCGTGCTTCAAGAGAGGAGAGGACTTCTTCATCTTCGATACTGCGAAACAAATATCTTCTGCAAAATAAATGCCAATAGCTCTTAAGGTACGCATTTAAATCATGCATTTACTAGGCAATTTTTTCCTGTTTTTGTCCATACTACCACTTTCCAAAACTTGGAAAACAAAGAGCTTGATATATACAGAAATAATTCGAATACCAAAATGTTCAGAGTCTGACACGTCTGAATATTATTAAATCATCAGTTTAATACTTCATGGATCAAAATAATGACACAAATTATTTGTAATAAAATGGAAAGGCTGGTAGAGCCAGACCTCGGAGAACATCATTTTCGATTCCAAAGAAATGTGAGACAATATCAAGAGTATCCGTAAATAGTGTAAGGCAGAAACGGTCCCTGCCGATTGCTGGCCGGATTGTTTCATTAAAATAAATGTCTACCTCTCTTTATCATCTGATTTCCACCATTCCCTGAATAGTATTGGAGTGAGCAGGTACATATGGTAAAACCAAGTGCAGAGTGTCAATAAATAAGAAGTCTCTTATCCCAAATTACTATTGTAAAGTGGTTACCTCTTACAGAAGCAGCAGAGAATGAGCAAATGTGCTTGACATTTTGAACTTAGGGGGGCGACCTAAATTAATGCAGAAACAGTAGTACAGCTCCAAATGGCCAATATCGCTACTGTACAGCATTTATTGTGATGACTGATTTCATCAAATTACATAGCCAACATCATCTACATACACATCTACATCTACGTGATTACTCTGCTATTCACAATTAAGTGCCTGGCAGAGGGTTCAATGTACCACCTTCAAGCTGTCTCTCTACCGTTCCACTCTCGAACGGCGCGCGGACAAAACATGGTCATAAATTTTTCTGTGTGAGCCCTATTTCTCTTAGTTTATCGTGATGATCATTTCTCCATATGTGGGTGGGTGCCAACAGAATGTTTGCGCATTCGGAGTAGAAAACTGGTGATTGAGATTTCATAAAAAGATTCCGTGGCAACGAAAAACGCCTTTGTTTTAATGATTACCACTCAAATTCATGTATCATGTCTGTGGCACTATCTCCCCTATTTTGCGATAAAACATAACGAGCTGCCCTTCTTTGAACTTTTTCGATGTCATCCGTCGGTCCCACCTGTTGCGGATCCCATACCGCACAACAATACTCCAGAATTTGGCGGACAAGCGTAGTGTAAGCAGTCTCTTTAGTAGATCTGTCGCAACCTCTGCCAATGAATCGCAGCCTTTGATTTGCCCTACACACAACATTATGTATGTGATCGTTCCAATTTAGGTTATTTGTAATTATAATCCCTAGATATTTAGTTGCATTTAGAGCCTTCAGATTTGTGTGACTTATCGCATAATCGTAATAGCCCAGTCAGTCGCTAAAGGATTTTTCCCTCTAACTCGCTTTATACCTTCTATATAAGACATGTAACTGTCTGGTATTGTCATGGAGACACGCCCCTTGAAGCTCCGCAGACAGAACGGCTTACAGGGTAGTTAGGTTGATGGTAATGTGTCTCCCACGATCTATGCGTCCTCCGTACACCACAGGACTCGCCAGCCATTTCTTAACTCAGTTTCTTAATTGAAATTACTTTATTTTGACTAACAATTTGAGCTCTTATACCGGGAGATCAGAACTCCTCATTCTCTCACAAACAGAAGTACAACTTCAAACAGCCAAGAGCGCTGTTGTACAGCATTTATTGTGATGACAGCTTCAATTCTGCCAGAACCTCGTCTCTTCCCTTCCAAACTTCACAAATCTCTTCTGTGAACCTTGCAGAACTAGCACTCCCGGAAGAAAGGATATTGCGGAGACATGTCTTAGCCACAGCCTAGGGGATATTTTCAGAATGAAAGTTTCACTCTGCAGCGGAATGTACGCTGATATGGAACTCTGAGGCAGATTAAAACTGTGTGCCGGACCGAGACTCGAACTCGGGACCTCGTCTCCTACCTTCCAAACTTCACAAAAGTTTTAATCTGCCAGGAAGTTTCATATCAGCGTACACTCCGCTGCAGAGTGAAAATTTCATTCTGGAAAAAAATGGTTCAAATGGCTCTGAGCACTACGGGACTTAACTGTTGTGGTCATCAGTCCCCTAGAACTTAGAACTACTTAAACCTAACTAACCTAAGGACATCACAAACACCATGCCCGAGGCAGGATTCCAGCCTGCTATCGCAGCGGTCGCGCGGTTCCAGACTGTAGCGCCTAGAACCGCGCGGTCACTCTGGCCGGCCCATTCTGGAAACATCCCCTAGGTTGTGGCTAAGCCATCTCTCCACAATATCCTTTCTTCCGGAAATGTTAGTTCTGCAAGGTTCGCAGAAGAGATTCTGTGAAGTTTGGATGGGGGAGACGAGGTACTGGCAGAATTGAAGCTGTGAGGACAAATCGTGAGTGGTGCTTGGGTAGCTCAGATGGTAGAGCACTTACCCGCGAAAGGCAAAGGTCCCGAGTTCGAGTCTCGGTCCGGCACACAGTTTTAATCTGCCAGGAAGTTTTATATCAGCGTACTCTACGCGGCAGAGTGAAAATTTCATCCTGAAGACATGTTGATTGTTATTATACTACTGCATATCAGTGACTCAACACGACAGCCATGTATATCCTACGTAATTTGCATCTTTAGATAACCGTGCTTTAACTACGAATGACCAAAACCTCATAAACTTCTACATCTACATGACTACTCTGCAATTCACATTTAAGTGCTTGACAGAGGGTTCATCGAACCACAATCATACTATCTCTCTACCATTCCACACCCGAACAGCGCGCGCGAAAAACGAACACCTAAACCTTTCTGTTCGAGCTCTGATTTCTCTTATTTTATTTTGATGATCATTCCTACCTATGTAGGTTGGGCTCAACAAAATATTTTCGCATTAGGAAGAGAAAGTTGGTGACTGAAATTTTGTAAATAGATCTCGCCGCGACGAAAAACGTCTTTGCTTTAATGACTTCCATCCCAACTCGCGTATCATATCTGCCACACTCATCTCAGTACCTAGAGGCCACCTGAGTTAGAAACATGAATGTCAACTGGAACTTCCTTTCACTAACTATAGCCAAATCGACGCTACAGCCATTCGTTCCACCTCCAATACTGAAAAAATTAATATATCTTTTATGGAACTTATTGTCAATATGAAGATTTTATATTGTAATTTCCATGCAACTGATTCTTATTTTTATCACCCCCTTGTGTTTCATAATATTGCTATATGTATTATTATATTACCGCTACTCCACATATTTCCCAGTGTAAAAATCAGCTGAGACTTTTAACACACAATGTAAGAGTCTGCTAATAAATTCTTCGTGAATTTTCATACTGGGACCTTTTTATACATAAATTTAGCCGATACCATGAACATGTCTTACGTCAACCACATTTCGGCTGGAGCTCATAACTAAGCAGAAGAATGTTAAAATTGTGTAATAAAATAAAAATTCCTTTCGGGTTTTTTGTACTGGCTATTTTTCGAAACAGATACATAATTTTTGGCATTTAAAGCGTCTTTTAAATGCTGTAAACGAATTTAATCATCTAGATTCGTTTCGTCTTTAATAAGAAGATATCATTACTAGGTGTCACGTGAGGTTACGTTATTTTCGCTAGAAAGTATTCATTATCCACAAACAACACCAAAGGGCAAAACGACACAAAACGTACATAACAACAAGAAAGAAGACTCAAGGTAATTAACAATAGCATACAAACACAAACTCACAAATACTCAACATTTCCTCATCATAAGGTTTAAACATCGCTTTGCAAACTGAGCAGTGCAGTCCAGAAGTATATCGCAAAGCTAACAAAAGACACAATATCTGCCAAAAAGCAGGAATATACCAATTACAATGCAATAATTGTGATGGGAGGCGTGTGGGACAAGCTTGATGAACATTCGACATTCGATTCCAAGATAGTGTCAGAGTCTGGAAAAATGGGACAATCCACCGAATATTTGTAGTGCATTTGAGGTGATTGAATACCAGGCCAACTACATGAGAGAAAGGAATGAATGTAACTAGAACAAGCAGTAAAAGACATCTGCCAACTGCACATAAAATCTATAATACATATAAAACAAAGGCACAAAAGCACTTACACCTAAATTTACGGAATATTTTCAAGATTACAGATGTTGAATATCTCTTGCCCATGATTATGTGAAATTGTAGCTTTATACACATTTTTGACACGAACATGATGGCATTAATTAATCTCTCTACAGAAGAGATCAAGGAAGTTGATAACACATAACCAATAACGAACACAATTGTATTATGTATGCATTTGCTGATTTCAATTCTTTCATATTAAGAAGCATATGACAAGATGAAGCTAAAGACCTTGAAATCGATCATGGCAAAATAAAATTTAAGATGATTTAATTACAGTCTGCGGCAAATTCATTCTTACTCTTCATAAAAAAAATTTCTATTGCCAAGATCGCATAAAATACTTCTGTACTATCGACGGCTGGTTTTGACAGACTTTGCTGTCATCTTCTCGCCTGTAATCTAGTGTATGTACATGGAACACATCTCTTATCATGATTTATGACGCAATATTTGAGAACAACGCTTTTTTTACATTACAAGAAACTGAAATGGAAACTGTACATTAACATACCTTCAAAAATTTTGTTACAAAGCTCGTTCATTGTGAGCTGGAACATCCTGCCAAGTTGTCATATTAGCAGATAAAATATAGCACATTATGCACTTCACTATAACACATCCATGTTTACATTTATGTTACGTGTCATCTCAACTAGGGATATCATATTTATATTATAAGTAATACTTTTCGTTCTTTAAAGAATACGGTGTAGCACATTATGCACTTCACTATAACACATCCATGTCTACATTTATGTTACGTGTCATCTCAACTAGGGATATCATATTTATATTATAAGTAATACTTTTCGTTCTTTAAAGAATACGGTGCAAGATCCCACTTATTTGTTCTCACCTTGAATCGTTACTGGTTGTTTTGTCCACCACCTACCACAACATATATCTTTGTGGTCGACGATTATTTCACTCGAGTTGCTTATATCATCGCTCTTTTAAAAATGTTATGCGCTATCGAACTGGGTCGCAGTTGCTTTAGTCTTACTGTTATATTAACAGCTAGGAAGCAAGATAAAAATAAAATACTTTTTCACTATGTACTGGTTTTATATAAGTATTTGACAACATATGTCTCCGTCTTCTCACATCTGTACTACAAAATTCTCTAAAACACAGTCTAATTTTACTTTCTTACAGTATCTTTATCCTTGTAAGATCCCATGTCACAAGTGTCTTTATTAAATATACACAGTCCAATTTTACGCTCATATGACACTAATTTTTTAAAGCAGGGAGGAATTTACGTGTATATATTTTATCTCACAAGATCCCCTATGATCAACATGCTATAAGCAGTGTATATTCTGTTTTTCCATATTACATTGCCATCTCCTTTTCTTTATCAAAGGTTTTCTCACAAATAACTTCACAAGTGATGTGTTGTTTTATGTGCATTGGTTTACGTTATCATACTGTATTATGTTGCACACACGTCATACTGTGTCCATTTCCTTACCTTCTATGTTACCACATACTTTATACCTGGCATACCTACTCACGTGCTCCTCATCTGAGAGTGAAGTTAACTTAATGTAGCTTTCTATTGAAAGGTATATTCATATACTTGTTGTCATATTATTGTATCTTTCTGACTTTGTTATGCTATGCTGCAAAAATTTTTGTTCACATAAATGTAGATGAGTTAGCTCACCATGTTATACAGTACTGGCCATTACAATTGCTACACCAAAATGAAATGCAGATGCTAAACGGGTATTCATTGGACAAATATATTATACTAGAACTGATACGTGATTACATTTTCACGCAATTTGGGTGCATAGATCCTGAGAAATCAGTACCCAGAACAATCACTTCTGGCCGTAATAACGGCCATCATACGCCTGGGCATTGAGTCAAGCAGAGTGTGGATGGGGTCTGCAGGTACAGCTGCACATGCAGCTACAACACGATACCACAGTTCATCAAGAGTAGTGACTGGCGTATTGTGACGAGCCAGTTGCTCGGCCACCATTTGTCCGCAGCTCGTGGTCGTGCGGTAGCGTTCTCGATTCCCACGCCCGGGTTCCCGGGTTCGATTCCCGGCGGAGACAGGGATTTTCTCTGCCTCGTGATGAGTGGGTGTTGTGTGATATCCTTAGGTTAGTTAGGTTTACGTAGTTCTAAGTTCTAGCGGACTGATGACCGTAGATGTTAAGTCCCATAGTGCTCAGAGCCTCAGAGCCGGCCACCATTGACCAGACGTTCTCGGTTGGTGAGAGATCTGGAGAATGTGCTGGCCAGGGCAGCAGTCGAACATTTTCTGTATCCAGAAAGGCCCGTACAGGACCTGCAACATGCGGTCGTGCATTATCCTGTCGAAATGTAGGGTTTCGCAGGGATCGAATGAAGGCTAGAGCCACGGGTCGTAACACATCTGAAATCTAACGTCCACTGTTCAAAGTGCCGTCAATGCGAACAAGAGTTTACCGAGACGTGTAACCAATGGCACCCCATATCATCACGCTCGGTGACACGCCAGTGTGGCGATGACGAATATACGCTTCCACTGTGCGTTCACCGCGATGTCGCCAAACAGGGATGCTACCATCTTGATGCTGTGGACAAAACCTGGATTCATCCGAAAAAATGACGTTTTGCCATTCGTGCACGCAGGTTCGTCGTTGAGTACACAATCGCAGGCGCTCCTCTCCGTGATGCAGCGTCAAGGGTAACCGCAGCCATGGTCTCCGAGCTGATAGTCCATGCTGCTGCAAACGTCGTCTAACTGTTCCTGCAGATGGTTGTTGTCTTGCAAACGTGCCCATCTGTTGACTCAGGGATCGAGACGTGGCTGCACGATCCGTTACAGCCATGTGGATAAGACGCCTGTCATCTCTACTGCTAGTGATACGAGGCCGTTGGGATCCAGCACGGCGTTCCGTATTACCCTCCTGAACCCACCGATTCCATATTCTGCTAACAGTCATTGTATCTCGACCAACGCGAGCAGCAATGTCGCGATACGATAAACCGCAATCGCGATAGGCTTCAATCCGACCTTTATCAAAGTCGTAAACGTGATGGTACGCATTTCTCCTGCTTACACGAGGCATCACAACAACGTTTCACCAGGCAACGCCGGTCAACTGCTGTTTGTGTATGAGAAATCGGTTGGAAACTTTCCTCATGTCACCACGTTGTAGTTGTCGCAATTCTGATGGCCAGTAGTGTACTATGCACCACCCCCTTGCGTTTCATAATATAGTTATATGTATTATTATATTACAGCTACTCCACATATTTCTCTGTGTAAAAATCGGCTGAGACTTTTAATCTTAAATGATTACACGTTTATGTTTTAAAACTGTTGAGACATTTTGCTTTTAAGTGATGGCACTTGTATGTTGTTGCTTTTAACTGCACTGCTGCAGTTACATATTGCAAAAATAATATTCACGCCAAGCTGTCTTTCTGAGATCTTTATTCTTATATTTTTGCTCCAGTATGTTGTTACCTTAAAAAGCAGCCTTGTTATCACTTGCAATACATAAACAGAATGTACTCCATTTTTTGTTGTTGTAGGTAACATACTCCTACATATGTGGCAATTACTCTCATCATATATATATTTTCTTCTGCGAAGAGCTCTGTGTACATATGTGAGAACCTGATTGTGCCTCATCGTAGAAATATATTATATTTATTTATTTATCTCTATGAAGAGATACAACTTAGTTCACACATATGTATGCTCTGCTCTTCGCAGCAGAATATTACTTATACCTGTTTATAGCAATTTCTTATGAATTCAAATTTGTACAAAGAAAGGCGAGATTAATATTTGTCTTGTAGGAGTGCACTTCTTTTTAGTTTCACCATGGTCACCGTGTAATACAAAGAGTCCATAATTATCTTTACAACTTAAGACTTTAATAACGTTATGAATACACTAGATGATAACAACTGGTTTCCAAAATGTGATAAGGTAGTGCATAAAGCTTTTTTACCTTCCATGTGACGAGTTTTGACGCAAAATTGAACTTAAAAACCTGATAAAATGTGGACGTCATAAAGGAAAGCTCAGGGTGTGGCCTAGTTCATAAAGACGATGTACAATACCTAAGTTCAACGAAACTTTCGAACATGGTATGGAAGGCAACCACCGTCTCGACAAATTATACTGGTTTGACGTATGTCATTTGGGGAAACAACTAGTGTCCTCTATAAAAAGGGGGTAGGTCGCCCATCAGTTTCAAACACCAAAGTGGATAACGTACGACAAGCGTTTGCAAGGAGTCCAGGAAAATGAATGTGTATGACAGCCAGTGAGTCGAAAATGAGACGATCGAGGGTGCACACTGTCTTGCATAAGAGATTACGGCTATATCAATACAACGTTCAACTGCTTCAGACATAAAAGCCTATAGACAAATGACAGTACGAACAGTTTGTAGTGGATGTGCTAGGCAAGACTGGCACAAACAACGACTTTTTCAAAAATATTTGATTCCCTGATGATGCGACGTTTCATACATCCAGCAAACTGAATCATCATAAGATTCGTATATTGGCTTTACAACGTCCTCATGTTACTCGCGAAATGGAAAGAGACTGCTCGAAGGTCAATTTATGGTGTGGTCTGATGCACAATTTCATCATTGGTCCTTTCTTTTGCATCAAGACTGCAATCAACAGTGGTCTTTACCTGCACGTGTTACAAGAAGTTGCTGTGCCACAATTGGAGAAACTGCAGCCTGATGTCATATTCCAGCAGGGTGGGGCAACACCCCACTGGTCCCTAAAAGTCTGTCAATTTCTAGAAGAAAAGTTTCTAGACAGCTGCATTGTACGAGATGGTCTAATTCGATGGCCACCACGATTCCCAGACATCATACAACTAGACCACTTTCTGTAGGGTTTCAGTGCACTGAACAAACGTTGGAGACCTGTAGAACATGAAGGCATGCATTTACCATGCATTTGGCCACGTCACCGTGGAGGTCTTGAATCGTACAGGGAGAGAAGTGGAATTCCGACTAGACATTATTCGTGCCTCTAAGGATGCACACATTGACGTGTATGAATGACGAAGCAAAACTTTATGAAGTGTGCCACACAGAGACAATCGGAAAACAGTTCTGAAGTTTCAACAGGTTTATTGACATCATAATATGTCTGATTCGACACTAAGAACAAAAGGCACAAAGTACGGCGTTTCACTAGATTCTGGAACAGAGGCTTGACAGAGCTGCTACCTAAAGCCGCCTGACAGTTTCTAGTAAGTAGTAGCACTACTAGGAGCCTTGTAGGAAATTACACTTTCAGAGAAATAACCCAGGTTCCGGAAATGTCGTCCTGATTAGTTCCAACACAGGCACAGAAAAGTCTGACCTTAAAACAGTCTAAGCTCATAGAGGAAACAACGTTACAGCTGAGGACAGCAGGGTGATGGGCTTCGAGAGCGTCCTGACACGATGAGGTGTGTAGCACCTACCAAGAGACCAGCAGAGGCTCACGAAGCCGTCGGCGGAATACGTACCTCGGATGTGGCGGTCTCTACCGGGGGTGGTACCGCCGCCTGGTGTTCGGTTGTGGCTGCGATATAGAGAGCTCGCGATGAGGACGCGTTGCAGGGGCCATGTAGACTGCACGCATGTCCGAGGTTCCCGACGTGTTGCCGCTCCATTTTTCGTATCTCTCCGATACAGCATTATATTTCACTACTGGCCATTACAATTGCTACACCAAGAAGAAATGCAGATGGTAAACGGGTATTCATTGGACAAATATATTATACTAGAACTGACATGTGATTACATTTTCACGCAATTTGGGTGCATAGATCCTGAGAAATCAGTACCCAGAACAACCACCTCTGGCCGTAATAACGGCCTTGATACGCCTGCGCATTGAGTCAAACGGAGCTTGGATGGCGTGTACAGGTACAGCTGCCAATGCAGCTTCAACACGATACCACAGTTCATCAAGAGTATTGACTGGCGTATTGTGACCAGTCAGTTGCTCGGCCACCATTGTCCAGACGTTTTCAATTGGTGACAGATCTGGAGAATGTGCTGGCCAGTGCAGCAGACGAACATTTTCTGTATCCAGAAAGACCCGTACAGGATTTGCAACATGCGGTCGTGCATTAACCGGCTGAAATGTAGGGTTTCGCAGGGGTCGAATGAAGGGTAGAGCCACGGGTCGTAACACAACCGAAATGTAACGTCCACTGTTGCCGTCAATGTGAACAAGAGGTGATCGAGACGTGTAACCCATGGCACCCCATACCATCACTCTGGGTGATACGCCAGTATGGCGATGACGAATACACGCTTCCAATGTGCGTTCACCGCGATGTGCATCCAGATTCGTCGTTAAGTGCACCATCTCATGCGCTCCTGTCTGTGATGCAGCGTCAAGTGTAACCGCAGCCATGGTCTCCGAGCTGATAGTCCATGCTGCTGCAAACGTCGTCGTGTTGACTCAGGAATCGAGACGTGGGTGCACGATCCGTTACAGCCTATGCGGATAAGATGCCTGTCATCTCGACTGCTAGTGATACGAGGCCGTTGGGATCCAGCACGGCCTTCCGTATTACCCTCCTGAACCTACCGATTCCATATTCTGCTAACAGTCATTGGATCTCGACCAACGCGAGCAGCAATGTCGCGATACGATAAACCGCAATCTCCGATATGCTACAATCCGACCTTTATCAAAGTCGGAAACGTGATGGTACGCATTTCTCCCCCTTATACAAGGCATTGCAACAACGTTTCACCAGGCAACGCCGGTCAACTGCTGTTCGTGTATGAGAAATCGGTTGCAAGCTTTCCTCATGTTAGCACGATGTAGGTGTCGCCATCGGCGCCAATCTTGTGTGAATGCTCTGAAAAGCTAATTATTTGCATATCACAGCATCTTCTTCCTTCCGGTTAAATTTCGCGTTTGTACCACGTCATCTTTGTGGTGTAGCAATTTTAATGGCCAGTAATGCAGTTACCTTATCAGATGTTGAAAATCATTTGTTGACATCTAGTATACAATGTGGCTCACCTAAAACTCGCGGAAATGGAAAGTGCTAATGATGTGTAGTTTCCACGGAATGGATTGGTAGGCAGGGGCTTGTATTGTTACCCAATAAACAGATTGTGTATTTATGTGCAAACATACACTTTTTAAGTGGAGCAATGCCTATTGACATTAACAAACTAAGGGTAGGGTAAGTTAGAATGCAAGTGGTGTTTGTTGTGAATCATTTACGAGATATAGTATTTTGAAAAGTTTCCACACCAACATTTGTTTGTGCCATTCAATCCGGGTTGTTGCTGGGAACGCTGATGTTATGTTTGCTTACAGTGTGCGTATGTGTTCCTTGAGTGCATTGCGTGTAAGGTGTCAGGCAAATCCAACACCTTCCATGAAAACCCTGACATGATAAGCAAATCCAGTAGTATGTCACATAGCTCCGAATAAATCGTGACATTAAATTAAGCAAAGTAATACGAGTAACGAGTGAGCAAATGGAATACCACAGACTAACACAAGAATGCCTAAATGCGTGTCATACCTTCCCACCGTGAGACAGACGCAGTTCCGAGGGGAGAAACGAGAACAGAAGCCGAGAGCAGAACCGTGTTAAGCGAGAAGCCCCTAAGATAAGGGACGGACTGACACCCACGTCACCAGCTAACTGCTAGGACCACACCACCCGCAAGTTTTTTAGCGTGAGACTTTTTCGCGTCTCTGTTACGTCAAGACCACCCCCAGTCAATGTTAAAAGCTAGAGCCCTCCAGAAGAACAGTATAGATCTTACGATGACACAAAAAGGGCTACACCACCCGCAAGTTTTAGCGTGAGACTTTTTCGCCTCTCTGTTACGTTAGGACCACCCCCCAGCCCGTGTTAAAAGATAGAGCCCTCACAAGAACAGTATAGATCTTACGATAACACTAAAGGACCACACCAGCTGCAAGTTCTAGCGTGAGACTTTTTCGCGTCTCTGTTGCGTTGCAAACTTTAAAAAACATTGCCCCACCAGGGAAAAGTATAACGTTTCTCATTGGATAGACAGAATTGTTGTAGGCGGAGCTTAAGGTTAACATTGAGACCCTGATTGGTCAGATGAAAACACAGCCAGATAGTTTTCTTTAAACCAACTTTGGTAAATTGTAGTAAGGAGAAGTTAGGAGAGAGTTGCTTCCGAGAGGGCGAGCTGGACGGAGCTGCGCCGGCCGCCGCCCCCTAACGAACACCGACAAGGTAATGAACGTACGCGATGCCGCATTTTTGAGCGCATAAGGCTTCACTCAGAACTGCAGAAGTCTCATCTGTTACATCCCCTTTACGTAATACTAGTGTCGATCGTCAATTAAAGCTCATGGTGTTCACATTTGCCACTTGAAGTAAAAATCTGAAACTCGATGATTTTTCTGTTATATAGTTATTGAGAAGCCACATCAGCCACTGTAATTTACGACAAGTTAGATAAGTAATTAAAGATAATTGAGGGTCACTGTATACCATTTTGATAGTTTCCTCTTTTGTGAAACTTAATTTAAACCTAGATTATGGATGTGATATGGCATAGGTCATCCTTCGATCCATTGTAGAACTTGGAAACCCATTCAGGGAATATTCGTTCACATTTTTGTTGAACGCAGTTGGTTTTTACCATCCTGTATTAAAACATTTCCTTTTAACAATAGTGCAATTTATAAACGATGTTTTGTGAGTAGAATAAAATTTCCCATGGTAAACTTAACTGTTTTTTCGACGTTATTTTACCAGCTAACTAAAAATAGGAAAGCCTTGACCCCCTTCCACTAAATTTAGTTAGTATTAAGATTCCTTTTTAGGGAGTGCAGTGGAGCTGACGCTGAAATCTTAAGTATTTCGTTATATCATCGTTAGTCTCACTGAACTCTTCTGAACTCTACATGTCACGTGTGGTCTGACGTCTCCTTACCAGCAACAGGTCCCAGGTTCAAACTAGTCAGTTCCCTAAAAAACACGCACAGAGCGTCGTTGCGCGAAAGTGGTAGGGAGACACGATATAGAACAAACAGACACCACGCAGACTGTTTAGAGTGTGCTTATGTGTTCCTTGAGTGCATTGCGACTTGCTAGTCAGTTAGTGTGCGACAGTGCAAACAGTAGATCGTAAGTGGACAATTGGATTTGCAATGTAGAAAAGGCTGACATGCTCATGGTGTATGAACACTGAAGAATGCAGTTAGTTTTTGTATGAACAGGGAAGAATGCAGTTAGTTTTTGTGAGGTGTATGCGGCAAGATATCCCAACAGACGTCAACATCTCGGCCATTATTTTTCAACAACTTCAACCGGATACCTGAAAGTGGTAGTGTAGCACCTACACAATGGGACAGAAGGAAACAGGTGACGACAGAAGAGGGATAAATTAATATTCTTGCTGCCGTATCTGTTGATCCATACGTTAGCTCCCGCTCAATCGCACGAAAAAGTCGCATTATTAGCCTGTCGACAGTCCCAGTTGCCTTCGTCAGGTGGAACGTAGCGTCCATGGAGTATAAACATGTGATATAGGATAGTAAACCATTAGCTCATAGGTCCGTGTTTCATAGATGGAACACTTAATGGGCACAAGTGTCTTCCTAGAAGACGTACCTCTGCAGACCGAGAAAAATCTGTGGTAACGGCACGATGGCTGTCCAGCCCATAGCTCACGAGTACTACAACATGTCTCCGCAAATTGTTTGGAAATCGTTGGATTGGAAGCAGAGAACCTATACCTTGGTTGGGCCGTTTCCCAGATTTGATGCCTGGACTGTTTTTTCGTGGGGAAAGCTGAAAGACGAAGTCTACAAGGACATACAACTACTCCCGATAATATGCCCCGGCGTATTACTGCAGCCTGCTCGGGAATATTCTATGAAATGGCAGCACTTGCACAGCAGTCATTTATATCTACATCTGCATCTACATCCATACCTCGTAAGCCACCTGACGGTGTGTGGCGGAGGGTACCTTGAGTACCTCTATCGGTTCTCCCTGCTATTCCAGTCTCGTTTTGTTCGTGGAAAGGCAGATTGTCGGTATGCCTCTGTGTGAGCTCTAATCTCTCTGATTTTATCCTCATGGTCTCTTCGCGCGATATACGTAGGAGGGAGCAATATACTCCTTGACTCCTCGGTGAAGGTATGTTCTCGAAACTTCAACAAAAGTCCGTACCGTGCTACTGAGCGTCTCTTGCAGAGTCTTTCACTGGAGTTTATCTATCATCTTCGTAATGCTTTCGCGATTACTAAATGATCCTGAAACGAAGCGCGCTGCTCTCCGTTGCATCTTCTCTATCTCTTCTATCAACCCTATCTAGTACGGATCCCACACCGGTGAGCTGTACTCAAGCCGTGGGCGAACAAGTGTACTGTAACCTACTTTCTTTGTTATCGGACTGTGTTTCCTTAGGATTCTTCCAATGAATCCCAGTCTGGCATCTGCTTTACCGACGATTAATTTAATATGTTCATTCCATTTTAAATCACTGCTAATACCTACTGCCAGATAATTTATGGAATTAACTGCTCCCAGTTGCTGACCTGCTATATTGCAGCTAAATGATAAAGGATCTTTCTTTCTATGTATTACACTTCTCTACATTGAGATTCAATTGGCCATTCCCTGCACCATGCGTCAATTCGTTGCAGATCCTCCTGAATTTCTGTATTATTTTCCATTGTTACAACCTCTCGATACACTACAGCATCATCCGCAAAAAGCGTCAGTGATCTTCCGACGTTATCCACAAGGTCATGTGTATATATAGTGAATAGCAACGGTTCTTCGACACTCCCCTGCACCACATCTGAACTCACTCTTACTTCGGAAGACTTCTCTCCATTGGGAATGACATGCTGCGTTCTGTTATCTAGGAACTCTTCAATCCAATTACACAATTGGTCTGAGAGTCCATATGCTCTTACTTTGTTCATTAAAGGACTGTGGGAAACTGTATCAAACGCATTGCGGAAGTCAAGAAACACGGCATCTATCTGGAAACCCGTGTCTATGGCCCTATGAGTCTCGTGGACGAATAGCGCGAGCTGGGTTTCACACGATCATCTTTTTCGAAACCCATGCAGATTCCTAGAGAGTAGATTTCTAGTCTCCAGAAAAGTCATTATACTCGTACATAATAGGTGTTCCAAAATTCTACAACTGATCGACGTTAGAGATATAGGTCTATAGTTCTGCACATCTGTTCGACGTCCCATCTTGAAAACGGAGATGACCTGTACCCTTTTCCAATATTTTGGAACGCTGCTCTTCTAGAGACCTACGGTACACCGCTGCAAGAAAGGGGCAAATTCCTTCGCCTACTCTGTGTAAAATCAAACTGGTATCCCATCAGATCCAGCGGCCTTTCCTATTCTGAGCGATTTTATTTGTTTTTCTATCCTTCTGTCATCTATTTCGCTATTTACCATTTTGTCATCTGTGCGACAATCTAGCGAAGGAACTACAGTGCAGTCTTGCTCTGTGAAACAGCTTTGGCAAAAGACATTTAGTATTTCGGTCTTTAGTCTGTCATCCTCTGTTTCAGTACCATTTTTGTCACAGAGTATCTGGACATTTTGTTTTGATACACCTACCGCTTTGACATAAGACCAAAATTTCGTAGGATTTTCTGCCAAGTCAGTACATAGAACTTTACTTTAGAATTCGTTGAACGCCTCTCGCATAGCCCTCGTCACAATACTTTTCGCTTCGTGTAATTTTTGTTTGTCTGCAAGGCTTCGGCTATTTTTATGTTTGCTGTGAAGTTCCCTTTGCTTCCACAGCAGTTTTCTAACTCGGTTGTTGTACCAGTCGTTCCCTATCAGACTGGAGGCGTGTGTTGCCACTGCTGATGGTCATTTTGAACAGTTGTCTCGTTACTGGTCAGAATCCCAACAACGGGTTTTTTCCTTTTCTGTTGTTCTGTGTGCAAACACAGATATTGCACAATTATCGATGTGGGAACCTTTCAAAATACGATATCTCGTTAACGACTCGCACTAGACTACTGCAACAAACAATACTGACATTGCGTTTACCCTAATTTTAGTTTGTTGACGTCAATAGGCATTGTTACGTTTAAAAATGTGTTTGTTTGTACAAAAAATACGCTTTTTATGTATTATTACAATCTGTTTATTGGTACCAATCCATTTAGTGAAAATCGCACATCAATAGCACTTTCCCTTTCCGCAATATTTGAGGTGCAAATTTCTGTTGATTTGCCCTGTAGTTATTAAGGTCTTAAGTTGTAAAGATAAGCCGGCCTGGGTGGACGAGCGGTTCTAGGCGCTACAGTCTGGAACCCCGCGACCGCTACGGTCGCAGGTTCGAATCCTGCCTCGGGCATGGATGTGTGTGATGTCCTTAGGTTAGTTAGGTTTAAGTAGTTCTAAGTTCTAGGGGACTGATGACCTCAGATGTTAAGTCCCATAGAGCTCAGAGCCATTTGAACCAATGTTTGTAAAGATAATTTATGAGCACCCTCCATATTCGTTCTCTTCTGTTATACTTTGCCATTATGGATGTCAATGTTTTTTTCTAAAATGGATGATGATACATACTTTGTAGATTGATGGTATCTAATGAATCTATGTAATGGAAGTTCCAGTTTGTCAGTGTCCATGGTACATGTCGCCAATCCTTCCTCCCTTCCTCCCCCCCCCCAAATCATCCCCTCTCCACCCCCCCCCACCTCCCCCCCCACCCCCCCCCCCCGTCATCGCCCACACCCAACTAACTTCAATGCTTATTCAAATTTCATTGTGTGTAGACACTGTAATTTGAACCTGCGCCCACACCCCGCAACGCCCCCACATTCCCCGCTCCCCGTACCGTCACAGCTGGTTATCCATTAACATGACAACTCCCCAGGGGGTTTCAACTCAAGCTGAACTCGTTTTGTAAGAAAATTTGTGAAGATATGTAAATGTGTAATTTCCATTTCCGTTTCTTGGAATGTAAAGAGTATGCTTCGCCGGCGATGGGCGAAGCATGACAGAATCTCTGACCAGAGAGTAGTTTATTGTTAGTTGTTGCTTGTCGCTAGTCTGCCCTTGACTGCGCGAGTGGACAGTGCTAGTCTGCGCGAGTCTGCAGTAGTAGTCAGTCTGCAGTAGTAGTCGGTCAGCTTTAGTAGCGAGTGGACGGTTGTAGTGAGCGGGAGTCGGCATGCGTCGGCTGTGTGCCCTGCTCGCGACTCTGGTCAGGACTCTGGACGATGAGTATTGTTGTAGAAGGTAAAGAAGCAGCATTGCGCATATCTAATAATGTATGTTAATGGTAATTAATTTGTTCAAAAAACGCCCCAATAATAATTTTTTTTATAAAGTAACTCTTTTAAAGAAAAACATTCATTTCAATTTAAAGAATATTTCCTATGCATTCCCTCCAAGAATCAAAAAAAAAATATATATATATATATATACGGCAGCATTGCACGAAGCTGTGTCGCAGAATGTATAATTAAGAGCAGATATAGATGCAGTTTTTATTGAGGTAAGAATTTTTGCTTTTTTATTCAGAATACAGGGCCGAAGGTCAGCGCTGCTGCCCTTATAAAATTTACCAGATATTACTATTTCTGTTGAGATGTTACATTCGGTTCATGGTTCATTATTTAATTAATATTATTGCGGGTTCATGGTCAATTTTCATTCATTAATTTTTGTGTGGGGCGTTTACGCCTGGCTCCATTTTTCATTATTATTTAACATTTTTTTGTGTGACTAGGTTACATTTGGCTCCATTCCCATTCCACATTTTTCATTTAATAATTTTTGCGCAGAGGTTACAAATGTCACACAGAAAAACTTTTACGCAAATATTACGTCATAAATCATGACAAAAAACACTGTATATGTTGTGTTGGCAGAAGAGGCAACACCGTGTTACTAGTGGAGGCCGAAATGCACGCGTTTTAGCTCACGCAGGCTGGCGTGAGGAGGGAAGAACTATACTGAGGTGAGGTCTGGAACATGACAAGGAATTAGGATTCAGAAGGCGGACGTAATTAGTGTGGTACTTAACTTTAATCCATTAATGATGAACGTCGCTCTTGACGGTATATGATTCACAATATTATCTGTTCAGAATACATTCTTGAAGATGAATATGGAGCCTTGCTAGGTCGTAGCAAATGACGTAGCTGAAGGCTATGCTAAACTGTCGTCTCTGCAAATGAGAGCGTATGTAGGCAGTGAACCATCGCTAGCAAAGTCGGCTGTACAACTGGGACGAGTGCTAGGGAGTCAGACTAGCCATGCCGTGTGGTGGCGCTCGGTCTGCAATCACTGATAGTGGCGACACGCGGGTCCGACGTATACTAACGGACTGCGGCCGATTTAAGGGCTACCACCTAGCAAGTGTGGTGTCTGGCGGTGACACCACTGTATATCCCATGTACATCCACTAAGTTAAAGACCAGAAGGTGACAACGAAGCCTGTTGAAACTGGTTGTCGATAGTAAAGAAGTATTTTATGCGATCTTCGCTGTAGAAAGTTTTTTAGCAAGTAAAACGGATCATTCCTTCTCATTTCTCAACATGAGAAAATTCAGTCATTCTTACTCTAAATTTGTTATACGATTGCGATCTAGTATTCCGTTAACGAGAGAAAATTCAAAGACTAAATAATAGAGTCTGCGGTAGAATGTTAATTTTTTGTGTGAGAGTCTGACAGTCGAACACGGATATCGACTGTCGAGATGCAGAGTGATTATTTTCCTCGAATGTGGCCGCATACATTCCGCACTTTGACCTGCGGCGGGATAACGAAAGGCGACGCAACGTATGCTAACGAAGTTTTAATAAGTACAGAAAGCTGCATATGCTAAGTGATGTGTATCTGGTTTGTGCAGCAGCGCAGAACAGTTCTCACTACATTTACTCGTCGCCCACCACGAATTGACGTATGGTGCAGGGAATAGCAATTGAATATCAATGTTGTTGTTGTTGTAGTCTTCAGTCCTGAGACTGGTTTGATGCAGCTCTCCATGCTACTCTATCCTGTGCAAGCTTTTTCATCTCCCAGTACCTACTGCAACCTACATCCTTCTGAATCTGCTTAGTGTATTCATCTCTTGGTCTCCCTCTACGATTTTTACCCTCCACGCTGCCCTCCAATACTAAATTGGTGATCCCTTGATGCCTCAGAACATTTCCTACCAACCGATCTCTTCTTCTGGTCAAGTTGTGCCACAAACTTCTCTTCTCCCCAAACCTATTCAATACTTCCTCATTAGTTACGTGATCTACCCATCTAATCTTCAGCATTCTTCTGTAGCACCACATTTCGAAAGCTTCTATTCTCTTCTTGTCCAAACTATTTATCGTCCATGTTTCACTTCCATACATGGCTACACTCCACACAAATACTTTCAGAAATGACTTCCTGACACTTAAATCAATACCGGATGTTAACAAATTTCTCTTCTTCAGAAACGCTTTCCTTGCCATTGCCAGCCTACATTTTATATCCTCTCTACTTCGACCATCATCAGTTATTTTGCTCCCCAAATAGCAAAACTCCTTTACTACTTTAAGTGCCTCATTTCCTAATCTAATTCCCTCAGCATCACCCGACTTAATTAGACTACATTCCATTATCCTTGTTTTGCTTTTGTTTATGTTCATATTATATCCTCCTTTCAAGACACTGTCCATTCCATTCAACTGCTCTTCCAAGTCCTTTGCTGTCTCTGACAGAATTACAATGTCATCGGCGAACCTCAAAGTTTTTATTTCTTCTCCATGAATTTTAATACCTACTCCGAATTTTTCTTTTGTTTCCTTTACTGCTTGCTCAATATACAGATTGAACAACATCGGGGAGAGGCTACAACCCTGTCTTACTCCCTTCCCAACCACTGCTTCCCTTTCATGTCCCTCGACTCTTATAACTGCCATCTGGTTTCTGTACAAACTGTAAATAGCCTTTCGCTCCCTGTATTTTACCCCTGCCACCTTAAGAATTTGAAAGAGAGTATTCCAGTCAACATTGTCAAAAGCTTTCTCTAAGTCTACAAATGCTAGAAACGTAGGTTTGCCTTTCCTTAATCTTTCTTCTAAGATAAGTCGTAAGGTCAGTATTCCCTCACGTGTTCCAGTGTTTCTACGGAATCCAAAATGATCTTCCCCGAGGTTGGCTTCTACCAGTTTTTCCATTCGTCTGTAAAGAATTCGTGTTAGTATTTTGCAGCTGTGACATATTAAACTGATAGTTCGGTAAATTTCCCATGTGTCAACACCTGCTTTCTTTGGGATTGGAATTATTATATTCTTCTTGAAGTCTGAGGGTATTTCGTCTGTTTCATACATCTTGCTCACCAGATGGTAGAGTTTTATCAGGACTGGCTCTCCCACGGCCGTCAGTAGTTCCAATGGAATATTGTCTACTCCGGGGGCCTTGTTTCGACTCAGGTCTTTCAGTGCTCTGTCAAACTCTTCACGCAGTATCATATCTCCCATTTCATCTTCATCTACATCCTCTTCCATTTCCATAATATTGTCCTCAAGTACATCGTCCTTGTATAGACCAATCTCAATGTAGACAAGTGTAATGTGCTGCGAATACATAGAAAGAAAGATCCTTTATCATTTATCTGCAATATAGCAGGTCAGCAACTGGAAGCAGTTAATTCCATAAATTATCTTGCAGGAGATATTAGGAGTGATTTAAAATGGAATGACCATATAAAATTAATCGTCGGTAAAGCAGATGCCTGACTGAGATTCATTGGGAGAATCCGAAGGAAATGCAGTCCGAAAACAAAGAAAGTAGCTTACAGTACACTTGTTCGCCCACTGATTGAAACAGCTCACCGGTGTGGGATCCGTACCAGATAGGGTTGATAGAAGAGATAGAGAGGATCCAACGGAGTGCAGCGCGCTTCGTTACAGGATCATTTAGTAATCGTGAAACCATTACGGCGATGATAGATAAACTCCAGTGGAAGACTCTGCAAGAGAGACGCTCAGTAGCTCGGTACGGGCTTTTGCTCCTGTGCTCTTTTACACTGTCCATCTTGCGGTATAATAAGGCTTAAGGTTTGTAATGTTTTTAGATTTTTATCATACAGATTAACCTCTTTCATACATTTGGACCATTTGATTCGATAACAACGAGTTCAAGTAGCGTATAAATTATGCATATATTCCCAAAGACGTTTAATTCCTTTTGAAATCGGGATTCGGTTCAATGACTTTCAGACTATCGTTTAGAGAAACAAGAAGGGACAAAACTGTGACATGTACTTTCATAACAGAATCATTTTCTCTTTCCACTGCTGCCATATTGGATTGGAATAGAAACGTACTGAAGTGAAGGAACCGGAGATACAGTCCAGTGAACTCGTTTTCAGAGAATGATTGTATTATCTGTAGTGATACAGACTTACCTGGTTGGGAGGAAAAATATGACTTAAAAGAAAAACAAACCATTTTAACTCAAAAGCTGCTGGTGAGTAAAATGAACAAAATTAAACCACTCCTTAAGTTCCTCTTTTTCTGTAAAGTAACTGAAAATCTTCAGTACTGTCCTTTCTTTGTAGAACAATAATGTCATCTTGCTATCTTCCTGGAGGCAGTTCTGCAAAATATGTGCCGGATATCTAACTCAATTCAGGTTTTTAATAAAGTTACAGTTCAGTGATGAAAACATGTTATTGCATTATGGTCGAAGGTCATCGAGCTGTTATCCCCAAGGAATGCAATGCATTTTAGGGCAATTTTATACCTCTCTAAGATCTCAGGAATGTGATCACATATTGTTGCTAGTTTTTTGCTTGCACAAGTGTGTAACTAAAGGATTTTTCGTCTGAATACCATTGCTCTTCCAACCAATGCCCTGTATAATTACAGGAAATAATTTAAGAGGCCAATTGTTATTCGCATCAGTAGCCAAACCGAAATACGATATAGCTCCGTTAAACGCTTCAGCAACTCACCAGGATGAGCAGCAAGTAGGAAGTTTATTATTGCTTATCCCCTTGTCCTACGACAGTCAGTGGTATACGTAACCTGAGAGTCCGAAAATAATATTTTCTTTTATTTTGAAGTAAAGTCCATTGATTCAAAACACTGATGTCAGCACTCAGCGTGAAATGCCATAGTCGCCTCTACAGTACGGACTTCCTACTGAGCTTGTTACCCTTCCACACTAAAAATGACGTTTTAAATAATAAATTACTACTCATTCTCTTTTACTGTGTTTTTCACTACTCGCACGTCTCTCAAGATTCCACCTCCCGCTTCTCCCCCAGCTTCACATTGTTCCCCACGTCCACAACGCTCTTATTTCGAATAAGGATATTTTTGCCTCAGTTTGCCTGAAAATTTGCACTTCGTCTTCTTTCGGCTGTTAGAAGCAGTACCCAACGGCTCTGAAGACAGTTTAATTCCCTAAATTTAGTAACTGCAGGCTTAGAAAATTTTCAACGGAGTCGGTACACAGTCCACTATTCAGTGCCAACGAGCTAATTGTAATTTTACTCGGGGAATCTGAAATCTGTGTTACTTTCAGAAAACTGTAGCCAATTGAAGGAAACACGACAGTAAAACATTTACTTTTCGATCAGCAATCTGACTCCAACTGTATAACAATGAATAATATCTTTGATGTAAACAACATATCCCTTGGAAACGTTTCTTTGACGTCTAAGGAATCCATACTATATCATATTCTTCAGAAATTGAAATGATTAAACATTGCTAAGGCAATCAAAATCGTATTTTGTAATAGGAAGGATACTGAAGAGAATTACTAGGAAATGAATCAAAACCTTTCAGATATTAAATTCGTATAGAATAAAATGCCAGACATTTTACGAAATTTAATAATGCATGCCGGACTCAGCCAAATTACAAAGAAAGAAGGCATGTCCTCTTTATTCCGTAAAGATTGTAACCTTAAGTGTGAGGGACTGTCAGAACTATTTCAGGCTTTCTCGTGCCTTTGACATCTTCACATGATGTCAAAATTCTCTCAGAAACAGATAAATGCACATCACTGTCAAACTCAACAAACAGTATAAGAGTACTTAATTTTAATGCTGTACACGTTCTTGCCATATTTAAATTATTTCCTCTTGCATTTAACAGTAAAGGCTTTGTATAATATGATCTTTATTTAACACTCTGGATTCGTCTAATTACAAAAACAAATTTTCTGCTTTTTCCTGGTGTTTATCCCGTATCTACACGACATGACCTGTTAATTTTCTTATTTTTCAATATCAGTGATGGAGAGTGGCCCGATGGCCTTCCAATCGCATCCCCCCCTCTCTCCCACACCCAACCTGCTCCCGCCACGGGACGGAATTTTTGTACCCCAAACGTCTGCGTCTGTTGTCGCCACATATGAAAATGTATGAACGTTTCCTAAATGTTTACGAGTCGTCTAACTGAGTTGGGCTTTTGGTACCAGCCCAGCATCCACATGGTGGGGTGTGGGAAAACGCCTAAGATCCGCACCCAGTGTGGCACATTCGGCCTTGCTGGGCGCGTTCCCGAAGCCCGAAAGTAGCGTTCTAACGCGGGCGGCTTTCTGTCAGGGTCAACAGTCCAATTACAGCTGTATGAAATTGATTTTTCATGTCATATGTGTTTCGTCTTTATTATTTGAAGGACATCATCGGTGTTGTTATATGTATACATCTATATACTATATATATCTACATACTATATACTATATATATATCTACATACTATATCTACATACTATTTTATTTTACGTATTGTACATTCAGGATATAAACAGTTCTTGCGCTTTCTGTTTTCCTACGATGTAATAATAGCTTAAAATTCTACTTGGAAATTTCATCGATGCTGTTCTACATCTGCTCTTTTGCTGGGTTTGCACAGCACTAGGAAATGAACACTCGATTACATCGTGTTATGTTTTTGACGGTGTCAACTGTTGAATGTGTTGCCAACTGTTGAATGATATTTCCAACTACTAAATGTGTGTGTGTGTGTGTGTGTGTGTGTGTGTGTGTGTGTGTGTGTGTGTGTGTGTGTGCGTGAGAGAGAGAGAGAGAGAGACAGAGAGAGACAATTTGTATTTGTTTTAGTGTGGTTAGGTGTTTAAATTGATACCACTTTTTATTTTGGTTTTTATTTTATTAATTTTTGGCTTAGTGGAGGAATCGCAGAGATTTCTAAATACCCTAACGAAGAAAGACTTCTACGGCGTTTTTCAACAAAGGTAGAAACGTTGGCATCGGTGCTTCCTTTTCAAAGGGGCTACTTTTAAGGTAAATGTAAATGTCGTGTGACTAGGGCCTCCCGTCGGGTAGACTAGTGCAGAATTAGAGCTGCTAAATATAGGCACTAAGTTAAATTAATGTATTTCGGGAACTACTGGATGTCACCACGTATTATTGTATTTTTTTAGCCAATGTCGTTACGTTAGAAACCGCTTTCACAGTTGCGTACTCCGTTATTTGATTCTTTTTCTGTGAACTGTCTGTGGTGAAATATGAATTTTATAGTCAGATATGTGCGCTGAACAAACTGCCTGTTGGCTTTTGTCTCGGGTTCTTCGGCCGACGTTTGTTTGATAATTTTTCTGCTGTTTCGCCACCGCGAGTGGCTGGCATTCTAAAAGCTTCACCCTCCATCGTTGGTATTTGCACTGAAGGTAATATATCTCATTATTCCAGTACACATTCGTAAAGCATTTCACTGCACTTTATCAGTGTTTGATACTGAACTATAAACAAACACATCCTTAGTCAAAATAACGCCATTTGGTCTCCATTTTAGGCAAGAAATACCGCGATGTTAATAGCTGGCTCAGTTTTATCATTGCCTGTGTGTGTCCAGCCCATTTCATTCCAAAGGTTTTCGGCGCTGCTAGTTGCGGAAACTCGTTTCATTGTTTAACAATTCCCACTGATCGCATCACAGGTAAGCTTAAGAGATGTTTCGGTTAGACCTTCGCGAGAATTGGGGACCCATTGCACATTCACAGCAGCAAACGTGAACGGGCCACCCGCTATCGAATTCGGCCAGACATTCAGTATTTATACGGCGCACGACGAAAACAGGAGTCGGAAACAGTGCCAAATGCAAAACCAGCGCCCAGGTAGTCCAGTTAACATCGGAGGTGCAAAGCTGCTCTAAAATGCTACGCGGGAAAATTAAAAATTCGCACCGTTCCTTGCGTGCTGGCTGTTAACAAACAAAAAGCGAGCGTTTGGCGGGCGGACTGCCGCGCCGCCAGCGCCACGGCCGTAGTTCGGCGGCGCTCCACTTGACACTCGGCGCTGCGAGCTGCGACGAGGCAGGCCGCAACGCCGTGCTGCGAATAGCCCGCCAGAGCTTGTTAGGCGAATATCGCGTGCGCGGGCGGCAGCCGCATGTGTAAGATACTCCATATTTCAGACCCCGCGCGCAAGCCGGGCGAGCTGCACTATTAATGAGGCTGGCTGGGATTATCAGGCCATACGTGCGCTGACACATAGGGTCGCTGTACAACCCCGAGTGAACGAGCTGTGTGTCTCTACCCCCTCCCTTCCCCCTCCCCCGCCACTCGTTCCCTCCCCACATTTTCCCTCCTCTCACACCTGGCCACTAATGTTTTGTAACGCGTGCAGTTAGTGTGAATAGTTCAATTAACGCTTTATGGCCTGTAATAAGCGTTAACATACAAAATTCATAGGAAAAGTCTGGGTCTGGGGCTAGCTCAGATGGGCAGTAACGGTGCAGCACCACAGCCTAACTACACTCTCTCCCCTTCACCTCCCCCACCCCTTCAGGCTACAAACCCCCACTCCTGTGGCTCGAATCAGTGAACGCGCTAGCACACGGGCCGAAATGAATTAATGACTGCATTGATAATTAGTTATTTTTGGCCCCGTTTCTTCTGCGTCATTGGGGTAATTTCACTGGGGAGCAGAGGGGGAAGGGACGGGGTTGGGGACGCATAGAATTAGGTAACTGCCAGCGGTGCGGACTCGGCGTTGGCTGTCAATAATGTCCTCTCTATTTTTAACTATGCTGCTCTTCTGCTATTTGGCTCTATATTGGAGAGAGGGAGAGAGAGAGAAGTAGAGAGTGAGGTTGGGGGCGAGTGAGACCGCAAATAAAAAGGAGGCAAACAGAGGCAAATAGCAGGTGGTGAGAGGGAGACAGAGAGAGAGAGATAACGGGGAGGGGAATGGAGACACGGGAAGAACGGGATGGGCATTTTGACGAGGCAGCAATACTACACAATATTGGTTAATGACGTTATGGGTAATTACGTAATTTTCCGGCTGGTTTGTCTGACAGCAGGCCATCCGGTGGCCCCCGGGCGGGCTGCGCGTGCGCCGGTCTGCTCATCCGTATATATATGTATATATCCGCCGGGACTCACCTGGGGAACTCTGCCGGCAATTAGGGCAGCGTTTAAAAGGTTTCAATTAACAAACATGTACGCTGATAAACCAGCGAGAAACGGCCGCACCAATTAGCCTCATAAACTGCCCATCACTCTGTTACGTTGCGAACCGGAATTGGGGGTAAAAAAAAGTGCTGGTTAGCAAGTACGAGTGAAAAAAAAACTAATTACAAAAAAAAAAAAAGAGAGACAGGCACGTCGGTTCTATACAGCGCACTTTTTGCGCACATTTGACGGATACGCTGCTGTTGTATTTTTATTGGGCATTATGCTGTGATTTTAACTGATTTGATCAGATTGTTCGCGAATGCCCCGCGAGCAGACTGCCTCGATCCAGCCTCTGTAAAACGATTCTGGTTGGCCACGTGGAGACGGAGGCCTGCGTGCACACCAAGTGTTGACAGCGCAGATACCCAACGTGCTGTGATTTCAGAGTGGCACAATACACACAGTGCTGCAGTGTTAATCTATTTACTGCCGGGTGTGTTTCATACCCTGCCCCTTGATCCGTGCTTTACAGGAAAAGCAGCATTACTCTCTAAAGAAAGCAAGATCATACAAATTAAACGGAAAATGTGGAATTGCGGCATTGCTATAAGAGAACCCACACCCTTGTTACAATAAATACAAGGGTAGTTCGATAAGTCTGGTATAAAAGAAAGAAAAAAAATATTGTTTCGTAAACGGCTCATCTTATTTCTCCATATAGTCTCTTTTAAGGGATATACACTTGGCCCAGCGAACCTCCAGTTTTTTTCAACGCATCGAAAAAACAGGTCATGTCAAACTCTAAAAAATACTGGTTGACTGCAATTATCACTTCCTCATCTGATGCAAATTTCTTCCCAAAAAGCCAAATTTTCAAGTTAGGGAACAGGAAGAAGTCACTTGGGGCTACGCCTGGTGAAATGGGTGGATGACGAACCAATTCTGGGTCCAGTTCATGCACTTTCGCCATTGTAATCGCTGATGTGTGATTTGGTGCATTATCCTGGTGAGACAGCACTTTTTTGTGTGCTAATCTTGGTCTTTTTTCAGCCAACATAAGTTTCAAAATACCCAACAGTGAAGGATAATAGGGGTCAGTTATGGTTCTACCTTTCAGAAGTAATCTATGAGGATTATTCCTTCGGAATCCCATAAAACTGTGGTCATCACCTTACTAGTTGACAAAACGGTCGTTGCCTTCTTCGGTGAACTTTCACCAGTTCCACTGTTTTTTCTGCTGTTTTGAATCCGTTGTGTAATGATAAATCAGCGGTCACAAATAGATGCAAAAAGTCTTTCGGATTGTTATTGATTAAACATCTCCAGACACTATGTTGAAATGTTGTGTAGGATGAGCTTTTGGTCGTCTGTGAGGAATCGGGGTACCAACCTCGCCCACAGCTTCTTTATAGTCAATTCTCTATGCGGTATATTTCGTACTTGCTCAGTTGAGATTCTTATAGTTTCAGCAAACTCATGAAGTTTTATTTGGAGGTCATATCATGGATTTCTTTAATTGCTTCCTTTGTAGTGACCTCAAATGGACGACAGAAGCGCTTCGTTTTCGGTGCTTGTCCAACCACGTTAAATTCGTCATCCAAAGGTAAATGGCCTTCAATGATGATGCAGAATCCTCATAAACTACATACTGTTTCGTACTGATTTGTGCTGCAGTCAAACCCTTGAACGAACCTCGGTTCTCTCGATTTTCAATCGCTGTCGACACACTGGCCAATTCAGATGGATGTCAACAATAAACTGTAGGCTGCTCATTGTTGAAATTCTTTATACGATCCTTGGAATAATCAAGCTTATGTCCATGACAGGGTTTACTGTCTCTGGGCCGGTGACGTGCAGTACACGGCTGCGCAGCTAGCCAATCGGCGCTCATTCTGTTTCTGCGTCGCGTACCGTGTAAACTTCCGTCAAATTTGAGCGTTCTATCGTGTTTTACATGCGCGAAACTACGATTGATTTCTGCGCGTTCTGTGAGTTTTCGCATAAAGGCTGAAACACACAGAAGGCGCCAAATGTTTCACAAATAGGCAAGCGACATTATTCTTAACACATGGAAGCATGCAGGCTGCTTACCCATAAGGACCGCTAGGGTCAAAGTGGCACCATGCGTGTTTATCGCTTATATTGCTTGTAATGTCAGATTGTTTTTGTTTGTGAGGTCAGATTGTTACAGATAATGGAATATAACATGCGTATATAGTTTTCTTTAGATTTGTTGATCTGTATTAATTCTATACAGGGTGAACCATTGATCCTGACCGGGCCAAATATCTCACGAAATAAGCGTCAAATGAAAAAAATAAAAAGAACGAAACTTGTCTAGCTTGAAGGGGGAAACCTGATGGCGCTATGGTTGGCCCGCTTGTTGGCGCTGCCATAGGTCAAACGGATATCAACTGCGTTTTTTAAAATAGGAACACCCATTTTTATTACATATTCGTGTAGTGTGTGAATAAATATGAATGTTACAGTTGGACCACTTTTTTCGCTTTGTGATAGATGGCGCTGTAATAGTCACAAACATATGGCTCACAATTTTAAACGAACAGTTGGTAACAGGTAGGTTTTTTAAATTAAAATACAGAACGTAGGTACGTTTCAACATTTTATTTCGGTTGTTCCTATGTGATCCATGTACCTTTGTGATCTTATTATTTCTCAGAATGCATGCTGTTACAGCGTGATTACCTGTAAATACCACATTAATGCAATAAATGCTCAAAATGATGTCCGTCAACCTCAATGCATTTGGCAATACGTGTAACGACATTCCTCTCAACAGCGAGTAGTTCGCCTTCCGTAATGTTCGCACATGCATTGATAATGCGCTGACGCATGTTGTCAGGCGTTGTCGGTGGATCACGATAGCAAATATCCTTCAACTTTCTCCATAGAAAGAAATCCGGAGACGTCAGATCCGGTGAACGTGCGGGCTATGGTATGGTGCTTTGACGACCAATGCACCTGTCATGGAATATGCTATTCAATACCGCTTCAACCGCACGCGAGATATGTGCCGGACATCCATCATGTTGGATGTACATCGCCATTCTGTCATGCAGTGAAATATCTTGTAGTAACATCGATAGAACATTACGTAGGAAATCACCATACGTTGCACCATTTAGACTGCCATCGATAAAATGGGGGCCAATTATCCTTCCTCTCATAATGCCGCACCATACATTAATCCGCCAAGGTCGCTGATGTTCCACTTGTCGCAGCCATCGTGGATTTTCCGTTGCCCAGTAGTGCACATTATGTCGGTTTACGTTACCGCTGTTGGTGAATGATGCTTCGTCGCTGATTAGAATGCGTGCAAAAAATCTGTCACCGTCCCATAATTTCTCTTGTGCCCAGTGGCAGAGCTGTACACGACGTTCAAAGTCGTCGCCATGCAAATTCCTGGTGCGTAGAAATATGGTACGGGTGCAATCGATGTTGATGTAGCATTCTCAACACCGATGTTTTTGAGATTCGCGATTCTCGCGCAATTTGTCTGCTACTGATGTGCGGATTAGCTGCGACAGCAGCTAAAACACCTACTTGGGCATCATCATTTGTTGCAGGTCGTTGTTGACGTTTGACATGTGGCTGAACACTTCCTGTTTCCTTAAGTAACGTAACTATCCGTCGAACGGTCCGGACAGTTGGATGATGTCGTCCAGGATACCGAGCAGCATACATAGCACACGCCCATTGGGCATTTTGCTCACAATAGCCATACATCAACACGATATCGACCTCTTCCGCAATTGGTAAACGGTCGATTTTAACATGGGTAATGTATCACGAAGCAAATACCGTCCGCACTGGCGGGATGTTACGTGATACCACGTACTTATACGTTTGTGAATATCAGAGCGCTACCTGTCACAAAGCGAAAAAAAGTGGCCCAACTAAAACATTCGTATTTATTTACGTACTACACGAATAAGTAATAAAAAGTGGGGGTTCCTATTTAAAAACACGCAGATTATATCCGTTTGACCTATGGCAGCGCCATCTAGCGGGCCAACCATAGCACCATCTGGTTTCCCCCTTCAATCTAGACAAGTTTCGTTCTTTGTAGTTTTTCGTTTGATGCTTATTTCGTGAGATATTTGGCCCGGTCACTATCATTGAACCACCCTGTATATATGGATCACATACATCTCCACTGAGCTGCCGGCCGCGGTGGTCTCGCGGTTCTAGGCGCTCAGTCCGGAACTGCGTGACTGCTACGGTCGCGGGTTCGAATCCTGCCTCGGGCATGGATGTGTGTGATGTCCTTAGGTTAGTTAGGTTTAAGTAGTTCTAAGTTCTAGGGGACTGATGACCACAGATGATAAGTCCCATAGTGCTCAGAGCCATTTGAACCATTTTTTTTTTTTCCACTGAGCTGTGCTGTTTATTGTCGCACCACACTCGTCTTTTTTCCTCAACTTTGCCACATACTGCTTTCTCACAACCAAACAGTAACAGCATGATTTCCTTTGCACGAGGCACGAATTTTACCCTTCCGTCTCTTTGCTGCCATCTGTGGTCCATCTTTAGTGCCTACATGACCCTGGTCCGGCTCTTTATTTCTTGCTGACACAAACTGCGCTCGACGCGCTTCACACAAATCGAAAATATACTTCTGCCTGTTACGTCGCTTACCAGTCACTTCCTTGTACAACACTCAGGAATTTTTGGCAGCCAAATCAAGAATGTTGAAAACATATGCATTGGCCAATGTCTTGTACCCGATTTTGTGGAATACATCCTTGCCACTTGATCCACAAAATCGACCACAAATTTTGTGTCATTGTAAACCTGCAGTGTTCCAGGAGTCTTTTTCTGACTTTCGGACAGAGAAACATGAGAGTGATGTGACCTCAGTAACAAAACATTGTTATTTGTTTTTCCTTAGATAAATGGTTAAGGTTGTTCCAACATCATTTTCACACACAATAGTTGAGTGGAATGGTTGTTTTCCGGTCTCTCCAGCAGGAGGCATTCCCTTCGATTACGGTTAAAAGTATCTACTAAAACTGTGGATGCAAGCGGTTTGCAAGGCTCAATGAAATAAAGTAACTGTCAGCAGTGACATTAACCTTTCGCCGAAGTATGGTTCCATAAGCCTATGAACATTTCCACCTATTCCTGGATCAGCTGGTCGAACGGGATCAGCAGCAGTGAATGTGAATTCATCCAGTATGTATTCACTAAAAGCATATACAAGTAACCAGAATTTTATATCAAACTTGTCGGGCTTGATTGCAATACACTGTGTGAATGTGCATCTTGTTTTAGACGGTAAAAGTTGTTCACCAATTGAAAGGCAAGGTCCTGCTTTATAGCAAGACACACTGCTTTCTATGATAGCATTCCAGATATCTGAGACAAGAGCATATTTGTCAGTTTCAAGGCGTTCATACCTAGTAGATGTGGTGTTAAGCCTCATATGCTTCATTATTTCGATAACTCTCTTTCGCCTCACAGTTTGTCTGAAAAACGGAGGACGCCATACTGTTGACCATTTTGAGAGAAGTATTTATTGCCCCGTACACTCCTCTTGCATACAACATGGCGACAAAAGCATCCAATTCTTCAATGTCTATTGTTCAGTACTCATCTTGTGTTCTACGACGAGCCTCGGCTTCAGCGCAGTGATTGCTGCGGCGCATCATGGAAGCACTGAAAACTAGCCGCCAAGCAGTAACAAGTTTCCCGCTTTGAATTTTGCTTTTAGCGTACGATATTGGTCCTGCGCTGACCTGCAAACTGTTATGAATTTTGCAGGCTACCTGAAGGCATACGAATTAATGCCTGTATTTTTCATAACGTGTAATGCACTGATATTATATGAGTATATCTTTTGTTGTATTGCGTGATAGTCTATTTCGCTGTACAATAGCATGCTAAATTATATAATATTATTTATTATAGAAGCTTTTATTGTCTTAGTTTTTATTGTCATTTTACAAACTAAAACTCTACATAAAGAGTAGGAATATTACTGACCTGTATTAGAACCGACTGGTACAATTTTCCACACAGTCTCATCTTTTGATGTTTCTCTTTTATCCAGTAGTTTTTAGTTGCCCAGTATCAATTTCTGACTGACTTCCGGAGGAAGCAACTCCTATGGAATATGGAACACCGGATGGCATGCCGGATATAGAAGTTACATTGTTCCCTAAATTTGGCGGAAAAGTATTCTGGACCGTGTATTTCTGATCACTTTCGTTGCGCTGCTCACTTTCTTCATTGTCCCGATAGCTGTCAGAGAACTCAAATTCTCCATGTGAGCTTTCATCTTCTATTTTTCTCCGTTCTTCCAGTATTTCAGCGTCTTCCTGTATTCATAGCTCATGATTGCAGGGACGACTATCAGATACCATCACAAGAGACAATAACTGAAATACTTGCTTCATTTAAGCAGTCCGCAGCTCGTGGTCTCACGGTCGCGTTCTCGCTTTCCGTGCACGTGGTCCCGGGTTCGATTCCCCGTCGGGTCAGGGATTTTTACCTGCCTTGAGATGACTGGGTGTTTGTGTATTAATCATCATACATGAAAGTGGTGAGATTGGTTGGAAATTTGTATGGGCGCTAGTAACCGCGCAGTTGAGCAACCACAAACCAAACATCGTCATCATCATCATTCAACCAATAATCAGCGCTGGATTGAATGACATTCTCGTCCTTCTAGGTTGTAAGCGTTATATGTTACAGCGTAGTAAAAGAAGCACACTCCAAAAAAACGGTGGTTAATGTTTCATATACTTGATGAAAAGTCACAAAATATTAAGTCAGTCAAGTATACGATTTGCTCAGAAAACAAGTGAAAAGTTCGAAAACGGGCCAGTTTGGCCCTCAGTCCTTCTAGTGTTAAAGTGTACTCGTCCTTCAAACCAGGACTGTCGATACTTTTAAAAATATCGGCAATCCGATGTAGCGATATTCAAAGAAATATCTAGATACGCCCTCGATGCGTCGAAAAAAATTATCGATATGTCGACGGAAAAATAGCGACATACTGGCAAAATAAATAAATAAATCGATATACCGCCCAAAAAAGTATTGGCTGTAAATTGCAAATATACTGCCACTTTTAGAGCTGTATATTTAAGTATCGATTTATTATTAGATATTCTGTACATCAACAAGCTAGCGGCCTGCTTATCCCTTTAGAACAAGAATTGAAAGGAAAACGATGCACCTTCACGCTTGGCGATAACCACTGCTAGCAATGGTAACTGCATGTAAGTGGCACAATGAAAGATGGCGGGTCGGAGTGGCCGTGCGGTTCTAGGCGCTGCAGTATGGAACCGAGAGACCACTACGGTCGCAGGTTCGAATCCTGCCTCGGGCATGGATGTGTGTGATGTCCTTAGGTTAGTTAGGTTTAATTAGTCCTAAGTTCTAGGCGACTGATGACCTCAGAAGTTAAGTCGCATAGCGCTCAGAGCCATGTAAACCATTTTTGAATAAAAAATGTCCGATGGGTACGCCGTTCGGTTGCGTCACACTTCGGGTCTGTCTGTAACACGTCATGTCGACTACCCTGTTTTTCCATTTCTGCAAACGCCAGCGATCTAGCAGTTGTAGTGTCAAAATTGCGTGGTGAAGTTAAACACTGCGATTTCTGTTAGTAGTACCTCATACTTCTCCACCCACCGCGAAGTTCAATCTTCTCATTTAGATTATTGTTCATCTGTTTCCGCAACTGTTTTGAAGAATACCGATGTGAAGAAATAGCACACTAGTTTGCTTGGAAATTGTTTTATAACGCAACTATAGTGCTATTACTTCACATCAGATATCTTGTTATTCCAACCACATTGCCCCCCCCCCCCCCCCCCCACTCCTCCCAAGTGCAATTAGACTTCTACTTTGTGCCGTCTGTACTTGCTTCACACAGTCAAAGAGAAAGACTGGACGTGATGAAAGCTCAAAAAGAAGTAAGACTCCTTCACACAGTGAGAATAAAATTATGATCTACAACAATTTTGACTGAACGGCTTCAAATAATTATCGAAAATTGAAGAAAAATATAATATAAAATAAAAATATCGGCACTCGATATTTCCATTTCGATATCGAATAATTGGTCTACCGGCGAAGAATATATCGCCGATATGTATGGATAATTTTCGGAATGTTATCGATATATCGACAATTCATCAACAGCCCTACATCAAACGTGAGGCAGATTCAGACGAGCCGGTCTCCTAGGTTTCCAAGGTACAGGACTGCATTGAACCGGCTTGTGGTGATATTGTCGTACGATCTGTCAGAAGAATTGTGCAGGAGGCCAAGCTGTCTCAGCAGGCAACTGGAAGTGTGGAATTTTCTGTCTCAAGGGAAAAAACACTGCGTGCCAAAACGGGTAAAAGGAATCAACTACTTCGATCAAAACGTTAGATGTCGGAAAGCAATCGAATTTTATGAAAGAGGCGAGTTCCCAGCGGCAGCGAAGATGCCCACTGTTATGTGTCAATCTTCTGATATGAATGAAGTGCAAGATGTTTCCAAAGAATAATATTGAAGAACATCGTATTTAAATATATAAAATATTACGTGTGACGGACGGAAATTTTTAATGGAGCGAAGTGATATTGCTGCTACGTGGATAACTTTCCTAAGAACAAAGTGTGAAGTCAGATCGAAAGGAACGTCACCTCGATATTGATGGACGGTACCTGGGTAAATCAAAACCACACTAGAAATTTTATTTGGCAAATAGCAAACAGCTTGAAAGTTCCACTGGAAAAAGTAGGGTTTTTCCGCTTTTTATAATATGTCTCATCGGTTCCGATGTGTGTCTCAAAGTAAACTTTTATTCTAAACAAAACCGTAAAACAACTGTGACTGCCATTCCGAAATGAATGGAGTAACATTTCGAGAATGGTTTCAAATCAGTTGTTTCCTTATCTGCATCCAGGCTCTGTCATTGTTATGGCTGCGAAGTAATAATACACGATATATTGAAACACAAATAAGAGCAGAGCTGTTGGAGCTCATTGAGATTTCAAAAGGCAGCGGTAAAAAATATAAATTGCTTCCACAGCTTTGCAGCATGGTGACATCGTGATACGAGTACCACCTTATCATTGAAACTTCCTGGCAGATTAAAACTGTGTGCCCGACCGAGACTCGAGCTCGGGAGTCCCAAGTTCGAGTCTCGGTCGGGCACTCAGTTTTAATCTGCCAGGAAGTTTCATATCAGCCCACACTCCACTGCAGAGTGAAAATCTCATTCTGTAAACATCCTCCAGGCTGTGGCTAAGCCATGTCTCCGCAGTATCCGTTCTTTCAGGAGTGCTAGATCTGCAAGGTTCGCAGGAGAGCTTCTGTAAAGTTTGGAAGGTAGGAGACGAGATACTGGCAGAAGTAAAGCTGTGAGTGCCGGGCGTGAGTCGTGCTTCGGTAGCTCAGATGGACGCCGGCACCGTAGCTCAGCGTGTTCGGTCAGAGGGTTTAGCTACTCTCTGTAACAAAAACACTGAGTAACCGGATCAACGAACAACCCGAACGAGTGTCATCGGACATCCGCCACGAACAAATTCAACGAACAAAGTAGAACCACACGAGATTAAAAAAAAAATATATGGTAGAGCACTTACCCGCGAAAGGCAAAGGTCCCGAGTTCGAGTCTCGGTCGGGCACACAGTTTTAATCTGCCAGGAAGTTTCATATCAGCGCACACTCCGCTGCAGAGTAAAAATCTTATTCTGGAACCACCTTATCATTGTTATTATAATGCGATGGAACAGGTGTGAGCACAGGTGAAGAGATATGTGGCAGATAAAAATACTATGTTTAAAGTAGGCGACACCTGAAGACTGATCCATGGAGCAATAGACAAAATCACCGTTGCTCATTGGGAGACGAGGGTATGTCACATTGAAAAACAACAGGAGAAGATTAGCGAAAAGAAGTTGTTAGAGACGAAACAATGTATTCGTTAATTGTCAATTTGGCATCTACATCTAGCGACCCCAATCTGAAGGCAGTCACGGCGGAACATCTGAATAAAAAGGTGTGTGAACGGAATGTAAATTTATTTGGCAATTTTCACGGAACATTTGCTTTCTTTTCAACCTGGCTGTGCAGCAAAAAGTAGCTTTACAATGAAAATTTTATTTACATATCTCCCTGTTCTCACTACGATACAACGGAGTTTAAAATGCTGTTCATCCTATTCTGAATATTTTAGAATTGATTCTTTCGTCGTTTCGTTAATAATGTAAGAGGCAACAGAAGGTAAAATTTGTATTAAGATTAATTTATTATAGAATTCATTCTTCAGTGCGAGAATCTGTATCACTTTTCTCTTCATGTCGTTACGGCTGGGAGCATTGAAAACACATTCCATTCTGTAATGTGTATCTCATACCTAACAAGTGCACTTCGTAAATTTATAACGAAACGGTTTGTAGCGCACATGAACTAGAGCTGAATGTCAAACTTCCGTTGCTGTAGCTGTCCGTAACGTAGTTGTTCTGTATGAACTTGCAGCCGAGTTGACGGTGCAGCAACTATACCAACCATGTCTTAGGCAGAGAGATCTGTATGGGGACGTCCAACCGCTTCATCTCAGAGTAGCACTTGCAACCTACGTCCTCAGTTATTTGCTGGCTGTACTCCAATCTCTGTCTTCCTTTGCAGTTTATGCCCTCTACAGCTCCCTCTAGTACCGTGGAAGTCATTCCCTGACGTCGTGACATAAGTCTTATCATCCTGTCCCTTCTCCTTGTGAATGTTTTCCACATATTCCTTTGCTCTAAAATTCTGCGCAGAACCTCCTCATTCTTTACCTTATCAGTCCATCAAATTTTTAACATTCGTCTGTAACGCCACATCTCAAATGCTTCGATTCTCTTCTCCTCCGGTTTTTCCACAGTCCCCCTTTCAGTACCATACAATGTTGTGCTCCAAACGTACATTCTCAGAAATTTCTTCCTGAAATTAAGGCCTATGTTTGGTACTAGCAATCTTCTCTAGGCTAGGAATGTCCTTTTTTCCAGTACTAGTCTGCTTTTGATGTCCTTCTTGCTCCATCAATCATTGGTTATTTTACTGCCTAGGTAGCAGAATTCCTTAACTTCATCTACTTCTTGACCATCAATCCTGATGTTAAGTTTCTCGCTTTTCTCATTTCTGCTACTTCCCATTACTTTTGTCTTTCTTCGACTTATTCTCAATCTGTATTCTGTACGCATTAGACTGTTCATTCCATTTGACAGATCATGTAATTCTTCTTCACTTTCACTCAGGATTTCAGCGAATCATATCATTGATTCCTTTCACCTTGAATTTTAATTCCACTGCTGAATCTGTCTTTTATTTCCATCATTGCTTCTTTGATGCACAGATTGAACCGTAGGAGAGAAACACTATATCCCTGACTTACACCCTTTTCAATCCGAGCACTTCGTTCTTGGTGGTCCACTCTTATTATTCCCTCTTGGCTCTTGTACATATTGAGTATTAACCGTCTCTCCTTATATATTCCCCCTATTTTTCTCAGGATTACGAACATTTTGCACCATTTTACGTTGTCGAACGCTTTTTCCAGGCCGACAAAGCCTACGAAAGTGTTTTGATTTTTCTTTAGCCTTGCTTCCATTATCAACTGCAATGTCAGAATTGCCTCTCTCGTGCCTTTACCTTTCCTAAAGCCAAACTGATAGTCATCTAACACACACTCAGATTTCTTTCCCATTCTTTTGTGTATTTTTCTTTCCAGCAACTTTGATGCATGAGCTGTTAAGCTGATTGTGTGATAATTCTCGCAATTGTCAGCTCTTGCACTCTTCGGAAATGTGTGGATGATATTTTTTCGAAGGTCAGATGGTACGCCTCCAGACTCATATATTCTACATACGAACGTGAATAATTGTTTTGTTGCCACTTCCTCCAATTATTTTAGAAGTTCTGATGCGTGTTATCTATCCCAAGTTCTCTAAGGCTCTCTTAAATTCTGATTCTAATACTGGATCCCCTACCTCTTCTAAAGCGGCTCACGTTGTTTCTTCTATCACATCAGACAAATCTCCCCTCTCATACACGCCTTCAGTGTACTCTTTCCACCCATCCGCTCTCTCCTCTGCATTTAAGAGTGGAATTCCCGTTGCACTCTTAACATTACCACCATTGCTTTAAATTTCACCGAAGTTTATTTTGACTTTCCTATATGCTGAGCCAGTCCTTCCGACAATCATTTCTTTTTCGATTTCTTCACACTTTTCTTGCAGCGATTTCGCCTCAGCTTTCATGGACGTCCTATGAATTTCATTCCTCAGCGACTCTCAAACGGGTTCATAAATATTTTAAAAAATGTACCGAAATGTGTATGTGTGACATTCCGGTCTCTGACCATAATCGAATTCGGAATGGAAACCAAGATAAAGGAACAGAAATAGGAACAGAAAAAATTAATTACTCCTTCCACGAATTGTAAAGAAATCGATTCACGGACAATCTGACTGTGAGTTTTAAAATATCCTCCAACGTCTCCTAAGAACTGTTCTGCAATGTTCCTGTACCCAACAGACAACTTACCTCGTCTTCCGCTTCAACTGCGTGATCGGCAGCACGCTAAAGTATTTCAAAAAGCAATACTGCGATCCATGCAGAGTGCAATGCGTGAACTAATTGCAACAATTACTGTCATACTTTTACACATAGAAACTGAATGATCAGGAGGGGTTTGCTCAACTAACTTTAAACGATGGAAAGAAAAAGAGGGAAACCAATAAAACTTTTAATTTATTAGTACTATATTAAAAAAATTGTTGATTTAAATGCTGACAAACTTTACACAGACTTTTAATTATTCCTCAGTGTCTGTACTGAATAAATGCGTTTCTGTCCACAACAAAGAGACGAATATTACTCGAGTGTAAGCATACATAAATCTGACAAAATCCCTCTTGTGCGCGAGCAACCAACAACTACGTGCAACGAATAGGAAAATTACCAGAAAATCCTCAATTAATACCAAAGTCTCCTCCGGTGCTACTAGCACAATCACGGCAGGCTGCGATCTCTCTTGTCGCGCCGCTTCTCTCCACCACAGGCTGCGTCCGACCACTTCCGACTCCCCTCGACAACTACTCGCTCGCTGCTACTCGCGATAATAATATCTCCGACTCAGAGTTTGTATGCACACAGCACCATCATAGTTACCTTCTTTGTACCTATGTTTTTCTTTCCATGTTCTGTGATTACCCTTTTTACAGATGTCCACTCCAATTCAACTGTACTGCCTACTAAGCTACTCCTTATTGCTGTATCTAAAGCCTTAGAGAATTTGAAGTGTATCTCGTCATTCCTTGATACTTCCGTATCTCAGTTTTAAGAGTATTGATTGTTCCTGACTAACCTCTCAAAATTCAGCCTACATCACTACTACATTGTCATCTGAGTCTATATCTGTTCTTGGGCACGCCATACAATCCACTTTTCTGATCTCTGTCTGACCATGATATAATCTAACTGAAATCTTCCCGTATCACCCTGCCACTTCCAAGCATACCTCCTCCTTTTGTGATTCTTGAACCGAGTATTCGCTATTACTAGCTAAAATTTATTACAGAACTCGTTTAGTCTTTGTCCTCTCTCATTCCTTGCTCCAAACCCATATTCTCCGGTAAACTTTTCTTCTACTCCTTCCCATACAGCTTCGTTCCAGTCCACGATGATTATTAGATTTTCATCTCCCTTTACGTTCTGTATTACCCTTTCAATACCCTCACATACTTTCTCTGTGTCTTCGTCTTCAGCTTGCTTCTTCGACATGTATACCTGAACTATCATTGTCGGTGTTGGTTTGCTGTCGATTCTGATAAGAACAACCCTATCAATGAATCGTTCACAGTAACATATCTCTGCCCTACCTTCCAATTTACAACGAATCCCACTCCCATTATACCATTTTCTACTGCTGTTGATATTACCGTATACTTATCGGACCAGAAATCCATGTCTTCTTTCCATTTAACCTCACTGATCCCTAGTATATCTATATTGAGCGTTTGCATTCCCCTTTTCCCATTTTCTAGCTTCCACGCCCCAACTCGTAGAACGTTATCCTTTCGTTGGGTATTCAATCTTATTCTTTGGCCACTTCCCCTTTGGCAGTCCCATTCACATTGGAGACTATTTCGGAATCTTTTGCCAGTGGAGGGATAATCATGACACGTTTTCAATTACATGCCACATGTGTCCTATGGATACACATTATACGTCTTCAGTGCAGTGGTTTCCGTTGTCTTCTGCATGCCACTGATCATTGCTAATTCTTCCGCCTTTAGGGGCAGTATTCACGCCAAGGGCAAGAGGGTGCCCTGAACTTCTGTCCGCTCTTCTGCCATCCTTGACAAGGCCGTTGGCAGAATGAGGGTGACTTCTCATGCGGAAGTCTTCGGCCGCCACTGTTGATTATTAATCAAAATTTAAACGGTAGCGGTTTTCGAACGCCGGTCCGACGACGTTTTGATTAACAACGAAAGACGTTATTCTGTAGATCATGTGTCAGTAATTACGTGTGCTTCAAATGAGGGACAGAATTGTTAAACTGAATGCTTTACATGTGTGCATTCCTGTGTGCCACACAAGTGCCAGATAGCATTCGGATAGTTCCCTTCCGTGCCAGTCGAAATAACTGCTTGTCAGTCAGCGAGTCAGCCGTGATTTCTCCAGCACATATAAAACCATGTTATTGTGTTCTAAATGAATACGTATCAAAAGTTTGACAGTGCTTATCTTACGTAGCATACCAACAAATCGAAATAAATACATCGGCAAGCAGATTAATCGTTTGTGAAAGAAATCTAACGTGTAGTTCACGATAAAAAGTTTCTAGGTGATCACTTAAGTCAAGACATTGAAAAGCTACGTAATCATGCGGTTCAAAGGCAACTACAAGCAATGTTATCTTTCATCTACAAAGTAAGTAAAGATGTAATGACCCTTAATGTATCTAATGTATCAACAAAAGGTCAGTTTTTTAACAATCCGTCAAAGCGATTCATACTGTTTCTGCTGCGCCTTTTTTCCGAATGTACGTCTCTGTTTGTCTGTTCATCAGAATACTCCACAGGATTGGCAAGTTTAAAGTAAAGTGCTATTAGTCGTGTGTAATAAACACTGTTTAAAACGCTTTCTAAATCGAGGTACTACATTTTTCTGTGAAGTTAGAGGTCAAACTGATAACTACGTTTAAGATGTGCTATGACGAGTTTAACTAAATTAATTGTCTCGAAAGCCACCAAATGGTGGCGGATATCCATTATTATAAAAGATAACATTTTGTTTTTCACAATTAATTCTGAGCAACCCAAGGGGATTTTTAGTGGTATAAAGAAAAACATAAACATATCATAAAATTTTATTATTTAAAAATTATAGGGTAATCCGCATGTGAGGGGGGAGGGGGGGGGGGAGGCTCCCAGCACGTTTCTCTAACTCTCACCAAGTGGGGCATAAAAATTCCCATAGTTAATGGACTCACCCTAAGCTGCTACCTAACGCTCATGCTTAACAGAAAAGATGTGTCGTATGTTTCTGCCGGTGATACTCTTTCGGTTGCCGCACGATTAGAACATGTGTCAACATCGTCGCGGCGCGGAACAACAATGATGTTTTGGAGAGAGGCGCGTGATCACGAAGAAGCGAGAGGATCTGCTTACAGAACAGAAGCAAATTAAAAACGCGAGAATCCAATGAAAGATTCCGTTGAACAGAAGTATTTTATTCCTGATAACGTGAACTATACCGGGAGTCAGAACTGAAGAGCTTTACAGGGACAGATATCATTTTGTCGGATTTAATTAAGATTTTCGAGAAAGTGCGAGTCAGGGACGACTATGAAGTGACTGTTCAGGAAGCTTAACATAAATTTTTGAGTGTACCAGTGATTTTCGAGGCTACTTCAAAAAGTAACTGACGTATTACACAGAAGAGCGAAAGAAACTGGTATAGGCATGCGTATTCAAATACAGAGATGGGATAAACAGGCAGAATACATCGCTGCGGTCGGCAATGCCTATGTAAGACAAGTGTCTGTCGCAGTTGTTAGATCAGTTATTGCTTCTACAGTGGCAGGTTATCAAGATTTCAGTGAGTTTGAACACCACGTTTGAACGTGGTGTTAAAGCCAGCGCACGAGCGATGGGACACAGCATCTCCGCGGTAGCAATGAAGTGCGGATTTTTTCGTACGACCATTTCACAAGTGTAGCATGAATATCAGGAAACCGGTAAAATGTCAAATCTCAGATATCACTGAAGCCGGATAATTTTTTAGAGGTGCGTATGGGGCCTGAAGATGGCTTATTGAACTGCCGAACCTGACAGCGAAAATAAAATAAAACAACTTCTTAATTTGCACGACTGTTTGGCCAATTACTTTGTTAAATATTCGACCAGCCGCTTTCTCACGTCCACAATGGATCAACAGAGATCCAAAATTGACATAGTTTATCCCAGTGTGTGAGGTGAAGTTCTTCACTCAATTATTATAGAAGGGAAAGAACCGATTCTTCTTGACCTAAGTAATACTGAACCGATATTCTCATTCTTGTGATAACACAACAAACCATTCTTGGTGTTTCGGACGTTTGGTCATACGATGGTGACCATCCAAGATGTAAAGTATACATTCAAATAGTGCTGGGTCTTCTTTTATAATCAAATAATAAAGATACTGACCAATGTCTCAACTATAACCGTTATTCTTCCTAGTGAGGTATAATTTCCAGTTGGGTTTTATAATATCTTCGACCATTCGACCATTATCGATGGCTCCGATGTCCGATTAAGGACTGACATTTTTTTCCTAGACTCCTTCCATATGTGGTTGCGAGCACTGCATATGAAAGTATGTGCTAACTTAGCGACGAGGAGACATTCATCGTAGTACGGATTCGGCTGGAAATTTATGTTCTACAGCTTTTCGCGAGAGGGAACTATCTCATTTACTACGTCGTACCATCGTGCAGCTACGCTACAACTTAGCATAAGGACTGTTAATATTTTTCCAGATGAATTTTCAGTTTCTGAGAGGGTACTTCTCTTCAATGTGATTCACAATCTATGGATTGGGGATAAGGTTGTAAATCTGCCTGGTATTATGGTATTAAGTTTTGTGAGCTGTATGGCACGTAACTGATTTCCGTGAAATACCGACGAATGTATTCGAATCCCCTGTTGATGAGGCCGACGTTCTTTGGTTGAGTCCTGTCTGCGGATCTATCAAATAATTTTTCTGTAGCGCTTGGCCAGCTGACTTGCAGTATTCTAACTGTGCCCCAGTCCGCTATTTAATCGCGGTATGGTTCTTGTCTTTTAGCTGACTTAATAGATACTTTTCTCCAGATATACCAACAAGTGAGGTAATATTTTATTTGCTATAATCATTGTTCTGGGAAGTATCGCAGCCATGAGGGATACAGTGTGACCCATTTATCTTTTTTTCTGATGTGTTAGATGAAAAATATTTTCAACCACTGTTTTTTAACATCATTGGGTAGTCAGTGCTTGCTGAGAGTACACGTTTTATACATCCCACAGATGTAGGAGATACGGGGTAGAGATTAAATTTTTTAAATGGGATCATGCACATTTTATTCGAGAATACACTTACCCTCTCCAAGTGCTATTCAACAACTGTACCATTTTTGCCAATAAAATGTAGATGCGCAAATGATAGAGTACATAGTTGTGAATAAAGTGAGCTGTTTGCTGCCTTCATTGCACACATTGCGTATCGAATGTTGTGCTGTAGTAGAGGTGTCGGTTTTGTTTATGATTTCCGACGCATGTAAACACTGTTACTCCTCTACCCCTCTCCCCATCGCGCGCCTCAAAATTAAAATGGTTTAAATGGCTCTAAGCACTGTGGGACTTAACATCCGAGGTTGAAATGGCTCTGAGCACTATGGGGCTTAACATCTGAGGTCATCAGTCACCTAGAACGTAGAACTACTTAAACCTAATTAACGTAAGGACTTTACACACATCCATGCCCGAGGCAGGATTCGAACCTACGCGGTTCCAGATTGAAGAGTCTAGAACCGCTCGGTCACAGCGGCCGGCTAACATCTGAGGTCCTCAGTCCCCTAGACTTAGAACTACTTAAACCTAACTAACGTAAGGACATCACACATAGCCATACCCGAGACAGGATTCGAACCTGCGACCGTAGCAGCGGCGTGGTTCCGGACTGAAGCACCTAGAAGCGCTCGGTCACAGCGGCCGGCTCGCGCGCCTTATTTGTATTTTCTTTAGTGTACAGTACAGTGCATACCAGTGTAGTCGTGGATTTAAGTAACTTAGTAACTGCATGGCGATACTACACATCGTGAATACAGCATTTGTTGTGTAAATGTGTATGATGTACACGCATAACGAAAAGGTAGAAATGCTACTGATCTAAAAAGAAAGTACTTTGACAGGAAATAATATAGCAACTTGCATTTTTATGTTTAGTGCTGTTAGAGAACTTTATGATTATGCAGTTATTATGTCTATCTTGTACTTTACTGTACATATCTGTACTGTAATCTGCTGTTGGCTGGCAAAATTCTGTTCAGGTACAACTAATGTACAGCAGACGATTCCCTGGCATGCCATCGCCTTCTCGCTGGATGTTTGGTCGTCTCATTTCTCGTCTACGTGAAACGGAAAGTTAAAATGTAAGACCTAGAAATGGTCGTAGAACACGAACGGACAAAGCTATTGAGGTCGCTGCCGCAGCTGTGAATCCTTAAGTCAGCACACGACGAATTCAACGTGAAGTTGGTGTCTCGAAAACAAGTGCACATCGCACTCTGCAACGTAATAAATTCCATCCTTACCCTGTTCATTTACACAAAGAACTTCATGGAAATGAGTTCGACAGTAAGGTTCAATTTTGTCAGTTGCCTCAGCAAAAACGCCTGACTAATTCCAATTTCTTGTCAGATGTTCTTTTTATCGACGAGGCGTCATTCTCCAACAAAGGCATTATCAGTACGAGAAATAAGCGTCCATGGAACTTAAATGTTTGCTGTGGAATTGTTGGAGATACCATTATCGGATCTTTCTTTGTAAATGGCAACCACAATGGGACTTGTCTTTGTAAATGGCATCCAGAATGTCAGACAATATACCCGATTTTTAAGTCACACTCTTCCTGTTCTTTCCTGTTCTTTTGGTCATCGTACCTCTGAATCACAAGATGGTCGTGTGGTATCAGCATGATTGATGCCCTGCGCATAACATCTTACGAGCAGGACGAATTCTGGACCGTGAATACCCTAGTAGGTCAGTTAGACGTGGTGGGCCAAATAGTTGGTCTGCACAATATCCGGGCCTTACAACGCTGGATTTTTCTCTGTCGGGAGCAGTGAGGGATGTTGTCTACCAAAATGTTCCAACAACACCAGAGGACAGGCAGTGATGTATTATTGATGCCTGTACAGTCATCAGAGAGGATGTAGTAGCACGATGTAGGACGTCCTTCATCCACAGACTGACTCTGTGTATGAATTCCAATGGTCACCATTTTGAGCATGTTATGGAAATGATCTATTTTTCATGTAGTGATAGTATTATAGTAAAATTACTGCAAAGGACCATGTTACTTCTGCACTGTCGCAAGTACTGTACCGTGGTACTCTCCAAAAACAAGATCCAACTACTGTACAGTGCAGTATTGTTGCATTCAATGTGTATTGGTAATTTGTGAAATGTGCAAATACGCCTTGAAGAGGTTGCGTGAATTAGTTAATGACATGCACGGAAGTGATATTTAAATTAGAGAAGTTATGTATTATTTCCGTAGCTACTAGTTTCGTGGGTAAAATGATACAGTGCGATACATTTTTTTAATAGCTCTTGGAAAGTATGAGTGTCTTCTTGAATAAAATGTACATTGTTCCATTTAAAACATTTAACCTCTGTCCCCTATCTCCTACATCTGAAGATAACAGGAAAAGATTGTGCTTTGTCCACTTCTTTTCAAAAATGAATTATATATGCCATGACATGTATTATTCTATGTTGTTTAAACGACCAGTGCGATGATATGAATAGTCTAAGTTCCGTAACTTGTTTTAGATTATGCATGCAGGGAAAGAACGTGCTATTGTCTATTGCTACAGGGAATAAACGTGCTTTGTCCAGAGTTGTGAATTAAGTTTTACATTCCTTGTGGGTTGGCAAACAAGGAAACAATGTTGAAGCAAGAAACAGAGAATTTTCCTTTATTTTGCATTGCTTTAGTTTCGGATGTACAGTTTAGCAATTCAGGTGTTCCAAGTTACTCATTTCAGTTTTAATATATTTTTATTTACGTTGAATGATGAATACTGCGTCTGAGGATGAAAGACAAAAGACATCATCAGAGTCTAATAGTGTTAGGAAAAGGTAGTCGTGAGGCCTAATGGGTACAGTCAAGAAGAAATTAAAGATTCAGTCACGTGAACTAGGAGAAGACTGCAACTGTAAGTTAACGTGTTTTGAGACAGTAAGCGCTGAAGAAACATCAAATATTATACGAAAATTTAGTGATACGGTAGGCTGAAATAAACATAATTGTACCTGAAAGGCCTTATTACAATACTTCCACTTCTCAAAAAGTGATCAAGAAAGAATGAAGATGAAACACAGATACGAGAGTGTAATTTCAGTTACAGAGTAGGAGTGAAAGCCAACGGCCTTGCCGCAGTGATAACACCGGTTCCCGTCAGGTCACCGAAGTTAAGCGCTTTTCGGGCTGGGGTCGCACTTGGATGGGTGACCATTCGATCTGCCGAGCGCTGTTGGCAAGCGGGGTACACTCAGACCTTGTGAGGTAAACTGAGGAGCTACTAGATTGAGGAGTAGCGGCTCCGGTCACGTAAACTGACATACGATCGGGAGAGCAGTGTGCTTACCATATGCCCCTCCATAGACGCATCCGGTGACGACTGTGCACTGAGGATGTCACGGAGGCAGATCGGTACTGTTGGGCCCTCCAAGGCCTGTTCGAACGGAGTTTAGTTTAGTAGGAGTGAAAGATGACGACATTCTACATGAAATTCCTGTACAGAGAAAAGCCTTTATGGCAGTACATGGAGTAACAAGGCGACGATTAATGACAGTTCATACATTTCTGAAACTTGGCGAGTCTTTTCGTGCAGGAATGGGTAAGCTCAGAAGTTCGACATGGAAAATTGAGGAAGCAGTAGGAATGGCAATTTATGATCACATTCATTCATTTAAGAGTAGATCAAGTCGTTACGGCAAAGTAAAGACCAAAACGTTGTACGTTCCAGAGGTACTTTTGGTGGAAAAATTGCATAAATTGAACCACGAAAAATTCTGACATTCCATATGAAATGTGTATAACGGTATTCAACACCAAACTTAATATAGTCGTTGGGTATCCAAGGAATGATACATGCTCATCCTGCGATAAGTACACCGCTAAGACGAGAATGCTGAATGCAATGTTATCTGAAAAATTAGGTGATGACATCAAGAAACAAGTTTTGAAACAAATTAATGATATCACCATTGACCAGAAATTACAGAAAGTCAAAGCTGAAATATTTTATTACAGGAACGGAAATTCTCATTTAAAAAGCAAAACTCTAATAAAACAGAAGCAATCTGCATGGATTACCAAAACAATATAATCTTACCCAACGTAATTGCTAATTATGTCTATTACAAAAGGCAGTTGTCTGTTTACACTTTCAAGTGCAACTTCAGTGTTCTACACTTATACAGAAGATAATGGAAGAAAAAAGGCCACTTTAATTCACTTTGTGACAGAATTACTGCACACGAAAGCCAAACATCACGAAGCTATTGTGATTCGTGCTTAGGCCAGAAGATGAATTATACTCTATCAAGGTATCTTCATTATCTTGTGAGGAACTTAAACTTTTAGAGACAGTGAAAATAGCTTACTCTATTAGAGGACACTTTTTTATGGAGTGTCATAAGAATATGAGCCTTATTAGCTCATGATGATAATGAAGTCCCATACTCCTTTACAGAGCGTAGGGGAACGATGCGGGAGACCCGCACCGCCGTACTAGGCAAGGTCCTAGTGGAGATGGTTTGCCATTGCCCTCCTCCGACCGTAATAGGGATGAATGATGATGATAAAGACGACACAACAACACCCAACCATCTCGAGGCAGGCGAAAATCCCTGACCCAGCCGGGAATCGAACCCGAGAACGCTACCGCGAGACCACGAGCTGTGGACTCATAAGTAGCAGTATAAGTTCCAATGCATTGGGTGTGAATCATGTTAATCTAAGCTTGTTGATGTTGTGGTGGGCAGTCAAGATATGATACATAATTGGGGATCATTTCTAGAAAATAAATATTTGGGGAAATGTCCTTTCCAATCATCGTACATCAGAGAGGTAGTCATCACAAAAAACATCCCCGCCTCCTTCAATATTCAGTGACCTACAATGCAGCTTGGATTTTATCAGCGGGGAGAGTCTCACAGCGACTTCAAGTGCAGCACTCTGGAAAATATTCATCTGCAGCTTGCAGAGCTAAAATAAAAAAATAAAAAAATATTTTAGAATATTTTTATATAATGCTGATAATAATAATAACAATAGAAGTAGTAGTGATATAATAATAATAATAATAACAATTTGTCTTTATGGGTCGTCTGGCAACATCAAAAGTAAAGTATCAGTACATCCAGGTTTCGAAGGAGTATTGTAGACAAGAAGCCAGAGTGTTCAGCACAAACGTTTTATGCTAGGATGACAAGTGGATGTTGGGACAAAGGGATACTACATTTTACTCTTTCCAGCACTTTATTACATAAATTTAAACTAGTATATAGAAGTAACTTTATTGTTTCAAACATTGTTTTTAATCGTATCCTAACCTCACAAAAAATACAGTTTTACTAGCAATATCTTGAGTTCCGTTATGCACAGCAGCATGTTTTTTCCTTGTAACGCATGACATTACATTAAATATTATGCCAATAAAACCACAATTTAAATTTTTATGGAGTTAATTTACATTAAATTAAATGCATATAATATGTAGTTACAAATTAATTTTGTATTCATTAATTTTGTCCATTAATATCCATGAACTGCTGTTTAAAACTTTAAAATTGCTTTTCTGAACAATTTAATACTGTTAACAAACTACTTTTTTCCTGTACTCTTCATGTATGGGGAAACATAAAAGGTCTACCTTCAGTAAGAATTACGCAATTATGTTAAAAAATGGTTGAAATAATTATTAATTTAACACATCAGAAAAAAGTTATTTTGGCTGAGCAAGATAAATACTGCTAAATACCTACCTATGGAGAAAGATGAGTCTCTGTATCTGGCTAAAATTCAGCATGCTATCCTCTTTGATCGTATGACGTAAAGCAGTAAGTCTCGTTTCCCGTTTCGTTTTGATCATATCCTTGTAATCATAAGTCAGCGTGATCACTAGACGTTTAACCTCTTTCGTGTGCTGTACCCATGTTGGGTCCACGTATTCAGTTTGGAAACCTACGAGCATTATTTTCGATTTGTTGCAACTGGGCTTTACTCTAAATGCATTTCCATGCCACTTAATTATCCGTCCAACTTTGTCAACATATTCCATAGAATTGATGAGCACACTCAGGTCATCTGCGTTAAGCCTGTCGTGTCTAAAGGCCTTGTAAGGAACTATGGGATTTATTCAATAAAGGTTGTATTACTATAGCAACAGCAACATCACCGAATCTGTCAGTTGCCCATCATCTTCAGTCTCTATTGTATGTCAGCTGTGCATTTTTTTTATCGGCTGCGTGATTGTCTCACTAGAACCCATTTTCTCCTTAGTTTGAAATCAAAACTGGTGATTAAACCTGTCAAAGACTTTATTAAAATCTAGAGAGGCTACTGCTAATCTCGTTTTGCATATCAACGTTAAATACGATATCTCTGTACCAGGGTAAAAGACTCATCATTGACCTCGCTGTAGGTGCACGGAGTCAGTTCGGTCCAGTTACTTTGGTAATATTTGTTTTGTTCTGTTGTCTATAACGCAAGTTAGTATTTTAAAATCAGCGTTGAGCAAAGTGATAAGACGAAAATTTTGCAGCCTATTACTCTCGGCACTATTTGGTGTGAGAACTATCATTCCCTCCGAAACTTGTGAGGGGAAAATATTTTTTACCAAGAGTTCATTGTATATTTCGGTGAGTTGCTCTTCTACGACTTCCAAAGACTGCTGGTAAAATTTTATGGGCAATCTATCTTATCCAGCAGTTTTCCCCTTGAAAGCGTCGATGGGGATTCGTTTGATGTCCTCATCTGATATTCTAGCGATTAGTTCTTCCTTATCACTTGAGCCAAGATAGGGTGCGATAATAATCAGAAAGTAATCCGCCGATGCCTCTTCTACATTCGGTACTGAGTAGATGTCCTTACAATATCCCACAATTTCCTTTATCGTGCTTTGTTGAATATATTCATTTCCACCATCCTCTATAAGCCCAGTATTCAGTTTTTGTTTGCCCCCTACTGCTTCCCTTAGTATGTGATAGACGGATGCAGTTTCATTGTAAATATCATTGATATGTCCAGCCCATACATTAATACCAGGTTACGTTTCTGGGCATTCGTGCTTATTTGAGCTTTAATTTTAGTTATGTTGGCCGATAGAGCGTCCTATTTATTATATGGTCTTCGTAAAATTGTAAAGTAATATTCCAGAACATTTATCCTCCATTGTGACTTATTCAGCGTAAAATGGATGATGCATTCCTTTATTTGGGGCTTTGCTCAGTCTGTCCACCATAGCACTTTTTCTCGATACCTGTCTCGTTTATCAAAAACTTTTCTGATAATCTCTTGACTTTCCTGCCTAAATGTATTATCGTCAAGTAGCGGCACATTCAGTTGCCATATGCTACCTTCCTCAGATATTTTCTGTCTGGTGCCCATAACGGTTATATGGCAAGTGCAATGGTCGGTAAGTTGATCGGCCATATCCCACAATCTTGCAGGTTATTTAACATGCGTTTGGACTTATAAATTCTGTGTAATCTACTGGCATACTGCCTACCGACGTATGTGTAGTGTGTAACATAAGGGTAGACATAGATCCATGTGTCTTTAAGGTCTAAGTCATCTGTTAAAGTTTTTAACTCTGGCCAGAAGTTGCAATTCGGATTCTCATGTCCATTCCTTACTACGCTCCTCCTAACGATGATAAACGGAAGGCCGAAATTCTAAACCTAGCTTTCAAAAACTCGTTTACGGTAGAAGAGTGCAGCACCATTCCCTCTTTAAATTATAGAACAAACGCAAGGATGGCTGACATAGTGTTTGGTGTATCTGGGATTGTAAAACAGTGAAGATCCTTAGACGCCAGGAAGGCATCTGGCCCAGACGGTATCCCAGTAAGATTACATATGTTGACTATGCTACAAATATAGCACCATTCTTATCCATCATCTGTCAGAGATCATTAGAACAGCGGAAAGTTCCACGGGACTGGAAGAAGGCCCAGGTGATAGCAATCTACAAAAAGGGTAGAAAATCGGATGCACATAATTACCGGCCAATTTCACTGACATCGATTTGTTGTAGAATCATGTAACATATTTTGTGTCCAGACATAATGACCTTTCTAGACTCTGAGAAGCTCATCTGCAGAAACCAGCACGGTTTTATGAAACAGTGGTCATGCGATACTCAGCTGGCCATCTTTGCGCATGATACACAACAGGCTCTAGATACCGGCTCCCAGGTTGATGCCATATTTCTCGACTTCCGAAATGCGTTCGACTCAGTTCCGCATTGTCGCTTGATGCGCTTACGATCTGTCCGATGACAGATCGTTGGATAGAAAGTTTTCTAACAGATAGAGAGCAGTATGTCGTCCTGAATGGGGTGACTTCAACAGAAAGAAGCCTAACTTCAGGTGTGCCCCAGGGCAGTGTAGTAGGTCCGCTGCTTTTTACGATTTACATAAACGATCTGGTTGATGGTATTGACAGAGGCATTACACTGTTTGCCGATGATGCTGTAGTCTACAGGAAAGTAGTATCAAACGAAAGTTGTGAACGAATCAATGAGGATTTGCAGAAAATGAATGCTTGGTGTAATGACTGGCTGTTATCTCTCAATATTAGTAAGCGTAACCTACTGCGTATAATTAGACGAAAATCCCAATTAATGTACGAGTACAAAATAAATGCTCAATCTTTGGAAGCGGTAACATCCGTCAAATATCTGGGTATGACTATTCGAAATGATCTCAAATGGAATGATGAGATTACACAAGTAAAGGGCAAGGCGAACTCTAGATTGCAGTTTATTGGTAGAATCCTGAAGCTATGCAGTCCTTCAGCAAAGTAAATTGCTTACAATGCGTTAGTTCGTAAAGTGTTATTGTTCGTCTGTATGGGACCCTTACCAGTTGGGTCTGATTCAAGAGATTGAGAATGTCCAAAGAAGAGCGGCTAGATTCGTGACTAGCACAGTTAGCCATCACGCGAGCGTTACAAATTTCATAGGAAGTTTGAAGTGGGAGACACTTGCAGATAGACGACGAGCTAAACGGAAAGGGCTGCTCACTAAATTCCGAAATCCGATCTTCGCCGAGGATGTAGAGCATATATTATTACCACCAACTTTCAAATCGCGCAATGATCGCTATTCAAAGATAAGGAACAGGGACGGGGGGGGGGGGGGGGGGGATATGACTTTGGCGCGAATTGTGCCCCCCGCCACACACCGCTTAGTGGCTAACGGAGTATATGGAGTATATATGTAGATGTAGATGCTATATTTCGACGCACACTAGTTAGAAGGAATGCAATTCCGCCTCGAAATAGTGCTCGCTCTGCTACCGCTTGTATCCTTTGGGCCGTATATGTTGAGGAGGGGCACATCTTCTAGTAGGGCAGCAATGTCTCTTCCCGACCCTCGGCACCCTTGAGCGAGACATTGTGTACCATTCCTGTGCAGTATCGCCTATATAGATTCTTTAGAAATACTGAGTTTCGCATCAAATCCAAGTACATCTGAAATCCTCGACGTGATCACTTCTTGGATGAGACCTACGTCAACATTCGCGGAATATAAACAATCTGTTAAGCATTTTTTTAAAGTCTGAATGGATTGGTTGAAGTTGACAGTCATTATTTTATATCATTTCATACTGACGCCCAAAAATTCAAAGTCTTTTGACCGGATTAATTGTTTTCTACGTTTTAAGGGTGCGTCGTTGACAAAGGTTGCCTCTGTCGCCTGTCTATACTTATCAACCAGAACATAATGACCAGCTACCTAATATCCGGTATGTTCACCCTTTGCACGGATAACAGCGCCGACGCGTCGTGGCATCGAAGCAATGAGGCCTTGGTAGGGCGCTGGAAGGAGTTAGCACAACGTCTGCACACACAATTCCCCCAAATTCCGTGGAGGGTTGCGATGTACTCCGACGCCACACGGTCACATCCAGATGTGTTTGATCGGGTTCAGATCTGGTGAGTTGGGGGGCCAGAATATCAACTGGAACTCGCCCCTGTGTTCCTCGAACAACTCCATCACACTCCTGGCCTTCTGACATGGCGCATTATTTTGTTGAAAAATGCCACTGCCGTCGATAAACATGATGGTCATGGAGGGGTGCACGTTGTGTGCGACCAGTGTACCATATCCCTGGCCGTTATGGTGCCTTGGACGAGCTCAACTGGACTCATGGATGTCCATGCAGATGTTGCCCAGAGCATAAAGGAGACGCCGCCAGCTTGTCTCCGTCTCGCAGTACAGGTGTCAAGAAGCTGATCCCCTGAAAGACGACGGATTCGCGCCCTCCCATCGGCATGATGAAGAAGATATCGGGATTTATCAGACCATGCAACATTTTGCCGTCGCGCCAACGTCCAGTACCGATGATCACGTGCCCATGTCACGTGCCGATGTTGTGATGTTACCATTGGTACATGCAAAGGTCTTCGGCTGGGAAGGCCCATCATTAGGAGTGTTCGGTGCACTGTGTGTTCAGACACACTTGTACTCAGCCCAGCATTAAAGTCTGGTGTTAGTCCCACCACAGTTCGCCGCCTGTCCTTTTTCGCCAGTCTGCACAGCCAACGACGTCCAACATCTGTAATGAGGGATGACCACCCAACCCCACGACGTCTGGAGGTCATTTCACCTTGGTTTCGCCACCAGTTGAAGACACTCACCACAGCACTCCTCGAACACGCGATAACTCGTGCAGTTCCCGAAATGCTCGTCCCGAGGCTCCGGGCCATCACAATCTGCCCTCGGTCGAACTCAGATAGGTCGCTCGCCTTCCCCATCCTACAAACGGACAGCACGCTCGGTGATACTACGTGCACAGTGCGTATGTCTGACTAACAACCATTCCTCGCCAAGTGACGCTGCTGGTAGGTCTCTGGTCATAGCGTTCTGGCTGATAAGTGTATGTTCATAGTAACATCCTAGCTTCAGTAGACTCGGTACTATCGTATTGTCAACTGCAAACTTATTTTTCAGTTTTGATTTTCCTTCTTATTCCCCAGTTTAATGTTCTTGACCGCAGTCGTTTCGAGCGCGTTCACTTTATGTTCCTCCCTTCTCGTCATCTTTACATTCCTTTTCTACATGATTCTTAGTTCTTTTTTCGAGTTGGCTTGACTTTATCGCTTGGTGTATTTGCAACGAATGAGATTTTGTAGCCTTGTTTTTACTACCCCCGTTTCCCTTACTGAGAGTTTCTATGATTCTGTGGTTATAGTGAAATCTGGCTCCGTAAGATCTTTCACTTTACTGCCGGTTTACATGTTTCAGTAACAGCTGCTGTGGTTGCACTCAGGTGCTCCTGTGTTCATGCCTCGCATGATGCTTCCTGCATCGATTGACGTTTACTTTCCAACTGCGGAAGCCTCAGGGGCCTCGCCACGTGTGCTTGAAGGGACTGGGGAACACATGTTTCCGCATGATATTCCGTTTACATCTTGGATCCACCCTGTAGCGTTGTAACGTTATCAGACTTTTGTTTCGTAGGTATTTGTGCCGTTTTCTCTTAGGGGTCCCCTTTGGAACTCTTACTACTCTCTTCTAGTGGCCGTTTCTTGTCCTTTTTTCTTTTTTCAATGAGAAGTGGAATAACTTAGATTTTCCTTATCTATGTCGTTATCGTGATGGTGAATTGAAATTTCATAGGCTTTGGAGCTGCTTTCCTGGACGATAGTTACAGAATGGTCATTATCGGTTTCACCGTTATCAGCGTGGTCTCGTCTCTTATTCAAGGGTAGGAGATCCCCTGAGCTAAAATAAGGGAGTGATCTGTGGATTCCATGGAAGTAATCTCGGTGTTGTCCGCTGCATTACTTGTATGGATCAGTTCCTGTGCCTCAGATCTTGTCCGCTACTGCAAGTTACACTACTGGACATTAAAATTGTTACACCAAGAAGAAATGCAGATGATAAACGGGTATTCAATATATTGTGCTAGAACTGACATGTGATTACGTTTTCACGCAATTTGGGTGCGTAATAACGGGCTTGATACGCTTGGGCATTGAGTCAAAGAGTGCTTCGATGGCCTGTACAGGTACAGCTGCCCATGCAGCTTCAATACGATACCACAGTTCATCAAGAGTAGTGACTGGCGTATTGTCACGAGCCGGTTGCCCGGCCACCATTGAGCAGACTTTTTCAATTGGTGAGAGATCTGGAGAATGTGCTGACCAGGGCAGCAGTCCAACATCCAGAAAGGCCCGTACAGGACCTGCAACATGCGGTCGTGCATTATCCTTCTAAAATGTAGGGTTCCGCGGGGATCGAATGAAGGGTAGAGCCACGGGTCGTAACACATCTGAAATGTAACGTCCACTGTTCAAAGTGCCGTCAGTGCGAACAAGAGGTGACCGAGACGAGTAACCCATACCATCACGCCGGGTTATACGCCAGTATGGCGATGACGAATACACGCTTCCAATGTGCGTTCACCGCGATGTCGCCAAACACGGATGCGACCATCATGATGCTGTAAAAAGAACCTGGATTCATCCCAAAAAATGACGTTTTGCCATTCGTGCACCCAGGTTCGTCGTTGAGTACACCATCGTAGGCGCTCCTGTCTGTCATGCAGCGTCAAGGGTAACCGCAGCCATGGTCTCCGAGCTGATGGTCCATGCTGCTGCAAACGTCGTCGAACTGCTCGTGCAGATGGTTGTTGTCTTGCAAACGTCCTCATCAGTTGACTCAGGGACCGAGACGTGATTGTCATCTCTACTGCTAGTGAGACGAGACTGTTGGGATCCAGCACGGCGTTCCGTATTACCCTCCTGAAACAACCGATTCCATCGAACTGTCATTGGATCTCGACCAACGCGAGCAGCAATGTCGCGATACGATAAACCGCAACCGCGATCGGCTGCAATCCGACCTTTATCAAAGTTAGAAATGTGATGGTACGCATTTGTCCTCCTTACACGAGGCATCGCAACAACGTTTCACCAGGCAACGCCGGTCAATTGCTCTGAGAAATCGGTTGGAAACTTTCGTCATGTCAGCACGTTGTAGGTGTCGCCACCGGCGCCAACCTTGTGTGAATGCTCTGAAAAGCTAATTATTTGCATATCACAGCATCGTCTTCCTGTCGGTTAAATTTCGCGTCTGTAGCACGTCATCTTCGTGGTGTAGGAATTTTAATGGACAATAGTGTATTTTGTAGAACAAACACTCGCCGTGAACAGTTTTCCCGAAGACGTCCAGACTCGTTGCATACATGACCTGTGGTTGCTCGCCCATCGTATATTATGAGTGTCTTGCAACCGCCCACAAAAATGCGGGACGGGATTTCGGACGTAAAAAACATTCTGACAGACATAATCCCGTTGTAGCATTGGATCTCGTATCTGTTAGACCATTTTTCTAATTCGATTGTTTTTACCTGTTCGTAATTAGAAAGTCTTTGTGTCAAGTCCTTGTTGTCTATCTCTGGGGTAAGATTTTAACAGATTCCAGTTCACCGTTGACGTTAGTTATGCCAACGGTACTGGCGGAATCATCACGATGACGAAATTCAATTTTGCCGCGAGTTTTCAGTCACTTTTTTTCTAACAAAACAAACTATGCAATTTTTGCAGTAACGTAGTTCTTCCTATTACCCATTTGAATTAATTCACCTTTATGACCAGAAATACCGAAATTATCACGCGGCCAGTCATTAGTTTTCAAAGCCGTGTCGTGTACATGTCTTATAGTCTTGTCAAAGGCAAACCTCAAAGTATTTTTCCTGATCGAATCCATGGACACGATTCACCGCTACGAAAGAGTATGTTCGCTTCACGTACTATGCACCACAATGATGAACAAGGACTATTACTACTTACAAGTTCGGTGACTGCACAAGGAAACGTGATACACACGCTCAGCAGCAGTTGTTTACGAGACCACTCAGCGGAGCGCCGCAGTGCACGTAAAAAATGGCTCTGAGCACTGTGGGACTTAACATCTGTGGTCATCAGTCCCCTAGAACTTAGAACTACTTAAACCTAACTAACCTAAGGACACCACACATATCCATGACCGAGGCAGGATTCGAACCTGCTACCGTAGCGGTCACGCGATTTCAGACTGAAGCGACTAGAACCGCACGGCCACATGGACCGGCGCAGTGCACGTCAACACAGGGTGAGCACTCTGCGGAGACTAACCGCAAGACAATTAGGCGCACCATTTGGCTAGACAATTCACCCATAGGTTTCTTTGGAAGTTTGTGGTTAGGTCATATGGGGTCAAACTGCTGAGGCCACTGGTCCCTAAGCTTACACACTACTTAATCTACCTAAGTTACGCTAAGGACAGCGCATACACCCATGCTCGAGGGAGGACTCGAATCTCCGGTGGGGAAAGCCGCGCGAACCGTGCAAGCCGCCCAAGACCACGCATATACCCCGCGCGGCCCTATAGGTTTTCAAATGGCTCTGAGCACTATGGGACTTAACATCTATGGTCATCAGTCTCCTAGAACTTAGAACTACTTAAACCTAACTAACCTAAGGACATCACACAACACCCAGTCATCACGAGGCAGAGAAAATCCCTATAGGTTTTGATGAGTGAGTTTGCCTATTTGCATATATGGCCGTGTATTTTGATTGCATTGACTTACAAACTTAAATTATTTACCCCGCCAAGCGGCCGTAGACCTTAGTAGTCAACATGAATTTCCACTTGATGCCTCTATCTGTTCCAGAGAAGGAAGTCAATAGACGGAAAGAGAAGCAAACGGACAACAAATGAAAAAAAATATTTTTGTGTGATGTAACTACAAATTAACAATTTTCGGATGGTTTCCTTTTCTTGCTCTATGAAACGTTTCTTACCAAATTTTATGATGCTAAGTCAACGATAAGTACCCTACAGCTTTTAATGAGTGAGTTTCCGAGTACTATTCGGACATCGTGTCAGTATTAGGTGGGGAGCGTTTCGGACTGTAGTTGCCTAAGATACCGGTAAACGTCGGGCCTCAACTACCACTGCCAACAGCTGGAAATGGCTCTGAGCACTATGGGACTTAACATCTGAGGTCATCAGTCCCCTAGAACTTAGAACAACTTAAACCTAACTAACCTAAGGACATCACACACATCCATGCCCGAGGCAGGATTCGAACCTGCGAGCGTAGCGGTCGCGTGGTTCCAGACTGAAGCGACTAGAACCGCTCGGCCACTCCGGCCGGCCAACAGCTGCAAACAATTGCATTTAGCCACTACCAAATGCTTGGTGTTGTGGAGTGGTTTTCTTTTCATTTATTTGAATGCAGCTCTCACCACAATAAAAGCAATGTCACTTCAGATTTCGTGGAAGCACGGAACGCGGACGTAGGGTGGCAGCCGTGCGAGAGGGAGGCGGCGCTTATTGCCTCGCACTGCTCCTCTCACCTCGCGCAGTTTAAGTTCTCATATGTTTACGGTCCCTGCCGACTGTCACTACACACTGTTCGCATTTTATGAAAGTATGTGGTATAAATGGCGTTACCTGTTGATTCCACTGGCTTAGAAGCTTAAATTTTTCACACTGCAAAGGGACAGTAGACCTTATACGTGACATAAATTCAACTTGAGAGCTATACCCGTTCCTGGTAAAATGGCGTCTTTAACCGTCGAACAGACAAAAAAGTGATCCTAACAAGGGTTGCGACTTCACCGATGTAGTGTTACGACGCGTATGACTCAATGATTTTTGTTTGAAATATGACCATGTGCAGACTTCGTCACCTACGTCGTTTACAAAACACTTCAAAAAAATTATTTAATTTCTTTTAAAGTTCTCTATAAAAGATTCTTGAACGAAACTGTAATTAAAACACCTTCAGGTGAGTCGTTTGTGCAAAATTACGTCACTCAGTCCAACTGGTTCGCGCAAACTTTTGAAATTTAGACGCCGTTTGTTTCTTCTTGGAAATTATATTCTTGCAAGTTATCTTATTTTTCCCATATTAAAATCAGCCTGTAAAACCTTTAAGATTCAAAATGTGGTGTCACCGCCAGACACCACACTTGGTAGGTGGTAGCCTTTAAATCGGCCGCGGTCCGTTAGTATACGTCGGACCCGCGTGTCGCCACTGTCAGTGATTGCAGACCGAGCGCCGCCACACGGCAGGTCTAGAGAGACGTCCTAGCACTCGCCCCAGTTGTACAGCCGACGTTGCTAGGAATGGTTCACTGACAAATACGCTCTCATTTGCCGAGACGATAGTTAGCATAGCCTTCAGCTACGTTATTTGCTACGACCTAGCAAGGCGCCATTACCAGTTAATATTGAGATTATAAAACATGTACCGTCAAGAACGATGTACACCAATTATGGATTAAAGTTAAGTATTCCAGCAGCAACGTACCTTATTGGCTATATTAATTACATTGTCCTGTTCCAGACCTCACGCCAGTTTGCGTGAGCTTAAACGCGTGCATTTCGGCCTCCTCTAGCAACACGGTGTTGGCTCTTCTACCAACACATCACAAAAATCGAACCAAACTCTTCTGAAAATTAATATCTTGGAAAAATTCAGTGATAATTCTTTCTCAATATAACTTTTCTTAAATAATTCTCGAAGCCGTATTTAAGCTTTAGAGCATACACTGTTTTATTGTCTTCGTATAGGCTACATACAGATGTGAACATCAGACTCGACAAAACAGAACTGAACAAAATACAACATGAACTAAACATTCTGTGACGTCATTACAATGGAAAATTACAAATTTTTATTTATTTGAATGTTGGAGGTTCGACGCAACCACCTTGTCACAGGATGTTCTGCTGCTCTCTGACCGTTGACCCGCGGCGTCTAGTGGCCAGTAATTTTCTTTCTGGTTCCGGCGGTGAAGATGCTGTTTGCGCGAGTTGCGCTGCTCTCTCCAAACATGAAACCTACAAAACAAAAACACAAAACTTTAAATATTTAACAAACATAACAAAATATTACAAATAAATAAACAAAACATTAAATTAAACATATACTTACCTGCAAACTGAGCAGATCCTCGTGGATGGGTGACGCTTTAATTTCGCTTCCCATTACACCGATTGATACGGAACGCTAAAAAGACTTTCAACCGCTAGCGCCACATGATTTCAAATGCACGGTGTTGAGTCCCTGGTAACGTGGCTGTCGAGAGAATGTTATATCAAGCACGGGCCTCGCCGCAGCCTTTGTCCAACGCACCTTCGACCCCGAAGATGTTAATAGAAGCGATACACGCCCCGCTATTCACGGCCCGTATAGTCGATAGCGGTCATGGACTCCAGCATCGATTGACTCGAGTTCGTTATCGGCCGAGAGTGCGAGGGCCCCGTAATAAACTTAGGCGTCCACCGTCGGGCCGCATACACGCACCCCGTACCGCGCGCGCGCGTATCCGTGCCGGCGCGCGCGCGTGGGTGTGCGTGTGTTTGCAGGGGGCGCTGTGTCAGCGGCGCATCTCTTAATTAACACTCTGCCTTAATCACGGCTGCTTTGCGCCGCGGTGTTTTATGTGTACACTCTGGCGGTACACAGCAGACGGCGCGCGGCGGGCGGGGCCCGGTCCGGGCAGGTAGCCGCGCCGCGCCGCTCCCACCCACACCACTAAACACGGCGCCGCCGCGAAATGCCACGGCGGGGTCCTCCGCCTCCCGCCCATCGCCGAAGGACCGATCATGAATAATGCAGCGGGCACCCGCCCCTCCGCGCCGTCCTCGGCCACATTAAATTCAATTCTCTAAATGCAAATTATATGTTTTTGCGGCAATAAAAAGGAGTAACCGGTGCTCTAAAGTTTCTCGCTGCGCGGGATTTATGCTCGTCGTCGCCGTCGCCGTCGCCGCTGTGCCGGGCGCAGCGTTGAAAGCCTGCAGCGGCGACGGCGTCGGCGGAGGGACACTGGGTTTACGTTGTTCCAGAAGAACGGCGCACTGCCTGTGAAGGTACTCTGCATTCACGTCCACCGCTCTTCTCCGTCAGTGTGCTGATGATGGTCGTGTACTTTCTTGATAGCGCCCGTATGGTTCTGTCTCTCTCTCTCTCTCTCTCTCTCTCTCTCTCTCTCTCTCTCTGTGTGTGTGTGTGTGTGTGTGTATCTACCATCTACATTTTCTGTTCCTACCAGTGCTCTTCCTTGACAGATTATAGAGGGTGATTCTTATTTATGTTTGAAAACTCCCGGAGCAACGTACGTACACTATATCATGAATAGTATCCGGACACCCACAAAAACATACGTTTGTCATATTAAGTGCATTGTGCTGCCACCTACTGCCAGGTACTCCCTATCAGCGACCTCAGTAGCCATCAGACATCGTGAGAGAGCTCCGTGAAACTCACGGACTTCGAACGTGATCAGGTGATTGGGTGTCGCCGGCCGGAGTGGCCGAGCGGTTCTAGGCCCTACAGTCTGGAACCGCGCGACCGCTACGGTCGTAGGTTCAAATCCTGCTTCGGGCATGTATGTGTGTGATGTCCATAGGTTAATTAGGTTTAAGTAGTTCTAAGTTCTAGGGAACTGATGACCTCAGCAGTTAAGTCCCATAGTGCTCAGAGCCTTTTGAACCATTTGATTGGGTGTCACTTATGTCGTACTCCTGTTCGCGAGATTTCCACAATCCTAAACGTCCCTAGGTCCACTGCTACCAATGTGACATTGAAGTGGAAACGTGAAGGGACACGCACAGCACACAAGCGTACAGGCCGACCTCACCTTTTGACTGACAGAGAACGCCGACACTTGAAGAGGGTCATAATGTGTAATAGGCAGACATCTATCCACACCATCACACAGGAATTCCAAACTGCATCAGGATCCGCTCCATACCTAACAATCATATACAACCGTTCGCTCGACGAAAGATATGTACCCAAAGACTGGAAAGTAGCACAGGTCACACCATTGTTCAAGAAAGGTGGTAGGAGTAATCCACTAAATTACAGGCCCATATAATTAACGTCAATATGCAGCAGGGTTCTGGAACATATATGGCGTTCAAACATTATGAATGACATCGAAGAGAACGGCCTATTGACACACAGTCAACACGGATTTAGAAAACGTCGTTCTTCTGAAACACAACTAGCTCTTTACTCACACGAAGTGTTGAGTGCTATTGATTCCGTATTTCTACATTCCCAAAATACTTTTGACACTGGACCTCACAACCAGCTTGTAATATAATTGCGTAGTTATATTATATCGTTTCAGTTATGCGACTGGATTTGTGATTTCCTCCCTGAGAGCTCACAGCTCGAAGTAACTGACGGAAAGCCAAAGCCATCTGGTGAAACAGAAATGAATCTGGTGTTCCTCAAGGTAGTGTTATAGGACCTCTGCTGTTCCTTATATATACAAATGATTTAGGAGACAGTCTGAGCAGCCGTTTTAGGTTGTTTGCAGATGATGCTGTTGTTTGTCGTCCAGTGAAGTCATCAGAAGATTAAGACAAAATGCAGAACGATTTAGAAAATATGTCTGTACGGTGGAAAAAGTTGGCAGTTCACCCTAAATAGCGAAAAGTTTGAGATCATCCACATGAGTGTAAAAAGGAATCCGTTAAGCTTCGGTTAAACTGAAGGCCGTAAATTCAACTAAATAACTGGGAATTACAATTACGAACAACTGAAATTGGAAAGAATATATAGAAAATGTTGTGGAGAGGGCAAACCAAATTCTCTTTTTAATGGCAGGACAGTTAGAAAATGTAACAGATCTACTAAGGAGACTGTCTACACTACGCTTGTTCAGCTCGATTCCGTATTTCTGGATTTCCGGATGGCTTTTGACACTGTACCACACAAGCGGGTTGTAGTGAAATTGCGTGCTTATGGAATATCGTCTCAGTTATGTGGCTGAATTTGTGATTTCCTGTCAGAGAGGTCACAGGTCGTAGTAACTGACGGAAAATCATCGAGTAAAACAGAAGTGAATTTTGGTCTTTCCCAAGGTAGTGTTATAGGCCCATTGCTGTTCCTTATCTATATAAAAGATTTGGAATAGAATCTCAGCAGCCGTCATCGGTTGTTTGCAGATGACGCTGTTGATTATCGACTAATAAAGTCACCAGAAGATCAAAACAAACTGCGAAACGATTTAGAAGAAATATCGGAATGATGTGAAAAGTGGCAGTTGACCTTAAATAACGAAAAGTGTGAAGTCATCCGCATGAGTGCTAAAAGGAACGCGTTAAACTTCGGCTACACCGTAAATCAGTTTAATCTAAAAGCCGTAAATTGAACTAAATACCTAGGTATTACAATTATGAACAATTTAAATTGGAAGGAACACACAGAAAACGTTGTGGGGAAGGCTAACCAAAGACGGCGTTTTAGGGTCAGGACACTTAGGAAATGTAACAGATCTGCTAAGGAGACTGCCTACACTACGCTTGTCCGTCCTCTTTTAGAATACTACTGCGCGGTGTGGGATCCTTACCAGATACGACTGACGGAGTACATCGAACATCGAAAATGTTCACAGAATGGCAGCACGTTTCGTACTATCGCGAAATATGTGAGAGAGTGTCACTGAAATGATACAGGATTTGGGCTGGACATCATTGAAAGAAAGGCGTTTTTCGTTGCGACGAAAATTCCAATCACCAGCATTCTCCTCCGAATGCGAAAATATTTTGTTGACACCGATCTACATAGGGAGGAACGATCACCACGATAAAATAAGGGAAATCAGAGCTCGAAGGGAAAGATATAGGTGTTCGTTCTTTCCGGGCGCTATACGAGATTGGAATAATAGAGAATTGTGAAGGTGGTTCGATGAACCGTTTGCCAGGCACTTAAATGTGATTTTCAATGTTCCCAAGTGGATTTAAATGTAGATGAGGCAAAAAAAGTCATGAGATATCTGCTAATATCTGTGATGCTGGTACCGGAGTTTGTGCATGAACTGACCTCTCGATTACGTCCTATAAATGTTCGATGGGATTGAAGTCCGGCGACCCGGATGGCCAAATCATTCACTCAAACTGTCCAAAATGTTCTTCAAACCAATTGCGATCACCTGTGGCCTAGTGACATGGCGTGCTTTCGTCCATAAATATTCCATCGTTTTTTGGGAACATGATGTCCACGATTGGTTGTAAATGGTCTCCAAGCAGTAGAATATGACAACTTCCAGTCAATGGACGGTCCAGTTTCAACAAAGAAGCCGGTAAATTTCATGTAAACACTGCCCACACCGTTATGGATCCATCATCAGTTTTGCACAGTGCCTTTTCGACATTCGGGACGATGGCTTCGTAGCGTCTGAGCCACATTTGAACCTTATTACCACCTCTTCCCAGCTGAAATCAGGCATCATCTGACCAGACCACGGTTTTCCAGTCGTCTAAGGTCCAACTGATATGGTTACGAGGCTAGGAGGGGCTGTTAATTCCCGCCGAGCGGCCGCAATCTCATCGGAAACCTTTTCACAGGAATCACCTGAGCACAAATGACAGCTCCGCCAATGCACTGCCCTTTTATACCTTGAGCACGCGGGACTACCACCATCTCCATACGTGCGTGTCCGTATTCCATGACTTTTGTCACCTAGCTGTATAGCAGAAAGCTTTCGTAAATTAATATAATTTTGTTTCATATATTATGTTATGATCTACAGTTCGAAGACTTATTTGATGCAGTTCTCCAAGCGCCAATTGAGTTCTATTGGTCACATTAAATGGGAACCACAGCGAAAATAAAAATAAAAATTGTGTGCAACATGTAGGTACAAAAATGGTTCAAATGGCTCTGAGCACTATGGGACTTAACATCTGTGGTCATCAGTCCCCTAGAACTTAGAACTACTTAAACCTAACTAACCTAAGGACATCACACACATCCATGCCCGAGGCAGGATTCGAACCTGCGACCGTAGCAGTCGCGCGGTTCCGGACTGAGCGCCTAGAACCGCTAGACCACCGCGGCCGGCATGTAGGTACACTTTCCAGTTTCTTCTCTACACAGTCGCCTCTCCGACTTTGACATTGTCGTAGTCTGGAGCCAGGTTTCCAACTGCCTTGTCGTAGAAGGCAGACGCCTGTGATGTCCGCCAATTTCTATGCTGGTGTGCAGCTCGTTGTCTGGGCCAAAATGCTGTCCTCATTGCCAGTATTTCATGTGAGCAAAGAGATAGACGGTGACTAAACGCTTCCCATTGTAAACGCTGTAGGAGCGTCTTTGTTGCACCTGCAGTGTACGGCCGAGCGTTTCCATGAAGAAGGAAACGCATGGCAGTTACGTTATGAGGGTTGCATCAAATCAGGTGAAGCCCCTCAGCAGCCACCTCATGTTTGGCAGGTATCTTTATGTTCTCACTGTGCACTCAGAACAGAAAGGTGCGGCGTGACACGATCAACGGGCATATTAGGGACAATGCGCAACATATCTGTGAAATGCTTCCTTAGATTTTCACTGTAGTCTTAATTTCATGACCACTCGGAGTTTAAAAAAATAGCCCTCGCACATCTTTTTGAACAGGATTACTATAACCTAGTCTTTGTCTCCCTCAACAATTTTTACTCTCAACATTTCCCACTATTACCACATTGTCGATTCCTTGATGCCTCACGATATGTCTTGTCAAGTGGTCCCTTCTTTTAGTCAAGTTGTGCCACACATTTCTTAGTTCCCCAATTAGATTCACTACCGCCTCATTAGATACGCGATCTCCCAATCTCCAGCATTCGCGCTTCAACAACTTCTATTCTCTCCTTGTATGAACTGTTTGTCGCCTAGGTTTCACTTCTGCTCAAGGAAACAATCATGACAATTACTTTCAGAAAATACTTCCTAACTTTAAAATTTATTTTCGATGATACAAATTTCTCTTTTTCAGAAACGCTTTTCTTGAAATGAAAGCCTGTATTTAATATCCTCTCAACTTCTGCAATCATCAGTTATTTTGCTAGCCAGATAGCACAACCCACCTACTACTCTCAGCATCTTCTGACTTAATTCGACTAGATTCCATACCATTATTTTACATTATTGAGGTCTATCTTAAAACTTCTTTTCAAGGCAGTGAAAACGCTACGGCGTCTCTTCAAATGGTTGAAATGGCTCTGAGCACTACGCGACTTAACTTCTGAGGTCATCAGTCGCCTAGAACTTAGAACTAATTAAACCTAACTAACCTAAAGACATCACACACATCCATGCCCCAGGCAGGATTCGAACCTGCCACCGTAGCGGTCTCTCGGTTCCAGACTGTAGCGCCCAGAACCGCACGGCCAATCCGGCCGGCTACGCCGTCTCTGACAAATTACTGTGTCATGAGCAAATCTTGAAGTTTTAATTTCTTCTCCCTGAATTTTAATCCCCTTTCCAAAGTTCTACTTGGCTTCCTTCAGAGCTCGCTCATGGTGCAGACTGAATGACATTGCAGAAACGGCGAAACTATGTCTCATATCCTATTCAGCTACAACTTTCATGTCCTTCGATTCTTATTACTACAGTCTAGTTTCTATACAAGATGTGAATTACTTCCTCCCTCTGCATTTTATTTCTGCTACCTTCACAGTTTCGAAGACTGTAATCCAGCCAACATTGTCAACAGCTTTCTCTGAATCTACAAATGTTTTATGTAAAAGAAGGTTTCTTTTTAACCTGCCCTATAAGACAGGATGTAGTGTCAATATTGCCTCGCGTGTTCCTACATTTCTCCAGGACCATAACTGATATTTCCCTAGGTGGACCTCTACCAGTTTTTCCATTCTTCTGTAAGTAATCCGTGTCAGTATTTTCAACTACGTATTATTTAATTGATAATTCGCTATTATTCACAGCTTCCGCCACCTGCTGTCTTTTGGGAACTGGTATTCCTACACAACTGGCCATTAAAATCGCTACACCACGAAGATGACGTGCTACAGACGTGAAATTTAACCTACAGGAAGAAGACGCTTTGATATGCAAATGATTAGCTTTTCAGAGCATTCACACCAGGTTGGCGCCGGTGGCGACACCTACAACGCGCTGACATGAGGAAAGTTTCCAACCGATTTCTCATACACAAACAGCAGGTGACTGGCGTTGCCTGGTGAAACGTTGTTGTGGTGCCTCGTGTAAGGAGGAGAAATGCGTACCATCACGTTTCCGACTTTGATAAAGGTCGTATTGTAGCCTATCGCGATTGCGGTGTATCGTATTGCGACATTGCTGCTCGCGTTGGTCGAGATCCAATGACTGTTAGCAGAATATGGAATCGGTAGGTCCAGGAGGGTAATACGGAATGCCGTGCTGGATCCCAACGGCCTCGTATCACTAGCAGTCGAGATGACAGGCATCTTATCCGCATGGGTGTAACGGTTCCTGCAGCCACGTCTCGATCACTGAGTCAACAGATGGGGACGTTTGCAAGACAACAACCATCTGCACGAACAGTTCGACGACGTTTGCAGCAGCATGGGCTATCAGCTCGGAGACCACGGCTGCGGTTACCCTTGACGCTGCATCACAGACAGGAGCGCCTGCGATGTTGTACTCAACGACGAACCTGAGTGCACGAACTTAATTTTTTCGGATGAATCCAGGTTCTGTTTACAGCATCATGATGGTCGCATCCGTGTTTGGCGACATCGCGGTGAACGCACATTGGAAGCGTGTATTTGTCATCGCCATACTGGCGTATCACCTGGCGTGATGGTATGGGGTGCCATTGGTTATACGTCTCGGTCACCTCTTGTTCGCATTGACGGCACTTTGAACAGTGGACGTTACATTTCAGATGTGTTACGATCCGTGGCTCTACACTTCATTCGATCCCTGCAAAACCCTTCATTTCAGCAGGATAATGCACGACCGCATGTTGCAGGTCTTGTATGGGACTTTCTGGATACAGAAAATTTTCGACTGCTGCCCTGGCCAGCACATTCTCCAGATCTCTCACCAATTGAAAACGTCTGGTCAATGGTGGCCGAGCAACTGGCTAGTCACAATACGCCAGTCACTACTCTTGAACTGTGTTATCGTGTTGAAGCTGCATGGAAAACTGTACCTGAACACGACATCCAAGCTCTGTTTGACTCAATGCCCAGGCGTATTACGGCCAGAGGTGGTTGTTCTGGGTACTGATTTCTCAGGATCTATGCACCCAAATTGCGTGAAAATGTAATCACATGTTAGTTCTTGTATGATAGACTGCTACGGTCGCAGGTTCGAATCCTGCCTCGGGCATGGGTGTGTGTGATGTCCTTAGGTTAGTTAGGTTTAAGTAGTTCTACGTTCTAGGGGACTTATGACCTAAGATGTTGAGTCCCATAGTGCTCAGAGCCATTTTTTTCTTGTATGATATATTTGTCCAATGAATACCCGTTTATCATCTGCATTTCTTCTTGGTGTAGCAGTTTTAATGGCAAGTAGTGTACATTCTTCCTGAAGCCTGAGGGTAATTGGATTGTTCTCTAGCCATTCTTAATGAGGTGGTTTTCACTTTCTGCCACTCTAATGTTTTTGATCTCTTTATTCCGTTAGACGTACTTCATTTGATGTATTTTATGTTTTCTCCTCTCCTCAATCAAATTTGATATCATGTGTGTTATTCAGTGATTTCTCATTCTCTGCTCTCTTCACTATTTCATCTCTCGAAGTTATCTATTCGGCTTCAGCTGTATATCTTTCTACCTCTGCAGTGAGTCGTTGCCTAATGTCACCTTTAAAAATTTCAGCTACCTCCGTTTCTTTCAGTTTATCCAGATCCTATCTTTCAAGAGTTTGTTCTGTTTTAATCTACAGTTCATAAACAATGAATTAAGGTTTTGTTTGTTTCGGTTTTGCTTTACGGAGCAAAAAGCAACTGGAGTCATACGCGCACAAGTCAAAACCATAGAAAACGAACACAGAAAGGAGTTAAAAAACGACTATACGTCAGTCCCAATTGACATAATAGAAGACAGCTAAAAACAGGCACGTGGGGAAAGAGCTAAAAAAGACACCATACAGAAACTAAGATCCAGAATTAAAAATTAAATGGCCTCCGCCATATGGCTTTGGCGGATAGAAAGTAAAACGCGGTCGACAGTCCGCGCGTCATTTGTTAAAACGGCTGATAACTCAGACGGCAAACCCAAGTGGGAACGTAAACGGTTAACAAATGGGCATTCCGTCAGGAAGTGGTGGACAGTTAAAACTTGGGCGGAATGTGTGCAAAGTGGTCGGATAGCGCCACTTATGAAATGATGATGACTAAAATGACAGTGCCCAATACGCAGCCTAGTTAAAATGACCTCATCCCGGTGGAAGGGCCGAGAGGAGACCGTCCAAGCCGTTGGGAGAGGCCGTAGCTTATTCCCGTGAAGGGAGGACCAGTGGCGATGCCAAAGGGATACCACCTCCTGTCAGACGGCGGCACAGAGATCATCGGAGGGAATATAGGAACTAGCGGGCTGAGGTACGAGGACTGCAGCCCTGGCAGCAGCGGCAGCAGCCTCGTTTCCTGGTAGACCGACATGACCGGGAATCCACAAAAACATCACACTGGCTCCACCAGGAGTGAGCAAGTGAGAGTTTTCCTGGACCCGTTGCACTAAGGGATGGGCGGTGTACAGCACACATAGACCTTGAAGGGCCCTGAGTGAGCAGAGGACACAATTGAAAAGGCTGTGTCGCCGGATGTACTCCATGGCCTGATATAGGGCGAAGAGCTCGGCTGTGAATTCTGAGCAGTGTGCCGGAAGCCGACATCGAAAGACACGGGCGCCAATGACGAAGGCACATCCGATCCCACGGTCAGTCGGAGAGTCATCAGTGTATACAAAGGTACTATCGCGAAGTTCCATGCGAAGGTCGTGAAACTGAAGGCGGGTAGACCGAGGCTGGAGTAGTGTCCTTACGACGCGAATGAAGGCCAGGGTTAACATGGGCCGCTTCACGAAGCCAAGGTGGTGAAGGGTTCACACCCACCGAGAAAGTTGCAGGTAGTGTGAATTAGGCCGCCGTAGCAAGTGCCGAAAGCGGACTCCAGGAGATAACAGATAAGAGGGACGTGCACCATACTGGCGATCAAAGGAATCATCGAAGAAGGAGGCATAGGATGGGTGACTAGGCATGGTAGACAAACGGCATGCGTACCTTTTGAGGAGAAAGTCACGGCGGTAGGACAGTGGTACTTTAGCAGCTTCAGCACACAGACTCTCAACCGGGCTAGTGTAAAAGGCGCCCGTAGCCAAACGGATGCCACGATGGTGGATAGTGTTGAGACAGCGTAAGAGGAATGGACGTGCAGACGCATAAACAAAGCACCCATACACCCATAGTCGAATTTCGAACGGACAAGGGACCGGTACAAACGGAAGAGGGTGGTTCGATCGGCACCCCAGGAGTACCATGGAGGACACGTAGTACATTGAGGAACAGACTACAGCGGGCTGTCAGGTAAGACAGTTGGAAGGACCAAGAGAGTTTCCTATAGAGCGTGAGCCCCAGGAATTTCGTAGTTTCAACGAACAGAAGGGCAACAGGCCCAAGATGGAAAGATGGTGGGAGAAACCAATTGCGTCGCCAGAAATTATTTAGAAGATTTTGTCAGTGGAAAAGCCAAAGCCACTGTCGATGCTCCAGGAGTAAAGACGATCAAGACATCGCTGAAGACACTGCTCAGTGAGACAGGTCTGTGGATAACTGCAATATATGGCAAAATCATCAACAAACGTAGCTGGTAAAAGAGATGGGGAGGTAGCTAGAAGGAAGATTTTTGTCCTTAACGGGCTTAGGTATGGGTTCAAAATGGCTCTGAGAACTATGGGACTTAACTTCTGTGGTCATCAGTCCCCTAGAACTTAGAACTACTTAAACCTAACTAACCTAAGGACATCACACACATCCATGCCCGAGGCAGGATTCGAACCTGCGACCGTAGCGGTCACGCGGTTCCAGACTGAAGCGCCTTTAACTGCACGGCCACACCGGCCGGCTTAGGTATGGGTATGACTATGGCTTCTCGCCAGCGTCCGGGAAATGTGCCCTCTGGCCAAATGCGGTTGTACATGTTAAGCAGAAAGTGCTTTCCCGCAAGAGAAAGATGCTGCAACATCTGAACATGGATAGGCCCTGGGGTGGAGGATCGGGATGAACTGAGAGCATGATCTAGCTCCCTTATACGAGGTGCTTTCAAGTTCTAAGGCCTCCGATTTTTTTTCTCCGGACTGGAAAGAGATAGAAACGTGCGCATTGTTTTAAAATGAGGCCGCGTTCATTGTCAATACGTCCCAGAGATGGCAGCACCGTACGGCAGATGGAATTTTACCGCCAGCGGCGAGAATGAGAACTGTTTTAAATATTTAAAATGGCGACCTTTTTCTTACTTGAACAGCGTGCAATCATTCGTTTTCTGAATTTGCGTGGTGTGAAACCAATTGAAATTCATCGACAGTTGAAGGAGACAGGTGGTGATGGAGTTATGGATGTGTTGAAAGTGCGTTCGTGAGTGCGACAGTTTAATGAAGACAGAACATTTTGTGACAACAAACTGAAATAACCTTGGGCTCGCACAAGCTGGTCTGACGACATGATCGAGAAAGTGGAGAGAATTGTTTTGGGGGATCGTCGAATGACTGTTGAACAGATCGCCTCCAGAGTTGGCATTTCTGTGGGTTCTGTGCACACAATCCTGCATGACGACCTGAAAATGCGAAAAGTGTCATCCAGGTGGGTGCCACGAATGCTGACGGACGACCACATGGCTGCCCGTGTGGCATGTTGCCAAGCAATGTTGACGTGCAACGACAGCATGAATGGGACTTTCTTTTCGTCGGTTGTGACAATGGATGAGACGTGGATGCCATTTATCAATCCAGAAACAAAGCGCCAGTCAACTCAATGGAAGCACACAGATTCACCGCCACCAAAAAAATTTCGGGTAACCGCCAGTGCTGAAAAAATGATGGTGTCCATGTTCTGGGACAGCGAGGGCGTAATCCTTACCCATTGCGTTCGAAAGGGCACTACAGTAACAGGTGCATCCTACAAAAATGTTTTGAAGAACAAATTCCTTCCTGTACTGCAACAAAAACGTCCAGGAAGGGCTGTGTGTGTGCTGTTTCACCAAGACAACGCACCCGCACATCGAGCTAACGTTACGCAACAGTTTCTTCGTGATAACAACTTTGAAGTGATTCCTCATGCTCCCTACTCACCTGACCTGGCTCCTAGTGACTTTTGGCTTTTTCCATCAATGAAAGACACTCTTCGTGGCCGCACATTCACCAGCTGTGCTGCTATTGCCTCAGCGATTTTCCAGTGGTCAAAACAGACTCCTACAGATGCCTTCGCCGCTGCCATGGAATCATGGGGTCAGCGTTGTCAAAAATGTGTACGTCTGCAGGTCGATTACGTCGAGAAGTAACGCCAGTTTCATCGATTTCGGGTGAGTAGTTAATTAGAAAAAAAAATCGGAGGTCTTAGAACTTGAATGCACCTCGTAGTAAATGCTGCATTGTAGCACTCACGATTCTGAGAAGAGAAGGGTACCGCCCGAGCCTCCTCCGCTCGTTTCCGATGGAGGGAGGCAGGATTATAGTGGGACGATCTCGAAATTTCGTGTTGGAGACAGCAAAAGAGTCCACGATGACATCGTCTGCTACTGTCAGGCCGGAAACTGTGGAATTGATCTTGGTCCCAGAGAGCCGTCGGAGGTTGGCCCACACGACAGAGGAAGGAGTGGAAATGTTAAAAGAACTAGTGGACGAAATCCAGCTAGCTCTTTTCCTATCCCGAAGAACACGACGACACTTTGCATGCCTCTGTTTATAATGAATGCAGTTTGCCGTCATAGGATGACGGTTAAAAACACGAAGAGCACGTCTCCGTTCGCGAAATGAGTCGCGACATGCCTCAGTCCACCAAAGGACTGGGACACGACGTGGTGAAGAGGAAGTGCGAGGAATATAACGCTCTGCAGCAGTAAGGATAACGTTTGTGAGATAGTCCACCTAGTCATCACAACGGGGGGGGGGGGGGGGGGACCTTGTTCTTCGAAGGTCGCCATTGAGGAGTAAAGCTGCCGGTCAGCCATAGTAAGCTGCCATTTGTTGGGCTTGCACGCGGATGGGATAGGAGTCAGCAAACGGTTAGCACACAGGAAATGTTCGCTCGAGTATGTGTCAGAAAGAAGGGACCACTCAAGACGATGGGCAAGCTGGGCGGTGCAGAAGGATAGGTCAAAATCGGAATAGGTGTGTGATGAGTCGGAAAGGGAAGTGGGTGTTCCAGTGTTAAGGCAGAAGAGCGTGAGTTGTCTAAGAAGGTCAGCCAAGAGGGCACCTCTCTGAGAAGTCCTGGGAGAACCCCAAAGGGGATGATGCGCATTAAATCCACATGAATTATGGTGAAAGTACACATCTGCCCCTGGAAATTTTTGTTTAAAATTTTCTTTCTAAATCTCCTTCCTGCCATTATATAGTCTGTCAGATACCTTCTGATATCTGCAGCCCTCTTCCACGTATTGAGTTCTTTCATTATTCTTAAACTACTTATTAGTAAAGGTCTAATTACACTCTGTGCGTAATTATACCATGCGCTTTCCCTTGAGTTCCTTTCCCACAATCCATATTCTCCTGTTTTGCCTTCTTTTCCTTTTCGTACTACGGAAATCCAGTCTCCCCATCACTGCTAATTTTCGTGTCCCTTAATCATCAGGAAAAATTCTGTCAAATTGTACATCCTTTCAATTTGTTCATCTGCGCAGCTAGTAGACATATAAACTTGTACTGTTGAGGGTGAAGCTGGCCGTGTACCTCTCTTGGCTACAATAATGCATTCACTATGCTGTTCAAAATAACTTACCCGTATTCCTATTTCCTTATTCATCATTAGACCTGCCTCTTCATTACCGGTGCTTGATCCTGCTCCTTCATTACCGGTACTTGCTTCTTTGCTAATAACCCTGCGCTGGCCTAGTCAATAAAATCAGCCAACTACTTTTAACTGTAAATTTCACAGTTTCTGAGGACGCTCTTGTTAAATTGAGGAAAGCAGTCCTGTAAAAAATTCTGATTGAGACCTTTGGGTGTCCTAAGACCTTAATTTCAACGGTCGCTGTTTCCCTGCAAACAGTGCCTGGTTCTGCTAAACCCTCGTCTAAACTACAGTTATTCCTAACACCGCACTTCACTAATTCCCATTATGTCCAACTTGAACCTATCCATTTCCATTGTTAATTTCTAAATTCTACCTTACCAATTAAGGGATCTAACATTCCACGCTCCGCCACGGAGAACGCCAGTTGTGTTGTGGGGTGGTGTTGACAACATACCGCTGCACCTTAAGGTGAAACTGAGGACGGGCGCCGCCATGCATAAAAATGAAATCATTGGAATCTCCGTAAGTTTGCGGAACAACCAGTCTTGCAGCATGTTCAAGTATAACATTCCCCTGTCACAGTTTCCACCTCAAAAAAGAAAGGTCCATTGTTCAATCGATGGAGGAATGCACTTCTCACTTGAACAATGAATTGACTTCGCGCAAATTCCAACACAGAAAATTATTTCCTTTTGTGGTGTAGTTGCCATGTTGCTCAAACAAACAACAGTGCAGCTGTGTCAAAACTTTGAACCTTCCTCTATCCAGTGACATACGCGATGTGTATCTATCTTTTATCATTTGTTCGTAATAAATCTTCTTGAACCACCCTGTATTTTCCCTAAACAAAATAATTTCAAGTAAAATTTCCATATATACACTCCTGGAAATGGAAAAAAGAACACATTGACACCGGTGTGTCAGACCCACCATACTTGCTCCGGACACTGCGAGAGGGCTGTACAAGCAATGATCACACGCACGGCACAGCGGACACGCCAGGAACCGCGGTGTTGGCCGTCGAATGGCGCTAGCTGCGCAGCATTTGTGCACCGCCGCCGTCAGTGTCAGCCAGTTTGCCGTGGCATACGGAGCTCCATCGCAGTCTTTAACACTGGTAGCATGCCGCGACAGCGTGGACGTGAACCGTATGTGCAGTTGACGGACTTTGAGCGAGGGCGTATAGTGGGCATGCGGGAGGCCGGGTGGACGTACCGCCGAATTGCTCAACACGTGGGGCGTGAGGTCTCCACAGTACATCGATGTTGTCGCCAGTGGTCGGCGGAAGGTGCACGTGCCCGTCGACCTGGGACCGGACCGCAGCGACGCACGGATGCACGCCAAGACCGTAGGATCATACGCAGTGCCGTAGGGGACCGCACCGCCACTTCCCAGCAAATTAGGGACACTGTTGCTCCTGGGGTATCGGCGAGGACCATTCGCAACCGTCTCCATGAAGCTGGGCTACGGTCCCGCACACCGTTAGGCCGTCTTCCGCTCACGCCTCAACATCGTGCAGCCCGCCTCCAGTGGTGTCGCGACAGGCGTGAATGGAGGGACGAATGGAGACGTGTCGTCTTCAGCGATGAGAGTCGCTTCTGCCTTGGTGCCAATGATGGTCGTATGCATGTTTGGCGCCGTGCAGGTGAGCGCCACAATCAGGACTGCATACGACCGAGGCACACAGGGCCAACACCCGGCATCATGGTGTGGGGAGCGATCTCCTACACTGGCCGTACACCACTGGTGATCGTCGAGGGGACACTGAATAGTGCACGGTACATCCAAACCGTCATCGAACCCATCGTTCTACCATTCCTAGACCGGCAAGGGAACTTGCTGTTCCAACAGGACAATGCACGTCCGCATGTATCCCGTGCCACCCAACGTGCTCTAGAAGGTGTAAGTCAACTACCCTGGCCAGCAAGATCTCCGGATCTGTCCCCCATTGAGCATGTTTGGGACTGGATGAAGCGTCGTCTCACGCGGTCTGCACGTCCAGCACGAACGCTGGTCCAACTGAGGCGCCAGGTGGAAATGGCATGGCAAGTCGTTCCACAGGACTACATCCAGCATCTCTACGATCGTCTCCATGGGAGAATAGCAGCCTGCATTGCTGCGAAAGGTGGATATACTCTGTACTAGTGCCGACATTGTGCATGCTCTGTTGCCTGTGTCTATGTGCCTGTGGTTCTGTCAGTGTGATCATGTGATGTATCTGACCCCAGGAATGTGTCAATAAAGTTTCCCCTTCCTGGGACAATGAATTCACGGTGTTCTTATTTCAATTTCCAGGAGTGTATATTGTTGGTGTGTTTCTCATTTAATCATTACATCTTTTTTATAACTGACACTCTACCTCAGGTTGCTTAATCATGCTTTCTGAAATAATCATTAAAGTTCAGAATCCTTCGAACCTCTTCACATCTACTCATTATGTTGACGCCGTCGAGCAGCAATAGACTGACACGAACTGATATTGCTAAGTTGTGCCTGTTCTTTGCAGAATATGATTAACTGAATGTTGGCGTAATGGGTCGTCAGGCCGATTATGGATAACGATAAAGTCCCATACTCTTTGACAGAGCGTAGGGGAACGATGCCGGAGACCCGCACCGCCGTACTAGGCAAGGTCCTAGTGGAGGTGGTTTGCCATTGCCTTCCTCGGACCGTAATGGGGTCAAATGATGATGATGAAGACGACACAACAACACCCAGTCATCTCGAGGCAGGTGAAAATCCCTGACTCCGCCTGGAATCGAACCCGGGACCCCGTAATCGGGAAGAGGGAACGTTACCGCGAGACCACGAGCTGCAGACCCATTCATCGTGGATCACCTGAAGCAATCTTAAATAAAAAGGTAGCTATTGCTTGTCAGTATCGTACTACGTTGGAGTTTTCGCTACCAACAAGTTTTCATTTCCGTATAGCTTACCAATACCTTACTACATATATCTACATCTACATCTACATGGGTACTCTGCAAATGACATTTAAGTGCCTGGCAGAGGGTTCATTGAACCACCTTCACAAGTCTTTATTATTGCAATCCCGTATAGCGCGTGGAAACAATGAACACCTATATCTTTCCCTACGAGCTCTGATTTCCCTTATTTTATCGTGGTGATCGTTTATCCCTACGTAGGTCGGTGTCAACAAAATATTTTCGCATTCGGAGGAGAATGTTGGTGATTGGAATTTCGTGAGAAGATTCCGTCGCAACGAAAAACGCCTTTCTTTTAATGATTTCCAGCCGAAATCCTGTATCATTTCTGTGACACTCTCTCCCACATTTCGCGATACTACAAAACGTGCTGCATTTCTTTGAACTTTTTCGATGTACTCCGTTAGTCTTATCTCGTAAGGATCCCACACCGCGCAGCAGTACTCTAAAAGAGGACGGACAAGCGTAGTGCAGGCAGTCTCCTTAGCAGCTCTGTTACATTTTCTAAGTGTCCAGCCAATAAAACGCAGTCTTTGGTTAGCCTTCCCCACAACATTTTCTATGTGTTCTTTGCAATTTACGTTGTTCGTAATTGTAATACCTGGGTATTTAGTTGAATTTACGGCTTTTAGATTAGACTGATTTATCGTGTAACCGAAGTTTAACGAGTTCATTTTAGCACTCAGGCGGATGACCTCACACTTTTCGTTATTTAGGGTCAACTTCCGCTTTTCGCACCATTCAGATATTTTTTATAAATAGTTTTCCAGTTTGTTTTGATCTTGAGTGGAGTTTGCATTTCATTTTACCAGGGTTTTATGCAATTCACATTTTTGCAGAGTAACGCCAGAAGTTATTTCACGGCGCAATGCAGACGTGACAAATGTCATGGAAAACCTCCCCAGTGTAGTGAAGCAATTCGAGGTATCATGGAGTCAACAGGTCGTTTGAAGTCCCCTGCAGAAATATTGAGCCATGCTGCCTCTATTGCAATTCATAATTGTGAAAGTGTTGCCGGTGCAGGAATGCAGGAGTTTGTGCGCAAACTGACCTCTCGATTATGTCCCGTAAATGTTCGATGGGATTCTTCTCGGACGACCTAGGTGGCCAAATCATTCGCTCGAATTGTCCAGAAAGTTCTTCAATTGCGGCCCGGTAACATGGCGCTTTTTTATCCACAAAAATTCCGTCGTTGGATGGCTAAAAATGATCCCCAAGTGGCTGAACACGCCGTTTCCAGTGAATACTCGGTTTAGTTTGATCAGAGAACCCAGTCCATTCCATGTAAACACAGCCAGCACCATTACGTAGCCACCACTAGCTTGCACAGTGCCTTGTTGACAACCTGGATCCATGGCTTCGTGCGGCCTGCGCCACAACCGAACCTTGCCATCAGCTCTTACGAACTGGAATTGTCCAACCGATATGGTCACGAGCCCAGGAGAGGCGCTGCAGGCGATGTCGTGCTGTTAGCAGAGGAACCCGCCTCAGTCGTCCGCTGCATAGCCCGTTAACGTCAAATTTCGCCGCACTGTCCCAAAGGATACGTTCGTCATATGTCTCCCATTGATTTCTGCTGTTATTTCACGCAGGGTTGCTTGTCTGTTAGCACTGACAACCCTACGCTGCTGTTGGTTGCTAAGCGAAGTTCGTCGGCCACTGCGTTGTCCGTGGTGAGAGGTAATGTCTGAAACTTGGTATTCTCGACACTGTGGATCTCGGAATATTGAATTCACTAACGATTTCCGAAATGGAATGTCCCATGCGTCTATCTCCAACTACCATTCTTCATGCAAAGTCTGTTAATTCCCGTCGTGCGGCCATGATCACGTTGGAAATCTTTTCATATGAATCACATGAGTTCGAATGACAGTTCCGCCAATGCACTGCCCCAGATACCTTGTGTACGCCATACTAAAAAAAAAGTCGTGTGACTAGGGCCTCTCGATGGGTGGACCGTTCGCCGGGTGCAAGTCTTCGAGTTGACGCCACTTCGGCGACTTGAACGTCGATGGGGATGAAATGATGATGATAAGGACAACACAACACCCAGTCCCTGAGCGGAGAAAATCTCAGACCCAGGAGTGGGGGGGGGGGGGGGGGGGGGGGGGGGGGGAAAGCGAATCTACACGAGCCAAAATGCACTAAGAGTAAAAATAATTCGATCTTGATATATTCTGTGGTTTGTGACTAAGAATAACAAATGCAATGAGAAGGACACAGAAACATACATAAGGAATGACTCTTCGTATTATAACGCAAAATGTGACACTCTGTTGTTGATCAATATTATCCAGCGAAGTAGTCTAGAAATCAATGGAAGGAGCGCAAAACTGTGTAACCAGCAGCTTTTATAATATGTACATGGAATTCGGATAATGAAATCATCTTCAGCGTTCTGCTTGAACTGGCTGTGTTTGTCAGAAAGACAGAAAACAAAATCGAAACAACATTGAAACGTTGCACACCAATCCCAGTGAAGAACAATTAACGCAAGAACACAATTTGGAGCTGATTAAAAATGATGAACAAGCAATTTAATTATACTGCACTGCATGCTGTGCTTGTTGCTATTTCCGTTACTGTTACGGCCTAATCAGCCGTTTCGAAGTGGACGAAATTACAAAACGATTCAGCAGAGAGTTTAACAACTCTCGCGAAGTGCAAAGTGTTTTTTTTTAAACTATTATTCGTTCGCTGCTCGAGTTTATGGAAATGAAATCCGAGAATTTGATTTCCTGGCCGCAAGTGGCAATTCAACTGAATTCTCTATTTCCGTGATCAGGTTAGTTTTCACTTTATACCTCTGTACAGGAAACATTCCTGTTTCGAGCTTAACGAAAAGTTAATGGCATATTAGCCTTAAATGTTCCTCGTAAAGGTTGCATCTCTGTTAAATTCCAGTTACCGTGGAAAACCTGCTGCCGTCGAGTATCACAGGCGCTCCCATTAACTCGTCTGTAATAACACGAGTAGGTGAGCTATTATTTACCATCGATATTTCACTTATATAAAGCTTTGCTGTTCAGAATAGTGATCAGATATTTGTGTCACGCAGTATCAGAAATTAAGGGATGTCTCAGAAATTAGGGAATGTCTCAGAAATTAGGGAATGTCTTTTCATTATCTGCCAAGCTTGATTACATCACTGGACACCCACTAAATTGTTAAAAGAAATTCATGATATCGATTAACATGGCTTGGAGTTGACATTTTACTTATAACAAGGGGCATAGTTGGAAAGTGTGCCCAGGTGTCTGTCACAAATTATCACAAATTAGAAATTAGTTTCCATTATCTATTGGGACTGATTTCTTCACAGCACAGTCACTGAGTTGCTAAAGGAAAGTATATAATGAAAAAATATGGTATCTCATTGGAGTGTATTTGCACACGAATTTGTGAACTTGAGACTACAATCTTCTGTCAAAGGCACATTTTACAATGCACACTTTATATATGTGGAATCATTCTACAATGAATCCCTTTCGAACGCTTTTTCACACACTAAAATCATTTGTCGGTCATTGATATGACAAATATACGTAAATTTTGTTACGCCGTCAGAAATAACAAAATGGTTGAGATGATAGGAAATACGAGAGAAAGTATCGAAAAAAGAAGTTTCTGCTTGATGGTTTATTTATGTGGGGTGTTCTATACGTAATGCAACGCACTATTTTTCTCGGCCACTTTTGTTTGAGAAAATGCAGAATTTGTTGTGAGACATGTGAAACACTCCCGTTTCAAAAATGGCTCTGAGCACTATGGGACTTAACATCTATGCTCATCAGTCCCCTAGAACTTAGAACTACTTAAACCTAACTAACCTAAGGACATCACACAACACCCAGTCACTCCCGTTTCAGTCGCTAAAATTCCATGAAGTTCCGATGGATGGCTGCGCTAGGCCCGATACGTAGTCTTCAAAATGGCATCTGTACTGGACGTGCGACCCAAACAGAGAGCTGTCACTGAGTTTCTTTGACAAAAAACCAGAGGATCGCAGATATTCATACGCGCTTGCGGAATGCCTATGGAGACCTGGCAGTGAACAAAAGCACGATGAGCTGTTGGACAAGGCGTCTGTCATCATCGCAACAAGGTCGCGCAAACCTCTCCAATCTCCCGGGTGCCGGCCGGCCAAACCCCGCGGTGACTCCTGGCAATAAAAGGGCGGGTACTGTCAGTCAAGGTGATCGACAGATCACAATCAAACACCTCGCTGCACAACTGGACATCTCTTTCGGTAGTGCTGACACACTCTTCCACATGTTGGGGTACTAAAAGGTGTGCGCCCGCTGGATTCCTCGCCACCTAAGAAAAGACCATAAAGAGCAACGAACGACCATCTGCGCGCAATTGGTTGTCGTTTACGAGGGTGAGCGTGACAATTTTTTGTCGAATATCGTTACAGGCTATGAAACGTGGCTTTATCTCTTTGGAAATAAAACGGCAATCCATGGAGTGGCACCACACAACCTCTCCTCTGAAAAAAAAGTTCGAAGCCGCACCATCAGCCGATAAAGTCATGAGACAGTCTTCTGGAACTCTTACGCGATTATTCTTTTTGATGTACTCTTTCATTGTGCAACTATCAACTCTTTCTCCACGTCAATGCAAGGCCTTACACATATCTGCGCACCCGAGAGGAACTCACAAATCTTCATTGGACTGTGCTTCCTCATCCACTTTAAAGCCCGGATCTCGTTCTTTCCAACTCCTATCTGTTTGGCCCAAGGAAGGATGCACTCCGCGGCAAGCAGTATATGGTTGATGGGCAGGTTATTGATGCAGAAAAACGTAGGTTCAGATATCAACAAATAGAGCGGTAACATATGGGAACGCAGACCATCCCGTAAGGTGGCGTAAGGCCGTCGCTTTCAACGGAGACTATGTTGAAAAATATGGTCTGTTAGCCAAAAGATTGGGCAATAACATAGTGTATTGGCATCCCGAATAAAACCAACATGCCTTCAGAAAAAAGGTGTTGCATTCTACATCTACACTCCTGGAAATTGAAATAAGAACACCGTGAATTCATTGTCCCAGGAAGGGGAAACTTTATTGACACATTCCTGGGGTCAGATACATCACATGATCACACTGACAGAACCACAGGCACATAGACACAGGAAACAGAGCATGCACAATGTCGGCACTAGTACAGTGCATATCCACCTTTCGCACCAATGCAGGCTGCTATTCTCCCATGGAGACGATCGTAGAGATGCTGGATGTAGTCCTGTGGAACGGCTTGCCATGCCATTTCCACCTGGCGCCTCAGTTGGACCAGCGTTCGTGCTGGACGTGCAGACCGCGTGAGACGACGCTTCATCCAGTCCCAAACATGCTCAATGGGGGACAGATCCGGAGATCTTGCTGGCCAGGGTAGTTGACTTACACCTTCTAGAGCACGTTGGGTGGCACGGGATACATGCGGACGTGCATTGTCCTGTTGGAACAGCAAGTTCCCTTGCCGGTCTAGGAATGGTAGAACGATGGATTCGATGACGGTTTGGATGTACCGTGCACTATTCAGTGTCCCCTCGACGATCACCAGTGGTGTACGGCCAGTGTAGGAGATCGCTCCCCACACCATGATGCCGGGTGTTGGCCCTGTGTGCCTCGGTCGTATGCAGTCCTGATTGTGGCGCTCACCTGCACGGCGCCAAACACGCGTACGACCATCATTGGCACCAAGGCAGAAGCGACTCTCATCGCTGAAGACGACACGTCTCCATTCGTCCTTCCATTCACGCCTGTCGCGACACCACTGGAGGCGGGCTGCACGATGTTGAGGCGTGAGCGGAAGACGGCCTAACGGTGTGCGGGACCGTAGCCCAGCTTCATGGAGACGGTTGCGAATGGTCCTCGCCGATACCCCAGGAGCAACAGTGTCCCTAATTTGCTGGGAAGTGGCGGTGCGGTCCCCTACGGCACTGCGTATGATCCTACGGTCTTGGCGTGCATCCGTGCGTCGCTGCGGTCCGGTCCCAGGTCGACGGGCACGTGCACCTTCCGCCGACCACTGGCGACAACATCGATGTACTGTGGAGACCTCACGCCCCACGTGTTGAGCAATTCGGCGGTACGTCCACCCGGCCTCCCGCATGCCCACTATACGCCCTCGCTCAAAGTCCGTCAACTGCACATACGGTTCACGTCCACGCTGTCGCGGCATGCTACCAGTGTTAAAGACTGCGATGGAGCTCCGTGTGCCACGGCAAACTGGCTGACACTGACGGCGGCGGTGCACAAATGCTGCGCAGCTAGCGCCATTCGACGGCCAACACCGCGGTTCCTGGTGTGTCCGCTGTGCCGTGCGTGTGATCATTGCTTGTACAGCCCTCTCGCAGTGTCCGGAGCAAGTATGGTGGGTCTGACACACCGGTGTCAATGTGTTCTTTTTTCCATTTCCAGGAGTGTATATATACATCTGCATGGATACTCTGCAAATCACACTTAAGTGCTTGGCAGAGGGTTCATCGAACCATATTCACAATAATTAACTATTATTCGAACAGCTCGCGGAAAAACAAACACCTATATCTTTCCGTGCGACCCCTCACATTCCTTATGTTATTGTGATGATCGTTTCTCCCCATGTATGTCGTCAATAACAAAATATTTTTGCATTCGGAGGAGAAATCTGGTGAGGGTTCATCGAACCATCTTCACAATAATTCACCATTATTCCAATCTCGAACAGCGGGCAGGAAAAAACGAACACCTATATCTTTCCGTGAGACCTTTGACTTTCCTTATTTTATGTGTTGATCGTTTCTTCCCATGTAGGTCGGCGTCAATAAAATATCTTTGTATTCGGAGGAGAGAGCTGGTAATTGAAATTTCGTGAAATTACGCCCCAACGAAAAACGCCTTTGTTTTAATGCTGTCCACCACAAATCCTGTATAATGTCAGTGACACTCTCTCCCTTATTTCGGGATAATACGAAACGTGCTGCTCTTCTTTAAACTTTCACGGTGTACCGGATCCCAGACCATGCAGCAGTACTCCAAAAGAGGTAGGACAATGTAGTGTAGGCAGTCTCTTTAGTAGATCTGTTACATTTTCTAAGTGTTCTGGAAATAAAACGCATTTTTTGCTTTGCCCTCTCCACAACATTTTCTATATGTTCTTTCCAATTTAAGTTGTTCGTAATTGTAATTCCTATGCATTTAGTTGAATTTACGACCTTCAGTTTGACTGATTTACCGTTTAACCGAAGTTTAAGGGATTCCTCTTAGCACTCGTCTGGATGATCTCAAACTTTTCGTTATTTACGGTCAGTTACCGATTTTTCACCGTACAGATATCATTTCTAAATCGTTTTCCAGTTTGTTTTGATCTTCTGATGATTGCACTGGACGACAAACAACAGCATCGTCTGCAAACAACCTAAGACGGCTTCTCAGATTGACTCCCAAACCGTTTATATAGATAAGGAACAGCAGAGGACCTATTACACTACCTTGAGGAACACCAGAATCATTTCTTTTTCACCAGATGACTTTCCGTCAGTTACATCGAACTGTGAGCTCTCAGACAGGAAATCACAAATCCAGTTGCATAACTGAGACTACATTCCATAGCTACGCAATTATATTACAATCTGCTTGTGAGGTGCAGTGTGAAGAGAATTTTGAAATCTAGAAATACGGAATCAATAGCATCCAACACTTCGTGCGAGTAAAGGGCTAATTGTGTTTCACAAGAACGATGCTTTCTAAATCCGTGTTGACTGTGTGTCTTCGATGTAATTCATAATGTTTGAACGTAATATATGTTCTAAAATCCAGCTGCACATTGACGTTAATGATATGGACCTGTAATTTAGTAAATTACTCCTACTACCTTTCTTGAATATTGGTGTGAACTGTGCAAATTTCCAGTGTTTAGGTACGGATCTTTCATCTAGCGACGGGGTTGTATGTGACTGTTAAGTATGGAGCTACTGTATTAGCATACTCTGAAAGGAATCTAATTGATATACAGTTCTGAACAGGAAGACTTGCTTTTGTTAAGTTACTTAAGTTGCTTCACTACTCCGAGGATATCTACTTTCAGTTTCTCATGGTGGCAGCAGTTCTTCATTCGAATTCTGGAATATTTACCTCGTCTTCTTTGCTGAAGGAGTTTCGGAAGGCTGTGTTTAGTAATTATGCTTTAGTAGCACTGTCGTCAATGGTACTTCCATTGCTATCGCGCAGACGAGGCATCGATTGTGTCTTGCCAGTAGCATACTGTGCATACGGTCAGAATCCCTTTGGATTTTCTGCCAAGTTTCGAGACAAAGTTTCGTTATAGAAAATATTATAAGCATCTCGCATTAAAAGCGCGCTAAATTTCGAGCTTCTGTAAAATATTGTCAATATTGGGAATCTGGCGTTCGTTTGGATGTGGCATGCTTTTTTCGTTGATTCTACAACAGTGTTCTGATTCATTTTGTTTACCAATTGGAATCAGCTCCGTTACTTGTTAATTTGTTTGGTATAAGCGTCTAGATTGCTGTCGATGCTATTTCCTTGAATTCAAGCCGCAAAAAAAAAAAAAAAAAAAAAAAAAGATTCAAATGGGCTGAGCACTATGGGACTTAACATCTATGGTCATCAGTCCCCTAGAACTTAGAACTACTTAAACCTTACTAACCTAAGGACATCACACAACACCCAGCCATCACGAGGCAGAGAAAATCCCTGACCCCGCCGGGAATCGAACCCGGGAACCCGGGAGTGGGAAGCGAGAACGCTACCGCACGACCACGAGATGCGGGCTTCAAGCCGCACTTGGTCGACACTTACTTTGTTAATTTGGAATAAGTGGTGATTGTCTCTCAGGAATAAGTCAAGTGAATTTTTATCTGATTTTTTGAATAAGTATATTTTTCGTTTGTTTTTGTAGGATTTGTGGGTTTCAATATTCAGTCTCGCTATGACAAACCCGTGTTCACTAAACCCCGTATCTATTTTCATGCTCGCTATTAGCTCAGGATTATGTGTTGCTAAGAGGCGAAGTGTGTTTTCGCATGCGTTTACTACTCGGGTGGGCTCATGAACTGACTGCTCGAAATAATTTTTAGAGAATGCGATGTCGTGCTGTTGGTTAAGGCTCTCGCGATGGTCGTCTGCTGCCATAGACGTCAATGCCAAATTTCGCAGCACTGTCCTAAGTTTGTCATACGTCCCACATTAATTTGTACGTTTTTTTCATGCAGCACTGCTTATCTGTTAGCACTGACAACTCCACGTAATCACCGCTGTTCTCGAATGTTAAGTGAAGGCCTTCGACCACTGCGTTATCCGTGGTGAGAGGTAATACCTGAAACTCGGTATTCTCGGCATACTCTTAACACTGTGGTTCTCGGAATATTGATTTCTGTAACGGTTCCCGAAATGGAATGCCCCATACTTCTGGCTCCAGCTACCATTCCACGTTCAGAGTCTTTTAGTTACCGTCGTGCGGCCACAATCACGTCGGAAACTTCTCATGAATCACAAATGACAGCTCCGCCCATTCACTGCCCTTTTATACTCGTGTACGCGATGATACCGTCTTCTGTATACGTGCATCTCGCTAGCCCATGACTTTTATCACATCAGTGTATAAGCCAGGAATACAGTCAGTTGCGTAACTTTTCGGACGGATGGTGTTTACACATATTTGTTTGGTTGTTTCCGTTACTGTCTGTTACGAATCCAAATAAAAAAAAAAAAAAAACACACACAACGTAGCCAGTCACTACGTAACTCCTTGACAGCTTCTTGCTACCCTAAGTAAAGAGAGGGGAGTGTCTCCAACTTGTGGCCCGTCCGTGGAAAAATTAATTACAGTTTGTGGTCTGGGTCTTCACCGGGTAAAGCAATCGGATTCTGATATGACTATAAGTGGTGAACCATTGTTAATCAACCTATCGGACAATTTTTTGGTAGCGGCAAGTCATAGTGGTTACTTGAAACGGAAGACAAGTTTCGTTTATTAAAGATCTGAAAAAACTTTGCAAGATGACTGTACAGAGCACAGGGAGAGCCATCTGTTAGATTACCCTGAAGATGAAGCTACAAATGCGTAGTATGAGGAAACACGACAGCGTAGGTAGATACCAATAGTATGAGCAAGCATTTTTCTAAGGAAATATTTGTTGCATAAGTGGTTTAAAATACAATACTTGATGCTGAATGAATGTATTGAAAAGATGTGTGATGGAAAATGTGAAGAAATTATGGAACCGGAAGACGAGAATGCGTGTTGAAACCAGCTATTAACATGTGTAGCATACCTCTCGGTTCTCATAAACCAGCTTCCTCAAACATAAAAATCAAATTCCTGTAGTATTGTGCTATCGAGAAGTCGTAGAAAGTACACATCCTAGTGAAACAGGCCACAAAGAACTTGTCGAGGCTCCCGACAATGAATCGTTTGCACAATAGAACTTGAGATCGTATTCGACCGTAAGGGAGAAGAGCTTTCAACAAGTACCCATAAACGTACCCCTGAAAATCCGTAGTGAGAAGGAATGAAGGAAGGCTGTGGGTTTAACGTTCATTCGACAACGAGTTCATTAGATATTGGGTAAGATGGAGGGAGGTTACCTTAAGCGATTCATGAAAATAATGGAAAACGTAAATTTGGAGGTGTGGAGGGAGATCTGAATCGCTGTCCTCCCGAATACGAGTCCAGTGGCTTACCACTGCCTCACATATCTTGATCCCATTTCGAACAGTACAGTGTCGTGGGTACTGGCCCTGCCATAAATACCGTCTGCTAGCATTGGAGCCAAATGGTTTCGAAGTCAGACTGCAGCTCTGCAACGGTTTATCCAGCGCATTACTTTCTACAGTTTTTTTTTTTTTTCTTTTACGGACGAGGTCTCGTTCGATGCTGATGCAGTTCCAACTGCTGCAAAAGCCTTCTCTGGAAAAATGAAAATCAATAGGCCATGTCCGCCGGCCTGGGTGGCCGAGCGGTTCTAGGCGCTACAGTCTGGAACCGTACGATCGCTACGGTCGGAGGTTCGAATCCTGCCTCGGGCATGGATGTGTATCATGTCCTTAGGTTAGTTAGGTTTAAGTAGTTCTAAGTTCTAGGGGACTGATGACCTCAGAAGTTAAGTCCGATAGTGCTCAGAGCCAGCCATAGGCCATGTCCGTCTCAGATCACAACATTAATACTCCTTCGATTTGTACGGTGTAACTGTACAGTATGAAGCAGTAGCTCCGTGTGATGCAATCTCTTAGGCCAGTATTATACTATCACATATCTTTGACGTCCGCCCCAGTAGCTGAGTGGTCAGCGTGACGGATTGCCGTCCTCTGGGCCCGGGTTCGATTCCCGGCTGGGTCGGAGATTTTCTCCGCTCAGGGACTGGGTGTTGTGTTGTGTTCATCATCATTTCATCCCCATCCGGCGTGCAGGTCGCCCAATGTGGCGCCGAATGTAATAAGACCTGCGATATGGCGGCCGGACCTGCCCCGCGAGGGGCCTCCCGGCCAATGACGCCAAACGCTCATTTCATTTCACATATCTCTGACAAACAAATGTGACCAAACATTCGTCAGATTTGTTTGACAAAGGTCTTTCACGTGACGCTAAAAAGCGGTATTATACTGCCATCATTTGTTTCGTCAAGGTTCAGGATGATGGACAACAATAACTTGTTATTATGCACTGCAGTTTGTTGTACCATAACTGCATTGTCTGTGCATTTGGAAGAAAAGAGGGGAAGAAAAGGAAACATACTTGGGTGAACAGTGAGTTTTACTTTGAGATGATCAAAGCATTGAGCAAAGTTTGTTACGGGAGCTGCAAGTGTAGGACGTCAAATCTTACACAAATTATTTACCAATGGATGAGAATAGATTTCAGTATTTGCTCAGTGAAGTGCCTCCTCACATTACAAAAGAGAATACTCACTGAGAAATGCTGTATCTACAGAAGGTAGGCTCACGTAAAACTGCGATTTCTTGCTGCAGGAGAGAACTACTCTACTGTGCACGTTAACCAAAATAACTCCAGAAACGTGTGAAACAATCCATAAAGCACGGAAGGAGGAATATCTGAAGGTAAATAAATGCTTAGTACACTTTAGAAGAACTATTTTTATTTGCGAACAACGTAATATATACAATTAGTGTGCCAACATCTACAAAATTAATAGAAATATACGAAACAGATGAAGCACTTGAGGCATTCCGAGTTCAAAAATACAACAAAGTAAACCAGAGAGCTAAGAATTTTTTTATATTAGAGTGCGTCTTCCTCGTCTATTCTCGCTTCATGGCTTCATGGATGTATCCAGATGTAGAAGTAAAGGGGGATGGCTGTTGATGGCTGTGGAATTAGAGCGCCTGCAACATACCCCACTTGCCGATCAGCAAACGATTTATCGCGTGCACAGTGTCATGTGCGAAAACCTCATCCCCCTCCCTCCCCACATTATCCACCTCCCGCAGTTCAGCCGCTATGTGAGTGGCGAAGGCGCTATACTGGTCTTCCCGGGCAGACTGGGACTGATTCTTGCTCAACGTTCTCGTGGCCTCCAGAAGAGCATCTGTTGATACTTTTCTTTTCTTTCTGGGAGGCTGCTCATATTGCTGGGGATGGGTGACATTGTAAGAAACTTCAGTCCCATGTTGTGGAGAACATAGAGCCACTGTTTCTTGCTACAAATATAGAAATGAAAACCATTAGTTACATACTATATTCAACAAACATAAATTTTATTTTCAGATACCTGCAAACAGAAAGGAGTGGGAGCAAATTTGCAATTGATTTCGAGGAGAACTGGAGCTGTTATAAAACTACAGGGCAATGGATGGAAAGCATATTAGTATCAGATGTCCACAAGCTAGTTGCTCGCATTTTTTCAATGACAAATTCTTTATCAGCGTAATGTTATTTTCCATGGTAGATGCTACCTACAAATTCTTGTATGTTGATGTAAGAACTAATTGGCGTGTTGGTGGTGCTGGACTGTTTTCAAAAAGCGAATTACGGGAGTGTCTTATTGACCGGTCTATTCTGAACATTGCAGGAGGCAAAAGCTAGGAAACGGAAACATCACAACTACAATGGTTGTGCTTGCAGACGATACCTTTCCTCTGCGTCACGTCATTATGAAGACGTACCCCTTGGGGGGAATCACTAAGGAAGGAAAGATTTTCAATTATTGGCTGTCACGAGGAATAAAACTAGTGGAAAGCACCTTTGACGTTCTTGCTAGTAATTTCATGATTTTTCTTTCTACCATTAATCTACCGTACCCTCAGGAAAAGTTATTATAATAACACTAGCTGCTTGAACACTGTATGACTTGCCAGCCGAGAGATGAAACACATGTACACTTGTCGATGTCTACGGTAGTAGAAACTACACTTACCTCGCATCAGAAAGCACTGGGAACCTACAGCAAATGTAACATACAGCTTGGCAAGGGGCCTCTGGACGTCCACTACATGGGAGAGCAGTTACAGAAGAGTTTAAAACGTTTTACAATGGTGCTGGGAGAATGTCCTGGAAAGACAATCACATTTCGTAAAATTAAATGTACATCAATACACCTATCTCAAAAAGTTCTTCGAAGGTGTATGTTCCACGTTCACTGTACTTTCCGTACCCTCTACATTCGATACACTTTCCAGGAACTTCAGTAGATGGGAACAGTACACTTGTGGACTATGAACAGCCTGTGTTCTGGATCTAATTTTGCTTTTAAGCATCCGCACTATATATATATTACTTGTATGTTATGTAGACACCATTGTGTGCTTCAACTGTCCGCAGTGAACAAAATTATGTAAAATATTTGCATGTCATGTAAAAATTACTTGCATGACTAAATACATGTTAAGTGAATTAAATCAGTGTGTCAATACGAATTTTGATTCCTCATGGTTGGGTGGTTGGTTGATTTGGGGGAAAGGGGACGAAACAGCGAGGTCATGGTCCCTTCCGATTAGGGAAGAATGGGGAAGGAAGTCGGCCGTGCCCTGTCAAAGGAACCACCCAGGAATTTGTCTGAAGTGGTTTAGGGAAATCACGTACAACTTAAATCAGGATGGCCGGACGCGCGTTTGAACCGGCGTCTTCCCGAATGCTAGTCCAGTGTGCTAACGACTGCGACACCTCGCTCGGTGATTCCTCGCGGGAATAGCTTGAGCGGAGGCCAAAAATTTTCTTTTTTATATCATCTGCCGTGCACCCAGGCCGTATTTCACGGCTAGTGACCTCCGCATTTTTTTTTTTTTTTTTTTTTTTTTTGTAGCTCTCCAATCTTCTTAATCTATTTTTGCAATCAGGATGTCTCACGTTGTAAAGCAACTCATCTACTTCATACATTTCTATTAATTTTGTAGCCGAAGGAACATAGCAACTAAACTTTACTGCCATGTTTACAAAAACACTACTAACGTCAAATAGCTGCAGCGATGTTACCGCTCCAAGCGGTTACATTTCACGTTCAATGAACAGAAGACAAACGACTTTTATGATCAAATCTACGGTGAGGCTCTAGATTTGCTCATATTTCTTTGACGATAGGCGAGATTCAATAAAGTTCCGTATTATACTATCAAGTTTCTTTGCCAAAAACGTTTGACGTAACAACTTTGACGAAGAAATACGATAGTGTAATACCGGCCTTAGACTTCCCGGTGATTCCTTGTCATCTCCTTGAGATCGAGTGTCCTGCTGTAGGTCCATTATGTCCTCCTTACACAGTTGCGAAGATGCAGACCACCGGCAGAGCACCCAATCTCAAAGAGATAGCAGTAGGTCCTTATCTTCTGTTGCATGGTTTCAGCAGTGCACGCTACCGAATGTACATTCGAGATGCGCTGTCAGAGTTATGGGAAATTGAACCTCTTTTCCGTTAGATGATGTGACAGTACACAATCTCACTTCGATATTAATCTCTGCGTGTACCAGAAGAACAGATAACTGCATCGTTGCATGGAAGAGGGAAGTCATGTCCGTAACTGCCGAATCACTGGTATTTTCATATGAAGTTACATTAAGTCGGCGTATAAAACTGTTATATAAACTGAAAAGGACATTACTTTCTTTAAACTTCCTGTCATAGTTGCGTGTATTTTATACTGGTGGCTAGTTTCAAGCGTGACCGTTCAGGTTGATACCAGATCTGCACTGAAGTGCTTACAGAAGTTAAACCTCATCGCGTATTATGTTACACGTGAATGTCGGTGAGGTTTTACTTCGATATGAGCTTCAGGGTATAAGATGAACATCAACAAAAGCAAAACGAGGATAATGGAATGTAGTCGGATTAAGTCGGGTGATGCTGAGGAAATTAGATTAGGAAATGGCACACTTAAAGTAGTAAAGGAGTTTTGCTATTTGTGGAGCAAAATAACTGATGATTGTCGAAGTAGAGAGGATATAAAATATAGACTGGCAATGGCAAGGAAAGCGTTTCTGAAGAGGAGAAATTTGTTAACGTCGAGTATAGATTTAAGTGTCAGGAAGTCGTTTCTGAAAGTATTTGTATGGAGTGAAACATGGACGATAAACAGTTTGGACAAGAAGAGAATAGAAACTTTCGAAATGTGGTGCTATAGAAGAATGTTGAAGATTAGTTGGGTAGATCACGTAACTAATGAGGAGGTATTGAATAGGATTGGGGAGAAGAGAAGTTTGTGGCAGAACTTGACTAGAAGAACGGACCGGTTGGTAGGACATGTCCTGAGGCATCAAGGGATCACAAATTTAGCATTGGAGGGCAGCGTGGAGGGTAAAAATCTTAGAGGGAGACCAAGAGATGAATACACTAAGTAGATTCAGAAGGATGTAGGTTGCAGTAGGTACTGGGAGATGAAGGAGCTTGCACAGGATAGAGTAGCATGGAGAGCTGCATCAAACCAGTCTCAGGACTGAAGACCACAACAACAACAACAACAACAACAATGAGCCTCAGTGCAGGTCTGGTCTGAAAATGGACGCCTTCGTTCGAAACTAGTCACAGGTATAAAATACATGCAATTGTGGCAGAAATTTTAAGTAAGGAATTATCGATTCTAAGTTGTTGGTCCTTTCTCAAAGAACTGTGGAACTACATGAAAAGGATATGTTTGGTAGGATCATAGTTGAGTGTCTCATTCTACATCAGACGGCAGTTAATGCTTGATAGAGTCTGACAAAGTGTTAGGAATCATTATAATGTATGCATTGAGACTTCGAACAGTCCCTTTGAGGTACCGTTGTTGCTATACGTTGTACGATAAGAAACTAATATTCATTTACACCAATATACGGCTTCGGGTTCTGTATCAATAACCGTCATTTTTCCCCAAAAAAAAATGGTTCAAATGGCTCTGAGCACTATGGGACTTAACGTCTGAGGTCATCAGTCCTCCAGAACTTAGAACTCCTTAAACCTAACTAACCTAAGGACATCACACACATCCATGTCTGTGGCAGGATTAGAACCTGCGACCGCAGCGGTCGCGCGGTTCCAGACTGTAGCGCCTAGAACCGCTCGGCCACCCGGCCGGCTATATTTTTTTTTTTTTTTTCCAGATTAAGCTGTTATCTACAGGAACATTGAAACATCCGAAGACTGTAACGAAGGACGGGAAGATGTGCTAAGAATCGACGCTTGGTGAAGGGACTGATAGCTGGTTCTGAGCGTGAATAAATGTAACATATCGTGCGTAAAGAAACGACGCGCTCAGTTACTGCTCGAGTACGCTATTGGTGACGAAACACTGGAAAAAGGAGTATCCGTAAAATGGCAAGGAGTAACCGTCTGGAGCAACCTGAAGTGAAATCACCAAATGAATCTGGTTGCAAGAAAACGCAGACCAGTTTCATTCGAAAAATGTTAAAGTGATATAATCAATTCACGTAAGAATTGATTCACAAAACCTTTTTTAGATCGATTCTTGAGTGTTGCTCATCAATGCGGGGCCATTTATCAAATTGTTCAAATGGCTCTAAGCACTATGGGACTTAACATCTGAGGTCATCCTGCACTTAGAACTAACTAACCTAAGGACATCACACACATCCACGCCCGAAGCAGGATTCGAACCTGCGACCGTTGCAGCAGCGCGGTTCCGGACTGAAGCGCCTAGAACCGCTAGGTCACAGCTTCCGGCGGACATTTATCAGGAAGGGTTTATTGAAGAGATAATGAAGACCAACGCTTTACGTCACGTGACTGTGTAAGTGCGACCTCGTTATGTAAATGCTCGTTAAACTCCATCGCCAGTCGCTACGAGAGAGACATTGTGCACCACGGAGAAGTTTACCCTTAAAATTCCGGGAATGCACGCTCAAAGAAGAGGCGAGCAACGTGTTACGTCCTCCCACGTACGTCCCTCACAATGACCGCGAGGACCAAACGAAATAAATTAGAAATCAGACGGAGGCTTACAAACAGACGTTATTCCAATGTATTAGGTTGGTGTATAAATTCGTAGCATTTTTTTTTTTTGTATGTTGGTATTCCGGTTGCTATGAGTTTATTGATCGTCATTTTTTATTTGTTGTTCACTGTTGCTATTTGAGTTTACTTATTACCATTTTGTCATTTGGAGAAAATGAATACAGCTGCGGACGTTAGAAAATGGAGTTTCCGGTGGGAAAAATCGGAACGTTTCCGACAGATTCTTCTGTTGAGTTGAATAGAGGGGTGACAGCAGCGGAGACAACCAGAAGCATTTTCGCTGTGTATAAGGATAATGCTACTGAGCAGAGGACGGCAAGAAAATTGTTTAACGTTTTAAGGAGGATAGTTTCGACATTACTGACTTTCCACGTACAGGAAGACCTTCAGGGTTTGATGTTCGATTAAACGCATTAATCCTCACTCATCCAGGCCAGTGTACTCGAGAACCAGTAAAATGTGATAAACTGTGATCATTCCACCATCATGCGACATCTTCATGCAACGGGGGAGGTTCAAAAATCGAGTGTACGGGTACTGCATGCTCTAAGCCAAAATCACAAAAATCAGCCGGTGGCCGAATTTGCATCTCTGCTTGCTCGTCATCAATTGGCTCTATCTTTACTGGCGACGAGAAATGGTGTCCTTATGTTAACATAAGGAAAAGAAAGGAATGGTTCAGTTTAAACAAAGCAGTAATTCCCCATACTACGACCTGCGCACATCAACAAAAAAATAATAGTTTGATGATAACTTGGCCCACAGCCTTTGCGGAATATTTAAATGAAATCATTTCCGCTTTTGGCTGTTAAAGCATTATTTATTGGGCTTGCAAATTCGACCTGTTGTCGTCTTCAAGCATTCTGAAAACAATCAGTATTCAAATATCACAGCCGGCCGCGGTGGTCTAGCGGTTCTAGGCGCGCAGTCCGGAACCGCGCGACTGCTACGGTCGCAGGTTCGAATCCTGCCTCGGGCATGGATGTGTGTGATGGCCTTAGGTTAGTTAGGTTTAAGTAGTTCTAAGTTCTAGGGGACTGATGACCACAGTAGTTAAGTCCCATAGTGCTCAGAGCCATTTGAACCATTTTTTTCAAATATCATACACGTATTTATGAAACTGACAAACACTGAAACCGAAAATTTTAAAGCTACTTACGCGGGAAGTTGTAACCCACTCAATAATATAAAGCTGCGCCACGATGTGTCAGAGCAATTGCATTTTATTTCACACGCATTTCCGTCACTTTTGTCTTTTCTGCACACATATTTCACAAAACACATGATATCGGTTCTATATATGTGTTTGGACTCCAGAGCTCATACTCTTTGTATGTTTACATATTTGCCGATTACGTGACCCAGTTACCAACCCTACTACAAATGGCTCTGAGCACTATGGGACTCAACTGCTGAGGTTATTAGTCCCCTAGAACTTAGAACTAGTTAAACCTAACTAACCTAAGGACATCACAAACATCCATGCCCGAGGCAGGATTCGAACCTGCGACCGTAGCGGTCTTGCGGTTCCAGACTGCAGCGCCTTTAACCGCACGGCCACTTCGGCCGGCAACCCTACTACACGAAATTTAAATTTCAGTGGTTACACCATAATTTCTCAGCTGTATAGTGTATATGGTATAATGAACAGCTGGTAAATTTACAATAGCTCATGCAAAGGCTATTACACAGCGTTGGAGAGCTTTATATTTTTGTACCACATCCCACGTAAGTAACATTGAAATTTTCACTTTAAGTGTTTGTTAATTTTATAATTGCTAATATTATACTTAACACCATGTTGAAAGTGCAAGCGCAATAAATAATGTTTTAATAACCAAAAGCGGGATTGATTTCACTTACAAAACATTACGTTATAACGACAGTGTGGTGTACTACGAATTGCTACTACGAGGTGTAACCATCTCTGCTGACATTTATTGTCAACACCTGAGGCGTCTTGAAAATGCAGTCCAAGAATAACAACCAGGATGATTGCGTGAAGTGGTACTATAGTAACAAGAAGTACTATACAGAAGTTGGGTTGGGAAGCCATTCCGGGCGCACCTTATTCACCAGACCTTGTGGCAACCTGTTGTGAATACTGAAGGCGAATGTATTACAGTATTGTTGACAAAAGTCGCTGTTATGTGAACCTGTTGTGTTTATTAAACTTATCGAAAAACATTACGAACTTGCTAGCCAACGCAATATCATTCGCCAGTGGATCAGAGATGGAGAGGGAGGAAATGAACAGTGGTAGCAGAAGTATCCTCCGCCACACACCTTAAAGTGACTTGCAGAGTGTAGATGTATATCTGTGTAGCTTCGACCATAAAGTCCGCGAACACCTTGCAGCTACTGGAATGTACTGCAGAACCATGCATAGTCTGACCACTTGTTTGCGAAGTTTGTTGACATATACGGGCCGCTGCTATAGTCAGCTCTGGACTTCACGATGACTCATCGTCTGCGATATGGGTCAGCAGGCAGTTGACCGTTGCTAGGTCCGATAGTTCGATCAGTTTTAGTACGAAATAACTTGTTTCTAACTCGATCAATAAGTGTTACTGTCTACGTATTTGTTTTATAAATTAGAGGGATCAGTGGCAGCGTTCTTATTAGATATTAAAGTGTTTAAAACTAAACATGTGACGTTGTTCGGAAGTTGAGCCCAGTGACGTAAGTGAGTATATCAGTACAGCTGACGTTGACTGCACAACAGAAGCAGAATATGAATAACTAACGACCAAATCACTGGCACTGTAGCTCGAACAATCGATAAGGAAGATGATGACGACAATGAAGACAATGCACGCACAGCTCGAGTATAACATAGACATGCTAAAAGTGCATTTGATATAGCCCTTCATTACATGGAACAAGGCTTTAAGTCTACCCCAACATTCATTTTGTGGATTAGGAAGTGGCAAATATCGCGGCAAATTCAAGGTTGTCGTCTGCTAAGTAGAAGAACATTACCCAACTTTTTGTACTGCTTAAGAAAAGAACATCTTTTCCTGTGCAGTGTCTCACGTTTTAACAGTTAACTGTAAATCTGTTGTAAGTGTAGGACTGAAATCAGGTATATTTTTTTCCTTTACATGTGGCAAGGGCCTTACTGACCATACGCCTGCTCTATGAGCCTCTTCCACCTCTACCTGTTCAATGAGCTGTTCGTCCAGTTGCTGTTGCTGTTCATTCTAGTTGTGTCTTCCCGAATGTTATCCTGCCATCTGATTCTGAGTCTCCCTCTTCCTCTCGTTCCATCTATTGTTCTGCTGAATGCCATTCTAGGTAGTCTATTCTCTGTCATTCTTGCTATATGGCCTGCCCAATTCAATATTCTCATCTTGAGCACTTCGACGATGTTACGGTGTTTGTACAGCCCTCTTAAAATGGTTCAAATGGCTCTGAGCACTATGCGACTTAACTTCTGAGGTCATCAGTCGCCTAGAACTTAGAACTAATTAAACCTAACCAACCTAAGCACATCACACACATCCATGCCCGAGGCAGGATTCGAACCTGTGATCGTAGCGGTCGCTTGGTTCCAGACTGTAGAGCCTAGAACCGCACGGCCACTCAGGTCATCAGTCCTCTTAATTCTTCATTTCTTCTTATTCCCCATTCTTGTTATTTTCGTCGTATACAGGTCCAAAAATTTTCCTTAGTGCTTTTATTTTGAACATTAACAGTTTTTATTCATCTTTCTTTCTAAATATTAATGTTTCACGTCCATATAACATCACAGGTATAATGGTCGACTGATATAAACGGATTTTGAAGTTGCTCCTAAGTGATCTTTTTCTTAGAATTTTGATGTAACTAAAAAGTGTCTTGTTTACTGTTGATAAACGGGCATCTATTTCTATACCTGTTCTGTTGTTATTACTAAAAAGATTTCCTGGGTACTTGAAGTGGTCAACAGCCTTGAAATTGAATCCATCTACAGTCAAAGGAGCATCTTTTCTAGTTTGCTTACTTATGGGTAGGAATTCTGTCTTTTCTTCATTAACATGTAATCCTGTTTCCTCAGCAATTTTGTAGTAATTTTGCATCATTCTGATTAATTCTCTTTTGGAACTATTTATTAGTGCCACATCATCCGCATAGGCAAGTCTTGTAATGTTCACATCCTGTAGCTGGATCCCTTGTGGACTGCTTTTAGAAACTTCTCTATCGATCTTCTCTAGGACAAGTTAAATAAAATAGGTAATATGGGATCTCCATGTCCCAGTCCAGTGTACACATTAAAATCTTCAGTTTCTCCTACCGGTGTATTTATGCGACATAAAGTTTCGTCAATACACATTTTAACTAATTTGATTAATTTTGATGGTATTTTAAATTCCTTCATTACATTTAGGAGTGTAAAATACCATCAAAATTGCAGGAATAAGGTATATACACATGAAAAAATTTCACTGACAGTAACAGTATCTTACTGTACGAAACTACTGTACAATACACTCCCGTGTAAGATTTTTTAATGCATCAACGTTTCCTTCGTTTTGTTATAGTTTTAACATGAAACACTAATTCGGACAGTATTTCTTCTTCAAAAGTAAAGTTGACTGATTTGTATTATGATACGATGGGTTGTTAATAAAAGTGTTCCTCTGATAATCCGACCACTTTTTGCATTCAGACGAAGCTCCCAGTCCTGTAGAGGACAGATTAGCGACGTTCCACTGTACTTCTAACGAGACGTTACACGCCCTGCTGGAACAGCGTCACAGCCTTCTTTTGTATCTGGCTGGCATTGTAGTGGGATGGGAGGCAGTGTCTTGTAGACGCCCTGCTGACACGGTGGCCAGCAGCTCGCAACAGAACGGATCGTTGTAGGTGGGGACGGTGGGGCGGCGGGGGTGGCGCGCTGGGAGGGGCGGTAAGTCTGCCTCTGGGCGGCGGAGCGGGGCGCCGGCGGCGGCGGCGGCGGCAGCGCAATCGATAATGGCCACTCACAGCCACTCAGGCCCACTTAACAGCTTTTGACTCAATTAGGCTCCCTCGAAATCCGATGCCTGGTTACATTTTTCGCCCCTGTATCCTTGACTGCGGGCCCTGGAGAGCTTAAAACAGTAACATTCGCCTCTGCGATGCTTGCTTCTCTTGCTCCCCAGTAAGAAGCTAAAGAGTAACGTTCCTTCGTTTCTTACATACAGTATTTCACCGGCTGATCACTTCTATCCTGCGTAACATAAGATATTTTTTATTAAAAAAATCTAAACATTTCCCACAGAACTGCGAACTCGTATTTCTGTGTCACATTTCTGAGAACTACTACTTTTATTATCGCTTATAATTCTTTGTTGCCCTTTCAGTCACTTACTGAAACATTATAAGGCTGGATGAGTTTTGCATGCATGTTGTTGTTGTTGTAGTCTTCAGTCCAAAGACGGGTTTCATGCAGCTCTCCATGCTACTCTATGCTGGCTAAACCTCTTCATCTCCGAATTACTGCTGCAACCTACATTCTTCTGAATATGCTCATTGTATTCATCTCTTGGTCTCCCTCTATAATTTTACCCCCTCCCCACACACACTTCCCTCCAATACTAAATTGCTGATCCTTTGATGCCTGAGAATGCGTCCTATCAACCGTTCCCTTCTTCTGGTCAGATTGTACCACAAATTTATTCCTTCCAAATTCTATTCAGTACCTCTTCATTAGATACGTGATCTACAAATCTAATCTTCAGCATTTTTCTGTAGCACCACATTTCTAAAGTTTTTATTCTCTTCTTGTTTAAACTGTTTATCATCCATGTTTCACTTCCATACATTCGATTCCAATAAATTTCTCACCTTCAGAAATGCTTTTCTTGCCGTTGTCAGTCTACATTTCAAATTGTCTCCACTTTGGCCATCATACTGTAGTTCTGCTTAAACAACAAAGCTCATCTACTACTTTAAGTGTCTCGTTTACTAACCTAATTCTCTCAGCCTCCCCTGACTTAAAACGACTGCACTCCATTATCCTTGTCTTGCTTTTGTTGATGTTCATCTTATGTCCTCCTTTAAAGACGTCATCCATTCCATTCTATTGCTCTTCCAAGTCCTTTGTTGTCTCTGACACAATTGCAATGTCGTAGGCAAACCTCACAGATTTTATTTTTTCTCCCTGAATTTTAATCCCTTCTCTTTTGTTTCTTTTACTGGTTGCTCAATGTGCAGACTGAGTTACATTGGCGATAGACTTCAATCCTGTCTCACTCCGTTCCCAATCACAGTTTCCCTTTCATGCCTCCCGACTGCTATAACTGCGTTTGGTTACTGTAACAGTAGTAAATAGTCTTTTGTTCCCTGTATTTTACTCCTGCTACCATCAGAATTTCAATCATAGTATTCCAGTCAACATTGTCAAAAACTTTGTCTTTACTTAACCTGTATTCTAAGATAACTCGTAGGGTCAGTATTGCCTCGCGTGGTCCCGCCTTCCTCCGGAATCCAAACTGATCTTCCCCGAAGTCGACTTCTACCAATTTTTCCGTTCTTCTTTAAAGAATTCCTGTTAGTATTTACCTTCTTGAACTGATAGTTCAGCAATATTCACACCTGTCAGCACCTGCTTCCTTTGGAATAGGAATTTTTACATTCTTCTTGAAGTCTGAGGGTATTTTGCCTGTTCATACATCTTGCACACCAGATGGAAAAGTTTTATCATGGCTGACTCTCCCAAGGCTGTTGGTAGCTCTCACTGATTGTCGTCTATTCCCAGAGCCTTATTTCGACTTAGGTCTTTCAGTGCTCTATCGAATTCCTCTCGCAGTATCATATCTCCCATCTCATCTTTATCTACATCCGGCTCCATTTCTATAACATTGCCTTCGATTAGGACTGGCTTCCGTCTGAGCACTTCATATTCATACAGCTGCTTGTCTTTTCCAGAAAGGCCACTTTAATTTTCTAGTAGGCGGAATCCATCTTTCACCTAATGAAACGTGCTTTTAAATCCTTACATTTGCTCTATAGACATTCCTGTTTAGCCATTTTGTACTTCCTGTCAACACCATTTTTAGACTTTTGTGTTTCCTTTCGCCTGCTTCATTTGCTCCAGTTTTATATTTTCTCCTTCATCAGTTAAATTCAATACCTTCTGTGTTGTCCCAGGATTTATATTAGGCCTTGTCTTTTTACCTATCTGCCTTCACTGTTTCATCTCACAAAGCAATTCGTTCGTCTTCTGCTGTATTCCTTTTCCCTGTTCATTCATATGCTCTCGAAATCTCTTCATACATTCACTATATTAAAACATTTCGGTTTGTGTATCTTGTTTTTCAAGTTTCACCGTGAATAGTTACTTATTTACCGATGTTCCAAAGGCTACATGATTTCGCATATCTTCTTTGACCGTTATTTCTACCTTAGTTCATCCTAACCAATCAACTTTGACCTTCATATAGCGATTATATTAAATATCCTTTGGCTGATCTTAGGTTGTCCATTGTGCAAATAAGCTGGCATAGTTTCAAGCGTCACTTTCATTCGCTTTACTGAAATTGTCAGTCTGTTATGATGTACTGATATCTTCTCTTAATCTAAGTTCTGTTTTCATATGTGGGGTAATTTATTTTTTTAAGAACGTATGGTTCCTATGAAATCGTACGGTATTCTTTCACTGTAGTATCGTATCTTATCGTTACCGCCAGAGCCGGTGTCTCGAAGGTTCCAGCGGGCTCCAGGAGCGGCACTTTGTGCATTGCAAATGAAGAACCTCCAGACTGCCGACCACTTACGGCCATCAGGCAGTGTTATAAGTCACAGACATCTGAGCACCAGTCTCACAGTATCGATTACTTCTAGTCGAGATTACTTCCGTGTCGTTACTTTGTGCCTAACACTACAACGAGTTGTTCATAATTAGCTCTACCAGCAAGCATTTAGTGTAGATAGACGCACGCCTTTTTCAGGCCTGAGGGCTGTTCGGAAAGTAAAGCCCGATAGGTCGTGAAATGGAAACGACAGTGAAAATCCGATTAAGCTTTGAACACATGCGTTGGGCAATGTCCCTAGTACGGCTGTCGATCGCGTCATGTCACTCTCTTTACCTCTGAGGACATAGTGAGCATGTAAACATGCCTGGAGCAATAGTGACTCTCGACAAGTACGGGTACCCGCTATGAGGCTTCGCCTGATGTCATGCAACCCCACATAACATTCTTGTCATGCATCTCCCTCTTCATGACAATTCGGCTGCACATTGCACGGGCAATGAGGACGCCCCTGCAGCGCTTTCGATGGAACGTATTAGATCCTCCACCATACAGCCTAAACTTGTCTCCCTTTGACGTTCATCTTTGCTCATATGAACTATGAAGACAACATTTTGGGAAAGACAAGGAACTGCTGACAAGCGTAGATATGAGGCGGAAAGCACAGGCAGCTGTCTTCTATGACGGTAGTACTGGAAAGTTGGTACAATACAACGACAAACGTCTAATCAGAGTGGCGACTATGTGGAGAAGTAGCTGGGAGGTGTATCAAACTGCTGTTAATAAAACATTTTTTGTGTTCACTGTGGCTTCTATTTCGCGACCGATCGGACCGTACTTTCTGAATAACCGTCGTAGCTAGCCACGTCTGTCACGAGTTGTAAACAGTGTAACATTTCTTCATCCAAATCTTGAGTACAATATATTTAAAGTCTATTTGTGTCAACTAATATTTTGTTTTCCTGTCCAGATTCCTACGATGAGAGATTCTTTTGTGCCTTGTACCAGTTTATCATTAGCAACAAGGACATAACATTTCGTTCCACAGAACATAGTGGTTGTCAGGTCGCATAATAATATTTATTAGCACTGCTTTGCTGTATTATTGATGTAGATCATCACTGTAATGGATTTTCACGCATGTAGGGAGGTTTACCCGCTTGTTCACCACGACACTTCTGGTTCCTTCTTTACTCAGAATTGCGACTGCCCGATCATCAGCCGAGGCTAAGGTTTTAATTTTGATTTGCATTCAACGTCCCCGATGGTAGCAAATTTGAAACATTTTCTTTCTCATTGTCTGATAACTTTGTCTAGCACTAATCTTATCAGCTGGAGAAAGCCTCTTTACACGGGTACGTTGTTTTTCAGTTGTAGTGTGACTATACTCTACATGCTGAACATTAAAGATGTTTGCATCATAACTCTGAACCGTTCCCTTAAGTCTTTTTTTCTCTGTAAGGCTGTAGTTCGGGTTCCAGTACTTCGGATGATGACACAGAACACTTCAATGTGAGAAAAATTCCACTGAACTTGAAACTGTAAACTCAAGTTTGCTAATTGTTTGGGTTCCGTATCCCAATCCTTGAAAACGGGGCCCTTATAAGAACACTTTGTTGTCTGTGTCTCTGTCTGTCTGCCTGTTAAGATTGTTTTTTCTCAGGTACCAGTGGAAGTGTCGAGTTGAAATTTATGTCAAATACTGAGGTCTACGGTCCCGTGGCTGTGTAAAAATTTATGCTTCTAGGTCAATGCAATCAAAAGTTACAGCTATTTATGTCACACATTTTTAAACTCGCTAACTCACTCGTCATAACCTGTACACCACTGCTAGCCAGCGTGCTCACTACCGCCCACTAGTGGGCGTTCCAGCTGTCATGGTGGGTGGCACACCTTAGGAATTTTAAAAATATTTTCACTAGTCTTTCATAAAATTTTGACATAAAGTATTCGATAAGGAATTATTATTATATTCTTTAACTTCCTGTAACTCAGCTTTCAAATTTTATAAAGCGAAGTTACTGCCCTACTTTAAAAGTCAACACTATTGTTGAATCGGTGGGTGGTTAGAAAATTTTACTACTAGCAAAGAAATAAACTGGACTGTAGATAAAAAAAAGCCGACTACCGCTGCTATAGACGAACTGTCTATACCCAGTCGCTTCAAAAAATTCCGGAAGTTTGTCCATAATTTTTTTCTACACTTATCTTTTACTTATTGAGCACGGTCTCCTTCGAAGTACTGTCCTCCACAGTTGGCATACCGCTCCCAACGCCGTTTCCACTTCCGGAAGCACTCTTAGTACGCCTCTTGTCGAAGAGCTCAAAGCGCCCTCTGGGAATTTTCTTTTATGTCGTATATCGATGCAAATCTTCGTCCTTTCAGCGGGGTTTTTAACTTTGGAAATTAAAAAAAGTCCGGAGGAGCCAGGTCTGGAGAGTACAGAGGATGAGGCAGCACAGCGATTTCGTTTTTTGTGTAATAGTCACATACTAGCAGGGATGAATGTGAGGGTGCGTCATCGTAATGCAAGAGCCGTGAATTGTCTAGCTACATTTCAGGCCGTTTCCCTCTCACATTTTCTCACAGGCGTCGCAACCATAGAGTAAATATCTATGGGGTGAGAATTCACATACGCAGAACAGATTTTGTGTTGTCAACATACATTGCCGGCCTGGTCACGAGTTCTCGAGACGTCGTGTGTTTGTCCGTATAGCGCCCTGTATATTTAGAATGTCACTACATCCCTAGTACGGACGGATTCTTTTCGTACGTGTCGTGGATTGTTTATATATGTTGCGCAGACATTCTAACAGTATCCATTTGATACCGAGAATAAACCAGCTACGTAACTTTTAAGGGCAAGTGATATTGCATTCTGCTTCTTTGCGATAGGTGTCACAGTTCAGATGCACTCGATTTTTGGTAGTTACCGGTACGATACGGCACTTTATAGTATTACAGAGCCTGACGTACATTTTTGCAGTGATAGTCTTGCAAAACGACTGGACAGTACGCTAGTACTTTTGCAAGTGCCCGAAAAACACCGAATTTGCCACATATTAGCGATTATATCCTTGCTAATTCGTCCTTTTTTTCTGCTATTTCTGCGTATTTATTTTCCCGTTTTTGCGACCTAAAGCACAATTTTTCTTACTGGTGACACTTTGAAGTATTTATTTAACGCATGTTACGTACTTGCACCCAGTTTATTACATAAATAGTAGCCTGAGTAAGAAGGGGGGGGGGAAAAAGGCGATCGAAGAATAAATGTACTGTAAAGCAAATTCAGTTGCTCATGTAACAGTCAACCCATATAACACCGTTAAGGGAAGTGGAAAGTGACACAAATGGAAGAGTTTGGACACATCCTTACTAATATTTTACGCTCATCTTGACTTTTTGCACTATTGTCATCACACTTTGTCAAGGTTTCTGAGTGTAAAGATGAAACAGACACCTCAGTGTAATAAACTATGCCAAATAATGCAGAATGAAACACATTTCTCAGTGAAAGAAAGTAGTAAATATGATAACCACAAGTTATATATACGAACCTGACAAATTTCGTTTTATAGGTGGTTTTTGTGTGGGTCCTTGGTAGTAGGTGCTGTGGAAAATTAAAAATAGTTGGTATAGCATCTACCTTCAGTTACACACATCCAAATTTTTCTCTATCTAAACATTCCTCTTAAAAGTGCTTTGAACATACTTTGGAATATTTTGTGGGGACAAAATTACTCCTCCTTATTTTCTGGAGCCACATCTTTACTCGTTGTTCATCCTTCGGGAAACTAAAATATAAATCACACATAATCATTCTCCATGTCCTACACACACTTAACATGGTCTCCTACTGTAACTTTACAGTAAAAAAAAAAAGGTCTGGACACTTTGGACACACATATTATGCGAAGACAATTACAGACTCCCACTCTATTGAATTTATCTGCCTCCCGTCTTTCAAATCTATATACATAATCGAAAAGTCACTGATAAAAATGCATGGAGGATAGTATTTGCTGAAACAACTAACCATTCCCTTTCCTGTTCCACTAGCAAATTTACGAGAGGAAGCGATTGTTTGTAAGCTTTTGTACGAGCCGTAATATCTATTATGTAGTCATAAAATCGTAGAAAAATAGGTCTACAGAATCAAGCCTTAATTATAATGCGCCTCGATATTTTTAAACATACACAGTGTCTCTTACTAATATGATAACTATAATTAGAGCTACATGGTATGTACCCATGAAAAGTTATTATCCCTCCTTTCACGTATTTTTCTTTGCATCCGTAGCAACAACAGTAATTCACCATCGCTATTACACTATCAACAAACGGTGAAAACACAACAAAACTCTTGATATTATAAGCTTCAAACTCTGCGGAAAGCACACAATCCTGGTTTAATGATGACAACATGTGCAGAACGCAATGCTCACTCCAGAGATATTTACTCTATGGCCGCAACTCATCCCGATAGTTTAATGATCATGATGAACCAATCATTCAAAGCCAAAGAAAACTATCAGCTCGGCTTTGACATTTGACCTGACCTGACGAGCTTTTTTTGGTCTTGGGGAACCTTTCCCGACCCATTGTGAAGATTGGACCTTGGTCTCAATATCATAACCATAGATCCATGTCTTGTCACCAGTTATGATTCTCTTAAGTAACATCCCGTTCTCATTTGCGAGATCCGAAAGCTCTTGACAGGCGAAGATCTTTCTGGCATTGACTCATGAGCCGTGGGACAGACTTGTCGGCAACACGATGAATTCAAAGATGCTGCTTCAGAATTTCATGACATGATCCAAATGAAGTGTTATATTCTTCTGCAACCTCTCTGACAGTCAGTCTTCGATTAACACGCACAATTTAGTTCAGCATCGTCGGTAGACGTCGAAGAGTGTCCAGAACGAAGATCATCTTTTACTTCCCTCCTGCCATTTTTAGACAGTGTGAACAATTCGTAACACCGAGTACGGCTTAAGCACTCATCACCGTAGGCTTCCTGCATCATTTGGCGTTCTACTCAATACAGCACTGAACAATAACTAACGGAAGTACAACAATGAAACTTCCTGCAGTTACACATTAGACAGAGGCTTGTGCAGGGATGTCAATCGCACTTAGCTCCAACACACCATTGCGCGAAATTATGAATACACGGGAATTTTTTGAACAGACCTCGTATACATAATTAAGTTTGCACCAAACCCTCAAAGCGCCAGTCCTTCTCGCAATTGCCCGAATTTTGTAATATACAGGTATATGCGCTTTGCACATTTATTTCCGGGAAACAGCTAGCTTTGCCAATAGGGGCTTCGAATGACATGTCAAGTATTGTATGCTAATACTGTGTGAATGTCTTCTCCTTGTTCTGAATGGTCTCCTGCTTAGTTATTTTCTCTTGTGATGAATTTCATAATCCTCAAGCAGTTGAACATTCTCAGCCTGAGTTATTATCTTCTCCCTTGCAAACTGATATGTTGAGTCTTTCTACCGAACAGTTGTTCCGAGGCCGCCGTAGCTTTACAATTCTTAATAAGGATTGTCGTGCATCGTCTTCTGTTTCTAATTCTGGTAAATCTTTGGTCATTTTCGATAGTCACAGGACTTTGTCCTATCTGTTGTTCTTTTACTGGAGGAGTGTATAGTCAGTCTTGGAGGATTCGTCTCTGCGATGTACTAACAAAAGGACAAATGCCAATTCTCAACAGTGTTATTTGGCTTTTTAGTGAAGCTGTGTGTGCTACAAAGAAATTTCCCAAGACCAATTTCATCTTCATTCTGCCCGTGATGCAGCCGCATGAAATGTCACACAATACGACACCATGAAGTGTCCACAAACAGGAATGGACGTAAGTTGACTAAGCGTGCACATGGCGCCCACAGTTCTTCAGAGTAGCATGCGTTCTCATTAGTGCGTAAAGATCTACAGTGGTTTTAATATCGCTGGAGAATCACACCTTCAGAAATAAGTCCCAGTGTGCATCGGATAGGAAAAGCGGACGAGTTTTGCCTGCTCATCCATCTAACATCCTTGATTAGGATGGATTCTGAAAATAGTTTGTCGGAACGTAGGGTCGTACGTCCTTATCCAGGCGGCCAGTACTCCATGCCTTTCTCTTGTGCCATTTACACATAATCACTGTGCTCGTAGCGTGAGCAGCTGCTGCAGTACAGTAGGATTACCAGCAGTACCATCAAGGCAGAAACAAATGTCGAGTGGGTACCCACTGAGTGGAGCTGGGCTGCGACCTCCACCAGATCTTGGAGGTCGTGCCGGGCTGTCGTGAGCAAGAGAACAGCTGGGGACTAATTAACGAACAGAACGAAAAGTGAAGTCAATGTAAACCAGTGAATAACTGTGTGACACAAGCCAAAGTAACTCCAGGTCCAGAGGCAGTCGGGAGTCGTTTCCGTTAGTTGCTAGCGTGGTACTAGATGCCATGCAAACATAGTCTCTGCCTCTTTGTGCCGTTATGTTTATGGGATGTATCGAGCCAAAGTATTAGTACATCGGGATCACTTACGCCGATTTCAATCAGTTGGAGGTTAAACTGTCGAACGTCTCGACTGACTATTATCTTTCAACTCCTTACCCATGTTATTTCCCAACCGAAGTCTCTGCTTGTACGTTCTTGCCTGAAAGGAGCGCCGGATTATAGAGATAAATTTTCTTGATTCTAAGGTATCTTCTTTTGCCTTCGCATAAGCGATTACTTTTGTACATGGCAATATTGCTTCACCACGTATGGCTCATCCTGTGGGATAATATATTCAGCAGCATATAATCCATTACATGGGCTGTCTAGTTCTCAACTCTCGAACAGAATCTTACAGAGCATATTCAAAATGTTTACACCAGCGATTTTTCTCCTGCAACTTCTCCTTCGTAGAGCCTTTCGGCGATGACAGCAGCTTTTTAAGAGGAATGCCGTTTGTTTGTATGGGGCTTACGTTAAGCCTGCTCCATGCAGAGTACAATCAAAACCAGAATCAGAATTTTATAGTCCATCACATTCTGATTAAGTCATTCGATTTGCAGTACAGGAGTCGTACTTCATTTACAATCATCTTATTAAGCTTTTACGGATAATTTTAACACAAAATCCTTAATTAAGGAGTACAACTGGCATATATCATATTATTAACCACAAATTGTAGCATTTATACCAGGGTTGTACTAAAATAATGTTCCCAATGAGCTACAGCCTCTAGGGAAGGTGCTAGGCTAAATCCGACAACAGTGACGAGCGCAATGGTTCTCCCACTCTCGAGCCCGCCCTTACGCGATTCGCTGCGTCGCTCAGTGTTGGCTTGGCAGCTGTCAGAGATGAAAGTGTTGATCGCCGCTCCCGACAAGTGCGAGGTTCGAGCAGTACTGCGGTTTCTCCACGCAAGGAAGTTACCGCCTGTGGAGATTCATTGGCAACTGGCTGAGGATTATGCTGAAGACTGCGTGTCTGTTCTGCAAGTCCGCAAACGGTGGAGAACTTTTGATGAGGATCGCACTGAAGTTCACGATAAAAAACGGCGTGGAAGACCGCCGGTTTCGGATGCGATTGTCCAGAAGATCAACAGTGAGCTGTTCAAAGATCGGAGGGTCACTGTCCATGAACTTGTTGAACGCATTCCTGAAGCTTCACACGCCACAACTGAAAGAACTTTAACAGAAACGTTGGGTTATCACAAGGTGTGTGCTCGGTGGGTCCCCCAGATGCTGACTGATGGACGCAAGGAGCAACGCCTAGAGTGTGCTCGCAAGTTTCTTCAACAATGTGAGGGGGGAGGCAACAAGGAGACGTTGTTGGACTCTGTCACCACGGGAGATAAATCGTGGGTGTTTCATTACACCCCCGAAACAAAACAACAATCTCTTCAGTGACATCACTCCAGTTCACCACCACTAAAGAAATTCAAACAAACGCAGTTGGCAGGATAGGTTATGGAAACTGTGTTTTGGGATCGAAAGGGGCTACTCCTCATCTATTTCATGCAACCTGGGACGACAATAAACTCAAGCAGTTATTGTGAAACATTGACCAAACTCCAGCGAGCAATCTAGAATCGCTGGAGAGGGCGACTAACGGAGGGAGTAGTGCTTCTTCACGACAACGCTTGATCCCATGTCGCTCGTCAAGCACAGGAGCTTTTGAATAAATCTGGGTGGACTGTTATGCCCCATCCCCCCGTACAGCCAAGACTTAGCCCCCAGTGATTGTCACCTCTTCTCCAAGTTAAAGGAACACATAGGTGGTAAACGTTTCAAGAGCGACGATGAAGTCTGAGCAGAGGTCACACACTTCCTCAATGGGTTGGTTGGAAACTTCTTCGACTTAGGAATACAAAAGCTGGAGCACCGCCTTCAAAAGTGTGTCGAAAACAATTGCAACTACATAGAAAATTGGACAAAAGTGTAAGCTTTTCAACAATGTATAAATTAAGAAAAATAAACAATGTTTTCTATTTGTAAAAAATATGGGAACCTTACTTTTGGTACAACCCTTGTATATTAACGCATAGTGCCTTTTGCAGTGTCCTTAACATCCTGCAGCGGAGATTTCTTATCTCCAACTTGTTGCAAATTTTCACGTGCAAGTGTCGTGGAATCTGAACATGTAGTTTTAATTTTAAAGGAATAAAATGAAGCTTTTTCTGTTCCTGGTTACACATGAAGCAAACTAGCTTAAAATTTTTTTCTTCAAAAGGCTATGTCTTGTCTCTGCAGCCGCAGCTTCCTAACTTAAAATATCAGTTTAAGTTAGAGAAATACTCTGTACCTGCTGATTACTTAATAGCAGACATTGTAGATCTCTAAGTCTTGTATTACATGTGTTTCTAAGTTTTTTCTCTAACATGAATATTTTTTACATTCTACTTGCATTTCCCAAAACATAATTCTGTATATTGCAAGTGAATCTAAATATGAGTAGGACATAATTTTTATGCTTTTGTTTGTTGTGTTTGGTAATACATTTTTGTCCGGATACATCTAAAGAATTTATTGTGATCAGTTTCCTACAGTTCCTAGTTTCTATACATAATTTGGAGTTCATTAGTTCTTGAATGCTTAGCCTTAAATCAAATTGCTAGGATTTTCTGAAAGTTTAAGCTTGTTGCATTAAATCATTTTTCAAAATTATTCAGAGAGTTTATATTTGGCGGGCTTTTCTCTGTGACAAGGAGGTATCACCATATGGTACTGATTGACTTGTATGTGTACTAATAATGTCGAAGCAGAGTGTCCTAAACTCAGACCAGCCAACCAAGTAATGAATGGAAATTTACGTTAAAATGTAGATCAGTTATGTGGAAGAGGAAAAGAACTGAAAGTACGGTTGTAATCGTGGGGCTTCTTGTGAAAGTGTTTTCCAATGTGAGAAATTATTTTCTTTAATTAAGGTTACAGCTACCCTTCGTAATCTGTTTGGTCTGTAAAATAGTTTTTCCTCTTCCAACGTCTTTTTAGTGTAGAGCGTAGTACTGATTAACATTGTCAAATGCCTTTGTAAAGACACACAAGACTTGATTCAAGAAAGGCTGAAATGCAAATTGATTTCCTACGGTTATGTTGTTTGGTATGAAATTTTGTATCTCTTGGGCAGAAAAAGTTTTCTAACATTGTCATACATACAGGGAGAAGGAATACGGGTCAGTAATTTCACAAAACAATTTCCCAAATTGTGCAATCACCGCTACACATTTCAAACAATCTGAAAGAACCGTTCATCTTGTAACTAATATGTTGTTAAGACAGTGGATGTGCTATTTTCGTAGAAACAGCTTTTATAACTTCATTTGATTTTCGTAATCCAAGCATTGCACTAATTTTTAATAAGTATTTTGTCGCTATTTATTTATAAGTAATGAAATATTCCTTCTCTTCCGACTTATACATGGAAACTTTACATTGATTAAGTAACGCTACACGCAATTGTTTTGTAAACTGACTTAATTCTGTGACTTTATTGACTTCTAACTATGACACTCTTTAATAGTGTCTCATATGACCTTGAAATTTTTGTGTAGTTTCTAGATGAATATCTGTTTGTCATTTCTTTTGCTACCTTCACAACAATTTAAATCTGGTTTTATAGGTAATAAAATGGGTACTTTTGTAACCTTACACTTCATTTTCTTTACACTAGATGTTTTATTCGTGTGGCACCTGCAAGCTCACACTTTCTCGTCCTTCGTTCCTCACAGTTGGATTAGATAAATATATTTAAACCAGTTTGCAAACTCCAGCTCTGAAAGTCTCCTCAAATTAGAGAATGGATACTTCATAACAGGGTAAAAAGTGCGCTTATAGAGATCGACACCTTACTAAATTTGTCAATTTATTTTCATGTATCAATCAATAAAATATACTTTCTCAAATTATTCAAATGTTTAAAAAATGGAACACGTACTACCTCTGGCATTTCAGTCATTTCAGTATTACTGATACGCAATAACGCATACATCTTACCTAGACAGTAGCCAGAGCTAGAGAGAGTGCATATCGGAATGTCGCTATATGCAGCCGCTTCGCACTGTTACATAACAGAGACAGTGTAACTGGATCTAATAAAGCAGATTGACGATCAATAATAACAAACTCTAAATTTAATTATCTTGTCAGATATTGAAATATTGCAGCCCCAAAGTTTTTCCAGTCTCCAAATAACAACTCCAGTGCTAACATGAAACTGCTATAGATAGATAATTAGTCTATTATAATAGTGCATACATATTTTAGCTTACTACAACTCGAGTGGACGAATCAAAATTGGTGTTTCTCTACTCTCTTGTTATCCAAAGCTAGAAACTATCAGAATAGCGCATAGCACAAAAACTATAAACAGCAGCACTTACATTAAACTCAACTACAAGTAAGAAGCGAACTAATTAAGAAAAGGACAATTGACCCCAAGTAAGACCAACAATGTACAATGTTGGTCTTTTCTAAAACTGGTTTACGCGATAACCGATAGTGCTATCGATATTTTGTTACCTTAAATCTATCGATGGCCATGTTGACTGTAGATAGTACGCACCCTCTCGTCAAACGATTGCAAACAAATTGTAACGGGCAGCGAAAAAATTTCCGTTCGAAGGCCAAACGGAATCGGTATGCCATTAATGCAAAATCGCTGTGAATACTGAGCAATGATCCCATCGATGCTCCAGGTTGAAGATACTCGTTTGGTGAAACACCCTGCCCTGCTGCGTGAAGACTTGTGTAACTGATTGCTGCGCTTTCTCGTCCGACAACACTCGTCGATCCTTCAAGGCATTTTTTAAGGGATCAAAGGCGTGATAACAGCTTGGGCAGAGATCAGGATCGTGCACTGGGAGCTCGAGTGTCTCCCACTTGAGTGGGCGTAACTTCTGCGACACGACATTTGTGATATGGGGACGCTCGTTATCATGAAGCAGTAGCACCCCACACTATTCCTCCACGGTGGTTTTTGACAGACATGCTGTTCCATACGCATTCTTCATTTTTGAATGGATGCCAAGAAAAGAATTACGTTGTTCCTGTATAACCGCATTTCGTAATAAAGTTGCTATAGCTCACGTTTCCGCATTTACCACACAGACCTTGGACAGCCACGAATGCCACAGTATGCCCTTGCTACAGGGTGTTGGGAAATTCCCGTTACAACCTCGTAGGCCTTGTAGAGGAGAGTGAGTGCACAATATTTTGAACAGGAATCCATGTCCGGAAACGTACCGTTTCAGTTCTACGACGGTTTCAGTTAAGATGTTTAACGCATCCACTTCCGCTTGACAAATTAAATCAGACGCGACACGGTACTATTACCACGTAACAATTCTAAAGCAAACATAACAATCATCCGTCGATCACTTAAGCACATTTAACACTGTAGCCACAGAGGTAGATCTGCTGGCACGGGGTTCTGGCCGCTGCACTAGAAGTTGAAGAGACACCAAGTGGGATGGAGAGTGTGTACCAGAACATGCTTCGTAAGTATAATGTCTGTAACAACGTTGGTGATCGCCACATCGAGCCGTTGTTATAATGCATCAGTACTGTTCTGTACGCACAGTATTCTAGGTATTTTTTATTTGAGAATAATGTAAACTCGTCATGTTTACGTTCTAATACAAACAAATGTGCTTAAGTGATAAATTAATGTTTCGTTATGTTTTCTTTCGAATTGTTTCCTACTGACTATTGTACGTCACAACTAATTCAATTTCTCATGCATAAGTGGACGAATTTAACACCTGAATTGAAACCGTCGTAGAAGAGAAACGGTAAATTGATTCCTATTCAGAATATTTTGTTCTCATTCATCTGTACAAATCCTAGGAGTTTGTAACGGGAATTTCCGTACACTTAGCATACCCGCTCCGGAACAGCACGAAGTTTCAAATGCGCTGCAGCAACGTCTTCAAACGGAAACTTAGTTATCGCCACTCATATCCTTCAATTTGAATACTTGGAAACACGTCGTCTATAATTTCGTTTAGGTAATAGTGAGGGGGAGGGGGGGGCAGATCCCGATCCAATCGACCACCCCCCGCCCCCCTTCCAACCTTTGGCTATGTCTTTGGTACCACGTTCGAAGTCGTTGAGTTCCGCGGAGCGCCCCATTCTGCTCTCTGACGATGTCTTATGATTACTGACGTGGCTGATATCGAGTACCTGCCACTAAGTGGGAGCACAATACACTAAATATGAAAAACGTATGTTTTTGGGTGTGTCCGGAGACTTTTGATCACTTAGTGTAAGTGGCAGGTCTGACGACAGACCACCGTGCTGGTGGTGGTGCAAGTGTTCCAGGGCACACTGTTCAGCACACATCGTTGAGCGTAAGGCACCGCAGCAGATCACCACCACATGTTCCCATGTTGATCCAAAGACATCATCGATTTCCATTGCGTGTGGGGTAGTCGAGATTGATCCATGCATGAATCAATGGAGACGTGTCGCTGGGTCAATCAGTCACTTTCCTTGATACACGACGTAGAGACGCGCGTCCGCTTTCGCTGTTATACAGATCTTCTCGATGAACGCTTCACTCTAGTACAAGGACGTTTTGGGGAACGATGCTAGCAGTGACGTTTTCAATGCATCCGTCCCGACACTTTTAATAAAATACTTCTGGATATTTCTAAAATAATTATAAATCAAAGCTGACGGTTTCGATCGTCTTTGCAGCTAATGATGTTTGCGAAGCCATCAGTAAGAGCAACATCTAATTGGAAGGAAATAACATTGAAAAGTTTCCTTACATAGAATAACGTGGGTAACAAACGAAGATGCTATAGGTATTAATTTTGTTATATAAAAGACATATTTACAACATGTCTTCTTACTGAAAAGCAGACTGCTCCTTCTGTGTGAAAATTATCAGTAACCTGTAGTTTACGTATTGTATAATGTATTGATTACAGTCTCGCTCTACGTGGAAGTAAACTCCAATATACTTAGCTTGTAACTGATAGTATTTCCGATCCCTTTGTTTTCACTTACTAATTATTGATGAGTAGTGGAGTAACAACGTAACAGGTAAACTAGAACATATAGCGCTGAGAAAGCGTTCTCGATTGTGACAATTTTGGATTATTAAAGATTATTTGTTCTTGGGTATATATACCTTGGAAATATTTCACATTTGGAAAAAAAACTTACGTTTCCGGAGTGATTTCAGTAAAAGACTGCTGCACAAAAAAGTGAATGCCGTCACTTAAAATGGAATAAGAAAATATATTAAACTTCTACTACAGGCCTCGCTAGAGGCGAAAGTCTGAAAAGTGTAACAAGTAGGAAGTGATGAGGATTATTCGCTAGGTATGTTACTGAGGCTGTTGTTGTTGTTGTTGTGGTCTTCAGTCTTGAGACTGGTTTGATGCTGCTCTCCATGCTACTCTATCCTGTGCAAGCTTCTTCATCTCCCAGTACTTACTGGAATCTACATCCTTCTGAATCTGCTTAGTGTATTCATCTCTTGGTCTCCCTCTACCATTTTTACCCTCCACGCTGCCCTCCAGTACCAAATTGGTGATCCCTTGATGCCTCAGAACATGCCCTACCAACCGGTCCCTTCTTCTTGTCAAGTTGTACCACAAACTCCTCTTCTCCCCTATTCTGTTCAATACCTCCTCATTAGTTACATGATCTACCCATCTAATCTTCAGCATTCTTCTGTAGCACCACATTTCGAAAGCTTTTATTCTCTTCTTGTCCGAACTATTTATCGTCCATGTTTCACTTCCATACATGGCTACACTCCATACAAATACTTTCAGAAACGACTTCCTGACACTTAAATCTATACTCGATGTTAACAAATTCCTCTTCTTCAGGAACGCTTTCCTTGCCATTGTCAGTCTACATTTTATATCCTCTCTACTTCGACCATCGTCAGTTATTCTGCTCCCAAAATAGCAAAACTCCTTTACTACTTTAAGTGCCTCATTTCCTAATCTAATTCCCTCAGCATCACCTGACTTAATTCGACTACATTCCATTATCCTCGTTTTTTTGTTTTTGTTGATGTTCATCTTATAGCCTCCTTTCAAGACACTGTCCATTCCGTTCAACTGCTCTTCCAAGTCCTTTGCTGTCTCTGACAGAATTACTATGTCATCGGCGAACCTGAGGCTATGTCCAGAAATTTCACCCTGTACAGAAATATTCATTCATTTCAGTGTACACTTTAAGTGAGTTGTAAGTTTTTCATTGGTGTATTTATTTATCTAGAATACAGAACACAGAAATAAACACACCGTCACTTAACACTTTCACATTAAGATGTTTGCAGTCCAAAAACTCTTAACAACTAAGATAAATTTATTTCCATTAAGAGTCTTTTGATCGTAAATATCTTAGCAGTTATAAAATGTAGGCAGTAAATACCTGAACGTGAAGTTGTTAAGCAGTGTTATGTTCATTAATGCGTTCTGTGTGCCAGGGACAGAAATTTCGAGCAAAAATGTAAGTAAAAACATCAGTGAAATGATTTAAACATAGAACTCCCTCAAGGTATACAATGAAATGAATGAATATATCTGTACAGGGTAACATTTTGGTACCTAACTTCACTGGCACACCCAGCAAATAATTCTCATCACACTTTACATTAATATATAGTCATGGAAAAAGTAATCACTCAGCTTTGCTGATGTAGGATAACTTTATTTATTGAAAATGAAGATCACTATTGGAGATTTTAATTGGTAAACTAACAGTATGATATTTCCTTCTTAATGTGTATGTACAAAAGATAAACTAAATTAATCTTCTGCAAAGAGTACATGAAAATTTTGTACCAGTTGGCTTCACATAGCGGGGAAAAAAGTGTTGATACATATAAATAAAATTACAGTGTACATAAATATAATGATAGTGTTAATATTTTGTAGGCAATTTTCATCTATGTATCACTTCTGTTAACTTCTTTGGCATGGAATGAACCAGGGTTTTGGTAGTCTTTGAGATCACGTTTTGCCATCCTTATTATAGACATTGTTTTAGATCAGTCCTATTTCGTATTTCCTGATTCTGACCATTATTTCAAGTGTACTCCAAAGATATACAGTTGGATTAAGGTCTGCTCTCTGTGCTGTAGACCTGAGAAAGTGGGGAGTATGGTACAACAACCACAGACGAGCAATTTTCGCTGTATGCTTAGGATTATTGTCTTGTTGAAAGTAGGAATTTTGTTCTTAAATCCAAGTTATCAACACTTATCTTGCAAGTGTTCCTTTAGGATATTTGAATACTGATAGCTATCCGTGTTACCTTAAAAAATAAAAAAAATGAGAAATATAAAATTAATTTCTCCAACAGCAGATGAGCCATGCATCCGTATACCACATTTCCTCCACCACCGCTCTTCACTGTAGGTTGGAAGTGTTTGGGTTTCAGCTCAGTATTTGGTCGTCTCCACACCAAGGTTATGCCATCATTTACAAATATACCAGATTTACTTTCATCTGTGAACAGTAGCTTCTCTCAGAAAACGTTGTTCTTGTTTACATCCTCTCGAGAAAATTAAAAGAGTCAATTTCTCGTTCTTCTTGCTGATGTATGATGGTGTTATAGGTACCCTAGCTCCATAACCTGTACTACTTTAAATACAGCGAACACCACCTTGGTGTGATTTTTTTCAGGAATTGATCATTAACATACACAGCCAATGCTCAAGCTGTCAATTTAGTATCTTTTTTGGCCCATCTTTTTAAGATATTTCTTTCTCTTTGCGTTAGCTTCTGTTGTAGACCTCATCTTTCGTTATTAATGAAACATTTTCCGTCCCTAAATCGCGATGTTTTGGGCTGCACAGTTGCCCGCCTTCTGCCAATAGTATGAGCTACTTCTAAAAATGATTGCCCCTTTTCATATTGGGAGGTAGTTATTTGCCTGTCCTCTACAGCTGTATCCTTCCCTTTGCGACCTGTTTTGCTGTGCAATGGCATTCACCGCGTAACAGAACCAACATGCACGAGGTGCAGCTTGCCACTAAAGTCATTCCTTGCTGCATGCGGTACGTTGGCCGTTTATATGTTTACGTTTCTAGTACTGTACGAATACTTTTTCCCCACTGTGTGAAGCAAGCTGGTACAGAATTTTTATTCACTTTTTGCAGAAGACTAATATAGTTGAGCCTTTTGTGGGTACAGATTAGGAAGGAAATCCTACACTACTGTTGTTGTTGTTGTGGTCTTCAGTCCTGAGACTGGTTTGATGCAGCTCTCCATGCTACTCTATCCTGTGCAAGCTTCTTCATCTCCCACTACCTACTGCAGCCTACATCCTTCTGAATCTGCTTTGTGTATTCATCTCTTCGTCTCCCTCTACCATTTTTACCCTCCACGCTGCCCTCCAGTACCAAATTGGTGATCCCTTGATGCCTCAGAACATGCCCTACCAACCGATCCCTTCTTCTAGTCAAGTTGTGTCACAAACTCCTCTTCTCCCCAATTCTATTCAATGCCTCCTCATTAGTTATGTGATCTACCCATCTAATCTTCAGCATTCTTCTGTAGCACTACATATCAAAAGCTTCTATTCTCTTCTTGTCTAAACTATTTATCGTCCATGTTTCACTTCCATACATGGTTACACTCCATACAAATACTTTCAGAAACGACTTCCTGACGTTTAAATCTATACTCGATGTCAACAAATTTCTCTTCTTCAGAAACGCTTTCCTTGCAATTGCCAGTCTACATTTTATATCCTATCTACTTGACCATCATCAGTTATTTTGCTCCCCAAATAGCAAAACTCATTTACCACTTTAAGCGTCTCATTCCCTAATCTAATCACCCGATTTAATTCAACTACATTCCATTATCCTTGTTTTGCTTTTGTTGATGTTCATCTTATATCGTCCTTTCAAGACAATGTTCATCCCGTTCAGCTGCTCTTCGAGGTCCTTTGCTGTCTCTGACAGAATTACAATGTCATCGGCGAACCTCAAAGTTTGTATTTCTTCTCCATGGATTTTAATTCCTACTCCAAATTTTTCTTTTGTTTCCTTTACTGCTTGCTCAATATACAGATTTTATAACACCGGGGAGATGCTACAACCCTGTCTCACTCCCTTCCCAACCACTGCTTCCCTTTCATACCCCTCGACTCTTGTAACTGCCATCTGCTTTCTGTACAAATTGTAAATACCCTTTCGCTCCCTGTATTTTACCCCTGCCACCTTCAGAATTTGAAAGAGAGTATTCCAGTCAACATTGTCAAAAGCTTTCTCTAAGCCTACAAATGCTAAAAACGAAGGTTTGCCTTTCCTTAATCTTTCTTCTAAGATAAATCGTAGGGTCAGTATTGCCTGACATGTTCCAACATTTCTACAGAATCCAAACTGATCTTCCCCGAGGTTGGCTTCTACCAGTTTTTCCATTGGTCTGTACCAAATGACATCTCTGTGATCTTTAGCTCTAATAAATAAAGTTATTCCGCATGAAACACGGTATGTGAATACTTTCTTCCATGACTGTGCCTGTAAGTGTAAAGCACTTGATATTAGTATGTTTCTGAAGTGAGTCGTATGAATAAATACTAGTAAACAGTGGCTGAGGCGGCCGTTGTGACAGAGAGGTTCTAGGTGCTTCAGTCTGGAACCGCGCTGCTGCTACGGTCGCAGGTTCGAATCCTGCCTCGGGCATGGATATATGTGATGTCCTTAGGTTAGTTAGGTTTAAGTAGTTCGAAAAGTCTAGGGGACTGATGACCTCAGATGTTAAGTCCCATAGAGCTTAGGGCCATTTAAATCATTTTTGAAACCGTGGCTGAAGCAGTAAGAATTATCTCATAAGAAACTTCCTGGCAGATTAAAACTGTGTGCCCGACCGAGACTCGAACTCGAGACCTTTGCCTTTCGCGGGCAAGTGCTCTACCATCTGAGCTACCGAAGCACGACTCACGCCAGGTTCTCACAGCTTTACTTCTGCCAGTTTCTCGTCTCCTACCTTCCAAACTTTACAGAAGCTCTCCTGCGGACCTTGCAGACGAGATACTGGCAGAAGTAAAGCTGTGAGGACCGGGCGTGAGTCGTGCTTCCGTAGTTCAGATGGTAGAGCACTTGCCCGCGAAAGGCAAAGGTCCCGAGTTCGAGTCTCAGTCGGGCACACAGTTTTAATCTGCCAGGAAGTTTCATATCAGCGCACACTCTGCTGCAGAGTGAAAATCTCATTCTGGATCTCATAAGAAGTTTAACTCGGTTGTGGGCCTTACTGTAGAAAACACTACTTCCTTGTTACAACCAAGCAGCGTAACATTATCGGGTGCTCGGGAAAGCCGACTGACGCTCAGGCAGAAACAGACGGCAAAGCGGCCGCCGGTGTAGCATGCGAGAGCGTCGAGCGTCGGCAATCGATGATAGCCACTCGAGAGAAGGAGTGGCCACTGGCCGCCGATGGTGGTGCAGATAGCCGCCCCGCGACCGGGGATTAATATTAATGAGCGCGGCCGGCGGGAGGGGGGGGGGGCGGTCGAAGCGAGGGGTGGGCGGAGTGCGGGACGAGGGGGCAGACGCGGCGCCACGTCGCGGCTCGTGTGAACAGGCCATAACGGCCGCCAGATAGCGCCTTATCCGCCGCGCCGCGCTTCCGGCCAGTAATTGCGGCACCGCAAACACCGGCAAAAATTACCTGCCCGCCACCCGCCACCAACAGGCGGGCCGTCCTGTCCGAGGACTCGGCTGTGCCGAAACTAAGCTTTCATGCTTCGAAAACGCATCTCGGAAATCTCCGCGTCGTAAGACCCGTTTTACACGGTGCAGGAAGAAGTAAACGAGAGACCAGATATCGCCGTTGAGTACTATAGCTGGCATGTAAACAGGCTACGAAGCACGCACACTCTTCTGCCGCCGTTGTTGTGAGCCACAACACAGGTCCTGCTCCTCTGTGTCAGCTACGTTCAGCTCAGCTGTTCTGGAACTTCATGTCGAGAAAATTTCCTGGAAAGGATGGTGCCCGCAATGTCAGACGTACGTTAGACTTTTCACTGATTATAAGCCATTCGGCTGGTCCCGGCGGAGGTTCGAGTCCTCCCTCTTTTTTTTTTTATTCCGCAAAAACAGTAACAAAAATGGCTGCAATGAAATGACGTAAATAAAGTGGCAGATAATTGCAGTCATAAATTTCAGCATTCAAAGAATGAGTCTTTAGCAGTAACACAATTTAGCACCTTCACTGTCACCTTCAACTGGTGGCAGTTCAGCATGCACATTTTCTTATTCTGCAGCCAGAGGTTCGTCATCATCATTTCCCATACCCAAATTAATCATTCAGTAAATCCTTGATGTGTGTTCCTTCCAGGGTAAATTACGTGGGAAGAAGAGCAGTCCCGAACAGCGACATCGCAAAATCTTTCATTGCCTTGTTACTTTTTGTCAGTTCCCACCTTCTAAACGCATCCTTAGGGAGTTCAAGATCTTCCTTTATATCAGACACCAGATGTTTGTCCCCATATTCTTGTATCTGCTGTACTACTGATTCATTTTTCATGTGTGACTTGCAAGTGAGGTTAGGGTCGGGAACGTGAACCAACCCAACCCTCTCTACTAGGAATCCAGTTCCTAACCTATACCCATTCTGTTGAAGACAATTTGGAGCATGTTACCATATTTCTTATTGTGATTCTGATATGTAAGTATCTTCTCGAATTCATTTTCCATATACATCTTGTATTCAATATGTTCATCGCTCCCAATATTGTTAAAAACCTAACTTGTGGGCATGGGTGTGTGTGTTTGTTCTTAGGATAATTTAGGTTAAGTAGTGCGTAAGCTTAGGGACTGATGACCATAGCAGTTAAGTCCCATAAGATTTCACACACATTTTTATAAGCCATTCGTCTATACCGCCAATCTCCTGAGGTGATAAAAGTCATGGGACAGCAATAGGCATAGTGAATTGTCAGAAGTGTCTGCCCAGATCTCATTTCGCCACATTTCGTGTAAGTGCATGTGAGGTGAAGTAGTGAGCGGAAATTTATGAAAAACAGTGAAAGCAATACACTAAATAATAGCTGATTGAGACACCAACCAGGAACACGAAACAAGACGGAAAATTTTGCAGATGACATGCTGTCAAAAAAAAGCGACGAAAATGAGCACTAAAATCGATGGACAATAATACAGTTCAATTAGCGATGTAATTTTGATGATGATGATGATGATGAGGTCCCATACTACGAGGAGCGTAGGGGACTATGCGGAAGACCCGCACCGCTGGACTAGGCAAGATCCTAGTGCAGGTGGTTTACCACTGCCTTCCTTTTTAAGAAACAAAAATTTAACTAACAGAAGATGAAACATTGGTGTCGAAACACGTCTGGGAAATATAAAAATAAACTAATTGTGTTTGCATAAGGCTGATTTCCAAAACAACCCAGGCACATAAAAGGGTATAAGAAGGCAGTGCGTTGGTGGAGCTGTCTTTTGTACTCAAGTGATCCACCCGAAAAGGTTAACGACGCTTTATGGCCTCACGGCGGGAGTAAACAGACGGAATGGTAGCTGGAGATAGACGCATGAGAGATTCCATTTGGGAAATCTTAAGGGGATTCAATATTCCGAGATCCACAGGGTCAAGATTGTGCCGAAAATACCAAATTTGAAGCATTACCTCCCGCCACGGACAATGCAGTTCCCGAGAGCCTTCTCTTAACGACCGTGAGCACCGTCATTTGCGTACAGTTGTAAGTGCTAACAGACAATCAGCTGTGTGTGAAATAACAGCAGAAATAAATATGGGACGTACGACGTACGCATGCGTTAGGACAGTGCGGCTAAATTTGGCGTTAAATAGGCGAGTGCCTTTGCTAATGGCACCACTTAGCCTGCAGCGCCTTTCCTACGCTCCTGACCATATCGGTTGGACCTTAGACGACTGGACAAACGTGGCCTGCTCAAAAATGGTTCTGAGCACCATGCGACTTAACTTCTGAGGTTATCAGTCGCCGAGAACTTAGAATTACTTAAACCTAGCTAACCTAATGACATCATACACATACATGCCCGAGGCAGGATTCGAACCTGGGACCGTAGCAGTCGCGCCGTTCCAAACTGTAGCGCCTAGAATGGCCTGCTCAGATGAGTTCCGATTTCAGTTGGTAAGACCTGATGATAGGGTTCGAGTACGATACAGACCCAACGGAGCCATGGACACAAGTTGTCAACAAGTCACTGTGCTGGCTGGAGGTGGCTCCATAGTGGTGTGGACTGTGTTTGCATGGGATGGACTTGGTCTTCTGGTCCAACTGAATCGATCACTGACGGGAAATGGTTATGTTCGGCTACTTGGAAGAAATTTGCAGCCATTCATGGGCATCATATTCCTAAACAACGATGCGATTTTGATTGATGTCAATGCGCTATGTCACCGGACCACAGCTGTTCGCTATTGGTTTGAAATACACTATGGATAATTTGAGCGATCGGTGTAACGTCCCCTTTGAAAAATTAAGAATGACAGTGCTGGAAAAACTCTTACTTTATTGATACAGAGACAGCTGAGTGAAACTAAACGTACTCAGACAGTTTTCTCCTTACTTATTCTCATCATCACTAAACTGACACACGATATTTTAGCGCAACGCAATCTGACTTTCAATAATCCCGACAAAAGAATGGCCGTGACTAACAATAACCTATACCTTTCATGAATCACTTACCTCATAAAAATCTTCGTTACTCGAACTACTGCCAGCTAAATAAAAGATTGTAGCTACTGAAGGCACTAACTACTGATAGACATAGTTAGCAAATGAAAGGTTTTGATAGAGAAAAATACAATGTATTTACCTTAATAATGTTCAAAAGTCGTCATCATATATATCTATCAATTAATGACATTCATCTTTTCAAATTTCCTTTTTCTGGCGGACACACGTCCAGATCGTCCGCTTATAGTAACCTCTCAAAACACTGACATCTCTCTCTCCACATCCACCACTGCTGGCGGCTCACTTCCAACTGCACAACGCTATACGGTGTTCACATCCAACTGCCAAACACCACACAAGCTAATATTCCAAAAATAAGTCCAACCAGCCACAGACTGCACAGAATGCAGTCAGAGATTATCATACAGAGCACTACGTGGCGTTACCAACATTCTCTTCTGGCCATTAAAATTGCTACACCACGAAGATGGCGTGCTACAGACGCGAAATTTAACCGACAGGAAGAAGATGCTGTGATATGCAAATGATTAGCTTTTCAGAGCATTCACACAAGCTTGGCGCCGGTGGCGACACCTACAACATGTTGACATGAGGAGCGTTTCCAACCGATTTCTCATACACAAACAGCAGTTGACCGGCATTGCCTGGTGAAACGTTGTGATGCCTCGTGTAAGGAGGAGAAAAGCGTACCATCAGGTTTCCGATAAAGATCGGATTGTAGCCTATCGCGGTTGCGGTTTATCAAAAATGGTTCAAATGGCCACTGCCAACAGCTGGAAATGGCTCTGAGCACTATGGGACTCAACATCTGAGGTCAGCCGGCCCCTAGAACTTAGACTACTTAAACCTAACTAACCTAAGTACATCACACACATCCATGCCCGAGGCAGGATTCGAACCTGCGACCGTAGCGGTCACGCGGATCCACACTGTAGCGCTTAGAACCGTTCTGTCACACCGGCCGGTTGCGGTTTATCGTATCGCGACATTGCTGCTCGCGTTGGTCGGTGGGTTCCGGAGGGTAATACGTAACGGCGTGCTGGGCCCCAAAGGCATCTTAACCGCATCGTGCAGGCAGGTCTCGATCCCTGAGTCAACAGATGACGTTTGCAAGACAACAACCATCTGCACGAACAGTTCGACGACGTTTGCAGCAGCATGGACTATCAGCTCGGAGACCATGGCTGCGGTTACACTTGACGCTGCATCACAGACAGGAGCGCTTGCGATGGTGTACTCAACGACGAACCTGGGTGCGCGAACGGCAAAACGTCATTTTTTCGGATGAATCCAAGTTCTGTTTACAGCATCATGATTGTCGCATCCGTGTTTGGCGACATCGCGGTGAACGCACATTGGAAGCGTGTATGCGTCATCGCCATACTGGCGTATCACCCGGCGTGATGGTATGGGGTGCCATTGGTTACGCGTCTCGGTCACCCCTTGTTCGCATGGACGTTACATTTCAGATGGGTTACGACCCGTGGCTCTACCCTTCATTCGATCCCTGCGAAACCCTAAATTTCAGCAGGATGATGCATGACCGCATGTTGCAGGTGCTGTACGGGCCTTTCTGAATTCAAAAAATGTTAGACTGATGCCCTTGGCAGGTTATTCTCCAGTTCTCTCACCAATTGAAAACATCTGGTCAATGGTGTCCGAGCAACTGGCTCGTCACAATACGCCAGTCACTACTCTTGATGAACTGTGGTATCGTGTTGAAGCTGCATGAACAGCTGTACCTGTACACGCCATTCAAGCTCTGTTTGGCTCAATGCCCAGGCGTATCAAGGCCGTTATTACGTCCAGAGGTGGTTGTTCTGGCTACTGATTTCTCAGGATCTATGCACCCAAATTGCGTGAAAATGTAATCACATATCAGTTCTAGTATAATATATTTGTCCAATGAATACCCATTTATCATCTGCATTTCTTCTTGGTGTAGCAATTTTAATGGCTATTAGTGTAAAAACCTAAACAGCCTACTTACAATGGTTTGGCCACCCAAATCGCCCGCACATGAATCCCATCGAACATTTATCGGACACAGTCGAGAGATCAGTTCGTGCACAAAATCCTGCACCGGCAACACTTTCGCAATTATGGACGGCTGTATAGGCAGCATGGCTCAATATTCTTTCAAGGAACTTCCAATGGCTTATTGCGCCCATGGCACGTGGAGTTGCTGCACTACGCTGTTCGAATATATTTAGGAGGTATCTCAAGACTTTTGTCACCTCAGTGTATGACGACAATAAACGTGAGAAGCGTGGCCGCCGCACATTAAACACGTGGCTGTGGGCTGGTGTACGCGCACGTAAAGCTGAGGTTCTGTACCTCGGGTTCACGTGCGACTGTGACCACTCCGCAGCCTGGTGTTTAGTGTGCGGTTGTCACGCATCTCACGCTTATTGTACACCTGAAGATGGACTTATAATCGTCCGAAACCGGACGCGACTGAACCAGTAAAACTATTAACTGAATTTACTACCTGAATCTTCTATGACGGTCAGTTGCGGATGTTCTTTAAAGCAAATCTTGTATCGGCAATAGTTTATGATTTACGATATTTCCCATTTGTTGTTCCGTCTCAGTTGGACATCTTTGAATAGGTTACATATTTCTGACCCTCTGGATCATCTTCAGATCTACGTTATAGCGTCAGCAACCTGTCTTGTCGATTCAGAAGCACATATGATCTCTGCTCAGCTTTGATACGATGCGCTCGGCCGGCCGCGGTGGCCGTGCGGTTCTGGCGCTGCAGTCCTGAACAGCGGGACTGCTACGGTCGCAGGTTCGAATCCTGCCTCGGGCATGGGTGTGTGTGATGTCCTTAGGTTAGTTAGGTTTAAGTAGTTCTAAGTTCTAGGGGACTGATGACCTCAGAAGTTAAGTCCCATAGTGCTCAGAGCCATTTATGCGCTCGGCTCTGATATGTGCTACTAAGTAGTCAAAGCACTTTGCTGAGGCATATGCATAGATCTGCAGGGGATCCAGAGGGACCGAACATGTAATCTAATTAAAAATGTCCAACTGAGATGGAACAATAAATGAGAGTTATCGTAAATATCAGTACAATTGCTGAATCTCTCAAGACGATTCTGTCGGCTATAATGATAACAGTTTATCGCTATAGGTGAAACGTATATCCGGCAAGTATCCGGTATCAGGCCCAATTTTACTATTTGGCCAGATACTGGATAGTAAGTGAATACCCAGTGGATACCAGATTTTCAATAAGTTATGAAAATTTCGTAAAATCGACCTTACTTAATAGAAAATTAAACACAAATGAATTCACTAGATCTTCAAATCAGAAAACCGTTTATTACACGTTTTACCAAAAAATAAACAAAATATATAAATAAATAAATAAAATACAGAAATAGTAGTGAAGTAGAGACACATTATAGTGAATCGAAATGGAAATGAGCGTTTGGTGTCATTGGCCGAGAGGCCTATTACGGAGCAGGTGCAGCCACCTTGCAGGTCTTCTTACATTCAAAGCCACATTGGGCAACCTGCACGTCGGATTGGGATGAAATGATGATGGAGACAATACAACACCCAGTCCCTGAGCGGAGAAAATCCCCGACCCAGCCAGGAATCGAACCCGGGCCCGTAGGACGGCAATCCGTCACGCTGACCACGCTGCTATCGGGGCGGACATTATAGTGAATGAATACCAGTTTCTCTGTGTTAAGAAGTGATAAGCGAATTCCTTTTTTTTTAAAAAAAAAAAAAAAAAGAACTAGACCAGCTTCAGAGAAGAGTGTTCCCCATATATACAGCTACAATGTGCGGAAAGTTAAATTCTGGAAAATTTTGTCAAATTCGGCCACTGACCGCCAGATCACGATTGCGATCGATTCGAACAGTCTCCAAATAACAGTCAATCTCGCTTGCATTCGCGTTTGTTTCTTGGTCGTCACGCTATTACTACTTTCGTTGGGCGTCTCGTTAAAGCCATCTCAAAGTACGTCATGAGATTTGTGGGTCAACGATGATACAGTCTCGCCTCCTCTGCTTTTCTTAGCAAGCACTGGATACGAACTGCTGTTGTTGGAACATTCTTCGCAAAATTCCGATAGGACCCTCTGTCGAGATCTGTCAGCTCAACATCCCCCAAGTAGATTGTCTTCAGTCTTGAGTCCTGAATGGTTGCAGTCAAGCAATCTGGAGCTTCATATAACTAGCTGAAACGACTTTTTAAATCAGTTTACAGCGAGGGTCTCATGTGTGGTAAGTCAGGGGTTCTTTATGCTCTGACCTATACGTTGTAATAAGCCTCGTGGAATCGTTCGGCGGAAAATCCGGGCGTCGTATATCAGTCTGTCTGCCGTCTGGTTGGATGGAAGTCCAATATCCGACCCACAACTACACGTTTTATCTCGTTATTACATACCAACAAAGAGAAAAGCTGGCATAAAAGAAAGTACTATTGTCATTAATGAAATTCGCCAGCAACGCTGTTTCATAAACTAACATCGATGGATGGTCGTAAGAAAGCACAGTAAATCTTTGGCAACATATCGAATTGGTGTGTTGAATAACAGCTTTCTTTAAATCTAAATAAGGTGAGGTGTACCCACTGCGGGCCATCAGAGGGTAGTTGTCCGAGCATAAAAGTACAATCAACTTCACAAACTGACCTGGCATCCCGCGTCGCCACACAGACACATCACACCATGACGGCATTCGCCTTTAGTGGTTTACAAAATGGTTCAAATGGCTCTGAGCACTATGGGACTTAACATCTGTGGTCATCAGTCCGCTAGAACGTAGAACTACACTCCTGGAAATTGAAATAAGAACACCGTGAATTCATTGTCCCAGAAAGGGGAAACTTTATTGACACATTCCTGGGGTCAGATACATCACATGATCACACTGACAGAACCACAGGCACATAGGCACAGGCAACAGAGCATGCACAATGTCGGCACTAGTACAGTGTATATCCACCTTTCGCAGCAATGCAGGCTGCTATTCTCCCATGGAGACGATCGTAGAGATGCTGGATGTAGTCCTGTGGAACGGCTTGCCATGCCATTTCCACCTGGCGCCTCAGTTGGACCAGCGTTCGTGCCGGACGTGCAGACCGCGTGAGACGACGCTTCATCCAGTCCCAAACATGCTCAATGGGGGACAGATCCGGAGATCTTGCTGGCCAGGGTAGTTGACTTACACCTTCTAGAGCACGTTGGGTGGCACGGGATACATGCGGACGTGCATTGTCCTGTTGGAACAGCAAGTTCCCTTGCCGGTCTAGGAATGGTAGAACGATGGGTTCGATGACGGTTTGGATGTACCGTGCACTATTCAGTGTCCCCTCGACGATCACCAGTGGTGTACGGCCAGTGTAGGAGATCGCTCCCTACACCATGATGCCGTGTGTTGGCCCTGTGTGCCTCGGTCGTATGCAGTCCTGATTGTGGCGCTCACCTGCACGGCGCCAAACACGCATACGACCATCATTGGCACCAAGGCAGAAGCGACTCTCATCGCTGAAGACGACACGTCTCCATTCGTCCCTCCATTCACACCTGTCGCGACACCACTGGAGGCGGGCTGCACGATGTTGGGGCGTGAGCAGAAGACGGCCTAACGGTGTGCGGGACCGTAGCCCAGCTTCATGGAGACGGTTGCGAATGGTCCTCGCCGATACCCCAGGAGCAACAGTGTCCCTAATTTGCTGGGAAGTGGCGGTGCGGTCCCCTACGGCACTGCGTCGGATCCTACGGTCTTGGCGTGCATCCGTGCGTTGCTGCGGTCCGGTCCCAGGTCGACGGGCACGTGCACCTTCCGCTGACCACTGGCGACAACATCGATGTACTGTGGAGACCTCACGCCCCACGTGTTGAGCAATTCGGCGGTACGTCCACCCGGCCTCCCGCATGCCCACTATACGCCCTCGCTCAAAGTCCGTCAACTGCACATACGGTTCACGTCCACGCTGTCGCGGCATGCTACCAGTGTTGAAGACTGCGATGGAGCTCCGTATGCCACGGCAAACTGGCTGACACTGACGGCGGCGGTGCACAAATGCTGCGCAGCCAGCGCCATTCGACGGCCAACACCGCGGTTCCTGGTGTGTCCGCTGTGCCGTGCGTGTGATCATTGCTTTTACAGCCCTCTCGCAGTGTCCGGAGCAAGTATGGTGGGTCTGACACACCGGTGTCAATGTGTGCTTTTTCCCATTTCCAGGAGTGTACTTAAACCTAACTAACCTAAGGACATCACACAACACCCAGTCATTAGGAGGCAGAGAAAATCCCTGACCCCGCCGGGAATAGTGGTTTACAGAACTCAGGCAAAACATAAGTCAGAGTGATCGTATGGAGATTTGAAATGCCGCCCTCCCGATCACGTGTCCAGTGAATCACCACTTCGCCACTCGTTTGATGTGATGGAAGAAGTTGCGGAACCGGAGGACAAGAATGGATATAAAATACAGCCAGTAAATGAAAATACAGCGCGTTCGCTCGTTCTAACTACTCGTGATTTTTTCGTTTGGTTCTACAGATTCGATACACGAGGGTTGTTCAACAGAGCATTATCATAATTCTGTTATGTTCATATTTTCTCACGTTAGATTTTAATCTTTGACATTCTGTTAGCTAATGTGTAAAAAACGACGTGCCAGTTTCATTGTTAGCACTCCTAGCTCACGCGTGTGGGAGATGGGCAAGTTGAAACATTTTCATTATCGCCTACCGAAACAATGAAGGTGACGCGCTATGAATACTACTCGGCTTTGAAATTCTGATTTCGTATCAAAAATCTTCAGCTGAGACCTATGTAGTATAACAGAGAGCTACAGTCTGTGCTGCCCTACAACATAATTCGAATACAGGAGAAATGAAATGATCGTATGACGTTGCAGGGAGACTTCGTCTGGGGTTGTTCGGTCGTCTGATGCAAGGTTTCTTATTTGACACCACTTCGGCGACTTTCGTGTCGATGATGATAAAATGATGACGAGGACAACAGACCAAGTCCCTGAGCGGATAAAATCTCCGACCCGGCCGGTAATCGAACCCGAGTTCCCTGCAAGGCAGTAAGCTGGGCTGACCACTTAGCCACGTAGGCAGATTTAGGAGGGGAGATAATCAATTTCGAAGGACAGCGGAATCAGCCCTCCAGCTACTGCCCTTACGGAAGAAAACATCAACATCGCTGCTATCATTGTCAGAAAGGATCGACGAATAATCTATGATCTTACAAACTGATTTTGAAATACTGACAACCTCGCTGGGTGCCGTCCACAAGTAGATGAGGGAAAATTTATACATGAGAGGTGTTTGTGCCTGGTAGGTTCCAGGAGGGAATAATAAGAATGGACGATCAAGAACGAAGTGCTCGTATTAAGAAGGGTGTAAGACAAGGCTGTAGCCTTTCGCCCCTACTCTTCAATCTGTACATCGAGGAAGCAATGATGGAAATAAAAGAAAGGTTCAGGAGTGGAATTAAAATACAAGGTGAAAGTGTATCAGTGATACGATTCGCTGATGACATTGCTATCCTGAGTGAAAGTGAAGAAGAATTAAATGATCTGCTAAACGGAATGAGCAGTCTAATGAGTACACAGTATGGTTTGAGAGTAAATCGGAGAAAGACGTAGGTAATGAGAAGTAGTAGAAATGAGAACAGCGAGAAACTTAACATCAGGATTGATGGTCACGAAGTCAATGAAGTTAAGGAATTCTGCTACCTAGGCAGTAAAATAACCAATGACGGACGGAGTAAGGAGGACATCAAAAGCAGACTCGCTATGGCAAAAAAGGCATTTCTGGCCAAGAGAAGTCGACTAATATCAAATACCGGCCTTAATTTGAGGAAGAAATTTCTGAGGATGTACGTCTGGAGTACAGCATTGTATGGTAGTGAAACATGGACTGTGGGAAAACCGGAACAGAAGAGAATCGAAGCATTTGAGATGTGGTGCTATAGACGAATGTTGAAAATTAGGTGGACTGATAAGGTAAGGAATGAGGAGGTTCTTTCTACGGAGAATCGGAGAGGAAAGGAATATGTGGAAAACACTGATAAGGAGAAGGGACAGGATGATAGGACATCTGCTAAGACATGAGAGAATGACTTCCATGGTGCTAGAGGGAGATGTAGAGGGCAAAAACTGTAGAGGAAGACACATATTGGAATACGTCAAGCAAATAATTGAGGACGTAGGTTGCAAGTGCTACTCTGAGATGAAGAGGTTAGCACAGGAAAGGAATTCGTGGCGGGCCGCATCAAACCAGTCAGTAGACTGCTGACCAAAAAAAAAAAAAAAAAAAAAAAAAAAGGTTCCAGGACTACTGATTCTCGATCAAAAGGACATTCGCGTGCAGGTCTAGATGCAGTTAAAGTTGATGTTGGACGAAGATCCGGAGTTCCTTTCACAGATTGCTTATGGAACTTCGCTACGTTAATTTGATCCGAGAGAAAACAGCAAAACTCAACGTGGAAACCTCCTCCATCAACAGCCTCCTAATAATCAAAGGTGGTTACCTCTACTGGGAAAATAACCGTCATCTCACTCTTTTTGTATATTCATGGAATGATTTAGCGGCATGTAGTCACTGCACGTACATCAATAACTGTACTACAGAGAGTGACAAAAGTCATGGAATAGCGATATGCACACATACTGTCGGCAGTAGTATAGCGCACACAAGCTATAAAAGGGCAGTGAATTGGTAGAACTGTCATTTGTACTCGGGTGATTCACGTAAAAAGGTTTCAGACGTGATTATGGCCACACAACGGGAGTTAACAGACTTGGAACGCGAAATGGTAGTTGGTGCTAGACGGATGGGACATTCCATTGTGGAAGTTCAACATTCCGAGATCCACAGCGTCATGAGTGTGCCGAGAATACCAAATTTCAGGCCTTACATCACAGCACTGACAACGCAGTGGCTAATGGCCTTCAATCAACGACCGAGAGCAGAGGCGTTTGCATAGAGTTGTCAGTATTAACAGACAAGCAAAACTGCGTGAAATAACAGCAGACATCAATATGGGGCGTACGACGAACGTATCCGTTAGAACAGTGGGGTCGTGCCGATACCGGTTGGACGCTCGACGACCAGGAAACCGTGGCCTCGTCAGGTAAGCCCCGATTTGAGTTGGTAAGAACTGATGCTAGCGTTTCGAGTGTGGCGCAGCCCCGACGAAGCCGTGAATTCAAGTTGTCAACAGGACACTGTGTAAGCTGGTGGTGGCTCCATAATGGTGCCCGCTGTGTTTACATGAAATGGACTTGGTCCTCTGGTCGAACTGAACCAATCATTGACTGAAAACGATTATTTTCGGCTACTTGGAGACCATTTGCAGCCATTCATGGACTTCATGTTTCGAAACATGTCACCGGGACACAACTATTCGCGATTTATTCGAAGAACATTATGGACAAATCTAGTGATTTAACCACCCAGACCGCCCGACATGAATTCCATCGAACATTTATGGGACGTAATCGAGAGGTCAGTTCGTGCACAAAATCCTGCAACCGCAACATCTGCGCAATTCTGGTCGGCTATAGAGCCAGTAGAGGACTTCCAACGATTTGTTGAGTTCATTCGATTTGCAGCCACTGCACTACGCCGGCAAAAGGAAGTCCGACATGATATTAGGATGTATCCCCAGAGTTTTGTCAGCTCAGTGTATTGAAAATGTTGTTACTGAATATCTACCAACAATCAACGAGCAGTGCATTCCTCAACGTTCCTATGGTCCAAACTTAGCCCTGTGTTACTTTTTTCTGTTCCCTAAGCTGAAGAAACACCTACGTAGGAGGCATTTGCCGTCTTTGGAACCAACTTATATTGCCTTTGTAGACATGGAAAAGGCATTTGATAACGTTATCTGGTTCATAGTGCTGAGGAAAAATGGAATAAAGTACAAAGACATCCGTGTGATACTCAGTTTGTATAAGAATGAGATGGCAGTGATTAGGACCTGTCACCAGGAAGAAGCAAATATTAGAAAAGGGGTACGACTAGGATGTGCTCTCTCTCCTCTTATATTCAATGCTTACATCCAGGAAGCTATTGACCAAGTTCGAGAAACTATTGAGGTGGGGATCAAAATTAATGGGCAGAAGATAGACACGCTGCGCTATGCAGATGATATTGCTGTTGTCACGGAGACAAAAAAAGATCTAGAGGAAGTCCCCAGAACAACGGAAAAAATTCTATGCAATCAGTATGGAATGAGAATAAACAAGAAAAAGACTGAAGTGATGCTATGCAGTACAGGAGCAGAAAATGAACCTCTGAGAATGAGCATTGGAAGAGAGGAGCTGGAAGTGATAGAGGAATTTACTTACCTGGGAAGCAAAATCACAAGAGATGGTAAAAGCCGGAAAGAAATTGCGACCAGAATATAAAAGGCCAAAACTGCATTTAGTCGAGAAAGGAACTTACTCACCAGCAACAACATCAGTCTGAAAATAAGGAAAAGTATCATGAAAGGTTTCGTTTGGAGTGTGGCCGTATACGGTGGTGGTTGTTGGTATGTTTAAGGGGGACTAAACAGCGAAGGTCATCAGTCCCCCATTCCAAAATCAGGCGAGCCGAAAATCTACGAAGCAGATAAAAACCAAAGGGGGAGGAGACGTCCCCCCCCTATACGGGTGTGAAACTTGGAGAATTGGAAGAGAAGAGAGAAGACGGCTAGAGGCCCTATAGATGTGGTGCTAAAGAAGGATGATGAAGATCAGCTGGAGAGACAAAGTAACAAATGAAGTGGTGCTTAGAAGAGTACAGGAAACCAGATCTCTGTGGAGGCACATCCAAACAAGAAGAGACAAACTTGTAGGGCACATCCTACGACACAACAACATCACTGGAACAATAGCAGAAGGAGCTATTGAGGGAAGGAACCGGCGGGGGCGACTGAGAATGTCATACATGCAACAGATTATGAATGACGTTGGATGTAACACATACGTGGAAATGAAGAGGAAGGCAGACAGAAAAAAGGAATGGCGCTCTGCTGCAAACCAACCTCAGGGTTGAAAATTAAAAGAAGGAAAGAAAGGAGCAGTAGTGAAGGCTGCGAAGATGATAGTGAAGGCTATCTTAAAAAATGACTTCCAAGTACGTCTCTGCAGATTATCAGGAAACTGACAAGTGCATCGCATACATAGGAAACCACTTTTAGATGCACCCTCAAAATGTTTAAGAAGATGATTAACCTTTTATTGGACAACCCTTGTATAACTATCCTTAGAGACTCGAAAGGAGATCCAGGATAGATAAGCTTAATCATTTGTATGGTCAATACTGTCTGTCTCTTCGTACAACAAACGACGTTTACACCTAAGGGAACGTAGCCAAATTTTGTGTGTCGTTATACTGCACGTAAAGACACTTTGAACAATTGCTATGAATTTACGTTATTGCTATATTATGCAATTTGTGTATGGCAATAATAAATTAAATATTCATTTACGATCATCAGTTTCTTAAAGTATTTAAATTACTGGTATCTACTGATTACGGCAGAGTCTCCACGAGACTGCTCGCTGACGATACTGCTGTCTATAGGATGATTGCAGAGCTAGACGGATGGAGCGAAACGCAAAACACCTGGAGAGAATAGACCACTGGTGCAGGAACTGACAGTTGACCCTGATACTCGAATGATTATAACGCAACGTGAGTAAATAAGCGTACTGCACACAAATAGGCCATGCGATCCGTAACCGAACAATTACGCTGTTGGCGATAAATCATTTGAAAGATGGTTAACCACAAAACGTGCGGGGCTAAACGTTCGGAGCGACGAAACTAATTGTAGATGCCATTCTGACTTTCATTGAGAGAATCATCTGGAAAAAGCAATGTCTTACAATGTGCTCATTCAACCGATTATTAAATATTGCCCGTCAGTCTGGAACGGTTACTGGTCTGAGGAAAGCTTAAAGGGGAACAGACATCAACGCCAAGTTTCGCAGACGACGCAGCACTTGCCGCTGGATGTAAGTAAGGCGAACAACTGATGAGTAGCACGGACGTAGAAAGCTATCTTCAATAAAACAGCTCTACGGTCACCAGTTTTCGATATTGAACTGAGTAAGAAGTTCCTATAAGTGTACATCTTAATCAAAGGGAAACATCGACCACCCCGAACACGGAGAGGAAGAAATTTGTTATGTTGTCCTATTACAGAAAGTTGAAAATATGTGGACGAATATAGTTCGAGGAAGAAGTGCTGAAAAGATTAAGTGAGAACAGAAATGAATGGAAGGCGCTTACCATAAGAAGAGACAGGTCAAATGGATTTATGTTAAGGCATCTATGAACAGATAACCTGGCCCTGGAAAGAGCTGTAGAAGAGATATACAGTAAGGGGAGTCAAAGTCTAGATTATGCAAATCTGATTATAGAGCATGCTGAGTGTAACATAGAGGCAGGTGTAACTTAGAGATGAAAAGATAACACAAAATAAGAAAACACTGAACGAATTATTTACAGAAAAAGGGAAAAACTGGTACAGGCCAACCTCAGGGAAGATCTGTTTAGGTTCCGGGAAAATGTTGGAACATGGAAGGCCCTACGACTTAACTTAGAAGGTCAGTTAACGAAAGGCGAACTTACGTTTCACCATTTGTAGGTTTAGAGAAACATTTAGAAAACATTGACTGGAACACACTGTTTGAAGTTCTCAAGGTAGCAGAGATAAAATGCAGGGAGCGAAAACTTATTAATAACTTTTACAGAAAACAGACTAGAGTTTAAAGAGTCGAAGAGCATGAAAGAGAAGCAGCGCTTGAGAAGGGAGTGAAACATACATCAGTCTCGACACTGAGCAAGCAGTAAAGGAAACCAATGAGGAATTTGGAGATGGAATGTAAGTTCAGGGTGAACAAAAACTAACTTAAGAATATGATGACATTCTAGAACATTCGTGAATATCCTAGAACATCCGAAAACATGCAATACTCTTAGAGACAGTGAAAGACTTGGAAAAGTAGTTGAATAGAATGAATGGTATGCTGAAAAGAAGTTATCAGATGAACATCATCTCAAGTAAAACAAGGCGAATGAAATGTAGTCGAATAAAATCAAGTGATCCCGCAGGAATTAGAGTAGGAAATGAGACACAAAAATTAGAACATGAGTTCTGCCATTTGGGCAACAAAATAGCGCCTAAGTAGACAGAAATAATATGGAGATAGGCCATAGTACGAAAGGCATTTCCGAAAAAGAGGGATTTACTAACATTTAAAATAAATACACTCCTGGAAATTGAAATTAGAACACCGTGAATTCATTGTCCCAGGAAGGGGAAACTTTATTGACACATTCCTGGGGTCAGATACATCACATGATCACACTGACAGAACCACAGGCACATAGACACAGGCAACAGAGCATGCACAATGTCGGCACTAGTACAGTGTATATCCACCTTTCGCAGCAATGCAGGCTGCTATTCTCCCATGGAGACGATCGTAGAGATGCTGGATGTAGTCCTGTGGAACGGCTTGCCATGCCATTTCCACCTGGCGCCTCAGTTGGACCAGCGTTCGTGCCGGACGTGCAGACCGCGTGAGACGACGCTTCATCCAGTCCCAAACATGCTCAATGGGGGACAGATCCGGAGATCTTGCTGGCCAGGGTAGTTGACTTACACCTTCTAGAGCACGTTGGGTGGCACGGGATACATGCGGACGTGCATTGTCCTGTTGGAACAGCAAGTTCCCTTGCCGGTCTAGGAATGGTAGAACGATGGGTTCGATGACGGTTTGGATGTACCGTGCACTATTCAGTGTCCCCTCGACGATCACCAGTGGTGTACGGCCAGTGTAGGAGATCGCTCCCCACACCATGATGCCGGGTGTTGGCCCTGTGTGCCTCGGTCGTATGCAGTCCTGATTGTGGTGCTCACCTGCACGGCGCCAAACACGCATACGACCATCATTGGCACCAAGGCAGAAGCGACTCTCATCGCTGAAGACGACACGTCTCCATTCGTCCCTCCATTCACGCCTGTCGCGACACCACTGGAGGCGGGCTGCACGATGTTGGGGCGTGAGCGGAAGACGGCCTAACGGTGTGCGGGACCGTAGCCCAGCTTCATGGAGACGGTTGCGAATGGTCCTCGCCGATACCCCAGGAGCAACAGTGTCCCTAATTTGCTGGGAAGTGGCGGTGCGGTCCCCTACGGCACTGCGTAGGATCCTACGGTCTTGGCGTGCATCCGTGCGTCGCTGCGATCCGGTCCCAGGTCGACGGGCACGTGCACCTTCCGCCGACCACTGGCGACAACATCGATGTACTGTGGAGACCTCACGCCCCACGTGTTGAGCAACTCGGCGGTACGTCCACCCGGCCTCCCGCATGCCCACTATACGCCCTCGCTCAAAGTCCGTCAACTGCACATACGGTTCACGTCCACGCTGTCGCGGCATGCTACCAGTGTTAAAGACTGCGATGGAGCTCCGTATGCCACGGCAAACTGGCTGACACTGACGGCGGCGGTGCACAAATGCTGCGCAGCTAGCGCCATTCGACGGCCAACACCGCGGTTCCTGGTGTGTCCGCTGTGCCGTGCGTGTGATCATTGCTTGTACAGCCCTCTCGCAGTGTCCGGAGCAAGTATGGTGGGTCTGACACACCGGTGTCAATGTGTTCTTTTTTCCATTTCCAGGAGTGTATAAGAGTTACGAACTCTATTTCTGAAGGTATTTGTCGGGGGCGCAGCCTTGCATGGAAGTGAAGCGAGAAAAATAAGCGGATCAGACAAGAAGAGAATAGGTGTTTTGAACTGTCGTGCTAGAGAATAATGCTGAAGATTAAATGAGTAGATCGAATGAGATGTTGAATCGGATTGAAAAACAAAATTTGTGACACACCTTGTCCAAACCAATCTTCAGACTGGACACCACAACTACAACAATAACAAGAAAAGCTGGAAGACAGCATCAAACTCACCAAAGGACATGGAGGATTTGAAATCCACTATCCCCTGTCAACAATGAGCTCGCAGCGTCAGTGAACCGGATCTTGGGACGTCCTAAAAGCCTTAGGGAATTGGAACTATTGTAATTTTCTTCTGAGACTACGGTTGCATTACTCTACAGTAATTCTATTTTGCTGTTGTGATTTTTTCCGTCAGTGTATGTTGATTATGAATCTATGATCAGCAGCATTTCGTTTTAAACAGCACCTTATATTTTTGTATTTGGTAATCCAGTTTTTGTCCTCAAGAACTGTTAAAAACGTATCACAGTGTATTATCGAAAACGTCACGCCATTTCACTCTACTAACACACAGTGCAGGTACCTGGGATGACTTAGCTCGCACACTTAAAGAAACTGACAAAAAACAAACGGAAATACAAGAGATCTGCAGGTTGGTCATTCAGTCAACTGTTTTCAACTGACCATTTCTGTGAGTACAACAAACGCCAACGAGCACATGCTAGACCTTATGAATACACGAGATAATGGAGGTCGCCAAAGCGAATTTTCAAATTACATTCACGTAGCTTTAGCAAGATAGATGTAAACCGTCAGAGTACATCAATTTTTCAAAACGTAGCTACTGTTTATTCGTCATTTGTCAAATTAATTTAATTGCAAATCCGAAATCGCACGTTTGAACATGAAGTTGCTACACATATTTCACACTTTTTTTCTCTATTTTTTTACCTCACTTTGTATAAGGGAGAAAAATGTAGGTTTCAACGGAGTTTACGTTTTATACTTGTCACATGTATTTCTAACTCACCTTTCAGTGATTTAATTATCGTCCCGTCGGACAAAGGTCACTTTAAATCTTTTATCCATCGTGGATGTGCAACACTGCGACTGTAAAATGAAATGGTTTTCAGAAATTACCACAAACAATCGCCTTTCTAAACACATGTATTGCAGTAAACTATGACCTGCTAGGTAGCTCATCATCAGATGGTACATATATAAATTCAGTGCATTCTTGTTGTAGGTTTCTGAGGCCTGTTGTGTATCTGTGGCAAGACAGTAAACGGCAATAAAGAAGCTCTACTTGTAGTACAGTTCCAATAAATATTTGCAAAGTAAATTCTACTTAAAAGATTCTGCAGATATATATTTTTTATGAGTAGCACTTTGGAAAACATTATTCACGTTTTCGAATTGCCTTCACACACTACAATTAAGAGATTTTGTCACAGACACCAACTTCCACATTTTATAAATTGTAAACAAACCAAAGACTGTGAATAAACTATACGCTCAAAGCTTTCGTGTTGAACCAAAGACGTTGATGATTAACAATCACATTGATTAAGTTACATCTTACTTATCTTTGTATAATTTATATTCCCTGTAATTGATGCACTAACACCACTAGGCTCTCCGCACCTCTCACCACGATGCATAATAGTCGCCTTCTTTTTGCAAAGGAAGGTGATATTATTGGCAGTAACGTTTCGTGACCAACATTGCCTAAAGCACGACAAACCAGAACATGACGCGTGACAACCAGCAGTGATATTAACTACTCAAATAAAATTTTTGATGGCCACTTTTCTTTATTTAGACATATCCTCCTTTCAGACTTCCCTCAGCAGTTTAGTACAACATAGTATTAAACTCCGCTTCTTTGCGACGTGAGCTGTTGTTAATTTTTTTGGAAAAACCAAAAACCTGCAATAGAGAGTCACACTTTTTAAGTACTTCTAAAAGAGACTACCTCGTATGTTTTGGAGAGAGCCCGTAAATGAAAAATTACAGCTGGGATGTTTGTTTCGCTTCTTATGAAGTGTACAGTATATACGGCGTGGCAAGAAAGCACATTAAACTCACGAAATAAAAATTACTTTCCTTCCCTTTTGTTGAATTTAATTAAGAATCCTTGAGTTCAAAGTTGCTCTAAAGAAATGAAAGTAATTAAAAAGAAAGCAGGCAAAGTAGAGAAAAATATGGTACTACTGTGCCTCATCTGGAGGGAAAACTGTGTTCCTTGTGGCGGCTACCACTTACCTTTTGCCATTCGCTTCTTTGCGACGGCCTCTGCGGTTTCTTCGCACTGATTGTGGCTTCTTATTTAAATGCTATCTCTGTTACAAGGATTTCGTCGTTTTGCACCTCCCCTTTCACAAGGTCCCGCACGCTACAGCACAGAGTGAATCGACAGCTGTTTTGCATTTTCTCCGCAACACTAACGGAACTGTTTAGTCTTCAGCAGTCTTTCTGATCGTCGGCTAGTATACGCTCCCATAATATGTCAACAGAGCAAGGGTCATTTCCCAGTTCATAGATAACTTACATTCGGATTCTGCTGAAGCAGCCATGACGAAAATGTATGTAGATGTTTCATGTGTAATGTGAAACCAGAACCTTTATTATCACATTGTTTGTTCGTTTTATTTGGTTTCTCAGTCAACAAATGTAATGATATCAGGCAGTTAGGCAACAGAGCAAGGGTCATTTCCCAGTTCATAGATAGCTTACATTCGGATTCTGCTGAAGCAGCCATGACGAAAATGTATGTGGATGTTTCATGTGTAATGTGAAACATTGTTTGTTCGTTTTATTTGGTTTCACAGTCAACAAATGTAATGATATCAGGCAGTTAGGCACGGTCTACAATGCCCAAATAAAGAAAGCACCTTATTGCAATCATTGATATTGTATGTGTTTGAAAGTAATAAGAATAAGGTATATACACAATCTGATCAAAGTATACGGGCACGTCTATGGAACGCGAAGCTGACCACTAGAAGCCACGAGGGGCAGGCGCGCCATTTCGTTACTCCAAAAAATGCACATGAGGCCTCTCAGGCTTGCTCTGCATCTTTCGTGGCGCTTTCCACGACATAGTTATATGAGACTGCGAGAATCGCACTGGTCAAAGATCGTTTGAGAACAAAGATCGTCTTAGAACAGTTGTTCCATACCTAGATGTAAATACCGCCGGAGGAGTGAAATAAAATCTTCTGAAGAGTAAAAACAAAAAAGTTTTATTTGTTTTTCGGTAAGAAACTACATTATTTTTAAGATATCATTCACATTGTCACTACTTCGTACGACTGTAATACTGATTACGTAAGTTACAAATAATTACAACTTTTATTTCAAATACTAGTGTCAACGTCTCACACAGTGTGGAGATTACAGAGTGTGAAACTAATGTATAAACCTCTTCCTCACATAGTCCACCTAATACACGCATACTTTTTACTTTGTACAATGGATTTGTGACAGTAAAACTGAGACGTATGCATCATATATGCTATACCTCATGAAAAAAAAGTTCTCCGTGATGTTAGTAGTCTACACACAATACATAAGAAATTGCTTCATTTTTCAAACAAAGAATGAATTAATTGACAGCAAAACACCACAATAATTACGTAAAGGCTACTGCACTGCTGTAGCGTCTACACAGCCTTATTATTATTATCATTATTATTATTAATGACAGTGGTCACACAAGCATTGACAGTCTGAATGCTTTCAGTTTCTGCCACTTCATAAATAATGAGTCCAAGCAGCCAAATTCTAAGTGCAGTGTACACAAGTTATCTTGGTTAATTGTAAATGGGGGTGCAGCAGAACACAACACCAGCTATGTAAAGGCTGTAAGGTCTACACAGCTTTACTGCTATTATTACCATTACTAGTATTATTAAGTGACAGTGAGCAGACAAAAGGCATTGACAGCCTGAATACTTTCAATTTCTGCCACTTCAGAAGTTGGAAGACCAAGCAACCATGTTCTTTACACACTAAGTATAGTACACACATGTTGTCTTTGTTGATTTGAAATGAATGTGCAGCGTGTGAGTGAAGCAAGTCTTGCTAGAAGAGGTGTGATCCAGAGGATACATGTTTTATAAGCAGTGTCTGCCCTCAAAGTGGACAGTCAGCTTTCTTTTCTGAGAAGGAGTTCTAGTTAGCTCTCGCAATGCACCTATTAAGTCATTGAATCATTAATTAGTGTTTTAATAAGACACCTACAAAAACTAAATATCTCTTGTCTTTCTTCATTTAAAAATAAAAGTGTCACATAAAATTCTTCTTCATTATAAATTTTAGTTAAATAGTTATTTACTGATACTAACAATGGAGAAGGAAAGGGGGCTATTATCTAACATCTGATTGCACTCAGGGATAACAGCCTCAGAAAGGTTGGAAACCACTACGTAAGGGGCAGTAGTGATGCAGAGGAAGCATGTGTCTGCCCCCAATGCGCAAAATTATCTTTCTTATCTCAGAATGAATTATAGGCAGCATTCACGATGCACTGGGAATTACTTCATCATTCATTCACACACAGACACACACATACATACACACACACACACACACACACACACACACACACACATTTTCTCTCTCTGTCTCTCTCTCTCTCTCTCTCTCTCTCTCTCTCCCCTCCCCACCCTCTCTCTCTCTCTCACACACACACACACACACACACACACAAACACACACACACACATTATCTCTCTCTCTCTCTCTCTCTCTCTCTCTCTCTCTCTCTCTCTCCTCACCCTCTCTCTCTCTCTACTCGAATGCAACACATGGATGTGAAATGTGTCAGTTAAGAATTATAGGTGTGAAAGCAGATTTTTGACTATGATAACAATGAAAATAAGCACAAGGATTTAGAGCATGATTTGTGATGTGCACCGACTGAGAAGAAACGAAATTCATAAATATTGTTAGACATAATCAGTGCCAACTGTCTAATTGACTCGTTAGTTCATGGCTTAATAAAACACCTACAAAAACTAAATATCATTAGCTAAATGCTAAAGTCCATGATGGTGACGGAATGGCTGGGAAAAGACGCTGGGCAGTGGGGGTATTAGCTGAGATCTGATTGTATTCAGGGGCAGTGGGGAATCGAATGGCGACGGACTTGTTTGCTTAACAAACGAAGTCCATCCTCATAAGGGGCACTGTTGTATATCATGCCAGAAGTTGTTAATTTCATATGTTTTTGATCATTGTCAGCGATATTAATGGGGCAACAAGGGCATGACCCCACTCTGAATTGTTGGCAAATCTAGCCAACATGGTGGATCCAAGATGGCGGCCATAGATGTGGCAACGTTGTAGTGATGTCATGGAGGGAAATTCACATTTTGGTGAGAAAATAGTTCAATTGCGCAACATCCACTAACCTAACTCCACCTCCCCCCTGCCCTTCCCCCTCTACTACTCGCCCCTCCCCTCCCTCCTCCAAATGTATACTGGTGGAAAATGGACTTAGTCTGTGCTGTGCTCTGGATAGGACAGATGTAAGATTTTATTGTTTATGGTACTTTTTATTAAATAATTCGAGTTGCCATAAACATAAGCTGCATCAAGAGTGTTCACCTTCAGGTCCAGAGTCCAACTGACCTAGTTCACAACATCATCACCAGAGTGCCCTAATGGCCCTCCCCCTCCCCTCCCATGATGTAATCCAAAATGGTGGACCACGGAAAAAAGTGGCATGAAATTGGCTCAATATGTGGTGAGCTACCCAAGGGGATGGATTAAATTGTTTGTTGTATGTGCTATGAGTTCAATGGATGAGATGTCTATGCTGGAGGAGTTTAATGGGTATACTAGTTGTAATCATGCAGCTGAGGACTGTGTCCATAGCCACCTGCATGGCGCTTGGAAAGCAATGATGTTTGGTGAATGCGTGAGGAATGCAAATGCACTTCATCAAATAATGAAGAAGTTGAATGATGGGGCTAAGTTACACTTCACAACTCATGTTGATAAATGCGTGTGCTGTAACTGTAGATCATTCAGTGAAAGTCCATTCAGTCTTCAGAGGTGCAACAGGCATGACGTTAACCCACTCTGACTCATACACTCCCTGGCCCAGATTCTCTGTGCTCCTCTGGAAGAGGCTAAAGGCCAGGCTCACAGTGCTGGTACCCAGTAGCTTACGGGTGGTCGTGTGCTAAGCAGGAAATACCACAGACTTCTCTTTGGTCCACAGTTGACCGTTGTAGTTGAACACGATCTGCCTCAGAAGTTCCTGCAGCAGGCTACCGCCGCCATACGCTCCACACATTTCAGGCAAAATCGTCCTAGGAAACCAGCCACATATTTATCTCTGTAATTACAACTAAATATTATGATTGCAGTCTGAATCTCATGACATTTGAAAATTAGCGAAGTATCGCAAATACCCCCTCCTGATGGCTGTGGCTCTGGAAATATAAATATCTATACCTTCCTTACGACTGGACATAATTTTCCACAAAAATCTTCCACCTCCTCGTCGCCATAGGAGTTTTCTAAGTCAAATCCTTACCTCCCTTTACAACAGGACATAGTCATTTTCTCTGCACATGTCAGAGCACTGACCACAGTACACATACTTCATAATCCCACTGATCACAGCGAATCTATCACACATTCCCCTCTAAATATAATACCTCGCCAATAACTGAATGCTGGTGACACAAAACAATATTGAGCGAAAATCCGCAGTGCGTGGACGTGCCTCGTTTGGTTTTCTAACGACTGGTACTAGTGTGCCTTAGGAAGAGAGGTGTAATCGTCTTATAAGCGAGCAGCTATTAACATAGTCACCACGGCTATGTTACTGTCTCCTTGTATAAAAAGCGATCTTCCGTCTACTGGCATATACAAGTATCGTTAACAATATCCATGGTAAAAACAATGTAAACTTTACAAATAGAGGTATAATATTGCTTCCGAATGAAGTGGTCTTACACAAATACTGCAACATTCAATATAAACGGTTCCAATGATCAAAGTGCAACAAACTCATAGATCGTATAGGACACTGTTATATTTTGGTATATATGTATATGTTCGGGAATAAGCAATGAATGGATGTACTGCACAGTCATTTGCCTACATTCGTAATCTATTATATCGTACTTGCAAAGTAGTAGTAGAGGGGTCGTTTGGCAATGATACAGAAACTGGGAAGCATGCTGCTGTGTCATTGGTGGAGTTGAAATGATGGAAAAGCTGGTAAAATTGCTAAAATTGATTGTGCTTATTACAGTACATTAAAAGTGTCTTTTCCATCTCATCTTACATATCAAGAGCTCAGATGGAAACCCAGTTCTAAGCAAAGAAGGGAAAGCAGAAAGGTGGAAGGAGTATATAGAGGGTCTATAAAAGGGCGATGTACTTGAGCACAATATTATGGAAATGGAAGGGAATGTAGATGAAGATGAAATTGGAGATATGATACTGCGTGAAGAGTTGGACAGAGCACTGAAAGAACTAAGTCGAAACAAGGCCCCGGGAGTAGACAACATTCCATTAGAACTACTGACAGCCTTGGGAGAGCCAGTTCTGACAAAACTCTACCATCTGGTAAGCAAGATGTATGAGACAGGCGAAATAGCCTCACACTTCAAGAAAAATATAATAACTCCAGTCACAAAGAAAGCAGGTATTGACAGATGTGAAAATTACCGAACTATCAGTATAATAAGTCACGGCTGCAAAATACTAACGCGAATTCGTTACAGACGAATGGAAAAAATGGTAGAAGCCGCCCTCAGGGAAGACCAGTTTGGATTCCGTAGAAATATTGGAACACGTGAGGCAATACTGACCCTACGACTTATCTTTGAAAATAGATTAAGGAAAGGCAAACCTACGTTTCTAGCATTTGTAGACATAGAGAAAGCTTTTGACAATGTTGACTGGAATACTCTCTTTCAAGTTCTGAAGGTGGCAGGGGTAAAATACAGGGAGCGAAAGTCTATTTACAATTTGCACAGAAACCAGATGGCGGTTATAAGAGTCGAGGGGCATGAAAGTGAAGCAGTGGTTGGGAAAGGAGTAAGACAGGGTTGTAGCCTCTCCCCGATGTTATTCAATCTGTATATTGAGCAAGCAGTGAAGGAAACAAAACAAAAATTCGGAGTAGGTATTAAAATACACGGAGAAGAAATAAAAACTTTGAGGTTCGCCGATGACATTGTAATTCTGTCAGAGACAGTAAAGGACTTGGAAGAGCAGTTGAATGGAATGGACAGTGTCTTGAAAGGAGGGTATAAGATGAACATCAACAAAAGCAAAACGAGGATAATGGAATGTAGTCTAATTAAGTCGGGTGATGCTGAGGGAATTAGATTAGGAAATGAGGCACTTAAAGTAGTAAAGGAGTTTTGCTATTTGGGGAGCAAAATAACTGATGATGGTCGAAGTAGAGAGGATATAAAATGTAGACTGGCAATGGGAAGGAAAGTGTTTCTGAAGAAGAGAAATTTGTTAGCATCGAGTATAGAGTTAAGAGTCAGGAAGTCGTTTCTGAAAGTATATGTATGGACTGTAGCCATGTATGGAAGTGGAACATAGACGATAAATAGTTTGGACAAGAAGAGAAGCTTTTGAAATGTGGTGCTACAGAAGAATGCTGAAGATCAGATGGGTAGATCACATAACTAATGAGGAGGTATTGAATAGAATTGGGGAGAAGAGGAGTTTGTGGCACAACTTGACAAGAAGAAGGGACCAGTTGGTAGGACATGTTCTGAGGCATCAAGGGATCACCAATTTAGTATTGGAGGGCAGCGTGGAGGGTAAAAATCGTCGAGGGGGACCAAGAGATGAATACACTAAGCAGATTCAGAAGGATGTAGGTTGCAGTAGGTACTGGGAGATGAAAAAGCTTGCACAGGATAGAGTAGCATGGAGAGCTGCATCAAACCAGTCTCAGGACTGAAGACCACAACAACAACAACAACTCACATCGACAGTGTCATTTCCATACCATCTTTCCCATGATATACTGTTGGTTATCAGATAATGATTGACTGCATCACTTATTTGAGATAGAAAATGAGTCTTGGTGGAGGCAACATCTTCCGTGGATGGCCAGCAACAAACTGCTATCGCATATATGACCGTAATATGAGGTATCATTTGAAATGGATCACAGAGAATTTGCTACCCCATCACTGTGAAAGTTGAGTTTAAATATAGAGGTCATCACTTACCTCTGGACAGCTGCTTGGAGACACTCCAAAATCCCGCCAAACTCTTCCAACGGTCGAACACAAGTCAAAGGCTGAGCAATAATGTGCACCATGCATCATCTACGCTGTGAGAACAACTAACACTAACTGTATCTGGCAGGCCGCTTGAATTGGCGTCCGTAGCCACCTGATTGCCCAACCACAATGCTAATTAACTCGGAAAAGGGGTAACTTATCGAATTTATTTCTTAACAATTATTTCTCAGCATAGCGTCCCATGCAACATCTTTACACGGTTTTCAGATTTCTTCTGCCCACTCTGTACACACTCACCTGCAGAAGCAGAAGTCCTGTGCGGTATAGTCCCTTGATTCTATTCGTCCCAGGATAGATTAGTAAATATGCTCCAGCATGTGGTACATTCACAATTTCCAGTAGACAAGTATGTAATGTACTTCATTTTATATTTTTCGTATTGAGGTATGTGGATTTAGGATGGTTTCTGATAAGGATTATCTGTCTTACACTAAATCAATAACACCTGTCGGCAGCTGAGGTTGTCAGTTAGTCATCATTTATTCCAGGGAAAAGTTGCACGGTCATCAACATTAACTGTTCTTTCGATAACAAGTTACTGTCTTCGTATATATTACATAAAATCTTTTATCAAAATATCATTATCTTTTGACAGCTTTGTCTGTCAAACTTACTACAGCTACCCTAACCTTTTCTTCTCAAGAAATATCATTCCTACTGTTTTTTGAGAAAGGATCAACCCATTCATTCTTTTCTAGCTTACAGAGTAGCGGTTCATTCGATTATATATCGTAAGAACATAATCCTCTAGTGCCTGAATTTTAATTTTGCAAGTTAGCAGTTACATTGGCCTCTATGAACATTGTTAAAAACCTTTTAATAAAGTCAGTGTAGCCTTCCCAAGTTTATGTTGCTATCAATAGGTCATCTACAAGTAAGTTTACCCTATCAGGTAGCTCTGGGATGAGTAGGGACTTGAATTCAACAATGAATACACCCAAGCTAACTTCTTAGCCAAAGGGCAACATGGATAACAGCATTTGTCTCAGACTGCTAGCTATTTCTTCGGTTAGTTTCATCATTTATTAGCTTTATATTCAGGCCTTGAATATATTTACCACAATCAATATCTAATTCCATAATTCTACCTCTAACTGTGTGTATAAAGGTAAGGTACTTTTTCTACTCCTCGATTAAGATATTTGCCAATAGGAGGGGGAAATGCATGTTAGTCATATACTTGACTCCATGGGATTCAGCATTTGTTCCTTGATATTCTCAGGTTGAGTCCAGCTTGGTACAATTCTTTTATTAATCACTCTGTCACATCCTCAGGGAACACCGCCTTAATGTAGCACTGTCTGTGTGGGCGAGGAGGTTTGAATGCTCTGGATCTGGAGGGCTTGCCAGTAGTAGCGTAGCTACCAGCAGGGTCACCCATGCCAGACAGGCCAAAGAGGAGGAGCCACACCAAGTGTGTCCCACAACGACCTATCGAAAACCTGACTCCCATCCTTTCACTATCCCAAGGCCATTCTTTTTTCTCATTCCATTTTCCATACTTAACCGATGCTAGTGGTTAAACCACATAGAGGGGTGTGGTGGAAATGCCAAACCTATATACCGAACATCTGGTAAATCGTCAGTGCCTGGGCGATAAGGTGGCAGCCCCACCAAGGCAATCGGAAGCGGTGGGCCAATCACCCACCCTTCGCAAACAATCTGATTACTGAAAACGAGACGAGAATACTGGCATCGATGACTAGCTGAATACTTCTTCCTGACTTCACTACAGCTAGTAGTGGCCTATAATATGGCCTTATGGAGAGTTCAGTTACATTTCACTGCAACACCTATCGTATCTTCCTAATGATGGCACGTCTTTTAACCCATGGAATGGAATAGGACACATGGCAGAAGGTTTGATACGGTATGACACCGCCGGCCGAAGTGGCCGTGCGGTTAAAGGCGCTGCAGTCTGGAACCGCAAGACCGCTACGGTCGCAGGTTCGAATCCTGCCTCGAGCATGGATGTTTGTGATGTCCTTAGGTTAGTTAGGTTTAACTAGTTCTAAGTTCTAGGGGACTAATGACCTCAGCAGTTGAGTCCCATAGTGCTCAGAGCCATTTGAACCGGTATGACACTGAGGTGATTTTGAGTCTTCATGATAACAATGAGCCTCTCTTCAAAGACTTTCGAATACCATAATAAAATACTTATTATGTATGAACACTGACCATTGTTTTGATATGCAGACTCCTTTATTTTACCAAGCGAGGTGGCGCAGTGGTTAGCACACTGGACTCGCATTCGGTAGGATGACGGTTCAATCCCGCGTCCGGCCATCCTGATTTAGGTTTTCCGTGATTTCCCTAAATCTCTCCAGGCAAATACCGGGATGGTTCCTTTGAAAGGGCACGGCTGACTTCCTTCCCCATCCTTCCCTAATCCGATGAGACCGATGACCTCGCTGTTTGGTCTCTTCCCCCAAAATAACCAACCAACTCCTTTATTTTGTTAACTATTTGTTCTTTAATGTTACTAACAACAGTTATCTCAGATTTCTGCCTCTCTGTGCAGTTAATCTCAGTGCTTATTAGCTTTATGTTAGGGTCTTGGGTGCATTTACCATGACCAACATCTGATTCCAATTCTGCTTTTACCTTAGCACCATCAACTGCAAATTGGCATTTCCTGGAAGAAAGGTCAATTCTGGCATTTCCTACAAAGCTTAATACCTGTAATCCAGTGCACAACCAAAGAATCGACTATCAATAACATGCATAGGATCACTAAATTTCCTGGCCTAACAGGTACGTGATACTGTCACTTTACATTGCGAGGCCTGGTGCGTATCGCTCCCGGTATCTTGCTGTTGCTGACAGGTAAAGTTGGTACACATATCCTCTCAAATAAGGCGCTGGAGACTACATTGACTACAGCATCTGTGTCCAGTATTATTGCTGTCAGAATATAGCCTACATATGCTGACTGTACCATGGTAATGTCTCGATCAATACAGTGGTTTCCATCAACTATAATTATACCCTAGTGTTATGCCCATTATCATATGGTATCAGGTTAATTGTTCGGTCACTGCCCCTATCCCATTTCTCGACCATCATTTCGGATATGTAATGCAGCTGTAATTAGTTTTCCTGGGTATACATGGCTGGGCGATTGCCGTCGCCCACCACATGTCTCTCAGAATTGTGGAAGTTTAGGTTAGTTTCATGATTGTGTTGTTGGTTGTGCCTCCCTCTGGTTGTTGTCATTTGCATAGCCTAGACTATGACTGTTGTTATAACATTTTTACTTATATCTATTGAAATGATTGTTATGATTCTGTTTGTTGTAATTTTTGCCATTGCTTTGCTTTCCAGGCACATTAGCTTGTCCAGCATGATTCGCGCAATAATCAGTTTTAGAACTGCGATTATTATTACGGTTGTTATAAAATTTAACATTATTTGTCGCAGCTTTCACATCTTCATGGATCTGATCTACTGAATCCAGAACAGACACCAGTTCCTGAAGATTCGATTCTGATGCATTTCTTAGCTTTTCCCTGATACGTCTTTTCTCTGCCTCGTGATGACTGGGTGTTGTGTGATGTCCTTAGGTTAGTTAGGTTTAAGTAGTTCTAAGTTCTAGGGGACTGATGACCATAGATGTTAAGTCCCATAGAGCTCAGAGCCATTTTTTGAATCTGATACGTCTTTCTGTTTTATTTCTTGAAACATTTCCACAAACTACTCTTATGGACCTGAGACAGCTTCCAATTAAAGACTTACTGATGGATTCTTTTTGCACTCCAGCAGACCACTTTGTGAATGGGAAAGATTTCTCGAACTAACCATTTGTGTAGAGCCTCCCTGAACATAGCCACTTGCGGAAGCTGTTTTCCGAGCATCTGACCATGATCGTGGCGATGCTCCACTAAGTGCTCGAATGAACACAACAGTGTGAATGTTTCCTATGTCTTGTAAAAACAATTGGAATTGCCAAAGAGTATAGAGTATAGAGTCGTGCAACATTTGAGCCAACAACTCAGGTTTTATTCTACATCTACGTCTACATCCACACTCCGCAAGCCACCTGACGGTGTGTGGCGGAGGGTACCTTGAGCACCTCTATCGGTTCTCCCTTCTATTCCAGTCTCGTATTGTTCGTGGAAAGAAGGATTGTCGGTATGCTTCTGTGTGGGCTCTAATCTCTCTGATTTTATCTTCATGGTCTCTTCGCGAGATATACGTAGGAGGGAGCAATATACTGCTTGACTCTTCGGTGAAGGTATGTTCTCGAAACTTCAACAAAAGCCCGTACCGAGCTACTGAGCGTCTTTCCTGCAGAGTCTTCCACTGGAGTTTACCTATCATCTCCGTAACGCTTTCGCGATTACTAAATGATCCTGTAACGAAGCGAGCTGCTCTCCGTTGGATCTTCACTATCTCTTCTATCAACCCTATCTGGTACGGATCCCACACTGCTGAGCAGTATTCAATCAGTGGGCGAACAACCTACTTCCTTTGTTTCCGGATTGCATTTCCTTAGGATTCTTCCATTGAATCTCAGTCTGGCATCTGCTTTACCGACGATCAACTTTATATGATCATTCCATTTTAAATTACCTCCTAATGCGTACTCCCAGATAATTTATGGAATTAACTGCTTCCAGTTGCTGACCTGCTATTTTGTAGCTAAATGATAAGATCTATATTTCTATGTATTCGCAGCACATTACACTTGTCTACATTGAGATTCAATTGCCATTCCCTGCACCATGCGTCAATTCGCTGCAGATCCTCCTGCATTTCAGTATAATTTTCCATTGTTCCAACCTCTCGATACACTACACCATCATCTGCAGAAAGCCTCAGTGAACTTCCGATGTCATCCACAAGGTCATTTATGTATATTGTGAATAGCAACGGTCCTATGACACTCCCCTGCGGCACACCTGAAATCACTCTTACTTCGGAAGACTTCTCTCCATTGAGAATGACATGCTGCGTTCTGTTGTCTAGGAACTCTTCAATCCAATCACACAATTGGTCTGATGGTCTTATGCTCTTACTTTGTTCATTAAACGACTGTGGGGAACTGTATCGATCGCCTTGCGGAAGTCAAGAAACACGGCATCTACCTGGGAACCCGTGTCTATGGCCCGTGTCTATGGCCCTCCCCAAGATTGGTTCGGAATCGTGACCCTGCGCAACCGACCGGTTATCGTGCTATGTCTTTGACCTCTGTTGATCCCTTGTTTAGATTTTCTATGTGCCGACTCACAGCATTACGCCACAACGGCAAATCTTAGCTTGGTTTTGTCTTTGCGTTTCACAGATAAGTTTCCGCTTTACTGCTGGAACAATTTGATTCCACAATGACATTACTCGTCGTTTAACCGATTAAGACTTGGAACTTCGTGTCTGTTATTTCAGTAGTTTTAAGATGAATTAGCTTGCTGGACGTCCGAAAAGGACACGCAAACTGCTTGAAATTTAGGATGATGTATTCATGTGTTGAGTTCTCCTGCTCTTAAACAATATTGTTTAACCTATCATCGATCTGCTGAAAAGTTGCGGAGAGCGTAGTTAGTTCGTTTGATGTCGTAAACTTCATCGGTTAACTCCTGCATGGCCTCTGGTAAACCTGCCTGTGCCGACTTTAATGCTAAAATTTCAGCAGATCATTCTTTCGACATCGCGGCCTGCTTTGCAGAAAGTTCTACTAACATAGCCTCCTGTTTTGCAGGAATCTTAGACATCAATGATTCGTGCTTTTCCTGAATGCCTGTTTTAAAAACGCGGTGTCTTATTTATGTGAAATTTCTGCCTGCGCTACAGACATAGGCACTTCTACTTCTGAAATTTCAGATACTCGGTTCAACAATACGGACGTGTTTTTTGTTAAGTTCAGTGAATGGATCGGTCAATTGACTTCCAAGAGCGGTGGAGGACACAATGCAACATATCGAAAACCTCGAAAATAAAACTCGCTATCGGAATAACTAATAACAGTACTTATTACCACGTCCAATGACTTGCAACTACGGTGGTTAATATTCTAATTCTATTGTTGTCACAGCGCAGAGAATTAACTATCAAACAACGTGAACTTACTAATTACGTCAAATATCTACTATAAAACATGGTTATCATGAAATTCATGAAACAGAGTAATACAAACCTTTAAATACAAAATAAATCAATAACTTACGAAAATATCCATCACAGGGCGATAGTTATAATATGAAATTAATTTGAAAGCAGAATTAATGGAATTATTTTTGCTTTTTTGCTTGGCGGGCTAAGGCGTAAAAGCAACTTATTTTTTTTATAACCCGAAACGGAAATCATCTTTGAAATAAACAGCGAAGACGCCAGTTTGAACTTTTGCCGTAAAAGAAGCGAAGTGAGTGTATAACGTCTCAGAATACTAGCCACACTAGATAGATGTTTAAATACATCCGACGTTATATTCTTCCGTTATTAGCATAAAATGCCTAATCATGGTGCAACAAAATACCTTTAGGTACCAATTATTCTCATTAATGACTCGGGTATTACTTGAAATCACGAACGATAATTTATGATTTTCGAATAGAACAAACATTTATTGCGCATAACCGAAAGTGTACCTTTTTGACGATCATCAGCCAAGGGGAAGAATGGAATGAGGATTAAAAATGTCTGTGACGGATCTTTATAATTTCTTGTAGTGCAGTTAGAAAAAGAGAAGGACGGCAGAGTGTTTAAATTTTGCGTACATAGCGCCTTTGTATACCTACGTGGTCGCTGACACACACACAGACACACACACACATACACACACACGTATCTCTCAACTGTTACGTTGTAAGTTAAGTTGAGAAGATTGTTTCCATTTGGTTTGACATTAATTATGCATAGTTAATTAGATTGTTTAAATTGTTTGATTAACAAAAATGATATTTCCGTACGTAAGTCGTGGCCTAGTTCCACGTACAACTAATACATGTACTCACCACAGAACATTCCTAGCGCGTCACTATAAATGTAACAGTAGAAAAATTAAATATGATCATACACATCTTCATGTCACACATCTAAATATGTAAGCAGCTTTGTAACAACAGCATTTATGGTATTTATGTTTCTGTGAATCGAAAATCTTACAGTGTACGTTCTTAATGAAAGCAAAACGTACTTGAAATGTACTACACACTTTTCCAGCCAATCCATAAGAGTTCAGGGGTCAATCCTGGTGTCCGATTCCACTCGTCGGCTTTGAGCAATGACGTAATACCTAAGGCAGAGACACTACGTAGAGGCAGTCGTTGAAAGCAATTGAGCATATTCGTAAACAAACGAATGTAGCATATGATAAACTTACAAACATAGTTCACGTCATTAATTACTTAGCCACAAATTATACCGACAAGAATTAAAGGTAATGAAAATAAACAAGAACAGAAAAAGTCAAGTATACATGTCTGAAATAAATTATTATCGTAATTTATGCGACTAAGAAAAGCACAGAGAACCTTTAAATCCACTGCAGCATAGCGCATGATGAAGTCATAATAATATGAAACAGCGTTAACTTTCAATACTAGTTGTTAAATCTAACGGGACGAATACACAAGTAACGAAAATTGACCAAAAAGTAGGGTCTAATAAGTACTGGAATCGGTAAATGGAACTGAACTATATAGGTTAATTGTAGTTACCGAATCCAATCATACCACGATTCGTTATTCAGATCGTTTTAACAACAAGTATGTACACCAAAGTGTTACAGGATTTCTGCATATGGTATTACTGTCTTCATTACTATGAAAAAGAGAAAAATTTGGAAGCTGTACCTACAGTGTTTATTAGTCTTTCGTAGTAATTCTGACATCAAAAAGAAATCTAGAAATTCTACAAAAACATAGTCCACAGATTTACTGCCAAAAATGTCCAAAATTATGGACCATCGAAGAAGTTGAAATCGGTAACTAGAATTGACCTTTATAGAAGATCAGTTCTAGTTACCGATTCCAATTTTTGTTATACACCGCAGTAGTTTTAGAGGACAATTATAAATGTAGAAATGGTATTACGTTTCAGTGCATACAACTGCAAAAATAATTTACATGTCAATGATGGAGCGACTGTAATCTGTAAGTGGAATTTACCTACATAGGTTAAATCTAGTTATCGATTCCAATATTCTTCATTGTTTGTAGATGTTTGTTTGTCATGTGCTGGCTTTTCTTTTAAAATTTAGTATGTCGGTTTCTCCACATTTTGTACTACTGATTCGTATTTGTTGTCATTCATTTAATCTTTTCGTTTTTCAAATACATTTTAGTTTCTGTCCGCTCAGAAACCCCATTTCTCTGTGCTTCTCTCATTAGGTTCAATAATTAATACAAAATTAACGCTACCGGTATTTTATAACAGTATTTCTTCACCGTGTGCTTTACTGTAATACAAATTAAAGGTCCTCTGTGCTTTTCTAATCGCATGAATTACGAGAATACTTCTTACCAGACATGAAAATTTATTTTTAATTCTTGTTCTTAATTATTTTCGTTATCTTCAGTTCGTTTCGATATAATTCGTGACTAAGTAAATAACTGCGTGAATGTGACTGTAATTTTATCGTATGCTACATTCGTATGTTTACGAGTATGATCCGTTGCTTTCATAGACTGCCCATACGTAGGACTGCCTCAGGTATGACGTTATTGCTCAAAGCCGACGAGTGGAATCGGACACTAGAATTTATCAAAATTCAGGTGTTCCACGTAACTATGTCTTCACATAAATTTAAGTGATTTTTATATTGATTCGCACTCCCTACAGTGTATTTTACAAAAATAATTTATTACTATGCTACAGAGCTTTCAGATTATAAACTTACTTTCTAGTCTATTACAAGCAACGATAATAACAGTGTATCGTTAAGTGAGTAAAAGCTGAGAGTCAGCAAACAAAATTACATTTATTGATATTTCCATGAAGGTAAACAAAGAAGAGAGATGGCGCTAAAGACTTAACACCATGGAGGTGAAAACAGAAGGAAAATGGCACTACAGACATACAGCTGAACGCTCTCTTGAAGTCGGAGCTTGCGGGGAGTGCTGCCATCTCAAATATTGGTTTGTGATTGCTTCTTGTTCATTATCTCTGTCGTGTGCATCCACCAACTGTTTCAAATGTTAAAAATCACAGCGCTTACACGAATAACACGGTGTCAGGAAGGCGATTTCTGACGTTTTTCAGTTACAGAATGCGATTTGCTCTAGTAATACGACTCATGTGGCCTCGTTAAAGTAACTTGTCTTTTGTTGATATTTTTAGAATAACAAAGAAGAGAAGGATGTGATGTGAAAAATATGGTTTCTCAATCCATTTAATTCCACTTTTGCTATATTGTATATATAGCAAATGAAGCTGGATCTCCGAAAGCAATGATTGTTTGCTTATTGGTACTGCTTCTAGTTCGTTACATTTGCAGCTTTCAGCTCGTATGCACAACATCTTAATGTTAAAATTTGCAAAACTCTTACCTACATGTTCTTTGCTAGTCGATAATCGCCTGCAGTGAGGAAAGAAGCAAGGCATGCTATCGTATCTTGTGCTTGTCAACAAATTGAAGGATTATTTAAATGTTCAAGAAATGGGCATCAGTCTCTCTGTAATTTGAACATCATCTCACTTTTAAATCTTAGCCCTGATTCGTCATTCGATGCAGGCCAATAACAGCAATTTACAGGGTAAGAAAAAATCGATTCAATTTTTTAAACATCTTCCAGCATTGTGAAATGCTATAAATTTAACTGAGGAAACGGTCTCAGACGTTTAAGACTCCGTAAAACGTATACTTTGCTTTAACATGTTGTAAGTAATTTGTTGGTAAAGGTAGCCTAACCGGTGTAACATATAGGGCTACATTTCCATCAGTAGCCTATTTTATTGTTTTCACGGAATATTTTTCGCCAGTAACTGCCACGTTTTCAGGAATATCCAAACGTATCTCAATTGGAATGTACGTTTACTTTGATCATCTGCTTCATTTCACTTTCGAGTTTTATTTTTAGGTTTTCAACGTATGTAAGCGTATACCAAGCATTCTGATACACCTATAGTTAGTTAGTCCCATGTTCCATGTACCATACCCACGATAAATCGTAATGATGTGGAACGAGTCATTTTATACTAACATAATTTTTTTTTGTAACTATATCTCCAAGCTGATCATTTATTAGTTCTTTGTTTTTTAGTTAAAGACGGACAAACGCTAGTCAGTAATTCCTAGCCATCACCATTTACAATTACAATAATAGAAAGTCTTCTGTGGAATAGGAAGAGTTGTCAAAGGGAAATGTTTTCAGTTAAATTTAAAATCTTACTTTCCTGTCTGTCAGGCATTTTATATCAATAGGTAAGCGATCAAAACGTTTGGTTGCAGCATTTTAAACACCGTTTGTGCTACAGACAACCTTAATGTGGCGTAATGAATGTCATTTTTTTCTTCTGGTATTGTAATTACGAACATCTTTGTTCCTGTTGAGGTGCAGTGGATTATTTACAACACACCTCATGAAGAAATAACTATACTGAAGCGGATAGATTGCTACCCACACGCCGAGCAGCAGGCAAGCAGTACAAAAAGAGTGTTCACATAATTTTTCGGCAAAAGCCTTCTTCCGAAAGGAAGCGCCCACACACACACACACACACACACACACACACACACACAAACACACACACAAACACATGACTGCTGTCTCTCGCTGTTCTAGTCACACAATGTTTGAAGGAGGAGGAAATGTTAACAATGAATAATTCAGGGGATGATATGCTGCACCAGCAGTCTCCTCCGTCACGTAGCACAACAACAAATATCTGAAAGCGAAAAATTATTTAGGTTTTACAGTAACACAAGAACTTACGGCGATAATGTATATAAATAAGAACATAAGTTAACGAATCAGTTTCCATTACATAACATTGTAAGTGAAAAGGTCAACTTTGTTAAAGGAGAAAATTACTGTTGGTTACGAAATTATCAGTTACGTAAGAAAAAATAATAAGTAAGATAAACGTGCTCCATTTGTTTATTTATAGACATCGTTTGACGTGTTTGTATGTATATGCTAGCTTAGAGCCCGCTGCTTCACTCGCGTGGCGTAGACTGTTTGCCCTGAAGAGACTTTTGTTTTTATTCAATCGAATTTTTATGTTGTTGCAAATTACAACACACCCCACGCCAATTAAGGCCACAAAAGCATGATCGTTTCTGAATTTTCTTTGACGAAAAAGCTATTCTAGTAGGTGGATTCCAAATTTGTTGTTAACTATGCCATTTGTGTTCCTGGGGAGATATTTCTATGGCAACTTCATTCCCTAACTAATATTTCTTTATATCTGACCGAGAAGTGAAGTACCAATTTTCATAAATTAAGCTACCAGATTTTATTGGTGTAACGAAATAATTTCTTAAAAATTTACATGCCCTATTGTACTCCCTCGTGGGTTGAATTTCCAGAAATATTTGAAACTTAAATTTTTACCGGAGAAGTCAAATACTAGTTGTCATGAATTTAGCCTTTAAAAATCCTTTACCAGTCCATTAGTAATTACTTATTTTCAAAAAAACTTTCACTCACTATTTTATTCCCTTAGTGGTTGAATTTCCAAAAATGCTGAAACAGATATTTTTTATTTCCTGACTCAGAAATCAAATAGCGGTCTTCGTAGTTCTAGGTTCAAAATCCCGTTGATAGCGACGTACTTTCAAAAAGCCTTTCGACCCCTCTTTCACTCCCTTAGGAGTGGAATTTCGGACAATCCCTTCTTAATTGATGCCTACGTCATAAGAGACATACCCTCTCCAAACTTTAAGTTTCTATCCTTAGCGGTTTGTGCTGGGCGATGATGAGTCTGTGAATCGGTCTGACCATATTTCCCCCCTTAAGGGTTGAATGTCCAAAAACAGTAAAACGCTTACTTTTCATCTCTAACCGAGAAGCCAAAAACCAATTTTCAAAGATTGATCTTTGAAAGTGCTTTCGTAATGAAATATTTTCATAAAACGTTTCAACCCCTACTTCATCCTCTGTTTTATTTCTAACAGAGTAGCCAAACGTATTTTTTCATAGATTTAACTTCAAAAAGGCTTGCACAATGAAACATTTACATAAAAACTTTCATCCCCCATTTCTCCCCCATAGGTGTTGAATTTCCAAAAACAGTGAAATATGTACTTTTTTATTTCTAACTGAGAAGCCAAATTCAAATGTTCATAAATTTAATTTTAAAAACACGTTCATAATAAAATATTTTCGTAACAAATCTCATCCCCTTAAGGGTTCAGTTTGTAACCTCCCAACAGTAAAATATAATTATTTGTATCATTCACATTCAGTGTAACCTAGCAACAAATAGATTCCGTAACCTACCAATAATAAAATGTGACTAATCTCTATAAAAAATTGTGGCTCATTTATAACCTTTCAATAATTGACTGTGAATTTAGCCTGGTAAATTTTGGACGTCAGCAGTGCTGCGTCATGACCCTGAAAGAACACTCTGAATAAATTGAAAATTCTTACCTCAATAAGGTCGCCGGATAACGCATATATATATATGCTCCTATAAGAAAATTTTCTTTCACAGCCGAGTGCAATGCTGGCCGATAGATTTGTCATGTATAAAAAGAAACAACTGATTTTTCTTTGAAATAATCGGGATGACCAAGGATTGGAGAAATTAGTAAATTCTTTAAATTGAAATGAATTATTGTCAAAGGTTACTTTTTATGAGAAAGATTATTATTAAGAGATTTTTTAAAAGATTTACATGGGACTTGGTATAACAATAGTACATATGCGCGAGGCTGCTTTTACCTTATACTACAACGCTCAGGCTCCGCCATCGCTCCCCACGACCAACCCAGCCAACTCCACACACACGACTGATCGCTACTACTACTACAACTACTACACAGTTCCTACTGCTGACAACAGTGCTCTCTGGTCTGAGAATCTCTTATAGCTTACATATCGCAGGTAGCGCGTGAGCAATCCATCGAAATTACATGTGCTCGAGTGCGCTAGCAACAAATTCCTTACTCATGGACCTCCTACAAGTTTCCAAAAATACTGAAACACGTATTTTTTATTTGAAACCGAGAAACCAAATACAATTTTCTTAAATCTAGCTTCAAAATTGCCTTAATGGCGACATTTTTTTAAACACATCTTCATCCCCTATTTCGCCGCCATAGGGTTGGAATTTCGAAAAATCCTTTCTTAAACGACGACCACACTATAATATCCACACCTTCTCCGAATTTCATGTTACTGCCCTTAGCGGTTTATGCTGCGGGGTTGATAAGTCATTCCGTCAGTCAGTCAGGATGTTTTGAAATATTGTTTCACTTCTCAGCGCTTTACCAAACAAAAAGTACATACATTATGAAGTTTGCTTTGGCGCTACTGAGTTAAGCGAACTGACGTGACATGACGTGATTGACAGTCTGAATATACGCCGACGTGACGGTGCCGTGACGTGACGACCGGTAATTTTGCTCATAAAAGCTAAGAGCCCAGTTCATTCCAGGTATCAAATGCAAATTGTTATGGTGTCTACAAAATGCCTGTGCCAAATCACAGGCACCGATTAGGAAATCTGTCTGCACTAGTGGTTGATGACATTCAAAATTTATACGTTGCATTGCAGACAAACCCACGTCGTCCCGAGATCAAGTGACCTCGGTAAGAGTGCCAGAGGTATTTTTACTCTGTGTGAAGTATCCACGAAGGTAAAAAAAGAACGGACTTTTCGTTACGTCACGAACCTGAAGCCGACGTTCACCCTCTGACGTAGCCCAAATCATTAGGTTTACCTCCATGGTTCATCGCGGTGATACTTCCTCGTGATGTCACTCTGACGTGCTTGTGTAAAGTTTCGACCGTTGGGGGTATCTATCGACTTTTGTGGTCATATCCCAAGCAACATATAGTTATTTACGGTGTGGAGACGTAGTTGTTTTTTGAAAAATGTCAGCTTGCCTCGTTTACGAGTGCACTAATCGACCACACAGTAATGTAAAGTTTAAAGGGGTTTTATTTCATTCTTTAAGTGCAACCGTTGAAGCAATATTTTCATTTTTGTGTACGAATCATGTTTACTCTTATTCTTTCCCGTATTTTCCATTACCTACGAAACCGCCAACGCCCCGACGTTCGAACCACACTATATCAACGGTCTTGTCGCAGCACAGGCTGCACGTCATAAGAGCTATAGAATGTTCGAATATGATTATTCACTTCCACTTACCGTGTTCATCGATAACGAATTCGTTAAGTATACATAGGAATATTAGATACTCAGAAATTTGTCTGTAAACTAAGATTGGAAGTACAAGGAAAGGTGCCTGTTGCTTACTTACTTTCAGTTCTTCGCAGTATGTTTTGCCTTTTTTTGTATCACGATGTGTTTGTTATAATGTAAGAGATCTTGCTCTTACCAGTTTCAGCACATCGACACTAGCGAGATTTTCAGCAACCTCTTTGCTGCTCACTGTGACCAACTTCAATCTTTGGAGTAATAGTATTCGTTCGTGGGTGCGGAACATGTGGCCTTGCTTGTTCGAATGCATTTCGCTATTACTCCTTGTCATTTCTCGTCTCGCGTTGGTGTGGTGTATACAAAGAGGTACTTTCTGCAATAATTCTGAAGTTGATAAGGAAGCTATTCTCGTCTTGCCGAGGTCCACGATGTTGAACAGACACAACAATGTAGAACGATGGCGTCAGACCAACTCTGTTTATTTTAATATGCCGCGTGGCTAGGGGCTTCCGTCGGGTAGACCGTTCACCTGGTGCAAGTCTTTCGAGTTGACGCCACTTCGGCGACTTGCGTGTCGAATTTTACGATGATGAAGTTTATCTTTACGTGGCGAGATTAGGTTGAGAATGCTTGTGTTTATTACTCCTCACGTAGCTAGCCAGCGATCGGATGAGCCTGCACACTACAATACGTGCTCAAAGGCTTCTTCCACTAAATGGAAGCTGGGTTTGTATCACTGATTGCTTTTTTGTTCAGTTTGTAACATTATCACAGCAGGAAGGGGAATGAATGTTCGAAATATCGTCTGCCACAATATGTACACGGGGAAGCACAGGGATGCTAAGTTCCCCCCCCCCCCCCCACCCCCCCCCCCCCCCCACCCACTTATCGGAACTGAATTGTAGGCAAATTGCTTGCCTTGCGTCACATAGACGTGGCCCTAGTTGGTTTCTTCCCCGTCAACTGTAACGCTTGTGCAACAAACATTGCATAATAATGTGGCAAGTGGGTAGGTTTAAATGCTAGACATAATGAGAATCGTAAAATGTTAGGATGCCAACTAATTTTGATTTGCTTCTATAACCGCAAGATTAGTAAAACTAATCATTAGTCCCCGAACACCGCAAAAGTCGCAAAAAGCTTCACACGACCTTAGAATCTCTATGAAATCGCAAAACTTTAACAATTAATTCTGTCTATACTCGGAGTTCCACTTCACACACCAGTTCGAGTGTTGCTGCCTCGAAAACCGATCATAGACTCCTTCGATTAACGCAAAATCCCACAATTACGTCACACGAGGCAATTTCTCAACAAGCCGTTCCGCCTTTACACGAGATCAGATTTCATACACAGATTCATGATTACGTCGTCGGAAATCGATCATTTCATAAAGAACTAAGTTAGCAGTCTGGTGCCTGCCATCTCAACGCGCACTTGTGATTGGTCCATCCTTTCCATCAATAAGCACTGACAGTAACTAAAACTTATAATTAGCATTTCCTGATGAACTGAGTCATATTAAAATCATTATTAACAAGTTCTCAGTGCAAGTAAAGTCATCAGCACGGTTGGAGCTGTATATTAACATTGAAACAATAAATATAAATAATAAAATATTCGCTCCTTGGTACCCAACGTTGTAGGTGAATCCCCACTGTCTCTCTCTACTGCAGTACGAGTATGATACAGCTTTTGTTCGTCCGGCCGCTCTCAAAATATGTGTCCATTTGGCGGGTCGTTCGATGGATCTGCTTTGTGATCCTACCTACACGCTAGCCTCCCGTAACAAACCATTCTATACTGTGCATTAAAACAGCAACACAAATGTAACAAACGTCGACAGGGATGTGGCATAAACACCACAAGCTCCCTACTATCATAAACTCGGCGACGTTAACTGCGGGTGGAGTGTAAAATTAATCTTATTTGTTTATGAGTTAGGACTACATATTCAGATGACGCCTTGGTTTCTAAGTGAGTATACCTACGAGATTAAAGTTTATTAAATTCCGTCTTATGAACGCATTTTCCAGAACCATATGGTTCTTTGTACGTGACCTATTTCAATGCGCCACGCTGGTGACCCGCCATTTTGCAATGCTACAGAAATCAAACACGCTTGCCATAGTTACTTTGCACTTATACTACTACAGAGTAATCGATGCTACTTTATACGCATATGCACAACTTTAACAGTTATCGGCATTTTTCACTGCAGAAGGAGTTAGTGTATGTATTCCTCATCTTTCTCTCGGGAAACTTGTACGAAATGTCCTACAATTGGTTCCGAAGTTGTAAGGAGTGCGTCAGAACTCTCCATTACTTTGAAAACAATATATCCAACTTAACGCTATTCTTTGCATTGTGTAAGCACTCAGATATCGATAGCAACAAACTGAGGGCGAAACGTGGGAGCGCGATTCTTAGCATTTTTGGGAGACGAGGTTTGTCTGCGAGAGTTGAAGTAGTAGTGTCGGTCGAGAGTTCGGAGACAGAAGACGCGTCACGCTGGCCTCACGTTGGTGATGGCAGATCTTACCACACTCAAGGCCTGATTTCATTTATGTAGCCAGGAGAGATTTAGATGCTTAACTACGCCTGAAGATGGAATTCTAGGTAAAATTCACAAGCATAGCGCAAAAGCAATTGCAGGATTAGGCTCGTGTTTGTTAATCCGAGTTTGCAACAATCACATGTTTTGAAACTTCCTGGCAGATTAAAACTGTGTGCCCGACCGAGACTCGAACTCGGGACCTTTGCCTTTCGCGGGCAAGTGCTCTACCAACTGAGCTACCGAAGCACGACTCACGCCCGGTACTCACAGCTTTACTTCTGCCAGTACCCCGTCTCCTACCTTCCAAACTTTACAGAAGCTCTCCTGCGAACCTTGCAGAACTAGCACTTCTGCAAAGTGAAAATCTCATTCTGGAAACATCCCCCAGGCTGTGGCTAAGCCATGTCTCCGCATATCCTTTCTTTCAGGAGTGCTAGTTCTGCAAGCTTCGCAGGAGAGCTTCTGTAAAGTTTGGAAGGTAGGAGACGAGGTACTGGCAGAAGTAAAGCTGTGAGTACAGGGCGTGAGTCGTGCTTCGGTAGCTCAGTTGGTAGAGAACTTGCCCGCGAATGGCAAAGATTCAGAGTTCGAGTCTCGGTCAGGCACACAGTTTTAATCTGCCAGGAAGTTTCATATCAGCGCACACTCCGCTGCAGAGTGAAAATCTCATTCTGGATCACATGTTTTACTTGTCCGTGAAAGAAACCTCCTTATGATCTAAATAATAATAATTATTCTCCACATCTAATAAATAAATAAATAAGTGTTATTGCAAGGCTAATGTAACTTTGAAGTTGAAATAATTTGTTAATATGGCACTCAGCCATTATAGACACCTATGTCATTGTAATTGTCATTGACTATTATTGATTATGGCTTATTGTGACTGTCAAGTTTTAAATAGACTTAATCTATGAAATCCCTTCTCACAAGTTATTTAGTTCTTAACAGGACCCAAAAAAACTCCTTTTTATTAAATTCATTCTTAGTAACAATACGCTTTAGCCTCTGCTGCTGCATGCTGCTGTGAATTGCTGTAAACCACATGGAAAAAGGCAGTGATCTAAAGAGGTTAGTGCAAAACGTAGGGCCAAAACACAGACACTGGCATATCACAACATATCATGTACTCTAATCCAGTAAATTCCGTTATACAAGGCAGATTCTGTACCACTTGTAAATTCTTGTTCAAAAACGCAGTCAGATAGCTTAGGCATTCGTTGTAATAGGTTCATTTGTTCCTGTAGTTTTTCATATTCAAACACGCAGTAAGGTAGATTATCCAAATATTAGTTATAAGTTTTTCGTGTAACGATCTGTTGAGGGCTTAAATGACAGTGAAACGGACGCTAATACAACACGCACACAATGTGACGCAGGTTAGATTTCGTTTACTGATAACTCAGGTTGCTCATCGAGCCCATTTTCACACACGAACATAGACATATATTTGTTGTAGCTACGCCACATAATCGTTGCATATACGTTACAATGTATAGTGCTCTGGATAGTGTCTAATGCAATGGTCGTCAAATATGTTTCCTCAAGAAGGAAAGAAGATTGGGTTTAGCGTTCCGTTGACACCGAGGTCATTAGAGACGGAGTACAAGCTCTGATTGTGTTCAGGATATACTAGGAAATCGGCCATGCCCTTTAAAAGGAACCATCCCGGCATTTGCCTGGAGTCATTTAGGGAAATCGCTGAAAACCTAATTCTGGATGGCCGGACGCTGGTTCGAACCCTCGTCCTCCCGAATCCGTGTGCAGTGTGCTACCCGCTGCAGGACCTCGCTCGGTTTCTTGCTCAAGAGCCAATAGTGATGTGGGGATGGCCCCTAGGAACATATGTGTTCTGAACTTATTATTAATTGGTGACATACACAAATTGGTATGTTACGAGAGCCCAGTAGACTAGCAATAGTAGCGACTGATCGCTAGAAATCGGCACCATTCGGAACACATAGGGTCGACTGTGGTCCATTCAGATTGATGCCAGCCTCGGCGATCTAACAGTTCTGACACTGTTTGGCGTTGTGAGGTGTTTTTGGTATTACTATGTGTGCTAATGAACCTGATTAATTATAGTCTTTCTACTTAAGTTTAAATTCACTATTCAGTATGAGATACCGTTAGAAAAGTTTCATAAATGATTTAAATACCAGTTCTCTTCTACTCACAGCCTTGTATTACAACAGCGTTAATTGATTTAACGTTCACTGCTACAGATAAGTGCCTCATTTGAAGATGACTAGCTCTGTAATGAGAATACAGAATCCATGCTACTTACGTGTCAAAATTTATACCGTAGCTGTTGATTGGTGCGGGTCGCCATCGCCTGTAAGTTGTCAGGAGTGAAACAAAAACAATAAAACGTTCCCCCTCTCACAGCTTCTGCCCTAGCAGTTGTCACGCTACTTACACACTGCTGCTAAGGTAAGCGGTCGTCTTTACTTAGCCTACTGCCGAATTCACCAATGTCATTTAAAAACGAGCACAGTTTGAAAAACTACTGACTTCGTAAGTATTTTTATTTGTTACAGAGCGGAAAAACTACACTATTAAGAAGCTCTTAATGTTAGTTGACTTTTTTGGATGTGGCTGTTATCTACTAGATGGATATTATTCTAAAATACATCTGAGAACCGCAAGCCGCACGGATATGTTCTTAATTCGGGCCGCATGTGCCCTACGAGCTCAGTTTGATGACTAAAGGTTTAATGTATGTAAGCATGTTAATGCAAACGTTTCTTAAAAGTAGATGAAAGACTAGGGTTAATCTCCCGTCGTCTGAGACACAGTACACATGCTGGAGAAGAAAATCGGCTATATACTAGTCAGATAAGCCACCTCGATACTAGCATTATGGAGGATCCGCGGGTAAACAGAAATGTAAATTCTACCGTGTGGATTTAAAAATCTGTCCCCTCACCTACTTCGATATCGCGCTACAACCTGCTACTGGTCAAAGAAGCTAATTAATTTTCAAATCATAGATTCTGCAGTCTGGTGGTCCAACAAGAAACAAACGAAACAAACTCCGTCGGAACAGGCCTTGCAAGCACAGCGGTACCGATGTGGATACGGAGGGGCATGTGGTCAGCACACCGCTCTCGCGGCCGTTCTCACCTTTCGTGACCGATGCCATTACTCGTCAGCCAAGCACTCCTCAACTGGCCTCACAAGTATTGAGTGGGCCCTGCTTGCCAACAGCACGCGGCACACACACATGATGACCCATCCAAGTGCTAGCCAACCTAACAGCGTTTAACTTCGGTAATCTCAGTGGAACCGGTGTTACCACTGCGGCATGACCGTTGGCGATCGAACAACAACAGTCAATAATTTTCTGTTTCAATCAGGGCTGATAAGACTCAAGACATAAGCAACTGTGGGAAACGGTCTAAATCGTAATAGCTGTTCTAATCATTTTACACCTGAACTGTCAAAAGCGAACTCTATTGCCGTAAAGCTACAATATTTTGGAGCTCTAGCGAAGCAATGTAGTAACAAGTAAACATTTGCAGCGACCCGAATTTTAATTATGCAAATAATACAACAGAATCCGGTTATTGTGTATGGGGGAAGATCAGTCCGATAACACTACTGAATGAGAAGAGAGCAGCATATGACACAACTCTTGATTTTTCTATATATAAATAAATAAATAAATAAATATATATATATATATATATATATATATATATATATATATATATTTATCAATCTAGAAAAATCAACAGTTGTGTCACATGCTGCTCTCTTCTCATTCAGTAGTGTTATCGGACTGATCTTCCCCATACACAATAACCGGATTCTATCCTTGGAAGTGGACTATCTACCATATTTCTTAGAAAACGAAATGATAACTAGCACGACAGAATATTGTTTGCCTTATTTACTTATCCAAATGCTTAGTGACACGTACATAAACGCACTGGCCTCAAAAATAACCGATTTTCTTTTCTCCTTCATCGTTTGTTCCTCTGCCCTCTCTCGCCGCAAAGTAATATTTCTTACTCAACATAATACGAAATGGAGTGCTTGTTAAACAGAAGTTTCTAATATTAATAAACTGTTACTTTAATCTGCGTGAGGATGCCGATATATTGATGGGAAAAGTGACGCAAAATTAAATTGAATTGCTCTTCTTCGCGCGTCACCCTTTAGACAATATACCCGAATTTTTATTACTCTGTTCTTTTTTAATTTTCTGATACAATACACAGACCCTTCAGCGACTGATTGCTGCTTAGGTTAGTTTCATTAAAAATAAAACAGAAAGCGGTGCTAATCATAACGACGGTTGTCAGATGGAAGTCATTCAACGAAGCTCGACGGCATATGGTCGTGGGGGCATCGTCACAATTAAATCGATTTAACAAGCCACCCAAATTAATTTTTTGTTTGCTTTTAAGCACGTCTGTATTGATACTTCCGGAATTTCAATTATGTTCCGTCGTTCTCCGAGGCTACCGCGAAAAAAACGTTTACAATCAATTTAAATGAACGTCAAACAATCTGTGTGCCTTTCAGACCGGAAAATAATCGCGATTAAATATTGATTTTAGCCAGCGACTTGCATTTGTGCCACACACGAGCGCATTTATTAAATTGATATGGACAATTAACCGCATTTTGTTAGCGAAATAACACAGCAAATCAATCACATTAATGTCCCGAGAACCACAAAGAAAACACGATTTAATTCGTTACAGGCGACGCTGACGGAACTTCAATACTGCACTGCCAGGTGGCAGCAGCAGTCGGCTAGCACTCAGCGCCACTCTGCGACCTTACTGCAAGAACACGACACGAGCATGAGAACGCTCTTTCGAAAACTAGACGGTAAGTATTTCTCATTGCGTTAGGTGTAACGCAGTATAAGGTTTACAATTCACTCAAAGACATTAAGCTGTGGTAGTAACTGGACTACTTAAAATTTTTGCGTAAGGGTAAACTAAACATAAAATATTTCAGTACACCGAATATGATCAGCATGACATCAGACCAGCAGCTTAGCCCATCTAAATATTTATTTCGGTAATTTGACAATAATGACTGTCCATGTGCGGCATACGAAATAGATCTAAAATGCGGTTATCAGAGATATAAATGCAAAATTACTGTTACTAAAACGAATAATAACTGCTTTGCCTTATCACAGTCAGAAAAAGTTTATGTCTGTGACGATTAGGAAGTAGATCACAGATAGGTATTTACAAAAGGGTAGACCTGAAATATCTGCGCGTAAGTTATGTTGCGATTTAGGTACAGACAGGGTTTTACTTCTTATACTGGAATTTTACCTAACGCAAAGCCGCAGTCCTATATTTATTCTGAAGGTGATGAAGTTCCGGTAATTTCTCCGCCATTTTTATCACTGTAAGATCAACTGAAAGCGCACTAAACAGTTACTTCATTGCTTTAGATGTAATCTCTTTGTTCATCATGTCCTAAATTTTCACGTGGTAAAAATTTGTTCTGATGCACCATAACAGCTACAACGTAAAATTGCTCTTTTCATACCCGTCATTTTACTTATATTTAATCTTTCAGCACTCGTAGTGGGATTCAAGTTTTTGCTTTTGGTTTCCTTTTCAGAAATAATGCCCAACATGTAACAGAATTCAGAAGCACCCCTCCTTCGCAGCTAGGCTACGCAATAGAGTGCGGGAGATCCATCATTGACCAAAGGAGCGTCCACTGCACAAAGGCCCGTAATCGGAATAATACCTGGAGCCCACCCAAGGTCATCTTGCAGACATTCATTTAAGAAACTAGGTATATCCTCAGTAGCTTCACAATATACATATTCACTTATGAAATTTGTTATTAAAAACCTATCCCAATTGAAAAGCAATAGCAATGAGCACAGCTACAACACTAGGAGAAACGCTGATCTTCACTATTCTGAGTTAAATCAAACTTTGGTACAGCAAGCGCTGAATTGTGCTCTCACAAAAGTCTTTGGCCCCTCCAAATAGCATCAAATGTGTGACAGACAGCGACCCATCATTTAAAAACAAATTAAAAGGATTTCTAAACGACAGCATCTTCTACTCAATAGGTGAATTTTTAGGTATAAATTAGGAACTTTAAAGTTATTAAAAATGAATTATGTCATGCAAAGAAACTTCTTGTTAAACTGACACGTTCCACATCATTAGGAATTGTCGTATTCATGACCCATGGAACAAATATTAATCTAACGTAATCTAGCTTCCACGAACCTACACGCCAGTTCTGTTGTAGGTGTTCTCAACTTATTTTTCACACATTTGTAAAAAAAGGGTTTTGAAGCAACTAGGGTATCTCAGTCGTAGCAGGAAGTCAAAATACCTCGAATCATATAAAAAGTGTCGCCTTAAACACAATGTTTGAATTAAAATCGATTAATTAAAACATCCACAAAAATACATCTACATCCACATCCACGTCATACTCCACAAGCCAACTAATGGTGTGTGGCGGAGGGTACTTTTTGTACCACCAACTAAGCCCTCCAACCCTGTTTCACTTTCGAATAGCGCTTGGGCATAATGATTGTCGGTAAGCCTCTGTACTGGATCTAGTTTCTCGAATTTTCTCCTCGTGGTCATTTTGCGAGACGTATCAGGGGGAATGTAATATGTTGTCGGACTCTTCCCGGAAAGTACTATCTAGAAATTTCAATAGAAAACCTCTCCGTAATGCACAACGCCTCTCTTGTAACGTCTGCCAATGGAGTTTGTTGAGCATCTCTGTGCCGGCCGGAGTGGCCGTGCGGTTCTAGGCGCTACAGTCTGGAGCCGAGCGACCGCTACGGTCGCAGGTTCGAATCCTGCTTCGGGCATGGATGTGTGTGATGTCTTTAGGTTAGTTAGGTTTAATTAGTTCTAAGTTCTAGGCGACTGATGACCTCAGAAGTTAAGTCGCATAGTGCTCAGAGCCATTTGAACCATTTTTGAGCATCTCTGTAACGTTGTCGCGTTGGCTAAGCGATCCCATGACGAAACACGCCGCTCTTCGTTGGATCTTCTCTATTTCTTCTACCAGCCCTACCTAGCAGGGATACTAGATAGATGAACAATACTCAAAAGTCGGTCGAACAAACGCCTTATAAGCTACTTCCTTCGTGGATGAGTTACATTTCCTTAAGATTCTTCCTATGAATCTGAGTCTGGCATCTGCTTTTCCCACTATTTGTTTAACGTGCTTATTCTACTTAAGATCCCTCTGGATAGTTACTCTTAGTTGTTTTACGGTAGATACTGCTTCCAGCCGTTTGTCATCAACAGTGTAGCTGTACAGTAGTGGATTTCTTTTTCTATATATGCGCAATATGTTGAATTTTACATCAGTAACTTAAAAAATACTTTGCCTTGACAAAATCTCATTACGGATTTATACTCCACTAACTAAATGCTACCACCTCATGTAGCTGCATAACAACAACACTACGTTCAATGTTTATTTTTAGAGTAATTTTTTTTGTATGTTTTTACCTCTACAATAATGATGTGTACCTATTTCAATCAAAATATTATAAAAATGACTTGCCTGCCAACAGAACTGACAAATGTGGGAGACACCGATTTTTATTACAATGGATGAGTCATGCAGTTAGCCTTCAGCATAATTGGAAACTATAGAAGGTGCAACAGGTCTACTAAAGAGACTGCTTACACCACGCTTGTCCGCCCTATTCTGGACTATTGCTGTGCGGTGTGGGATCCGCATCAAGTGGGACTGACGGATGACATCGAAAAAGTACAAAGAAGGGCAGCTGGTTTTGTATTATCGGTAAATAGTGGAGTTAGTGTCACAGACATGATACGTGAATTGGTGTGGCAGTCATTAAAACAAAGGCATTTTTCGTTAAGACGGGATCTTCTCATGAAATTTCAATCACCAGTTTTCTCCTCCGATTGCGAAAAAATTCTGTTGGCACCCACCTACATAGAGAGAAATGATCATCACGATAAAATAAGAGAAATCAGGGCTCGCACAGAACAATTTAAGTGCTCGTTTTTCCCGCATGCCGTTCGAGAATGGAACGGTAGAGAGTCAGCTTCAGGTGGTTCATTGAACCCTCTGCCAGACACTTTATTGCGAATAGCAGAGTAATCACGTAGACGTAGATGTAGTTGTATGTAGGTCCCATACTCCGAGGAGCGTAGGGGACGATGTGGGATACCCGCATCGCTGTGCTAGGCAAGCTCCTGGCGGAGGTGGTTTTCCATTGCCTTGTTCCGGCCGTAATGAGGATGAATGATGATGATGAAGAAGACACAACAACACCCAGTCATCTCGAGGCAGGGAAAATCCCTGACCCCGCCGGGAATCGAACCCGGAACCACGTGCGCGGGAAGCGAGAACGCTACCGCGGACAGAAACGATATAAAAGATGAAAAAGTGAAGCCCTCAGAAGACATCGACGGATCTCAGTGAAACTTCAAACATGTAGACACCAGTCAGAGGGTATGTACCTCAGTAGAGCTGCAGTTGTTTTTGACAGGTAGAATGGCCACCAGAGTGCATTAGTATTGTCCGTGTTCAGTGTTGTTACCAGGTCTGGCAGGACAAATAAAGAGTGTGAACAGTGTCAAATGTCGAGTGATCTCTGTGAAACACACGGAGACGCCACGCACTAGAGGTAGACAGCGTTTTCGGCACATGACAAAATTTTAAGCGGCCTCATTGAGGAACTCTGTTTCGCCGGATGGTCGACATGAGCAATGTACAGGTTTGTGGGGCATTCGGGTTTGACAATGGTCCGGTGGTTGACTGAAAGGGCAGGAATACTCGTCGCCAAGGTTCTAGTAAACTACTTCTAACCACCACAAGTAAGGATCACCACACTGCACACCAAAAACATCGTAAGGCCTTCGCATCTGCCCTTGCCACACGAGAACGAGTAATCATCATCATTATCATCATTGTTTTCCAACTCCAGTTTCCCGTGTGTGGTGTGCAAGCGCTCGCCATCTCCTTGTGTCTTCGTACATCTTCTGTTCCAGGACAGTTTCCCATGTGTGTCCTTTCTCTTCCACATCTGATCTTACTGTCTTCACCCAGCTTTTTCTGGGTCTTCTCCGTGGTGTTCTTCCTACGAGGTTCCGGGCAGATCTTTCACTGTTCATTCTCGTTACGTGCTCATACCACTAAAGCCTGCGTTTCTTAATGATACTGGTAAAAGGGAACCTCAATGCCAGTTACTTTTCTATTCACATCATTCTTGTCGTGACCAGGACTGCTGATGAATGGCTTCATATTGTGTTTAGCTATGAATAGTCATTCTGCACTACCCTAGATGACCATCATAGGCAAGTGTGGTGGCAACCTGAGGTGGGGTCCCGTTCCAATGTTTTTGAGAGGAGTAATTTTTGGCATCACAGTATGCTGAGCCACTTTCTGTGAGTTTGGGTCAATGATGTTAGTAATTCAGGTAACCATGACAGCAAAACAGTAGGTTAAGCACATCCTGGTTCCTCATATGTTATCTCCCATGCGACAGAACTGTGGTGCCATTTTTCAACAGGACAACGCTCACTCACTAATCGCACGTGTCTCTTTGAACTGACTGCGTGATGTTGAGGTATTCACGTGGCCAGCTAGATCCCACATTGTCCTCGACAGAACAGGTGAGGGGAATAGTTCAGACGCCAACTTCATTCCAGGATATCAAGGAGTAGTTATAACAGTTTTAGGACAGCTTGCCCCTGGAGAAGATACAGCGTCTTTATGACACCCTTCACAACCGAACCAAGCATCATACTGGCAAGTTCTTTGTAAATTTGACACTATATTGTGTTCACTGAAATAACGTCACATAACTGGTCAACCCGTGAAGTATCATTTCGTTTCCCGTTCCCCTTCTTGATGTTTTTCTTCTTTTTCTTTTTTTTCTTTTTTTTTCAGGCTGTGTATATCAACGTGGTTGTTTGCGCATGTATACAGGGCAGTCAAATGGAAACGATACGGGTGGAAAAAATTAATAAACTGCTTATTATTTCAGCATTATTCACCAAAACTCTTAATGCATTTATCCTACTGTAAGACAAGACGGTCAATGCCTTCATGTTTGCGGTTGCCTACAGAAACATGATTCTTCATCTCTTCGTCCGGAACGAATTGGCGGCCGTGAATGTCTCCCTCCAGGACTTCAAATATATCCGAATCGCATGGGGAGAGATCCGTAGTGCACAGAGGACGTGTAAAGACATCCCAGCGAAACATTTACAGTGTAGTCGAAACAGCCATGGCAACATGTGGACGGGCATTTACCTGCATCAGAGTGATGGTATCCGTCGACCCGTTGCTCAACGATTTTCCGTCACAATTAACGCACAGCTGTAAGTAGAACTTTTCAAAAACCGAAGGGCGCCGTCATGTTCAGATACCAAGGAATGTTGACGGACAGTATCATTCTGTTGCAGGATAATCCCCGTCCGCATATTACCAAGGTTGACTTGACTACGCTACGAAACGTCCTCCATCAGTCCCATTTCCATATTTTTGTAGCCGTGGGAAAGACATTCATGACCGTTAATTTTCTTCGGATGAAGAGGTGCACGCCGAGGTATAATCATGGTTTCGTTCGCAGCCACAGACTTTTTTCCGTGAAAGTACTGACCAACTTTTCTCACAGTCGAATAAATGTATTAACAGATATGGCGATTAAATTTTAAATAATGAACAGTCTGAAACTTCCTGGCAGATTAAAACTGTGTGCCCGACCGAGACTCGAACTCGGGTCCTTTGCCTTTCGCGGGCAAGGGCTCTTTCAATGAGCAGTCTACTTACATTTTTCCATCTGGCTCATTTTCATTTGACTGCCGCTTGCCGGTCACAGTGGCCGAGCGGTTCTGGGCGGTTCACTCTGGAACCACGCGACCGCTACGGTCGCAGGTTCGAATCCTGCCTCGGGCATTGATGTGTGTGATGTCCTTGGGTTAGTTATGTTTAAGTAGTTCTATGTTCCAGGGGACTGATGATCTAAGATGTTAAGTCCCATAGTGTTCAGAACCATTTTTGACTGCCGCTTACTCCAAAACATAAGTAGATCTCAAGCTCGAGTTCTGAAATTCCCTTCTCGCTATTCGTCTTTCCCTGAAACCGCTTGAAATTAAGTTGGAATTCTTCCTTTACTAAGCCACGGCCGATTTCATTCTCCGTTTCTGTCCAACTAGCCTACCGATCCGTCTCTGATAGCCTCAGTATCAATATGATATCACTTCCAACGATCCTCTTCCCTTTCGACTAAAATTTCTCCTCTTGTCATTAGCCATTCTCCACTCCTGTTACAGATGTCATCTCGACAAAGCTCAGTAGCTAGAAGAATCTACGGTATCTAATGTGATCCATCGGAATACAGTATACTGAGTGACATCTTCAAATCACTCGCTGTGCTTAATACAGAATCCAAAAGCAAAAAGGTAGTGCTGCTAGAGTAACTTTAATTTCTTTCAAACAGAAATAAAATCCCAGAAATTGTCTTGAATGAACAAACAGAATTCGATCGCCACAGTTATTTCAGACTCTTTGAATCAATTACGTCATAAAAGTTGAATCGTAAATCTGTAAGATATCTTAGCAAATATTTACAAGGGGTCCGATTGCCATTTGGTTCCCTTGTAAATATTTACTATCATTCTATTGCTAAGATAACGTATTCCTACAGATTTACGATTCAACTTTCATGACGTAATTGATTCAAATTGTATTTGTTCATTAAAGACGATTTCTGGAATTTTAATTTTGTCTGAAAGAAATTCAAGTTACTCTAGCAGCACTACCTATTCGCTTTTGATCTCTCTATCAACTACAGTGAGTTACTGTATATATATGGTACATCGGAAAACAAACATAGAATAATCAAAAGCAGTGAGATGCAAGTCTCAAAAATTCTCAAGAAAATCGACCTCTTAAGTTTTCCGGCCGTAGTGAATATGTTAAAGCGAGGCCGTTGTTTTTCGGCAGGCCCTGTGGCTGTGTGGTAGAATTCTGGACAACAGCTGTGTTGCGTGGGCTCAATTCCCATCCCTGGCATTATTTTAAACAAAGGTGGGTGTTCTAAAAACATTTCCCTGAAGCGTAAAACAGACAAGGATGAAAAATAATTAAATTTGTTATTTTCTTTTAATTTAAACAATCTTTTAAAAAAGATCAGTAATCAAGAATTTGTATTTGCAACGAAAGCTGGATTATTCGTGTGATACGTAATTAAAAATAAGACGTTCTTTTTTCATAAAACATGAATCAGACATCTGTTAATCAGCATGTATCTGACGAATTTTATATTTCAGTAACGTAGGTATTCAAACTGAACGGAGAAAAGACGATAAAATAATGAGCGAAACGAGAATCGAACCAGCGATTACCAGCCTTCAATGCCAATGATTTTTTCCTTGTTTATGTATTTTAAACTTCACGGAATTGCTAGTAGGACAGACACCTCTGTTAAAAAAAATTGCTTCAGCCAGGAATCGAAAAAATCCCCCACATGGCAGGCGAGTATTCTATCACACAGCAGCCGCAAGGCCTGTCGAGAAACATGGACCATGCTTTAGCACATTAACGATGATCGGAAAACTTCAAAGTCGATTTTCTCAAGAATTTTTCAGAATTGCATCGAACTATTTATAAATATAAAAAAATTGCAAAAATCTGACTACAGTGCGATCCCCCAGTTAGGAGACCAGAAAATACTGGAATGTTTCACATTAACAATTTAATGGTAAGACAACAATTTCCAAACCAGATTTTAAACAGCAAAACATTTCCGGGAAAAGATGTGGACTCATTGAAAAATGCATTCGTTGTAAACTAGATGAAAAGTGAAGAAATATGAATATAGGTAGGAAATTAAGGAGATGGGATCGGATAAATCGAAATAGCCGGAGGTGTTTGAAAGTTTCGAAGTTAGAATCAGGGAATGATTGCCTGAAGCAGGTGAAGGGAAAGCAATAGAAGACGAATGTGTAGCTTTGAAAGATGAAATAGTGAAGGTACCTTATGATCAAGTTGACAAGAAAGGCAATACCCTGTACAAATCGTTGGATAAAACACACTACATTTAATCTAACGAAAAGAGAAATAAAAATGCATCAAATGAAGTAGGACTACGGGAAGACACACATCTAAGAAATAAGGCTGTAAGAAAGCGCGAAATGGCAAGCAGGACTGGCTAGAGGGCAAATGCAACGCTGTCGAATCAGGTACAACTAGGAGAAAGATGTCGCCTACAGGAAAATTAAAGAGGCTAAAAGAGAATTACCTGTACGAATATTAGGAGCTCGGATGGCAGGCCCATACGAAGCAAAGAAAGAGAAAGCTGAAAGACCGACACTATATACAGAGAGTTGTGGGAAACAAACTTGAAGACCGCAGTATAGAAAAAGAACCAATCTAAACAGATGAGATGGAAGAAAGGATACTACGACAAGAATTGGCAGAGCACTCAAAGATCTATTTCGAAACGAGACTCCTGGAGTGAGCGATATTTCCTCATAATTACTGAGATCCTCCAGAGAGCCAGCCATGAGAAAACTATTCCATCTGGTGAGCGAGATGTATAAGACAGACCAAATACCCTCAGACTTCCAGAAGAATTTAATTATTCCTACTCCAAAGGAGGCAGATACAGACAGGTGAGAATATTACCGAACTCCGTGCACTCTCATGTTACGAGCTGGGACGATATGTACAGAGCAGTTGGCATACATGTTTAGTGCAGGTAGGACTACAATCCTCCCCCTGATGCCAGGAAGTCGCCAGACTCTATTAGTGAGCTGCAAAAACATATATTTCACGGGCACGACTGTCTGGAAACCTTAACAGCATTCTTCCAGATACTGGAAATAGTCGGCCTGGAAAAATTAGATCACTCCGTAAATGAGGGACTGTGGTCCAGTTTAGGTAGATGTTTTTTGCCCAAACATGGCCATGCTAGTCTAAATTCCTCCTTGTTTCGAAAAGAGTGATTTGGAGTCACTGATTGTCTCCTCTCAGGATATACGAAGTAGAGGCTTGTTCACCTAGCGTGGGGCCCCACGAGCTGTGTCTGGATTGGCTGCAAGGCCAACTGAACAGTCAAGAGGGAAGATTCAATGAGTAGAGCATAGCTCAACTCGTTTGTACGATGTGGGGACGGTTTCTTTTCCGTAAATTCGGCTCCCGTACCGAGGATTGATGAAGGGTGGTTCTGATTCTTCTAAGGTCTTCCTCTTCTGGTCCTCCCCTGATGGATAACTTCGGGTCTTTCCCTAGTGAATGAGATTACGGTCTGTACCTTGTGATGTACTAAGAGCCTGTGGTAGTTTCCACCTGTACCGACAGTGGAACTGCATATCATCTCTGACATATCTCGGACATATTGTGCATCGCGAGGGTAAACGTATTCGTCGTGGGTCGGCCATCTGACGTTTGACAATTGGTCTGCCCTCCCACTGAACGGGTGCACCTCACACTGAAGTCTGCTGGGATTTCAGTGCTCTGATAGGGAAGTTTCCCACGTTCTGATTATCAAAACGCAAGACCGCGTAGTTCGCATATTTTCGTGGGTGCGTCAGAGCACTACAGCTATCGCAGCAACCGCTCCTCGCCCACAGCGATATGATATTCACAGCTCCCTGATCTCAGATGAGGCATGGTTTGTGGTATAGTTGACTGTACTTGATTCCATTTGAATAGAGTTGGACCTCACAGTGAATTTGTGTGAACGAAGTCAGATTTCGCTGTAAAAGGAATTAATTCAGGGTATAATTTGTAATAGCTTCCACTCCAGTGTATGCTTTGTGTTGTGTCTAGGCAAGACAGCCTAGACACAATGAGAGGAAGCCGAAAGGCACGCGCTTAAACTCACGCAGGCTGGCGTGAGGTCTGAAACAGGATACGTAATGAATGCTATAAAGAAAAGTACGTAGCTTCTGGAATACTTAACTTTAATCCATAATTGTAGAACATCGCTCTTGATGATACATGCTTCATAATATTAATTAGCAATTGAATACGGCGCCTTGCTAGGTCGTAGCAAATGTAGCTGAAGGCTATGCTAACTATCGTCTCGGCAAATGAGAGCGTATTTGTCAGTGAACCTTTCCTTGCAAAGTCCGCTGTACAACTGGGGCGAGTGCCAGGACGTCTCTCTAGACCTGCCGTGTGGTGGCGCTCGGTCTGCTATCACTGACAGTGGCGACACGCTGGTCCGACGTATACTACCGGACCGCGGCCGATTTAAAAGCTACCACCTAGCAAGTGTGGTGTCTGGCGGTGACACCACACTTTGCCTATCAAACACCCCTCCTTATCTGATTTGTGTATGTCATTTTTGCGTAAGATTTGTCAGCAAGTTGTGGTTACTTAAGGTTTAATAAAACTTGTCATTATTTTGTAAACTTAAGAACGCCACTGTTCTCATTCATACTCCCTCTACTATTCATGTTTTTATCTTACTGTGGTGGGTGCATGAGTAGCTTCGCTCAGACATAGATTTATGTCTAAAGAGAGCAACAGCTTTCAGCATTAAAGGCACGTGAAGCAGTAAAGAAAGCATTTGAGTGAAGCAGAGGTGAATGGAGAATCGTTCTATCATTTTCCCACCTGCGAATCGGAAAATCCACTCACATAAAAGACTCTGACAAAGGACAGATTGATACGGTCCCGTGGGTGAGAACGAGGATTCAGAAACAGCGAAGATAGTTGGCTCTTCACTGATACTGTCCCGAGCGTCTATGAGAAGAAGTTGGAGGAGTTTAAACGGCAAGTAAGCGACCAGATGTTGTACTTCCACGCCTCATTACAGAACGTGGAGATAGGAGACTTGCCCACTATGTAAAGCAGGACAGCGGCGATCAGTGGCAGATCTGACGCCAGAGTACAGCGCTGGTGCGTGACAGCCAGCAGCCATTCCAGACACGTGCGGCACTTCTTAATGTGGCACACTTGTATGACTCTGTCTTACCACAAAGATATAGCTATATTTTTTAATGTTCTACTCTCTTATGAGTCCGTTACGATGATACGAATACAAACGTGCGGTTTACCGCACAGCGTGATTTCATAACCTATACTCTGTGGATCTGGAGATGGCAGTTTACTCCTGTCGAAACTAGTATTGCAGTATACACACACACGGTCAAGGCAGCAAAAAGGTTCATATTAGATGCTTTCTTTCCATTGAATTAATTGATCTCTCTCCAGCCGACAGTGTCAGGTAATTTTATTTCATTTTCCATATTTATCCTCGGTTTCCTTTACTGTTTGCTCAGTGTACAGATTGAGTAACACTGGGGATAGGCTACGACCTTGTCTTACTCGCTTCTCAACTACTGCCTCCCTTACATGCCCCAGCTTTCTCGAGGTCCCTTCCTACAATTTTTTTTTCATTCTTCAGTAATTTGCAACCATGGCTTATTAAACTGATTGTTTGGTAACATGCACACTTTTCATAATCTGCTTTATTCGGAATTTGAGTTATTACATTCTTTTGAAATCTGAAGGTATTTCCCCACCTCATACATCTTGCCCATCAGGTGAAACAGTTTTGTTATAGCTGTTTATCCCAAGCATATCATCAGTGTTTTGTTATGGCTGTTTATCCCAAGCATATCATCAGTTCTGATGGAATATCGTCTAACCAGGACCAGGGCGCTGCAGAGTAGAGTAGATTAGAATTAGAATAGATTAATAAATAGATTATCCTTGTTCAGATATGCCAGTTTTAGAAAATTACTGTAACAATGCTGCTGCTTGATGTTGTATCATACATAGACCCACTAATTAGTTAAGGTCGTGGGTTCTTTTGTATCATCAAATTGTATTGTATTGTGTTAATAAAGAATTTTTTAAAGAAATATTGTTAACCAGGGCCATGTTTCGACTCAAGTCTTTCAGTGCTCTGTGGCATTCTTCTCGCACTCTCTTACGTCCACCTCATCTTCATCTACTTTCTTTTTCCTTTCTGCAACATTACCATCAATGTCCTTGTGTAGCCCCCTGTATATTCCTTCCACCTTACATCTGTCCCATCTTTGCTTACCATTGGTTTTCCATCTGAGCTCTTGATATTGATACACCCGTTTCTCTTTCCTCCGAAAAGCTCTTTAGTTTTCCTAAAGGCGTTATCTATCTTTTCTCTGGTCAAGCATACTCCTGAAGACTTACATTTGTCCTCTCGACATTCCTGCTTAGCCATTTTGAACGTTGTGCCTATCTCACTTTTTAGACGTCTGTTTTCCATTTTGCCTGCTTCATTTGTTACATTTCTATACTTTCTCCTTTTATCAATTTCTTCTCCTGTGACATCCAAGGTTTCTACTAGGCCTTGTCTTTCCACTTATTTTATCCTCTCCTGGCTTGACTATATCGCCTTGAAAGTTACCCACTCGTTTTCCATTACATTCCTTCTCCCTGCTTTAGTCAATCGTTGGCTAGTGCTCTTAATCACTTTCGGTTCTTTCGGCTTATCCAGGTCTTACCTACTTTATTTGCAATGCCTCCAGTTTTAATCTGCTGCTCATAACCAGTACATTACGGTCGGCGTCCATATCTGCTCCTGGATATATCTCAGAATTTAAACCCTGGTTGTGAAACCTCTGTCTTACCATTATATAATCAGTCTGAAATCTCACGATGTCTCCAGGTGCCTTTCACATGTATAAACTTATTTTCTGATTCTTAAACCAGTGTTAACTATGACTAAATTATGCTCTACACAGAATTCTACCAGGCAGCTTCCTCCTTTATTCATTTCCCCCAGTCAACATTCTCTGACTATTTTTTCATTCACTTCCATTTCCTACTATCGAATTACAGCCCCCCATCTCAGTAAAATTCTCCTCTTCCGTAGCTATCTCAATAATTCTTTTCTCGTTATTCGTTCTTGCGAACTATTCATCATCTGAGAAGCTTCTGCGGTGCGTACTGGCTTCTGTAATGCGTTCTCTATGCTGTTCACAGCAGCTTACCCACATTCTTATTTTCTTATTCATTATTAGACTTACTCCTGCATTATCCTTATCTGATTTTGTATATACTGTGTTGACCTGACAGAGGTCCTGTTCCTGCTGACAGGGAACTGCAGTACATCCGACTACATTTAACTTCAGCCTATCCATTGCGCTTTTAAAATTTTCTAGCCTGTCTAGCCTGTTTCAGACTGCGACCTGTAGAATGCCAATTTTGTTTGCTTAATGACGAGATCGTCCTGAGTAGTCCTCCTGGGATCCAAATGGGGCACTATTTTACCTCCGGAATATTTAACCCAAGAGGATGCCATCATCATTTCACCACACAGTAGAGCTGCATGCCAACGGGAAAAGTAACGGCTGTACTTTCCCTTGCTTTTAGCTGTTCGCAATACCAGCACATCAAGGTCATGTCGTCTGATGTTACAAGGCCATTTCAGTCATTCATCCAAACTGTTGACCCTGTAACTATTGAAAAGGCTGCCGCCCCTCTTCAGGAAAAACCGAGAGAGGTGGTGCATTGGTTAGGACACAGGACTTGCATTCGGGAGGACGACGGTTCAAACTCGTGTCCGACCATCCTGATTTAGGTTTTCCGTGATTTCCCTAAATCGCTTCAGGCAAATGCCGGGATGGTTACTTTGAAAGGGCACGGTCTACTTCCTTCCCCATCCCTCCCTAATCCGATGTGACCGATAACCTCGCTGTTTGGTCCCCTCCCCAAAATCAACCAACCCTCTTCAGGAACCACACGTTTGTCTTGCCTCTCCACAGATGTCCCTCCGTTGTGGTTGCCCCTAGGCACGACCATCTGTATGACCATCTGCGATTTGTGGCAGACTACGGCTGCACACCCACTACTTAACACTGTCTGTTCACAGTTGATTGGTAGAGCGCACATCCGTTGTTTACAGTTGTCAGTTCAACCAGCCACGTAATTACTCCGCTGATAGCGTTTACTCTCCAGGAATTAAGTCAGTCTGGAACGTTAAAAAATCATCATATTATATCTTTTAAATACCATACATGTATTTTTTTACCAACTGTAAATGATAAACTGAAACAAAAAAATACTATTGAAGCCACTTTTATCTTCACCTAGAGGATCTGCTAGGCAATAATATTGGCATGACCTAACCTGTAAATAGTGTAATATCTTGTACAAAAATCGGTTCAACAATAATCGACAACATGTACGAAGAGGTGAATCGAGTTTATGGACTAGGTACTCGCAAATTCTACATTTTATATCCTCTCTATTTCGGTCATCGACGCTTATTTCGCCGCCCAGTTAAGGGGCTCCGGAACGCCCTATACTTGCAATGTTAAAATAACGCTTATAAATTACATCTTTCCTCACAAAGTATTTGAGGTAGGAAGTTGAACTTTTTACAGATTATTTATTGGAATATGGGCTACAACGTAACACAGGGATTTTACAAAATTTTAGTTCACTTATTAAAGATGATTTTTTTTCAATTGAAATGAAAATTCACAACATTTTTTTGCAATTTTTTATTTATATATTCAATACTATACAGTTTTTTGGAAAAAGGCTGTGTTAAATTATGCAGAAGGTACTGTGTAACATTTACTGAAAGTTTGAAACAAATATGTTTGGAAGATCCTTAGAAAACATGAATTAGTATGAGAAAATAAAAGTTTTGGGAATCGAGCGACAAAGACTGGATTAAATTTTTAGTACATTTTAGGTCCATAGGATGGATTATCTTCATCCTCTGCAAACTCCTCCTCCAGCTTCCTCTTGTTCCTCCTCCTGTTTACTCTTGCTTGTATTTCTAGACTCTTTACAGCCCTGTCTGCAGCCCGAAGGCGTTCCTTGTCTAAAGCAAGCATCGCTCGTTGTTGTGTTCGTAGATTTTGCTACCAATTTCTTCAGTTGCAGTTACTGCAACACTGTTCCAAAAGGTGGTCATGTATGAACACTTATCACATTTCAGTTGTATTTCACTAGCAAGTCCTACGTGCTTTATTATGGAGAGTTCCAGACCAACTTCACTACAATGAATACATCTTACACAGTTTGAAAAAATTCCTTTGAGAACCGACATATCAAATATTTCATTCACATCCGATTCGCCCATAAAACATTCATAGTTTTCACTCATTGAACCAAGCTTCTTCTGTGAAGTATTTTCTTTCCCACTTTGACTGCTATGGGCAGGTGTACTTGAGAGGTTAGGTTCACTCACTTGGTTATCGTCTTTATTGTTTACAGTAATAACACATACCTTTGGCTTTCCAACATTTCTCCTTTTCTTAAAAGCCTTCAGAGGATTTCCAATAACTTTACTTTTACTCATTATTATACTTCAACAAAACAGAGACTCAAGAAACAGAATTAATTACGAATATTTTCGAGATAACGACAGAGTAAATAAACATGAAACAATCGACAATCACACCAGCGATATATATTGAACCATCACAGGTTAGCCACAACACATACTTTATCTCACATCACTAAAATATACCTGATGAACACGGGCGTTAATAATAACACCATTTGACAGCAGTTTAACAGCGCCACAGTGGGTCACGCCCATGTAGAAAACATTTCAAAAAAAATTTAAAAATAGTTGTAGTCTTCGGAATTGAATAAATTATATATCTATTAAAAGGTAATAGTCTGCAGATTCAGAAAACGCAAAAAAGTAAAAATTGAACTTTTCATGATTTTCAGCCTTTCCGGAGCCCCTTAACAAAACTTTTAGTATCTTACTTCCTATTCTAATTCACTCGGCATCGCCTGATTGTATTCGACTACATTCATTGGAACAGAAGTAAACCAAGGTAATGGCATACACTGATCAGCCAGAACATTGTGACCAGTGCCCTTCTATCGATATAAACCCGCCCAGGCGTTAGCAGTTATACCTGGCTTGCGTTACCTGGCTAGTCAGATACACGCACGCTGCGTCCTGTCCGTGTGTAGAATGGGAGAGGCGCCGGTCTGCGGTCTATCTGAGTTTGACCGAGGGCAGATTGTGACGGCCCGGAGGCTCGTCATCAGCATTTCGGAAACTGAACGGCTTGAGTTCTGGGGTGAGAGTCTGCAGCAAGTGGCGAAACCAACGCGAAACCACGTCCAGATGTCGTGGGCTTGGATGGCCACCCCTCATTATAGATGTCGGATGCCGTAGGCTGGACAGACTAGTAAAACAGGACAGGCGGCGAACTGTGGCGGAATTAACATCAGACTTTAACCCCGGGTGGAGTACAAGTGTGTCTGAATACACAGTGCACCAAACACTCCTAATGACGGGCCTCCGGAACCGACGAACCATGTTAACACCAAGACATCGGCAATTAGGAGTGAACCAGACATGTGATCATCGGCGCTGGATATGGGAGCAGAGACAGAGCGTTACATGGCCTGATGAATCACGATACCTTCTTCATCATACCGATTGGAAGGCGCGAAATCGTCCTCTTGAAAGAGAACAGCTACTTGACACCTGTGTGCGAAATGGAGACAAGCTGACAACGGCTCCCTTATGCTCTGGGGAAAGTTCACGTTGGCATTCATTGATCCAGTGGAGCTCGTGCACGCCACCATGACAGGCTAGGAGTATGGTACCCTGGCTGGGGCCCACATACACCCGATCATGACGATCATTTGCCGTTTCTCAACAAGGTAATGCGCCATGTTAAAAGGACAGGAGTGTGATGGAATTTTTAGAGGAACACAATGGCGAGTTCCGTTTGATACACTGTCCCTGCCACTTGCCAGATCTGAACCCAATCGAAAACATCTGGGATGTGATTGAACTGACTGAACGTGGCGTCAGAGCTCAACGCTCCCCTCCACGAAATTTACGAGGATTAGGTGCTTTGTTGCGCAGATATAGCGGCCTACCAAGGCATCTTTGCTTCCACGACACGGCGCGTCACACAGTGCCTTGGGCTATAAGGTAGGTGGTCATAATATTCTGGCTGATCAGTGTATAATCGGATTAAATATAGTGACGCCGACGGATTAGATTAGGAAATAAGGTACTAAAAGCGGTAGATGAGTTTTGTTATTTGGGCAGCAAAAAAGTGACAATCGCCGAAAATAACACAAAAATACAGAATGTCAATAGATAAGTGTTTGTGCGAAATATCATTTTATTTGTTTACCTCGAACACAAATTTAAACAATAGGAATACTTTATGGAAGATATTTGTCTATGGTGAAACGTGGTCATAAACAGTTCAGACAACGTGAGAATAGAAGATGGCTACGAAGTCATTCGCGACGTATTTCTTGAATAAAAATCTCTCGGTGTACATGCCGCGTCAATTCAGGATAAAACTCCAAGCTTTCGACCACTATCTCCATGGTCGTCGTCAGGGCTAAAACTGACTGTCGTGAACTAGCGAGACTCCCACTTTTATATGCGAAGGACGGCTTCTGATTGGCTGGAATACGTCACAGCAACAGCGATATGGCGCGTAGTGAAGTGGTGCCCTCTACTTCCATAGATGTAGTTTCTATCCCGCGTTGCTTGCAGCGCCATCCCTTGAATCAGGAGGTAAAGTGCGGGAAGTTTTTCTCTGCGATTTTTCTTTATCCAGTGCACTCTTCCAAGTGTTGCTAAGTGCATAGCCGTTGTCTCTGTTAAAGTTACTATCGCTAAGTCTAATTTCGACTGCTTCCCGGATCACAGAGTCCCAGTAATTCGATACGTGGGTTATTACTCGGGTTTCTTCAAATAAAATCTTATGCTTGTTAAGCAGGCTATGTTCAGCCACGGCTGATTTTTCCAAATACCCGTATTTCAGGTCGCGCTGGTGCTCAATGCAGCGGTCGGCAACGGTTCTTACAGACTGTCCCACGTAATTCTTGCCGTATTCGCAAGGAATAGTATAAATTCCCGGCACTCTTAACCCGAGACTATCTTTGACTGGTCTCAACATTTCCTTAATTTTCCTAGGTGGTCGGAAAACTGGTTTTATTCCTTGCCTCTTTAGGACTCTGCCTATCTTGCTTGTTGTAGCACCGCAAAAAGGAAGCCGCGCTATGTGTTGGTCCTCTTCTTGTGTGTGGCCGGCATCGTGTCTTACTTTCTTGGACAGTACTGATTTAATTTCACCGGCAGAATAACCATTCCTCTTGAAAACAGTCGTCAAATGGTTAATCTCAGGACCGAGGTGGTTCTTGTCGGAAATAGTCCTGGATCTGTGTACTAAAGTATTCAGCATAGCTCTCTTCTGAGACAGATGATGGAAGCTGTAGCTATGCAGATATAGGTCTGTATGGGTTGGCTTCCTGTACACAGAATTGCCCAGTCGTCCATCCGGCTTTCGCTCCACCAACACGTCTAAAAAGGGATGGCGTTGCAAGCAACGCGGGATATAAACTACATCTATGGAAGTAGAGGGCACCACTTCACTACGCGCCATATCGCTGTTGCTGTGACGTATTCCAGCCAATCAGAAGCCGTCCTTCGCATATAAAAGTGGGAGCCTCGCTAGTTCACGACAGTCAGTTTTAGCCCTGACGACGACCATGGAGGTAGTGGTCGAAAGCTTGGAGTTTTATCCTGAATTGACGCGGCATATACACCGAGAGATTTTGATTGAGAATAGAAGATTTTGAAATGTGGGGCTACAGGTGAATGCTGGAGATATAGATGGGTATTTTGGGTAACTAATGACAGGGAATTGAACTGAATTGGGTAGAAAAGAAATACATGACACTGAGAGCTGGATTCCACAGGATGGAGCAGGATAAGGTTACGATTGTGGACGGGGCCGTAATCAGTTATTCTCGGTTGTACAACAAATACGCTAACTTTTTTAAAGAAATTAAAATTTTAAAACGGTCTCTTAAAAAAAACACAATTTACTGTACGACGGATGCAGACCTTATCACAAGGCCACCAACAATACCACAAACAACAAACAGCTGAAAGGCCTGAATTAGAAGTCAAAAGAACAATTCCAAATAGCACATATTAAGATAAATACTTCGTTTTACAACAAACTGTAACACGGCTGAAGGCCGTATCACGAAAGAATTGAAATATTGCTCGGCTGAAGGCCACACCACCAATAATTAGAAAATTACAAATATCCTTGAAACAAACATCACAATCTAAGGAATCAGGACAAGCGGTTCTCAGCAAGTGATCCAAGGGTCGGTCTGGACAGGTAACTCAAACATAAGGTAAGATGAGACAGGCAGCTAAGAGTTGTACTCGCGTAACAAGATGACAAGTCATCTAGGGGCAGCTTAAGCGCCGACCGACCGACTAACCAATGCACCTAACGTCCGATCACCGATACAACGATGGAATATTTTTAGGCAAGGGCGAAGAGATAGACAGCACTATGTCTTCAGAAAACACCATGGCCGAAGGAAACACTAGAACCAAAGTAGACCTCCAAAAAATATGCAGAGTGAAATACAAGAGGCTGTCCAACTACACGCCGTGTCTGACAGCATCAACACGACAAGGAAAGGTACACTGCTGGAAAAGTACGCTAACCTCCAGGGTAGGTAACTGGGGCGTTAGCGGCCACAAGGCATAAAATACCGCTGGTTGCACTTCCATTATAAGAATAATACTAAATTCAATGATGAATAACACATAGAGATAGCTGCAATATTTCACTGCCGTGAAACACTTCAGTGGTTGCTGCCAGGCTCAGTGGCCCTGGGAGCAACAACCCGCCGATCAAAGTCGAGATCTCAGAACAGTCGAGGTTGCGTTAGCAGTTAACTCTTCACTCAACTCAAATGTCAAGGGTTCGGTGTGCAACGAAGTCGTCGCTCTCGCAGCTAGCCCTCCTCAATCCGGCAGTGGCAGCACGCCACCAGCGGTCCCGGCTTGCCCTCAAGCTGCACGGACCTGCTCGATGCTGCGCCCCAACCAAACTGATGTCCCTTCGCAAATGCCTGTTCCACGCAAAGCGACCCCGGAAGCACTAGCGTTCACTCCAAAGATAGTACCACAGTAAGCGTATCGATAAGCTGCTGCTGCTGTCAATCACGGGCATGCAAGCCAACAACTTAGTGACGCCAGTACATCGAATAAGAAACGAGATGCCATAATCGCAATGACAAGATGCCAAGGAATAAACGGCATGAACACGAACCGCTCACGGCTCAGACACAACTTGAGTGAAAGAGTGCGTCGGTCCGTAGGACGCATCCCGAGTCGTCATGACTCTATCAGTTTGGCAATAGAGGGAAGTGTGGCGAGTAAAATTATAGTCTTCATTACAGTAAGAGATCGGATGGATGTAGGTCGCAGTAGTTAAGCAAAAATGAAGAACCTTATACAGGATAGACGAGCGAGGAGAGCTGCATCAAACTACAGAGGAGAACAACAACGACTCGGAAATATCAGAGATTGACTTCTTTTCCAGGGTTTTAGTTGATAATATGCCGCTAATTATTGATAGTTCAGGGAATTGTCCATCCTACTGTGCCACAACCTCAGCACGATCGCTTCCATTACGTGTGGCACTCTGAGGGTTTCCCTTCACAATCGTCACCCAAGAGGAAGTCTTGACTGCGAGCAGAGCTGTTGTTATTGAAGTCCATCCTCTAGTACCACACTCTTAGCACGATCGCGTCCATTAAGTGCCCCACTCTTAGGGTTTGGTCTATATATCGATGGAAACTCCATGCCACTCCTCTCGGATGATGGAAAAACATATAGAGTGGGTAACGATGTAGCGAAATACAGGAATACCTGGAGTGGATCGTCTCTTGGTGCAGGAACTACCAGTTGTTTTCACACATAAACAAATGCGACGCACTACGCGCAAATTGATAGAAAGACAATTTTTTAACTTCGGCCACTAGTCATGATGTTAAATATGTAGGACGGATATGACGTTGAAGTACCTCATAAAAATAGCTGCTGAAAAGGAAGATTCCAAACTGACGTGGAGAGGAAAAGTAGTGAACCCACGAAAGACGGAGCTTAGAGAACCATCATTTCACCTTTTCTTGATTGCGCCCGTTAGGCAGGGATTCTTGCCGGGTAGGATTAATTGAGTGGATAGATGTCATCCAAAGACATCCAGCTCGTTTATGCAAACAATTATTACTTTAATTCTTGCTGATTACAACCGAATGGAGTGAATTTTACGTGTCATATGCGTTGAGCCTTCACTATTTGCACGCGATCATCAGTAGCCTGAAATAGGAACAAATTTATGTTTGTATTATTTTGTTTCACTAACTCCACATGGTGCGTTGAGGTTATAAAAGGTTGTGCCGCTTTAAATTTTCTGTGACGTAACGGTAGTTTAAATTTCTCCTCACAAATTTCGCAGATGCTGCTCAGCATGCGTTCTTTTTCCGCTTTTGCAGTTGTCTTCTGCTTACCGCCATTAGAAATTTTGTTTGCACGGCGCTAGGAAACGAACGCCCATGTTGTGTTTTGGATGCTGTTACCAACTGTAGTACGTTATTGCCAAGTATTGAATGTATTTGTGTGTGTGTGTGTGTGTGTGTGTGTGTGTGTGTGTGTGTGTTTGTTCCTGTGTATGTGTGAATTTGTATTCGTTTTAGTATGGTTAGGTGTATATATTGACGCTCTTTTTTAATATCTTTACAAGCTATACTCGGCAACGCGTTGCTGTGGCTCAATTTGATTAAATGAAAAAGAAAGAAAAAAGACAAAGCACGTTGGATATACGTCCTAATCTCTCTCTGGTCCCTGTAGCTATCCATCTCCTCCTCCCCCTCTCTTCCTCAATCTCCGCCGTCTTGTACTCCTCCCCATTCTCTTTGTCCATCTTTTCCTTCCCCCTTTTTTTCCCATTTCCTCCTGAACCCTTTCTCTGTCAGTCTCCTTCTTTCCGTTCTCTGTGCCCATTTTCTGCAACCCATCTGTCCATCTACCTTCCTCCCGCCCCCCTTCCTTCTGACCTTGAGCCTTGTTTACTGTTACTGCAAATTCAGATATTGTAGTAGTATTCCAATCATAAGCCGATAAGTCATAAATAAAATTTTGCTGTTTTCTGTGAAACCCGTCTATAAGGAAGAAAACAAAAAAGTACATTGTTGTATATACAACTTATCTTTAAAATATACGTATAACTAGAAAGAATATGCATGGGAGAAAGAGTTTGTCTAATGGTTCAAATCCGCTGCTATCGTAATTAAAACTACTTGGGACAAAGGAAACAAAACCGCACATTTTTAGAGCAGTGCATTTTCTTTCTCAGAGCAAGTTTTAAAAGAAAATCTGTACATTGTTGTTTAAAAAATATACAGGGTGTTACAAAAAGGTACAGTCAAACTTTCAGGAAACATTCCTCACACACAAAGAAAGAAAATATGTTATGTGGACATGTGTCCGGAAACGATTACTTTCCATGTTAGAGCTCATTTTATTACTTCTCTTCAAATCACATTAATCATGGAATGGAAACACACAGCAACAGAACGTACCAGCGTGACTTCAAACACTTTGTTACAGGAAATGTTCAAAATGTCCTCCGTTAGCGAGGATACATGCATCCACCCTCCAGTTGCATGGAATCCCTGATGCGCTGATGCAGCCCTGGAGAATGACGTATTGTATCACAGCCGTCCGCAATACGAGCATAAAGAGTCTCTACATTTGGTACCGGGGTTGCGTAGACAAGAGCTTTCCAATACCCCCATTAATGAAAGTCAAGAGGGTTGAGGTCAGGAGAGCGTGGAGGCCACGGAATTGGTCCGCCTCTAACAATCCATCGGTCACCGAATCTGTTGCTGAGAAGCGTACGAACACTTCGACTGAAATGTGCAGGAGCTCCATCGTGCATGAACCACATGTTGTGTCGTAGTTGTAAAGGCACATGTTCTAGCAGCACAGGTAGAGTATACGGTATGAAATCATGATAACGTGCTCCATTGAGCGTAGGTGGAAGAATATGGGGCCCAATCAAGACATCGCCAACAATGCCTGCCCATACTGTAGAGCAATGAGTCGCATCTCAACACAGGCACCGAAGTCGACATTACCTTCCTTCAATTGGGCCAACTGGCAGTGAATCGAGGAAGTACAGAACATACTGACGAAACTAAAATGAGCTCTAACATGGAAATTAAGCGTTTCCAGACACGTGTCCACATAACATCTTTTCTTTATTTATGTGTGAGGAATGTTTCCTGAAAGTTTGGTCGTACCTTTTTGTAACACCCTGTATAGTCTATGTCTGTCTGAATGTTTAATAGAGTGTCGTTTAAAATTTGAAATTAATCTGTCAAGAACTTTTCGAGATTTTTATTAATTTCGTTCAAACGTTTATTAGAGTAACATAATAAAATTTAAAGTAAATCGATCAAGTACTTTGGGAGATTTTTGGTAACGGCGTTTCTCTTTTGTAGATTACATATCTATCTACATATTATACATATTAAAATATGTAGTCTGTGTCCGTACGAATGTTCATTAGAATAAAATCTGTCAAGAACCTTTTGAAGTTTTTGGTAACAACTTTCCCTTTATACAGTACATATTTATTTATACATTATAAATGTTAAAAATGTGCCTATAAAAACACGAATGTATTCAAATACAAAATTGTGTCAAAATTTCAAGTCAATGGACCGACTACTTCTCGAGTTTGTCGAACACAAACACATGCATGCTGAATTTTTATATATAAATATTTTTAAAAAGTTGTCTGTATATACACTTACCATACAAAAACAAACACAAATTTACACAAACACACAAACACACACACACACACACACACATACACACACACACACATACATACATACAAACAGATATCACAAACACACATGCGATAGTTGGCAATAATGTTCAACAGTTGGCAGCAACATCCAAAACACAACATCAAGTAAGTAAGTGTTCATTTCCATGTACTCCGCGAAAGAAATTTCGGATGATGAGCAGAACAGCTGTAGAAACGGAACAAGAACATATGTAAAGCTACAGCTGGGAATTTTTTAAGTTGAAATTTAAACTATTATTACGTTATATAAAATCAGAAACTGCCAGAACTGTTTGTAATCTCAGTGTTTAATTTCCAATATGTATAACTAAATATTACAGATAGGAATATGTTTATATTTCATACCAAACGCATATGGCACATAAAATTGCTTTTTGTTCTCTTGAAATTAAACGGATCCAAAGTAATAATCACCAGCTTAATATTACGCGCAAGTGAGGATGGTGGTGAGACGTGGTGGCTGGCGCTCTATGTGTTCTCTAGGTGTTCGACTAGCATCGCTGATATCGATATTCGGCTGTCCTGCTATCCTTGACTGCTCCGCCGGCGGTTTTTCCGGGTGAACGTGTGACGAGTGATTCTCCGGTCGGCGTTCAACGAGCGAACTTGTGTTGAAAACAAGCCCGCGTCCCAAACCGTGGTGCTCGTGCCTCGCCGTGCTCGCCGCCCTTGTCTTTCGGCGCGCGCCGGATGTACGGTGCCGGTCATTGGGTGCCTTGACGTGCTAAATGTTGGTTGGTTCGTCGTCTCACGCTCAACTGTGTTTAACTAAGATGATTGTTGAAACTTATTGTGGCATGGGTAGCTGCCGGAGATGATTCTGAACTTGGTTCCACAGTGGCTATTTTAAGGAGGCTGTGTTCCTCATTCCATTTTTGGTCATCCGTGGAGTGTGTGTTTTAAGTGGTTTTCATGCAAATTTCAACTTGTTTTAGGACATATTGTCCGCTTTGGGACTGGCTGGGGTTGTGTACGTGCCCGGCAGCGGTAGAGTTAATGGTTCAATCATTGGTCACGGCAGCATTTCATATGTTTATTTAATGTTGAAAGTGCCTTAAGGCAACTGGAAGTGATCTCTAAGTTTCCTGCTAATTTACTGGGAGACGGGTAATGTTACTGCTTCTTAAGAATTTGGGGGCGTGCTTATTATATATTCTAGTGTGGCTGTGATTTGACCTTGTTTTCATTTCAATCTATTTGTGCTGCAGGCCATTTGATAGAACTGCTCGTTCCCTGGTGTCGGCGCGGTTATGATTCTTGTCAGGACCGCTCATTGTGGGGCCGGTCGGATTATATATAAATATATACCGCCTGCTATGTGACCCTGTGCGCAAGCCGTGGGGAGTGAACGCTCGTATTGTCTGCCGGCCGTAGCGTTATTCCTTCCAAACACTGCTACGGGCCTTACCGCTGTTCTGTAAAGTTAAGTGGAATTTGGGAAACATTCTGAGTCATTATGTCCGTTAATTAAGTGAGACCACCTTGTTAATATTGGCGTTTCAATAAGTCAGTTTATTGGCTGAGTTATTACTAGCCATTCTTATTTAATACTTATGGTAATCATTTGTGTATCTTTAATGAACGTGCAGCTTGTTATTATTCCTGTGTGCAAGTTTTGCGACCTTGGTTATGCCACTTTGCGTTCTTAGTATAAGCATGTTTCACTGTGGACCTTTATGTGGGCAGTTCAGTTTTATTAAGCTTTAAGATCTCTTTGTTCTTTATGAAGTTGTGGTATTATGTTGTTGTGTAACTTTGGTTGGAAGTGTGTAGTGTTTTTAGTCTCTTGAGACATGGTTAAACAAGAACGATTGTTTGAAATTGATTATTCACCGTGCCTACTATTAATGCTTTTGGTCGCGGACGCAAAATAATATGATTCTCATTCGCGTTTATGTAATTCAATCAAAGTGAAGATTTGTATATTGCATTAGTAAGAGGGAAAATGCCCGAATTGAAGTTTATAATAAAATTGTAAAACAATCATAGGCTTGTCCATCACCAGTGATCCCGGGCTTCCTATTTCCTTTAAATAACTATGGTGAGATTTTAATTTTGATTTTATAAAGAATTGTGTAGTACCATGTTTAAGGTGGGACAACAGAAGTTAAATACAACCAACACTTTTCGTCACAGGTTTACTTAGAAAGCGATGGAGAGTGCTGAGATGCTGTTACAGCTCCAGTAGCAAACCCTACAAGACACTCGTTGAGAATCGTAGAGAAGTTTACTGTTTAAATCCGGCGAGCCGAAGATGAAAGAAGAGCCAAGCAACACATCACTTCCTCCCATATAGGTCAGGCAAAATGTCCATAAGAAAAGTTCTTACTGCTACTTATGACTATAATTCCTCCCAGGTACCTTTTGCGAAAGTAACAGAAAGGCGCTCAAATAATGGTACATAAATTACCCTTTGCCACACACTGTTAGATCGCGTATCTGTTACAAAGGCTGATCAAAAAGTAGATGATATGGCAGATCGTCCATGTCATGCAATCACAAACCAACTGAACCGTTCATATGTGGCACTCATAATCGCTTTATCACAGGACGGCAACACAAACACAAGAACAAAATTGTGCTTCTAGTGGCTGAATGGCCGCGTCGTACTGAATTACGATGAGCCGTCGCGCCTCTGATTACTTCGAATAAAGCGTTCGCGGTCGATACGTGCTAGAGTCATTTCATTTGTGTGCAATTACCGGAAATTAACTAATCACCGAGTAAATAATCAATTAAATTAATTTGGGTCTCTCGTTTGCCTTGCTTCATTAAGGTAGTCGCCGGCGGCGCCGACCTGTGTACGTTTGCACAATTACTGCTAGCGGTGTCTCTGTGAGACAACGTGAAGTGTTCCCCGCCGCAGCCGACGATGAGGATTCATTGCTCAAGTCTCAGGTGCAGGACGCAGGGCTCAAGTATGCCGTTTCTCTAATATTTCCCTCTCACTTTGTTAGCTGCCCTGCTACCTCGACTAATTACGAGTGTTAATGGAGAGTGATGAACACACTATACACAATGGAATTTACCTCCAGAAAGTGAATGTAGCACAGTGATAAGGTCGTCTGCTCTTTTAACAAATGATAGGAGAGGGCTAGCTTACGCAAAGCGCAACAGAAAAGCAGAAAGTTACCCATAATCAACACAATTGAATACTGAAAACTTCCATATACAGAAAAACATCCAAGTGCTATAGATCGCACTTTATAGATCCGATTAGTGCAGGAATAAATGTTTCTGTAGTCTTTTACCTAATTTTCTCGGGCATGGATGTGTGTGATGTCCTTAGGTTAGTTAGGTTTAAGTACTTCTAAGTTCTAGGGGACTGATGACCTCAGAAGTTAAGTCTCATAGTGCTCAGAGCCATTTGAACCATTTTTTTACCTAATTTGCCTAATAACCTATAAACACTTAATTATTATTATTATTATAATGCTCGTGACAGAAAATTTGTCATCTCAAATTGCAACCTCCCAACAGAAAAAATATGTATATCATTCACATTCAGTGTAACCTCCCAACAGTTTACTCACGTAACCTGCCGATAAAATCTGACTAACCTCCCAATAAAAAATGTGACTCATATAGACCCTTTCAATAATTAACCTGCAGTGAATCTAAACTGGTAAATTTGGACGTCAGCAGTGCAGCGTCATGGCCCTGAAAGATCATTCTGAATAAATTGAAAATTCTTACCTCAATGAAGCCGCCGGATAACGCGTATATATCTGCTCCTATAACAAATTTTTCTGGCACAGCCCAGTGCAATGCTGGCCACTAGATTTGTCATGTATAAAAAGAAACAACTGATTTTTTCTTACGTTAATCGGGATGACCATGGATTGTAGAAATCTGCAAATTCTTTAAATTCAGATGAATGATTGTCAAAGAGTTAATTTTATAGAAAAGATTATTATTAAAAGATTTTTTAAACATTTACATGGGACTTGATGTAACAATAGTACAATTTTTCTTGTAAGAAACTACATATGCGCGGCTGCTTTTACCTTACATTACATCGCTCAGGAACCGCCATCGCTCCCCACGACCGGCCCTGCCAACTCCATACATACGACTGCTAGCTACTACTTACTCCTACTGACACTGATCTTACTGCAGCCAACACTGCTCTCTGGTCTGAGATTCTCTTACAGCTTACATATCGCAGGCAACGCGTGAGCAATCCATCGAAATTACATCTGCTCGAGTGCGCTAGCAATAAATTCCTTACTCATGGACCTCTTACAATATTCACTGTAGGCTTGTACTGTGGGAAGCGAGGACAGGATGCTGCTATGCTGTTTGGTGGGCGTGTAACAACAACAACGTTATACTATTGTACATATAATAATTTTTTGCTTCTGTTTTTCGATAAATTAGTATAATCGATGTTCTGATTTCATTTCTTTTTTGTTTAATGCCATTATGTTAAAGGAACTGTAAACAATTTTCGATGTGAATATTAATGCTTATGTCAAATTGCAAGCAATGTTATAGCAGAATTGAAATGTAAGAAACGTTGAAACTATTGTAAGATGTCAAAGTTGTAATTGTGTGCCTGGTCCATACGTAGGCAATGTATTAGGATATGTAGAATGCAAAACCTCTGGTGAATACCCTGTCTGTAGGGGAGCGGTAGAAGGTGGATGGCAGGCGAGCGCGGGAAAATGCACACGGGCGCGGCACGGCATAACGGGCTCAGCAGTAGTAGTCGGAGTTGGGCATCGGTCTAAGTAACACGTTCTGGATCGAGGAGGCTTTCCTGGAAGACGTAGTTTCATTGAGCCTCGGAAGTGCCGTTTCCGACGACTATACAGCATGGCAAAATTACATAAGCACTAAATTGAAAAATATTGCGACGCTATGAAGAAGTGAAGTGCCGATACATCAAGAGCCATAGCTGTGATTGTATGTGTGCTCTGCGCCTCGCCATCTCGCCGCCCGCCAACCGCCGCATCGATACGAACAGGTTGAAACTTTTAGTACTGTATTCGTGTGGACCAGTGTTACTTTTGTTCCTTACTGTTCAATAACAACTTAACTTTTACCAGAACTGTCCTATCATTTAATTATCCTCATCACTAACCCAGACAGGGTCCTTTCCACATGTTGTGCAATCCGAGTGTCCCGAGATGAAGATTTAAAGTTTATGTTAATAATAATTACCTGCATACCTATCTGTGTTAGAATGATGTTTAAAGAACTTTGTTGTTAATGAATATATAGGTAAATAAGGTCTGACGAAGTTGGAAGATAATGATGAAATTGGTTTAGTAATGAAGGCTAATTAATTTGAGACAAAAATAATGGTAGTTAAATGAGCAAGAAATAAGACAAAAAGAGTAGTAACTCATATATTGGAAAGCTCGAGTGCTTAACGATTTCGATAATCAAAAATTTCAGAACAGTGATCATAACAGTTTCAGGATCCCACCCCCCCCTTTTTCTTTTCTATTCATTTAAATTCTGAATTGTACTGAACTGATTTGACCAGCAAAGTTAAAGTCAATATAAAACCAAAATTTATCAGTGTTTTACCTTTTTCAAATTTGACATTGTGTGTGTGTTTCGAAAGTGCTATTTCTAGAGTAACCTATGCCCGATTTTAATCAGATCCATAGACAGTACGAAGTTTGTAGTAAACATTATAGTGTATTGTTGTGTATTTATGGCTTGTCCGTATTAGTACAGAAAGTGAAATTATTAGTTCAGTAGATTTTCTGGTTCTAAAATTTACCATATTATGTAGTGTTATTACGTGTTGTTTTGCATACACGTACTTCAAATTGTACAGGGAAGAAACTCAATTAATGCCTAATTAGGCTGGCGACCATTTTATTAACATATTGGTAGCATCTGCTGTGTTGTTTCTTGTCCGTCCTAGCGTGTAGTTGCACTTCAGACTTCCTTGACGTATCATTGTTGTTACTGAGTGGGTGGAAGTCTGATTTTGCCTCCATTCAGGTACACGCGGTCAACATATATACCAAAATCCTTTCTTATAAGGTGAAGCCCGTCAACTTACCATAGTACAGGCTTTAATAAGTATCGTGCGCAGTAGCGTAGTGTTACAGGCGGTATCTTCTTTCTATAACACAACTGCACGCATATGTTAAAAGGGTTCCTTATTCATCAGAATAAGAAAGTTACTTAACTTTATCTAGTTGTTGTCGTACAAGTTCTTCCGTAATAGTTCACATTAACCTCATTGCCGGTGAAACGCAAGTCCCGCTATGTACACTACTCTGGTCGGTAGGTACTCACTGACTCTGAGCTAGAGGCTGAGCTAGCTGCGACTGCGACTCCCACTAGGTTGTGACTGATGTCTCGACTCATTGACTCACTGGATGACTGACTGACTGTGCCCTTCGGTCCGAGGTGGCGATCTAAGTACTGGCGATCGAGAGGGCGTTGTGGCGAGTTGCCTGCGAGTCTGTTTTAGACCTCTCTCCTGATAGGCTCGTTTGCTCCGGTGTCTATTATCGATCTTCTTGTCTATTGTCGATCTTCTCGCAGCCTCTTTGCCGCCCGAAGTCCTGGTGCCAGCATATTATTATTATTATTACAATGGTGCACATTAAAAATGCCATATAGTCTTCGACCAAAATTGGGCCACTTCCAATCCATTTTCTGTCGCTTGATGGAGGTCTTCTGCAATATAGGAGGCTGGACACAGTCGACATTGAAGCATGTGCTGGACAGTCTGGACTTCTCCACATTCACTCTTAATATTCTTTTCTGTATTGTAGCCCCATTTTGCCAGATTAAACCTTGATCTACCCGCTCCTGATCTCAGCCTATTCAAAGATTTCTGGGTCATCTATTCCTTGGCATGTTCTGGAGACAGTGTTTCAGAAACTCTTTTCCAGACAAGGGAAGTCTTATCCCTTGAGAGTTGCATCCTAGTATTTTCAGATTAAATGCTAATGAACATTTAATCTGTGTGGTGAATTCAATGATCCCCAATTACATAGTCTCGGAAACAGAAAACCTCGGAATAACTGAATCAGCTTCAACTTACCCTCCTTGCCAATAATCATTATAAAACAAGGATACCTAGCAAGGAACGCTTATTCAATGAAATCACGAATTCAACTCCAAGCAAGAGCAAGAACCACACCACTCCATGAGAGTGTTTGATAATTGTGACATGGAAGCAAATACAACCAACTGAAACTGATAATATCACGAGAACGTGAGAGTTAATCAGTTCACGAAATCTGAATTCCAGAGATGAACATTGTCGATTAGTTATACAGCGTTGCCATGGTGGCAAAGAATAATAAAGAAAGGGGCTCTGAGCACTATGGGACATAACTTCTAAGGTCATCAGTCCCCTAGAACTTAGAACTACTTAAACGTAACTAACCTAAGGACAACACACACATCCATGCCAGAGGCAGGATTCGTACCTGCGACCGTAGCGGATGCGCAAAGAATAATCATCGAGTAAGAACAGCTCTAGCATTCTTTTTGAACTTCTCAGGGAAACAAAAGAAGTATTACAGATTTCCTGAAAACTTTTGCGTGATTGGAAAAAGTTACTTGTAAGAGGCTTGAGTTCACACATACATAACACTGAGATGGATTCAGATCACCAAGTGTTCTGAATCAAGCAAAATTCCAACAAAGATGCGATATACAGCGTGATTACAATTAAAGTTAAAATTTCAAACCGCTGTAGAAATAACACCACTGGTCAGAATGGCGTCAAATTGCAGCGAATACTATCGGAGAAGGGGGGAAACGTATGGCAGAAGAAAAATAAATATTTACAAAATGTAGCAATAGATTGCGCTGTAAGCATAGTGGTCGACTACAAATGACAAATGGATCGTTCAGCAATGCCTAAGGTGTACTTTTGATGTTAATCAAACTGTACTACTCAGTGTGCATGGGTGTTCAGGTGTGATACTGTTAGTTACGTAAGCCCATCCACCACGGCAAGGTCATATCACATCGGGTGGCAAAAATCGCCATATGTGCTTACCTAAAACAGACACATGAGGACATCTGATGTTATTGCACATACAGTAGCTTACTTACTCGTCATCACCCATCATAATAGAACTACTAACACGCGAGCACAGCAGCAGGTAACTATGGTATTAGGTATCGACAACACACCATGGGCGTCATAGCTTTGGATCTGTAACTTTCTGTAAGACAAGGATAGCGGTCACGTGGGGTCTGGTGGACCCAAAGATGCACGCCTGCTGCGCCACACAAGCAGTTCAGTACAACGAGCACCTTCTGTTGCCGCTGTGGGGGACGGCTGGCAGCAGCTGCTAAGCCGACTGATACTCGGAACCAACACGCCACTTGATACTATGCGGATGCCACCCAGTCACAGCACTGACACCATCGATATTACTTCAGTGCAGTGAGTTCCTACCTAGTCGACATTGTGAAAGGCGCACTCTATTTCTCGTTGCATCATTTGTAAGGAGTCTTCGTACGTTTGGAGGAATACAAGTTACGTAAATCTTCTATTTGTTTTGTTAACTTGTCCGCTAATCACTTCTGCTCCTGTACAGCTTCTCTTGTGACGACAGTTGCCACACCACTCTCTTGCCAACCTCTCCTTACCAACGTGTATGAAGTCGTACATAATATTCACAGTCAGTGTTACATAAATAGTTCTAAAGGTACATAACACTTTACGAGTAATAATACTGTGTACTGAAGAACTAAAAATGTATTGCAAATAGTGTTCATATTTTTGCAATACTTAAATGTGTAGAATGTGAGGTATTTACAAACCCTGCCCAAAAGACAATCTCATGTCTGACAACAACAATAGGTATAGAAAATGGCGTATACTGCTTTGGCTGTCTCTACTGCTATGTCGAAATTAGATTCGTATATTAATAGCCTCAGCTGCTGACGGGCGTTGATATATATCAACGGGGACAGGTGGAAATGTGTGCCCCCACCGGGACTCGAACCCGGGATCTCCTGCTTACATGTCAGACGCTCTATCCATCTGAGCCACCGAAGGCACAGAAAGTAGTACGACTGCAAAGAGTATCTCACGCACGTCTCCCGCGAGACCCACGTTCTCACCTTATACACTCCTGGAAATGGAAAAAAGAACACATTGACACCGGTGTGTCAGACCCACCATACTTGCTCCGGACACTGCGAGAGGGCTGTACAAGCAATGATCACACGCACGGCACAGCGGACACACCAGGAGCCGCGGTGTTGGCCGTCGAATGGCGCTAGCTGCGCAGCATTTGTGCACCGCCGCCGTCAGTGTCAGCCAGTTTGCCGTGGCATACGGAGCTCCATCGCAGTCTTTAACACTGGTAGCATGCCGCGACAGCGTCGACGTGAACCGTATGTGCAGTTGACGGACTTTGAGCGAGGGCGTATAGTGGGCATGCGGGAGGCCGGGTGGACGTACCGCCGAATTGCTCAACACGTGGGGCGTGAGGTCTCCACAGTACATCGATGTTGTCGCCAGTGGTCGGCGGAAGGTGCACGTGCCCGTCGACCTGGGACCGGACCGCAGCGACGCACGGATGCACGCCAAGACCGTAGGATCCTACGCAGTGCCGTAGGGGACCGCACCGCCACTTCCCAGCAAATTAGGGACACTGTTGCTCCTGGGGTATCGGCGAGGACCATTCGCAACCGTCTCCATGAAGCTGGGCTACGGTCCCGCACAACGTTAGGCCGTCTTCCGCTCACGCCCCAACATCGTGCAGCCCGCCTCCAGTGGTGTCGCGACAGGCGTGAATGGAGGGACGAATGGAGACGTGTCGTCTTCAGCGATGAGAGTCGCTTCTGCCTTGGTGCCAATGATGGTCGTATGCGTGTTTGGCGCCGTGCAGGTGAGCGCCACAATCAGGACTGCATACGACCGAGGCACACAGCGCCAACACCCGGCATCATGGTGTGGGGAGCGATCTCCTACACTGGCCGTACACCACTGGTGATCGTCGAGGGGACACTGAATAGTGCACGGTACATCCAAACCGTCATCGAACCCATCGTTCTACCATTCCTAGACCGGCAAGGGAACTTGCTGTTCCAACAGGACAATGCACGTCCGCATGTATCCCGTGCCACCCAACGTGCTCTAGAAGGTGTAAGTCAACTACTCTGGCCAGCAAGATCTCCGGATCTGTCCCCCATTGAGCATGTTTGGGACTGGATGAAGCGTCGTCTCACGCGGTCTGCACGTCCAGTACGAACGCTGGTCCAACTGAGGCGCCAGGTGGAAATGGCATGGCAAGCCGTTCCACAGGACTACATCCAGCATCTCTACGATCGTCTCCATGGGAGAATAGCAGCCTGCATTGCTGCGAAAGGTGGATATACACTGTACTAGTGCCGACATTGTGCATGCTCTGTTGCCTGTGTCTATGTGCCTGTGGTTCTGTCAGTGTGATCATGTGATGTATCTGACCCCAGGAATGTGTCAATAAAGTTTCCCCTTCCTGGGACAATGAATTCACGGTGTTCTTATTTCAATTTCCAGGAGTATATGTTCACACACTACACTCGTAGTGTCCCTACCCAACACGTTCATTACTCTTGGAAGACATTCTTACCAAGTCCCGTAAGAGTTCGGGTAACAGACACCGTATCCATATAGCTACTGATATGTTGTTGAAATATCAGTTACTAGACCGAAGTCCCGCTACAAGTCATCATGTGTTTCTAGGTGCGCTATACTCTACGTACAACACTCTCCCCTACTGTTATACGTGTGTTTTTGGACAACATGGGTGTGGAGATGAAGCAGCGATTAGTATGATTAATCAATTATTCCAAAACAGTCTTAGTCGCATTTATTATTATTATACCGCCAACCGGTTTCAACCCGACTTAGGGATCATCTTTTGGGCGTTTACACTGTGAAATTACAGATATCCGTCAGAAAGACTTCATTATACAACAGCTAAAATTACGTAAATTAAAATATTGCTGGTGGTGTCACTCCTGTCTACATAACGGCAGCAAAGTATGCGATACTAACCCTTGTTATGGGCTTAAATAGCGTGCCGAGATCACGTGAATGGACGGCAACACCCACAGCGGCAATCAACGGCATTTAATACAGTTTATTATATGTAATTACTAGTCATCTTGGTTTAACATAAATTTAAGTGACAGTAACAGAAAACGGAACCATTCCATTTAAAAAGAGTTACAATTATAGTGTTAATTATAAAATAATAACAAATGTCCCGTAGTCAACTCGTAAAATTCGTAAACATTTGTTATTATTTTATAATTAACACTATAATAGTAACTCTTTTTAAATGGAATGGTTCCGTTTTCTGTTACTGTCACTTAAATTTATGTTAAACCAAGATGACTAGTAATTACATATAATGAACTGTATTAAATGCCGTTGATCGCCGCTGGGGGTGTTGCCGTCCATTCACGTGATCTGAGCACGCTATTTAAGCCCATATAAGGCTTAGACTCGCATATTTTGCTGCCGTTATGTAGAAAGGAGTGACACCACCAGCAGTCGACCAGTGGGTAACATATTTTAAATTTACGTAATTTTAGCTGTTGTATAATGAAGTCTTTCTGACGGATATCTGTAATTTCACAGTGTAAACGCCCAGAAGATAACCCCTACGTCGGGTTGAAACCGGTTGGCGGTATAATAATAATAAATGCGACTAAAACTGTTTTTGAATAATTGTTATACGTGTGCCCTCATTTCTCCGGCACCCGTAACGACCATCCCTCAGGTCGGCACCTACCAGTCCGCCATCATTCTATATATGAATTATGTTGCAATCTTACTTTCCGAACGTTCCCCCTGCAAACTGAAGTTATTTTCCCGTTGAACAGACGTCACATTTTGCCACTGTAAATGTGTTAATGGCAGCGGCAGGTGACAAGGAACGTTCGCGTTGTTAAAAGCGCCTCAAGCCGGCAGGGCGGAGGTGCGCCCGAGACGCACCTGCGGGCGCAGCGGCGCGCCGCCGGCCCGCTCTCCTCGTTACGATGCATTCAGCGCCGCCACCGCCGCCGCCGCCGCTTGTTACGCCAGTATTCATATTCAAATGGCGACGCCGACAGCGCCCGCGCCGCGGCGCGACATAGCGACGTCCCGGCCGATTGCCGGGAATCGACCCGTAAACGTCTCTAATTGTTGCTTCCTGGGCGCCGGTCTGCAGCAAGGAATCGCTCAACTGCGACGTACGGCGAAGCTTACACCACGCGAAAGGGAGTCGCCCACTTTTAACCGCATCTGGTTGCGATGTAAGCCTACTCCGCGGAGCAGAAAGAAATGGCACTACTTCAATCTGATGAAAAGCAGCCGATCACCTATTAGTGGACATTAACATGGTGTGTGTCCATCCTTCAGCAAGGGCATGCCGCAGTGATAACACCGATTTCCGTCAGATTACCTATGTTAAGCGCTGTCGGGCGTGGCTAGCACGTGGATGGGTGACCGTCCAGTCTGCCGAGCGCTGTTGGCAGCTGGGTGCACTCAGTCCTTGTGCCGCAAATTGAGGAGCTACTTGACTGAGAAGTAGCGGATCCGGTCACGAAACCTGAGAACGGATGGGAGATCGGTGTGCTGACCCCACGCGCCTCCACATCCGCATCCATTGACGCCTATAGACTAAGGATGACACGGCGGTCGTTTTTTTTTTCTTTCTTTTTTGTGCCCACCGTTCGATTTCTTGAGAAGTTCATGAAATTAGATTTCACAAAAATAAGCTTGGGAAACTTTCTATGACGAAGTCATGCCAGCCCATTCTTCCTCAACAGACGAAACCAGAGAAGGTAGTGATGTTGCATGCTGGAATCTGGAGCGAAGTCGACGTTCTAACTCATCCCAAAACTGTTCTATATGGTTTATGTATGTACTCTGTGCATCCCAGTCCATTTCGGAAATGTTATTGTTCACATCTGTATCTACAATGAAGAGCCAAACAAACTGGTGCACCTGCCTAATACCGTACAGTGTCCAGCGAGCACGCAGAAATGTCGCAACACGACGTGGCATGGACTCGACTAGCGTCTGAAGTAGTGCTGGAGGGAACTGACACCATAAATCTAGCACGGCCATCCATGAAGTCGTACATAATATTAACAGCCAGTGTTACATAAATAGTTCCCAAAGTATATAACACTTCACTCGTCATAAAATTTTGTACTGAAGAATTAAAAATGTAAAGACCTCTTTTGAACAGCACGATGCAAGGCATCCCAAATATGCTGAATAATTGTTCGTGTCTCGGGAGTTCCGTAGCCAGAGGAAGTATATAATTTCAGAAGAGCGTTCCTGGAGCCACTCTGTGGAAATTCTGGACGTATGGGGAGTCGCATTGTCCTTCAGGAATTGTCCAAGTCCGGTGTAATGCACAACGGACATGAATGGATGCCGGTGACGAGACAGGATGCTTACGTACGTGTCAGCTGTCAGAGTCGTATCTAGACGTATCGGGGGTCTCATATCCCTCCAACTGCACACGCCCCACGGAATTACTGAGCCTCTACAGCTTAATCATTTCCCAACTGACATGCAGGGTCCATGGATTCATGAGGTTGTCTCCATATCCACACACGGCCATCCGCTCGATACAATCAGAAACGAGACTCGTCCGACCAGGCAGCATGTTTCCAGTCATCAACAGTCCAATGTCCGTGTTGACGGGCCCAGGCGAGGCGTAACGATTTGTGTCGTGCAGTCATCAAGGGTACACGAAGGGCCATCGGCTCCAAAAGCCCAAGGGTTGCACTGCCCTGTCCCGTTGAATGATTCTCACCAGTCGTCGTTGGTCCCGTTCTCGCAAGATCTTTTTCCGGCAGCAGCGATGTCGGAGAGTTTATGTTTTACGGGATTTCTGATATTCAAGGTACACTCGTGAAATGGTCGTACGGGAAAATCCCCACTTCATCGCTACATCGGAGATGCTGTGTCCCAGCGCTCGTGCGCCAACTATAACACCACGTTCAAACTCACTTAAATCTTGATAAGCTGCAGCGCCGTATTCTGCCTGTTTACATATCTCTGTATTTGAATACGCATACCAGTACCAGTTTCTTTGGCGTTTCAGTGTAGATCTACATCATATTCCGCAAGCCACCAAACAGTATGTGGCGGAGAGTACTGGGCACTGGATAGCTGACTATGATGGATTGAATGTAATAATAATGTGCTAACAGCTATTAGTTTGATGTTGTTTGACTAGGCAACCAGTTTCGATGTTCTCATCATGTCATCTTCAGGCCTGTCACATGAATGACACGAAGTACCACTCGTGTTTGTATAAGACAAGACACTAATATTCGTGTAAGTTACCATAGATATTCGAACTTCATGAGTATGTGTGCTCTTAACACATGTGTCAGCAACTGATACTTGGTGTCATTCAAGCGACAGGCCTGCATATGACGCGACTGGAACCTCGATACTGGCAGCCTAATAAAACAATGTCAAAATAACGCCTATTGGTACAGTATTATTACACTTCATCGACCAGCAGCTGTCCAACGCTCTTAGCCTAATATGGAGTTCCATTTAATGATGGACTGAGAATGACATCAGTACGATGTCAGGAGGATTGTAGGGAAGGTGAAGATCTGGTTGTGGACTGGAAGGGAAACCCTTCTTGAAACTGGAACGGGATGGTTGACTTAGGAACGGGTTGATTCTCACGGAACAGAAAGGGCCAGACTCTCATGTTTCCACATTCATTGCTAAGGCACTTGAACATGTAAAAGGAGGTCAGGATACATATAAATATTTGCTCAGAGTTGTACTCCCGAAAACGGGCGGATTAGTTCATGACTATCATTCACTCGGTTTCTGTCATTACCCATCACATTCGTAAGAAACAATAACAAATGAATTTACAGTAACTTTGATAAGAAAAAAATATTTTATCGGTGCACTTATTTGACCCTCACTTCCGTCGTAGTAAACTGCTGATGACCTTGGTAACTTTCGTTGTTGTTCGTGGTACATCACAGATTCACACACAGAATTACGAAAGTCGAAGTAACTGTCACGTTCCGTTTCATCGACGGCACTAACGTTTCCTGTAACTGGAATAACTCACAGTCCGTGCATCATTTATGATCATGTAACATCAAATGCACTTGATATCAATTGTCACATCATCACAAACTGACATCATCTCCATGTGAAGTTTGTTGCTGTTTGTTTTGGTCCACTCAGTTACTTTACGGAATTGCCAATGCTTACTCGTAAATTCATTCACACCGTATGACAGAGGGCCCAGTTCAAAATTCACTTTAAATCTTTCCACACACATACCTTAATACAAAAATTCAAACAGAGGGCTCATACATGGAAAATCATTAACTTCGCAAACACGCAGACTAACATTCCCAACTACACACAGCCATACCAGTCGATAAACTAACTTTACTGGTAAGTGACGTACATCACTTTGTCTCCATAGGGTTGTTAACTTGCTTTTGCCATTTCAATGGCAGAAATCACACTGAATGAAATTAATGGTATTTTAAAATCTCAAGTGATAACAACTTTAAAAAATTTTACAGTGGTTTTCAAGTGGAGCATGTTGAAAGTTCATTCGGAAGAAGGCTGAAAACTAGATGCTACTACATAATCATCAATTGACTTAGCCTGACAGAAAACCTGAAAATGCATTACGTACACATATCACATTTACACAGAACCCAATTAATACATCAGGTAATATTAGAAAGAATTGTAATTAGTATAATACATAGAATATACGAGGGTTATTCCAAAAGTAAGGTCCGGTTATAAAAAAAAATCAAAACTAAAATGTTTTTTCAAAACAATTGTTTTATTTACATTCCTTACATCTTTATCTATTTTTCTACATAACTTCCATACTTATTTAAATCATTTGTCACATCGTTCAACAAGCTTTTGAATGCCCATGTTATAGAAATCGGCCGCCTGTGACGATAACCAGTCCTTAACTGCTTCTTTCACTTCATCATCTGTGTCGAAGCGCTTGCCGCCGAGAAACTCCTTTAAGTAACGGAACAGGTGGAAATCACTTGGCGCCAGGTCCGGACTGTAAGGAGGATGGTCCATCTGTTCCCATCCAAATTTCTTGATCAGAGCTTGCGTTTCATTTGCAGTGTGCGGTCTGGCATTGTCATGCAACAACAAGATTCCAGACGACAAAAGACCACGTCGCTTATTCTGGATTGCACGTCGAAGTTTAGTCAGGGTAGCGCAGTAGGCGGCTTTATTAATCGTTGTTCCTCTCTCCATAAAGTCTACTAACAATACTCCACGTCTATCCCAGAACACAGTCGCCATAACCTTACGTGTTGAGATTGTCTGCTTTGCCTTGACCTTGACTGGCGATGACGTGTGACGCCATTGCATTGACTGACGTTTAGACTCTGGAGTGATGTGAGAAACCCATGTCTCATCCCCTGTGACAACATTGCCTAAAAGACTGTCACCTTCCTTATGATATCGCTCCAAAAAATCAAGAGCAAAAGCCATTCTTTTCATTCGTTGGGGCTCAGTAAGCAGCCTGGGAACCCAACGGGCACACAATTTGTGAAACTTCAAATGTTCAGACACAATTCTGTACAAAGTTGTTCTACTCACATTCGGAAAATGCATGTCTACGTCTGTAATAGTGAATCGGCGATCTTCACGAATTTTTTTGTCAACCGCATTGACCAAATCGTCTGAAATCACTGATGGTCGGCCAAACCGTGGTTCATCGTGCACATTATCCCGTCCTTCATTAAAAGGTCGCACCCACTTGCGCACTTTACTGTCGCTCATTATGTTAGGACCGTACACTTCAGTAATCTGCCGATGGATTTCCGCCGCTGAATTGTTTCTTGCAGACAAAAACCGTATCACTGCCCTTACTTCACAATCGGCGGGCTGATCAATTGTCTTAAACATTGTAAAGTGACACTGTGAACTACACTCAGCAACAGTAACAAAGCGAATGGCGGCGTTTGACGCGCAAGCCTTGCCGGGAGTCGGCGCGCATGCGTGTTTTGTCATTGGCGCCAAATTTCAATAGTTACGGCGAATCGGACCTTACTTTTGGAATAACCCTCGTATATGACACAAATAACCGTACATGATACTCCATCTCAAAAGAAATATTTAGTGATTACATTTAACTATTTACAAATACAAATTGACGTAAACATTATTATAAAGCTTCACATAATGTCTCACTCATATGAGTTATTTTCATCATCTCTCATTCATTGTTCATTACACCTTTTGACGTCGTGTAGAGTATAAAATCCTTTTACTTTATTGATTTTTGGATAGCTAGACAAATAAACTCCCGAATGCGCGATTAGTAATATGACAAAAGGACCTGAATATAGCAGCTGCCACTTCTTGTTTTGTCTTCTTAATAACGAGGAACAAGAATGTTTCTTCAATAAAACATTTTATCCAAATACAAATTTTTGTATGAGTTCATCACTTCTTTCAGGATGAGTTCTGACGGGTCTACAATAGTGTCAATGACTCTGGCATCTAGAACCAAACATTTCCCTTCTGGCTTGGGCACCACGAGAAGCGGACTACTGTAAGGACTCGTAGATGGCTCAATCAGATCCCATTAAATCATCCTATTGATTTTTCTCTCTACTGTTTTCTTTTGTTTCCAGCGAATAGAGTAAAAACTATAGCAAAAGGTCAATGGGGAATAACATTAAGATGAAAATATAACTTTTGATGATCATTGGCTTCTACTCAAAACTTTAAAACAATTACTAAGGAAACATGAAAACTGATACTTTTACTTGTCTGTCACATGCTCAGACACGCCTAATTTGCTTCAGACCCGATCATCTAATCCTAGTACTGTTTCTTCTTGCGACTGACACTTCTGGAATAGCCTTCATTCCTTTACTGTCAAATGAATACCCGCTCCACAGCTGTATCTCTGGGGTGACTCTTCCCTGCTTTGCAAGTATGTCTGACCTGTGGCTCCATTCATCTTGAAAATTATTTTTCCGGGAGAGAAGTGAATGCTGCCATCCCTCCCTTGGATACTTGCTAATCCCAAAATATTTTCGACTACCAGTTTATTTGACTTAAAACATATATCTTTAGATTTTGTGAGTTATTGCTTACTGCTCCAATGATTTTACAGTTATGTATGGGAAAGGTTGATATTTCTATCCTTTGAAAACTCGCTGGGAAAAGTGAGTGGATATCGAGTTGATTGACACTCCGGCGTCTAGAATTACAGTAACTGAAATGCTTGCAACTGTTGCCCTTAAGCCGGCCGGTGTGGCCGTGCGTTTCTAGGCGCTTCAGTCTGGAACCGCGCGATGGCTACTCTCTTCCATATGTGTCGCTATCAGCACATAGTTCTTTAGTGATACTTGTTCCGTCACTTATTTGAAAAATCGTACCTGCTGTTCACAGCCCCACACAAATTCATGACTGCTCCTGTGGGGCATGATTCGGTTGCTCTGAGTTTAACGGCCTCTGCTTATTCTGATGAACAGGGTCGTCTGACTCATTCGTTATTGTCGTTGGTTTATCCCGCGACTTCTGATTTATCTACGAGAGTTACTGTCTGCGATTGTTTCGTTCGCTACAGTTCTATGCTTGTGCATTGGAATCACTGGGATTATTACTCCAGTGATGATTACGTGGGTTGTGGTTAAGATTGTTGTTATAGACCAGGTTAAACGTGTTACTGGGTCTGCTCTGTCTACAACCATTCTGCTTATACCCACGCCCATTTCCAAACGATCGGTTACTGCCATTAGTTTGCCCATTATAGTTGTTGCCGAAGTGATTCTAATGTTGACAGTTACTATGAACTTCATGCATACGGTTGACGTTGTAAGCACAGCATCGTCATGTACAAATTCGTCAGTGACAAAACACCGTGAGCTGTGTCCGGATTATATGCCCAGAATGATTGATATGCTTGTGCATTGTTAGAGTACGATGCACTGCCCGACGTTTGTGGCTGTTGCGTCTCATCATGCGTCTCTGTTCAAGTATCTTTAATGGCCCCTCAGACCTCTCGTATATCCTTTGAAACATTTTCGACAGAGTTTGGTTTACCACTGACCGAAATCAGAATCTATCTGGTCTTATATCTCTTTTAATTAGCCCTGTCATTGGCTATTTGAAGGTAAATCTTCGATTTTTAAGTTAGCTACTGATTTCTTTACTCCTTTATCAGAACAATGAAGCAATTGTTTTCCTTGGCCTTAGAGCACTCTTGTAATTAACTGTTAAGATTTGTGTGATGTCCATCAAAAATCATTTGCAATTAATTTTCATAACTGGGTGATTTGTTGTTAATTTTCTCAGCTAGGTCTCAACATCTTCATGTCTAGATCTCAAATCCTTAACGTCATTTGTCACTTTCAATAACTCACCAGGAATTTTTTGCTGTCTCTATCGTAACTAATCTCATTAGAGATTTCGCACTACCTAATTCCAACTACAGAAACCTGTAAAGTTACTAATTCAAAGTCTTGTCAAGAGTAATTTGACCTGTTTGGCTTCGATAATGACTACCCCTATAGACATTGGGCTTGTTAAGCAGAAATGTTTGCTACAGTTGTAGGTATAGTCTCTACCTTTGTAGATATTCTTTGCACTTAAAAATGGTACTAAACCGTTCGATACCACTGACCTCACAAATGTGCAAGATGGCGATGTCAAAAAGGTTAAAAAATGCAACATGTCACTGGCGAGAAACGTTTTTAAAAATTGTTTAGCGTCCATTAAAATGAAACAGCCAATAACAGTGGAGTATTTTACTCAGGCGCCGTTGAAATGAAACAGCCAGTCAGCATGTAGCCCACCGTATTCGAATTTATCCAGCTATTTATCAAAGATATTCATAAGGCTACACTATTCCTAAGCTTCACTTCAATTGTGTATATTGGTTCCAAATTTAAATGTATTTGATTGTTTACCAAAAATTACAAAGCACAGACACACAGCCACACACACACACACACACACACACACACACACACACACATTGCGTAACATTCCACCTCTCTGTATCATCTCTCTCTGTTTTCATACTTCAGTAAAAATTGTTTATTTCAAATACTGCATGCCTCTTTATTAAATCTCATCTCATCTCTGTTTCACACTTCATTAGAAAAATTTATTTAAAATAATGTATTGTTTTGTCAGTAAATTCCGTCTCTTTCAGTTTTATACTTCACTGAAGAAAAATTATTTTGTAATTTCTTCTTGAAATGATCCTCACCTAAGTCTCCGTGTAAAGATTCAGAATCCTACTACTTCTACTACTACTACTAGTACTACTTCTAGACATCATTCTAAGCAGAACTGCAATCTCAGTACAGATGTTTTTCTATGGAGGGGCGACTGGTGCATATTTGGAGTAGACATCAATTACTGTTCACTTACTCAACTTACATGCTGATTATAAGAAAAGTAAGATTTCACCAGAATGAAGCATCAACAGTACAAAATATTACATAGCGAAGGGACAGCCGAAGAAAACAAACAAAAATACTTAAAATTTATTGAAAACATTACATGTCTTTCTTTATTCATTACACAATTAAATAATCATATTCATCTTCAACACATTATAGAATATCAGTTGTCGCAAACAGCACTTTTTTTACAATTTGTGTAAATATGTGAAACATCTCCAGTAGATAACCAAGTTCTAACAGCTGTACCTGCCTTAATAAAATCGAATTAACACTGATTGCACTTTGTGGACACACAGTTCATAACTTGAAATGAGTACACCCATAGTGCAGATCATCTCTTATTCAATGAGGGGTAGATTTTAGTATGCGTACTACGACTTCACAGAAAATTATGTTCTTTGAGTAATAAACTAAAAATTATTCAATAGTTGAAGAATAGTAATACAAAAACAAATTTAGCACTTGAATGTGGTGAACGTGAAGGGATAGTCAGAGAATAGATGAAAGAAGAAACTTATCTTTTAAACACGGTTGAAAGTGATATAGGAATGGACAGAAAAAGGACTAAACTAGGAAAAACAGTGAACTTTCTGAATGTCATTACAGCTTATTAATAAAGCGATGTGAAGGTGCACAATTTTTAGAAAGTCCGTGTTGCAAAATTTCACTCTCGTTTACATGGCAACAAAGGTATCATTGCTTCCAACAGATTGTTTGCGAGGTGGAAATGTTTCTCGTCGGCATAAATAAATCGAGTATCCATTAACTGTAACCTCCTTGTACAGATAAAAGTAAAAGCCCAAGATGTTTCAAGTCTGTAAACGTCACTTCATTAAAGTTCCATTGTATGCATTCAAAGAATTCTCGACATGTGACATGTGACATATTCATAGAGTGGTTGTTCCGTCAGTGACAAAGCACTTGCCGCCACTTAAGCTGAGAGAAGCAGCTCTATTATTCGTTGATCATTGTCTAGCTCTCCCATCTACTGAAGTGTTGTAACAGAAGAAGATGGAAAAGTAGTCATTTGCGTAAAAACACAGCAGCACTTATTCAGCCGCTGTATCATTGCATCATACAAGCATTCAATAGAAAACTCAAACCAGGAAAGAGAACCGTTCTTGAAATCTGTAAATCTGGAGACTGCTGCCTATTCAGTAGGAGTGGCCGCTCTTAACAACAAATTGTTGGAACAAGTGTTCCGTTGGCAAAAATGCAACCTGTACATGTCGTTTTGCAGTCAATAGTTATCGTGAAAACTTGAACTGCTGGTCAGCATTCGAAAACGAGGAAACGATTTACGACTAGAGATCATAAATATCAACGACTTTATTGATACTGGACGAAATGAGAGCGCTAAGGTGGTCGAAGATGAGGGAGAAGAAGAGGAAGAAGGAAACACAGATGTTCCAAGTACATGCGGGATATTGAACAATATAAACGAAGTTATTTCCTGAATGGAGAGACAAAGTGAACGAAACCATGTTCTGTAATTTCACTTGATGAATATAAAACAACACACACTAAAGTAAATGAGTGAAATGACCCGCAAAAAAAGCTGACTTCTTGAAATCAGTGAAAAATGGACGTACTGTATCCTGCAACCAATGTTACAAACAGTCGTGTATTTTATATACTGTAGTTCAGCGTCACATTTTATATGAAACTATTGCAGTGCTATTGTCTGCTCGCCATTTGCGTGAAGTTCACGTAATTGCTGCATTTGGTAGATTTACTTATATTGTTCTTTATATTTAAACAGTGTTCAATGTATAGTACAGTAGAACTTCAGATTTGGCGTTTTTTCCAAACGTTTCATTAGTAGTTTGTCTCATTCCACAGCTCACCCTCGATACACCTCGGTTACACTGTAATGCTGTGTTGAAGAATGTCGGGTTTCTGCCGAATTTGTAAACAAATATATACTTCAGAAACGCCAAGAGCTGCCGATAAAATAATTGTATGTCAACTATCAGTTTCGATCATCTTTGGATATCATAGAATTATTTACACCAGCCTGCACGGCAAAGTTAATACTGTGACGTCAAATAAAACAGAAGTAATTTTCGGGCATTGGCATCATTAGTAGTAAAATACAGTACACAGTCAAGAGTAAAATACAATGACACAGTTAATCAATCTTCGTCTGTCAGTACATTTTACTGTACAACCTATTTTACTGCCGATTTCTGTGACTCAAGATTGTAAACACATCTATAATACCTGGCGATAATCAATGCTCGAAACTGGTAGTTAATAAACAATTATTTGTCAGGAGCTCTTGCAGCTGTGACGTATTACTTCAATCTCAAACACGAGTTGCGAGGAACCACCTGCACAAAAATGGTGATTCTACATTTTTTTCCTAAGGCAGTAAGAGATGAGTACTAAAAACAAATTGTCATACACACAACAATAATAGATAAAAAAAAATGCATACACTATCGACCGAACGAGGTGGCACAGTGGTTAGCGCATTGCACTCTCATTCTGCAGGACGACGGTTCAAACCCGCATCCGGCCGACCTGGTTCAGGTTTTCCCTGTTATCCCTAAATCACTTAAGGAAAATTCTGGAATGGTTCCTTTGAAAGGCCACGAACGTTTTCCTGCTCCATTCTTCCCTAATCCAAGCTTGTGCTCCGTCTCCTCGCGGATCGCGCGAGGGAGAAACGACTGTCGATGGGACGTTAAAAACCTCCTCTTCCTGCATGCACTATCTGATCAAAAGTATCCGGACAACTCTTTGTGGACATTAATATGGGTTATGTCCATCCTAAAACTTCATGACGATTTGATCTCTGCTACGGACACTTCCAGTGAGGTGTCTGAATGTTTGTGAACGAATGGCAGCCCATATTCTTCAAGGGCCGAAATCAGAGAAGGTGGTGATGTCGGATGTTGGGGTCTGTAGCGAAGTCGGCGTTCTTACTCACTCCAAAGATATTCCTTTGGGTTCAGATAGGGACTCTGTGTAGGTTAATCTGTTTCAGTAATGTTATTATTCACCAACCATTGTCTGATAGATGCTGCTTTATGATAGTGCGCACCGTCATGCTGATACAAATGCTCCACGACCTCTGTCCACCAGTACGTGGGGTCTGCCTGGTTTTGTTTCAGCTATACTCGTCCTTTGCGTTTCACTTCACGATCACAGTATCAGATGTCGATCTGAGAAGCTTTAGATGGGTTGGAATGTTCGAGATTGGCCTGTTACTCTGGTGATATCCAATGACTAGGCCAAATTCGAAGTCACTGAGCTCTCCCGGACGACCCATCGACCCATTCCGCTGTTATTGCTTTTTTTACTGACAAAGCAATACTCTCCGCCTCTCATGACACATAGTAGTCAGTTCCGAATTACACGGGAGCCCACATACTTTTGATCAAATAGCACATAATGCCTTAACATGATCAATGCTTGAAACCGGTGGTTAATAGTGAACAATTTTATTAGGAACTATTGGCATTTCTAACATACGTCTTTTTTAGATACTTACAATCTATGGGAAATTCGACTTTTCTTGCCTAAGATAGTAAGAGATAATTATTGAAAACTAGTAGATCACACGTTACGAGAATGGATAGAAAATGCAGCGCTAATTAGTTATATGTTATCAGTAGTTAGGAATCTGTAGTTTGGAATGGCGTAAAATGTTAATTAGTATGTGGAGGTTCTTATAAGATTTAGACAGGAAAAATGAACTGGAATCATTGTTTGGATGTGCTTAATTTTCAAGTCTTGTGCAGCTAGATATTAGGATCCCGATTGCTAACATTTTTGTAGACAGCAGTCAGGATGAAACAGCTAATGTGTGTTCAATAGCTAATGGACTATCTGATCGTAATGCACGAGTAATGGAGATAAACAATACAGTTCACGCCCTTGACACCGGTAATTACAGAGCAGAGAGACTTATTCATGATAATAGGATACAGTGTTTTATTTTAACAATATGTTACAACAGACGGTTTGGAATGAGCTTTATACAGAAAGAGACGCTAATATCAGATTCAGTTTATTCCATCGTACATTTGTGTCACTACTTGAAAGTACATCTCTCAATCCAAAGTGCCCGGGTTGGATTCCCGGCTGGGTCGGAGATTTTCTCCGCTCAGTGACTGGGTGTTGTGTTGTCCTGATCATCATCATCTCATCCCCATCGACGCGCAAGTCGCCGAAGTGGCGTCAAATTGAAAGACTTGCACCAGGCGAACGGTCTACCCAACGGGAGGCCCTCGTCATACGACATTTCATTTCAGTACATCTCCTAAAGAGTTACCCAGGAAATCCATTTTTAAAAAAGTAAAAATCTCATGTAAGACGAAAAGGGAAATTTATATAAAGGCCAGAATAAACCAAAATACGAAATTACTTGCATAATACACAAAATAGTGTTATATTTTAAGGAAAGCCAATAAAGTGTCAAGAAGTATGCGCATCCTGCAAGAAAATAATATTAAAACTATGTGGGATACTGCCAAATGGGAAACAGGGCACCCAGTCAGTGAACAAGATAAGATAACAAACTAAATGACAATGTCGTGACTGATAATTCACAAGTTGCAGTTACTTTTAATGATTACTTTCAAAAAGTATCAGCAAAAGTAAGATTAAATGGTTCAGTTGGAGTAACAAGAGAAAATATACTACAAATGTTTGGGACATTCATTGACAAGGGAGTGCTTGGTTCAAATGGCTCTGAGCACTATGGGACTCAACTGCTGACGTCATTAGTCCCCTAGAACTTAGAACTAGTTAAACCTAACTAACCTAAGGACATCACAAACATCCATGCCCGAGGCAGGATTCGAACCTGCGACCGTAGCGGTCTTACGGTTCCAGACTGCAGCGCCTTTAACCGCACGGCCACTTCGGCCGGCGGGAGTGCTTGCTAGCAGATGCTTTGGAAGGATTGGTTTGTGGGAGAAGACTGAGAGGAAGAAGGAGATACAAGATGATAGACGACATAAAGGGAAGAGGAAATTATGCAGATCTGAAGAGGCTGGCAGAAGACCGGACAGCCTGGAGAAGTACCATGTGAAAAGCTGCCTTTTGGCAGAACACTGATGATGACGATGATGATGATACTGATAGAATTGAAAACAATTTCGAAAGTTGTTCCAACTCAATAAGCAATGTCCTTATGCAATGAGTAGGGAGTTTTTCAAGAGAAGTTAAAATCTCCAATTGTTAAGCCTCTTCATAAGAAAGGTGACAAGAAAAACTTAAACAATTACTCGTATTATCCAAAGTACTTATCAACATCTTTTTTCCAAAACATTCAGAAAACTAATGTTGTCAAGAATAGTCTGACATTTAAGTAGAATTAATTTACTTAGCGTATCACAATTTATAATCCACAAGGGTTACTTAATTCCGTAATTCAGTTGGTATTTTTTGTGATCTTTCTAAGGCATTCGCTTGTGCAGATTACGTTGCACTCTTGGAGAAACTTAAGTTTAGAGAACTGATGGCTTCGCACACAACTAGTTTGAATCATACTTAACAAACAGAATGCAAAATCATCTGCTGAATAGTTCAGACTATGTTTGAAAAGTAGGAAATTTTAGTGACTTAGGAAAAATATCACATAGGGAGCGCCACAGGGTGCAATTTTCGGTCTATTTCTATTCCTTATATATATATGAATAACCTTCCACTTAACATTCAGTGAACGGAGTTGCTACTTTTTGTGGATAAGACTAGTGTTATAATAAATCCCATTAGAGAAAAAGCAACAGAAGATTTGGCAAATGATATTTTACAAGCAATTATTAAATGGTTCTCTGAAAATGGACTCTGTAAAAATTTAAAAAATCGCTATATTCAGATCTGAACAACAAATGACGTCATACCAACTACTGATGTAACTCTTGATCAGAAATCAGTAAGTAGGGTAGAAAGCTGTAAATTTATTAATGTACATATTGATGAAAACGTGAACTGGAAGAAGCATATTACTGAACTTTTCAAAGAGTTAAATTCAGCTATTTTTGCTGTTCGTATAATTGCTAATCTGGGAAACAAACTATCAACCTCCGGACATATTTTGTATCGTCAATTAGAAAGAAAGTATCGATTGCACAAAAGGGAGCAGTAAGAATAGTACGTGATGATGGGCATTTTAAGTGTACCATTGCAATACACACTCTCGCTAATGAAATTTGTCTTAAATAATGCATAAGAATTTGAGAATAGTGATTTCCACATCCAAAATTCTAGAGAAAAAATTTACTTTTATTATCCATTATTAAAGCTGTCAGCAGCTCAGAAAGGAATTCAATATACAGCAACAATACTATAAAATGTCTGACAGGCAACCCACCAAGTTTTAAATCTAATGTAAAGTTATTCTCCTGGACAACTCCTATTCCGTGGACGAAATTTTGTTTAAAGATTGGTAATGCACGCGCGCACGCACACGTACACACACACACACACACACACACACACACATATATATATATATATATATATATATATATATATATATTCTTTAAAGTGCAGTAGCATGATTAGGACTAAGAAATGTGTGTATAAGGGTTAACTCTAACCATGTCTTTGTATACCTATAAACTGAATCATTCTACATCATTTCGACAAAGAATCGTTCAAGTGGTCTATGGAACACGTAACTAGCTAACGAATGTGTGGGACAGACAAGACATACGTTTCGTGGATCCACGAAGCTGGTGGTGATGCTGTTTCTTTTTTTTCCTTTTCCTCAGTTATAGAGTATCAGAGCTGTCGGAAATCACGCCCAGTGTTTTTGATGAGGCCTGAGGATCAGTAGTTCCACTTTTTGCCGCAGGAGCAGCGGGGTTTCAGTATTTGTTTCCGAGTTAAGCCTCCTAAATGGCCAGGAATCACGTCACAAATCTGGGAGCGCCGGCGGAATCCTTCTTGGCGGACAGTTGGCCCGCGCGCCTTCTTTTTGGCTCTCTCCTCCTGTGCTCGGTGCCCGTGTCGCCGGCGCGCCGTGTAATCTGCGCTAACTGCCGACTCTGCCGCGGACAAAACGGCCCTCTAATCTCCGTCGTCCGGCCGGCCCTGCGGAGGAGAACTCTCTTTATTTCCCGTGGCGCCGCGCCGCGCCGCGGCCGGACGACAAGTTAATCTGGGGATCAGTAGCGCGCCATCGCCTTCCGGATCAGCCGACTCGGCACCCTCGCGCGGCTTTTTTTAACCTCGCCGCCCTCCCGCGCGCGGCGCGCACGTGCCGTTTCGCCCCGACTGATCGTTATCGGGAGCCGAATGGAACCCCAGCTGGGGGGATTAGCATAGCGACACGCAGTGATTACGAGCGACGACGGCGCGGGCTCCGCCCAGGCGACGTCTTAAGGATGGCGCCGGCGTCTTGGCGGCCGCGGGCGAGGATTAGTCGCCAGCCGACACGCCCACCCCGGAACGGCACTCCGTCACACGGCCTCCCGCCACTCCTGAAGACGTATGGCTGACGATGGTCGAAACGTTCCACGTAACTAACCGAAGCTTCCATGGAGATTAGTTTGTGGTTACATGCTCACGCAATCAAGAGGGCTCCAAAAATATACATTCGTGAAAAACTGTTTTGAGAGAATGTCATTTTGTGCTTCAGCAGTTCTTAATTTAACTACTCTAAAGCCCACAGGAAAATGTGCTACAAATGCCTGTTTCAGTTACACTGCTGAGCACTAAAATTAAAACACCAGAAAGAAAATCAAATAATGACAGTCAAACAATGGAAAATCCACGATGGAATGTAACAATACGGGAGAAGAAAAGTTGCTACTCAGCATATAGCGGAGACGCTGAGCCGCAATAGGCACAATAAAAAGATTCACACAAACGTAGCTTTCGGCCATTAAGGCCTTTGTCAGCAGTAGACACACATACGCACAAGCACACACACACTCACGCAAGTGCAACTAGCACACACATCTGCAGTCTCAGAGAGCTGAACCTACACTGACAAATTATTGTCAAATAAAGAAAGTTTACTTAATGAGTGTGTAGCTGTAGAGGCGAAATTACAATCGCCTGGCCATACCTATTGGTTCTTTGATTGCTCTGACATGTGGCTCATTGTAACTACAGCCTACATAATATTAGTACGCTTTATTAAATGAATGATAAAAAGATCTGCTTACGTGGATACAATCTTTTGCGACAGGAGTGCCTGATAATTTATAATTGTCAATGATATTAGAAGTCAACAGCCTTACCGCAGTGGTAGCACCGGTTCCCGCCAGATCACCAAAGTTAAGTGCTGTCCGGCTTTTGCCGGCCGAAGTGGCCGTGCGGTTTTAGGCGCTGCAGTCTGGAACCGCGAGATCGCTACGGTCGCAGGTCCGAATCCTGCCTCGGGCATGGATGTGTGTGATGTCCTTAGTTTAGTTAGGTTTAACTAGTTTCAAGTTCTAGAGGACTAAAGACCTCAGAAGTTGAGTCCCATAGTACTCAGAGCCATTTGAGCCATTTTGTCCTGCTTTTCTAGCACTTGGATGCGTCACCGTCCGGGTCTGCCAAGTGCTATGGGCAAGCAGGTTGCACTCAGCCTTTGTGAGACCGATTGAGGAGAAACATGATTGAGAAGTAGCGACATTGCTCACAAAAACTGACAACGGCCGGGAGAGCGGTGGGCTGACCACATTCCCTTCTGTATCTGCATCCGGTTGTGCCTAAGGGGTGAGGATGACACGGCGATCAGTCGGTACCGTTGGCCCGCAAGGTCTGTTCAGATGGGGCCGCTTGCGGCTGGAGGACCGCAGATTGCACACCTCTGGTCACAGAGAGGCGAAGTTGGTACTCGTCGTTGTCTCCTATCTGCCTCATGGAAATCGGAGCCCTGGTGGAAATGCACCAAAGGGAGAGGATGGGGAGGTGGAGAGGAGGGGAGGGGCCAGCACAAATAGGTCGAATCACCAAACTGACATACAGATTTGCGGTCAGGGTGCGTGGGATACCCACCAGTGTGCTCCTGCTGTCATATGAAATTGGAACCCAGACGATAACTCCATGTGTAGTTCTAGTGCGTCTAGCAAGCAGACAGGTTGTCTGCAGGCTCTCAGTTGGCCACCTTGTAATCAACACACGGCCATTACTGGCACTGAGGCAGAACTCCCTTTCGTCACAAAACACACAGTCGTGCACCCTGCCCTCTAGTGAGCTCTCGCTTGACACCACTGAAGTCGCAAATGGCGGTGGTGTGGGGTCAGTGGAACGCACGCTAACGGCGTTTAGCTCGGAGCTGTCCTTGAAGTAACCGATTTGTAACACTTGATTGTGTCACTGTGGTGCCAACTGCTGCTCGAATTGTTGCTACAGACGCAGAACCAGCCAGCTTCTCGTAGCCATATTACACGACCTCGTTCAAACTCAGTGACTGGTTGATAATGGCGTCTTTGTTGTCTTCTTGACTAACATCAGCTCATCATGACAAACCTCAAAGGTGGCTAACGCTCATAACCGTTAGAGCGTGTACTTACAGCAAACCTGATTTGCATCCCCTTAGTGGCAGTACTAGCGACACTATTATGCGATTGACGTGAAATCTTAATAGGCATCAACCTCCAGATGCAGAAACACGCGTACCAACTTTTGTTTATATCACACAGCTGCTTCTTGGTGTTACGATTTTTTTTCCGTCAGTGTAGTTAGCAATGACGACCGTTGCTGTGATGGGACATCGGTCAGGCACGAAAGCTTTGCTTAGTAGGTAAGACATGGTTCTAGGTGCTGCGTTACTGTCCACATCCAGAACAAAAACGTTCTACTTGTCGCTTAAAGTTCAAACATGTGCAGCAATAACTGTTAATGAATCGTGAGTACACTAAAATTACAGCTTATACTCTTTCAGTACTGAAGTTTCTATAGAGCGCTTGAAGCTGCCAGTTGCATTTTTCTTAAATGGTTACCTCAACAACCAGTTTATGCAAAACCATTCGCTGTGGGGATGAAGTTTAGCATGTGTGGGAAAACCCTCCCGAGAGCAAAAACAGTTCGAATTTTCATATAATTTTAGGAATCTAGAGGTTGTCTGAAAATCTCTTGGTCATAAAAATATTTAATTTTTCCCAAGGATTTCTTAGTGATTTACCTGACAGATTCTAATGAGTGTCGTAAAAAAGTATTGTAAAAAAGACGATTTCACAAAGTTTAAAGACTGTCTCGTCTCTAATAACATGTATCCTAGTGTTTGCAATATTGTGGTGTTTTTTACATTTGGACTGACTGCCATAAAGAACGATGTGGTCTCTTGTGGTATATCTTTTATAATAGTCAAACCACGGTACCTCAGAGAGATTAGACGACCTGCAAGATAGCTATGTTATGTGGGCTGCACAAAATTATGTGGAACGTAATTCAGGCCGTTCCTAATATTCGTCTGTCACCTCTCTCTGTCCATCTCTTCCTCCCCTCCCTGTCTTTTTCCAATTCCTCCTCCTCTCTGCGCACCACTTCCTCTTCGCTCTTTCTGTCGTTCCGCTCCTCCTGCCCCTTTATTTATCTCTTCCTGCCCCTGTCTGTGTCCTTCTCCTCCTTCTCCCTCTCTATGTTCAGTTCTTCCTCCCTCTCTGTCTACCTCCTCTTTCCTCGGGATTTGAGCCTTGCTTATTGGATTTGCGAAGAAAACCTTGATTGGAAACTGAAGTTCTTAAAATGAACGGAAGAATCGGTTGGGACCATTGGTATACGTATTATGAGAGAGAACTCTCTAGCTGCTGGCCCTGTCAGGTTAGCAGCTTCAGTGATAGTATTTCGCGTGGTTTTAATTTGGGAATGGGTAGGATTACTAAGCATCGGATGATTCAGATTCCGTAGTATTATCCTAATCATAAGCCGATAACGTCCACATTTTCCATTAAAACTGACTGCAAGGAATACAGCAAAATAGCACATTGTTGTGTATTTGTTTAAAATTATATACAAGGAGGATATATATACATACGAGAAACACTTTGTCTAATGGTTCAAATAACGTAATATCGTAGTTACAACTCCGTATGAGAAAGAAAACTAAACCGCATATTTTCGCAACACAACATTTATTTTTCTCTGTCCATTTTAACAGGAAACCTGCACAGTGTCGTTTAAAAACAAATATAGCCTATGTCCATCTGAATGCTTATTAGAGTGCTGTGAAAAAATATGAAATAAATCGATTAAGAATTTTTCGATATTTTTACTAACAGTATCTGCCTAATATCTAACATTTTTTATGGTTCAAAATGGCTCTGAGCACTATAGGACTTAACATCTATGGTCATCAGTCCCCTAGAACTTAGAACTACTTGAACCTAACTAACCTAAGGACAATACACAACACCCAGTCATCACGAGGCAGAGAAAATCCCTGACCCCGCCGGGAATCGAACCCGGGCGTGGGAAGCGAGAACGCTACCGCACGACCACGAGCTACTGAATACATTTTTTATGTATTACATATATTAAAAAGGATCTAGTCTACGAGCCCCCAAATGTTCGTTAGAGTATCGTGTAAAAATTTGAAGTAAATCGCTCAAAAACTTTTTTCGTAATAAGTTATTCTCCTTACATAGTGTATAGATGTTTATATACGATATACACAGAGAAATATGGAGTCTGTCTCCGCCCGAGCGTTTATTGGGGTATTGTGTAAGAATTTGAAATAAACTTATCAGGAACATTTCGAGTCTTTTGCTAACTACATTCGCCATTTATACAGTAGATACATTTATATAACATATATATTAAAATATGTAGCCAATGACCGTCCGAGCGTTTATTAGAGCATTGTGTGAAAATTTCAAGTAAACCGGTCAAGATCTTTCCGAGTTTTTCGCTAATAATCTCACCCCTTTATGTAGTACCTATAGCCGGCCGGTGTGGCCGAGCGATTCTAAGCGCTACAGACTGAAACCGCACGACCGCTACGGTCGCAGGTTCGAATCCTGCCTTGGGCGTGGATGTGTGTGATGTCCTTAGGTTAGTTAGGTTTAAGTAATTCTAAGTTCTAGGGGACTGATGACCTGAGAAGTTAAGTCCCATACTGCTCAGAGCCATTTGAACCATTTGTAGTACCTATATAATTACATACCACGGACAATCATAGAAAAAAGTCATTCACCGTTGTTCACTTAGAATAACTTCATTTATTAGAACTAAAGATCACAACTGGAGTCGTTGCTTGGTAAAATAACAGTACGGGGTTCCATCTCTAACCTAACCTATAAAAGAATTAACTACTGCAGAAAGCAAATAAAAATTCTGTACCATCTGGCTTCACACAGTAGAAAAAAAGTTTTCATACACTATCAGAAATGTAAACGTAGAAACGGCCAACGAACCGCTTGCAGCAAGAAACACACCTCAAGCATGTTTGTTCTGATACCAGTGAATGCCGTGCAACAACAAAATGGGCCACAAAGAGAAGTATACAACTGTTGAGGAAAGACAAATAGTTATGTCCCAATATGGAAGGGGAAAATCATTTTAAGAAATGGCTAATAGAAAAAGCCGGGCAACTGTGCAGTCCATAATACCGCGACTTAGAGAAAGAAATACTCTTGTTAATAGCGAAAGAAGTGGTCGACAACAGAAGTTAAAGCAAAGGACCAAAATATGTTAATAATGATTATCCAAAAAGATCCTATACTGGATGTTTCTGCATTGTCTGCCCATGTTAATGATCAGTTCAGGAAGTAAATGACACCAAGGGGTTTTCGCTATTAGTTAAGTGGAGCTAGAGTACCTAGGACACCACCACATATCAGCAAGAAGGACAAGAAATTGACTCCTGAATTTGCTCGAGATCATATAAACAAGGACATAGGCTACTGAGAGAAGGTACTGTTCACAAATGAAAGTAAATTTAACGCATTTGTATACTATGACAGAACTGTGGTGTGGAGATTGTAAAACACTGAGCTGGATCCTAAACGCATAAACCCAATGTGCCGCGCGGAGTGGCCGCGCGGTTTGAGTCGCCATAGCATGGATTGCGCGACCCCTTTCGCCGAAGTTTCGATTCCTCCCTCGGGCATGGCTGTGTGTGTGTGTTGTTCTTAGCATAAATTGGTTTAAGTAGTGTGTAAGTCTAGAGACCCCCACCTCAACAGTTTGGCCCTTTAGGAATTCATACACATTTGAACATTTTCAACCCACGGTAAACCACGGTGGTGGAGGAAATATGGTGTGGGGATGTATGCTACATCAGGTGTTGGGCAACTTGTTTTTGTTGAAGGTAGCGTGGATAGATTTCAATATTTAAATATCCTAAACAAAAATCTGCAAAAAAGCGTTGACGGCTTGGGATTAGGCAAAGATTACTACATTGAACAAGGTAGTGACCATAAGCATACAGTTGAAATTGTTCGTCTGTGATTCTTGCACCGTACTCCCTATGTTCTGAAGTTTCCAGTACAGAGAGAAGACCTTAATCCAATTGAACATCTTTGGAGTACGCTTGAAAGAATGGCCAAAAAACATGAAATCCGAAGTAAGACTGCTCTGTAACTATGTCTGCAACAAGAATGACAAGATATTTCCTCAGAGACTACTAAAAAACTGGCCCTTTCTATGCCAGAAAGGTTAACAGACGTGATACATGGAAGAGGAATGCTTATGTAAGTAGGCTGTTTATGTTTTCTTATTGGCAATGTTACGTAGCGCTCTGTATGAAAATCACTGGCTGTGCTGTGTGCAGTCTGTGGCTAGTTTGTATTGTTGCCTGCCATTGTAGTGTTGGGCAGCGGCAGCTGGATGTCAACAGCGCGTAGCGTTGCGCAGTTGGAGGTGAGCCGCCAGCAGTGGTGGATGTGGGGAGAGAGATGGCGGAGTTTGGAAATTTGTAAGACTGGATGTCATGATCTGTTATGTATATTATGATTTTTCAACACTATTAAGGTAAATACATTGTTTGTTCTCTACTAAAATCTTTCATTTCCTAACTATGTCTATCAGTAGTTAGTGCCTTCCGTAGTTTGAATCTTTTATATAGCTGGCAGTAGTGGCGCTCGCTGTTTTACAGTAGTTCGAGTAACGAAGATTTTTGGTGAGGTAAGTGTTTTGTGAAAGGTATAGGTTAATGTTAGTCAGGGCCATTCTTTTCTAGGGATTTTTGAAAGTCAGATTGCGTTGCGCTAAAAATATTGTGTGTCAGGTTAAGTACAGTCTTGTATAATTGTTTAAAGGGGACGTTTCATATGTCGACCCTTAGCTGGGGTTACCTCACTGGAATCTTCTGATTTTTTTCTTGTAGTTTGTGTATTGGTGTAGCTATTGTTTATTGCTAGCGCGTAATTGTAGAGAGAATCTCCTTTGTAGTTGCAGTCTTTCATTCTTGTACAGTAAAACAGTTGTGGCATGCATGTAGATTTGCACCAAGTATTTCGCAGCTGCACTTGCAATTAACTACATATTATTTTCAGTGCTATGTTAATGCGTTCTCTTATTTTTGCTCTTCAAATTGTGCTTTTCTGTGTTATCGTGTGAAATATTGTGACAATAATGGCGTGTGAAAAAACGTAACACTAGGTTTCAAAGTAAACTGAGAAATAATAGTGACGACGAGCGTAGCTTATCGGCACCACTGTGTGGTGAATTAACAGACATTCGAAGTAGTAATTTGGTAATTGTGGATAGGGAAATCGAACGGGCGGCAAACAATGGCGTAGGCAGTGAAACAATTAGTGAACAGGGAAGCATTATCGTACGATCGCTCAGCAATAGCTCGCCTCAGGAATTCGAAATGACAGGACACAATTTTGCAAATACTGTAGATTCAGGTTTTGCGTCCTCACCGTTTTCTCAAATAAGTCAAGACACATTTTCTGTTTGTCAAAATGTGAATGTTGCCGGTGCAAAAGCACTGCCGTAAAGCGTAAAGGAACAGATTCGAGACGCTAATGCAGTGTTATTACAGCTAATGCAACAAATAGAACAAAATCAGAGACAAACACAGCAAAAGCTTCAAAAGTTAGACACAATGGAACAACACCAGAGACGAACACAGCAACAGTTAGACACAGTGGAACAAAATCTTAAAAAGTTAGACTCAGTGGAACAAAATCTTAAAAAGTTAGACACAATGGAACAAAATCTTCAAAAGTTAGACACCATGCTTGAACAAACACGTGAAGATTTAACTACTGAGTTACATAACATTGAATCGAAATGTCAAATAGTCTGTAACGACGTAAAAACACAAATTTGTGAGCATTTCCAACCTATTTTTTCGCGTCATGAAAATACAATACAGAATCACGAAGCAGCCATAAAAGAACTGCAAACTATTGTTCATGAAAATCACGACATCTTGCAAGCTAAAATTGACTCAGTTGCATCTACCGATTCGGTTACGCAACTTGCAAAAACTCAAGAAAACTTAAAGGACACAGTAGATACGATTTCAGCACAAATGGACACTCTGAAACTTGGTTCAGAAAAACACACTGAGGAAATAAGTACACTATCGGAGAAAGTAGCAGAACTTTCGGATCAGTTCACTAACTTATCTGCAAAGGTAGATGATGATCTGAATGACACAAGACCTGTAGCCATCACTGACACAGAAGAGTATGAACAAATTAAGAAATTCAAAGAAAATCAGAATCAAATGAATACGCAATACAAAAGAGAAATCCGGAAGTACAAGATCAGTTGGCACAAGTAATACAAAAATTTCGTATTTCAGAGGACACTCGCGCTCCAACACGGGAAGAGGAACTTAGAAATACGGAAAAGCCACAAAATAATAACACAGGGCATTTCGGAAATTATGAAAGAAGTTGGCAAAGTGCAGCGAATTTTGAAATGGAACCGCCAAAACGATGTAACAATGACCGATATGCGACTCGCCGACATGATGACTTTGACTATAAGCTGTTCATTATTACACGTAAATTCAAAACATTTAAGAATTCTGGCATCGACATTCATCCACAAGCATGGCTCCATCAATTCTCTCATTGTTTTCCTCCCAACTGGTCGTTAGAACACAGATTAGAATTTATGTGTGGCTATTTAGAGAATGAACCAGCTGTAAGAATGCGATCGGTCATTCACGATTGTCACAGTGAAGGAGAATTTTACCATGCCTTCCTCTCAGCATATTGGTCTCAAGCTACACAAGACCGAGTAAAACATAGCATCATGATGATGAAACACTTTGAACAATCTGAATTTTCCAGTCTTGTCACATATTTCGAAGACATGTTACATAAGAGTCAGTATCTGTCAAACCCTTACAGACCCTCAGAACTCATCCGCATTTGCTTAATCAAAATGCCTAAGCATTTAAGACATATCATTTTGGCAGGACGTTGCAAAGACGACATTGAAGCTTTTCAAGGACTGTTACAAGAACTGGAAATTGACACTGACAATCGCAGGACGAGAAAACAAGTACACAACAATTACAGGTCGCATCCGTCACAATTCCGTGACGACAGAAATAATAACTGGACACGACAAGGCTATTCTTACAACATAAATCGTGACCAAAACAGACACCACCTGCATGACAGCCGTTGGCAGAGTAATAGTAGTTACAGACGAAGATCGCATTTCTGTAGTAATGAATGTGACAGAGACAACCATAGAAACAGACAGTATGAGAACCAAAACAATTATTATTAAAGTAGACAGAATACCTTCAGACACAATGGTCCTCTGCACAGTTACGACTCAGGGAGAAGTTCTCCACCACGTGACCGACAAGAAACTATGGAATCTACCGACATGACGACAGACGATATGATCGTAACGACAGACCTGAATTTCATCAGAACTGGCGGGATTCAAACAGAGCAGGGCTCTCTCAGCAAGATGAATTTGTAGAAGTTAGGTCTCCTAATCCTAATAACGACGCACGCCAACAAAGAGATAGCAAACAATGACTCGCACCGCAGGCAGCCACGTGCGCCGGCTGGCTCAGAGAAAAATAACACAGACGCTAACCTTGAGAAAAGATTTAGCATTCCTTACCAACGTATAAAACATGACAACTGCTTTTCAGTTGAAAGTTTGCGTACTAGGAAGAGTAAAAGTTTACACCACATTTCACATGTAAAACCATTTATTGAAAGATAATCTGCTTTTTAACTTTGTCTTTGCCATAAAACTTTCCCCTTTTCATTACTAGTATGCTTTGTCAGACATAAGAAACTGTTAACATGCAACAATGTTCGAAGTTAAATATCCAATCAAGAACCAAGAGAACTTATTTAAACAGAAATTACGAATGCATTGTTATTGTGAACAGACGACACAGTATTATTGTGTGTGTACATTCTTGCTTGTTAGTTGCACGATTACGTAACGACTATAAGGCTCACATACTTAGAACATTTACCAGTACTGCTAATGAGATTTTAATGCACCATTTTGGTTTACTTGAAATTTGGTGTATCATGAGGTAAGTACATTGGCTTCTGCAGAACTTAGCTTTCGGAGGGCGATAACTACGACACTTCCACAGAGATTATCTTACAGCAAGACGCACATTTAGCGCTACAGGACACATATTTGAGTGATTAATTTTGTACTTAAATCATTTATTTTTAAAGATATTTGAAGTACAATGATACAAAGGTTTTCCGTGATACATTTCATTCCATTGCTGTAATCTGTAACACCTGAGGGTATAATTACATTAATCCTCAGGGGGGTACACGCTTACTTTGTGTACCGTGTGTTTGGCAAGCACAAGCAGCCCTAGCTAATATGGTATTTGCTTATACAATTTTACACATCAGTACCATATTTCTCTAAAACACAAATTACACAGTATCTGATCATGTAACTGAGAGATAAACATTTTTTTTACTACATCAGTGACAGATGTTTACGTAATTACACAGTTGGATAACTTCACACTTATGAAATTGTATTTTGTCTGTACTTTGTGAAATGCTCATATTTTTCCGGAACCATTGTGATACTATGAGAGCTTTGAATGATGTATTTGGTAAGGGAGCATGATTTTTAAAGTAAGTTTGAGGTAAATGACACTACTGACATGAGCAGAGAATTTTTTTTAGGTTTTGAAACTATTGGAGGAAGCTACGACGATTTTGAGATTTGGCTGAGGTTTTATGATGTTATTATTACAATGATGATGTGTATTATGCTGTCGCGGTATGTTTATGATCAATAAGCTGATGCTATATGAGTTATTTGATTATGCTATGTATCTGTTATGATGAAATATTGAAGAAGTGTCGACGAATATTTATATGTGTAATAAGGTAAGGAGTAATGAATAGTGGTTAGGGACTCTGACTTGTGAAAAAGGATGTTGGAAACCAAGAATCGTACTTTAAGAGTTATGAAATGTGTGTAAATGCGTGAATGTATCACAATGCCGGCGAAACTTTTTTGGACACTGTTATATTCATAAGATTTTGTATCTACACATTTGCAACGCAAATTCTCGACCTCTGAATTTTTTTATATGAGACTGCCACTGTAGCGGAAACTGCTGTCATAAATATTTCCGTAAGAAAGTTAAGTGACCACCTGCATGTAATGCGTCGTGGGCACCCAGCTGTGTCAGACACCTGGAGAAAAAGCCATTAGTGCATGCCTTTTCAGAGGCACAGGTAGAAAAGAAAAAAAAGGGAGGCCATTATCCTCGCTATTGACACTCCTTTGTAGAAAGCACCGCATATACGACACGCTCATTACTTGGAAAGATACTTACATCTGCACACCTGATTATGACAAGTGTCTTTCTCGAGAACTGAGAGAATTTTTACTGCCTTATGAAATGCCATATGGCTAGTGAATGACGTTTCACGCCTTGCTTTGCCTATTGTGTTTAATATCTAGTTTCTAGCTGTACTGCAGCATTGGTTAAAATAAAGTTTTATAGATGTACTAATATAAACATTTTCTGTCTACAGATCGAGTAAATAATAATTTTTTCAAAAAAATGAGGGAGCACAAAAAGACATGTACCTTCACAGGAACTGCATTCATAATTTTCTTTTCAAGTACTTGGTAATTTATTTTGTAGAATAAGTTGTGGTGCACCACTTTAATGACATAGATATTAAGATGTGAATATACATTTCCCTTGTCTGCATTGTTGTCTTTAGTGTAATATTTTTTTTGCTTGAGCTATGTCATGTTTAGATATAAGTTATTTCATTTGCTGCTGCTGTTTTCCAGGCATAGTGTTACTGAATTTGACTTTGTGTTACTCTGCTAAGCCAGTTTACAACCGATTTATTTTTCTTGTTTGCTGCTCATTGCCTTACATTAGTTGTAATATTGTTGCTTACTTTGCCAATTTGTATTTTTTTTGTCATTGATGTTTGTGTTAATTGTTTTGTGCTGCTGCATTGCCTCGTCCCTTAGTTTAGCATCTGAGCTCAGTAGATTTAAGTTAGCTTAAGGTGGGGTAGGCTATATGTGAGAACGAGTTGTGATAAATTGGAAGAAATGCATTGAGAAGTTATATGAAAACGATTTGGGCCAAAATGAGTATTGTACAATGAGCCATAATTATTTTGAAAGAAATATGGTTAGAACACAGAAAAGAGGTATAGATAGGACTTTTTTGGAATAATGATGAACGAAGGGAGATCTCCAAGAACAAAAAAGGTTTTGTTCGCAAAATACTGCAGTACCAAATGCTACACTGAAAACGAACCCTGTCCTTTCCATTGTGTTATCCCCCTATGTGTTTGTGTACTCTTGTATATTTGTGTTTTTCCTGTCTTCATGTGTTTAGCTAATAAGATTTATGTTGTAGAATTTCTTTAATACTCAGCTACATTCACTCTGATGAGAAATACTGTTATCCTCAAATATAATTTGCATTTATAATATGGTATTTTCTTTGTAAAGATGTTTAGACATTATTAATTCTGTTCTGTTTCAATTATCATGTGTGAAATTAATGTTTCGAAAACTATTCTCATTATTTTATTTATTTACTTATTTCATAATTCCTGTAACACTGATGTATATGTTTATTTCTATTCTTTTGTAAAGTCTGTGTTACTACAAATGTTATCTGTACTGTTATGTTCTTTAATGATGTATTTTGTATATTTGTTATTGTATTCTTATGTTATAAAATTGTAATTGACACCAGTTCATCGAATTAAGTAACTTGTAAGTTACATTTCACTGCACACGTTTCTGTTGGTCATAGTATATGGACAATATATGAGCAGTTGGGACTGTTAGTGTTTGGACATGTGTTAATAATTCAGCAAGGGAATGGTCAACAGCATTGCTGGTTCTAAGGACAATTCCAAAAACTTTGTGAGTGCACAAGTGGTGGTTATGGACTTGCTATATTGTCCGCAAGACTCTTCGATGGTGATTGTGCACCTGCACAGTCGCAGCAGATGACTGCTGGCCATTTCTACAAGGACTACAGTGGGTCTACACCTTTGCTGACTCACCAGTACCATTATTTCTACAAGGACTGCAGTGGGTCTGCACCTCTGGTGGCCCACCAATACCGTAATCTCTACCAGGACTACAGTGGGTCTACTCTCTGATGACCTACGTACCAATATTCTTCAAAACTTCGACTGACTCTGCGGTGGGCTTGCTCTGTTGTGGCCCATTACCTGTCTGCATGTCAAGAGTCAGCACTGTCTTTTCGTTGGAAGGACAACACTACTTCTTCAAGACTGCATGGAAATCCACTACTTCCGTGTGCATTTTCTTTTACTGCTCAGACTTTGAGAAAAACACTGCAATGTTACTGTGATGAATGATCAGGATTGTCTTTATGGACTGTGAGAAAATTTAAGCTTTTGACCAACATTGTATCAATACGTGTGTGCCTTTGATTTCTTTGTTATTGTAATTATGAAAAATTTTATCAAATCATTGTGGGGAGCATGGGGGCTATGTAAGTAGGCTGTTTATGTTTTCTTATTGGCAATGTTACGTAGCACTCTGTATGAAAATCACTGGCTGTGCTGTGTGCAGTCTGTGGCTAGTTTGCATTGTTGTCTGCCATTGTAGGCTGTTTACGTTTTCTTATTGGCAATGTTACGTAGCGCTCTGTATGAAAATCACTGGCTGTGCTGTGTGCAGTCTGTGGCTAGTTTGTATTGTTGTCTGCCATTGTAGTGTTGGGCAGCGGCAGCTGGATGTCAACAGCGCGTAGCGTTGTGCAGTTGGAGGTGAGCCGCCAGCAGTGGTGGATGTGGGGAGGGAGATGGCGGAGTTTGGAAATTTGTAAGACTGGATGTCATGATCTGTTATGTATATTATGATTTTTCAACACTATTAAGGTAAATACATTGTTTGTTCTCTACTAAAATCTTTCATTTCCTAACTATGCCTATCAGTAGTTAGTGCCTTCCGTAGTTTGAATCTTTTATTTAGCTGGTAGTAGCGGCGCTCGCTGTTTTGCAGTAGTTCGAGTAACGAAGATTTTTGGTGAGGTAAGTGATTTGTGAAAGGTGTAGGTTAATGTTAGTCAGGGCCATTCTTTTGTAGGGATTTTTGAAAGTCAGATTGCGTTGCGCTAAAAATATTGTGTCTCAGCTTAAACACAGTCTTGTATAATTGTTTAAAGGGGACGTTTCACTTACACAGCATTAAGATTGTTATTGTGTTTTTCTACATTGTTACTTTCTTAGAATGTATGAATACTTTTTTTCCTTACTCTGTGAAGCCAGCCAACACAGAAGTTTCATTTATTTTTAGTAGAAGGTTAATTTAGTTAACCCTTTTATGTGTTCAGATTGGGAATGAAAGCCCATACTGTTGGTTTACCAAATAACAAAATGGTTCAAATGGCTCTGCGCACTATGGGACTTAACCTCTAAGGTCATCAGTCCACTAGAACTTTGAACTACTTAAACCTAACTAACGGCAGGATTCGAACCTGCGACCGTAGTGGACTCGTGGTTCCCGACTGTAGCGCCTAGAACCGCTCGGCCACCCCGGGCGGCACCAAATAACATCTCTGGTTGATATTTAGTTATAATAAGTAAAGCTATTCTAAATGAATAACGGTGTATGAATATTTTTTTCCATGACTGCATATTAAAAAAACGTGGAGCTTCTGTTCACCTGAATGTTTAGTAGAGCATCGAGTAAAAATTCGAAGTAAATCGGTCAAGAACTTTACGAAATTTTTGGTAACAAAGTTACTCTACGACATGTCGTTACAGAGCGGTATAGATATAGCTGATTTGGACATTTCATAAATGTACCATCTTATATTTACTTTCTTAAAAGATACATATTATTTTCTTATCATCAGCCTAAGGAATGAAAATTGCGAAGTTGTTGCTCACGAGCCTATAAAGTACAGTGCTATAATACAGCTGTTTAAAGCATTTATTACAAATATATACGCCGCGCGATTAATTTTTTAAATCCTACTTGTCCGTTTTAGAATTATCTAACGCATTACAATCAGCCCTAAAAACTAATTATAAAAACGGAAGAGTTGCTGACAAACATGTGTTAATGGTCACACATATTTATATTCTACAGGTAGTTTCTTGTGAACATGTTATACCTTTTGAGAAACTGCACTGCCATCGTTAGGAGCAACTAACATTCGTTACTGTTACTGTAGATTCTCCTCATAAACGTTAGTAATAAACGTATTTTGCCAACTGCAAAGTGCAGAATTTACTACAAATCACGAAGACATCAAGAATATGCGCAATTACCAAATAATATTCGGAAACAAAAACAATTTATTGAGAAACAAACAACGAATATAGAAATTGATAAGAGGTTTTCTCAAGACAATTACTTGCACTCTTTTAATCTGTGCTTCTAAATAACTGAAAGGTATAAGAAAGGAATGCTTGGTAACTTTTATTTGAAGGTAGCACACCTTCTTAACTGAAGGCGAATGTTCCAGAATTAAAACTAATTAAAGAACAGGATTTGTTCATGGTGTGGGTTCCTGTAGTCATGTCCTAGTTCATGAACCACGGGCAACGTATGAGTGGCCAAGTAAGTGGTCCTGACAGTTGGGATACCAGTTACTTTGGAATAAGGCTGGGCATCTCGGACTTATTCTGAGTCGTGGTCACCTTTGTGCTCATATGGCAAAGACTACCAAATCCACCGGTTAGTCCCTCAACTGTTAGCGGTAAAACCCAATGGGACTCGGGGCAAGTAAGGCTAGCAACCTGCTTCCCTGGTACTTTAAATATGATGCTGGCAACAATCAGAGCAAAATGCCTCGGACCTTTGGAGGTGACAGAGTCCCACCTCTAACTGACAAACCAGGGGCTCCTAAGATACGACTTGGCAAACAAATGGTAATGAGATGGGGAGCTATTAATATCAATGGGGGCTACTCTGGGAAGGAGGTAGAGCTGGCAGAGGCTGCAGGTAAGATGGGGCTGGACCTTTTAGCTGTTAGTGACATTCGGGTAAGGGGTGAGAAAGAAGAGGAAGTGGGAGAATACAAGGTCTACCTGTCAGGAGTCAAAGCAGGAATACCGCAATGGGGTGTAGGGCTTTACATCAGGAAAGAAATGGAACCCAGTGTAGTTGCAATAAGGTATGTAAACGAACGACTGATGTGGATAGATTTGACAACGTCTAGCAAGAAAATTAGGATTGTGTCAGTATATTCGCATTGTGAAGGGACAGATCAAGATAAGATGGATAGTTTTTATGACGCACTCAGTGACGTAGTTGTTAGAGTAAAGGACAAGGACAGTGTCCTGCTCATGGGTGATTTTAACGCCAGGATTGGAAATCGAACAGAAGGGTATGAAAAGGTTATGGGTAAATCTGGAGAGGATATGGAGGCCAACAGGAACGGGAAGCTACTCTAGGATTTCTGTGCCAGTATGGGCTTAGTAATCACAAACTCCTTTTTTAAACATAAGAACATTCACCGGTATACTTGGGAAGGCAGGGGAACCAGATCTGTCATTGACTATATAATAACAGATCAGGAATTCAGGAAGGCTGTGAGGGACTGATCATTATTTAATCTGCAGTGAAATGGGGATTGTGAGGCCGAAAGCGCAGGAGGTCAGGTCCATATGTAGGAGGATAAGAGTGGAGAAACTTCAAGACAGGGAAATCAGGCAAAAGTACATAACAGCGATCTCAGAAAGGTACCAGTTAGTTGAATGTAGTCAATTACAGTCATTGGAAAAGGAATGGACAAGGTACAGGGACACAGTACTAGAAGTGGCTAAAGAATGTCTTGGAACAGTAGTGTGTAAAAGTAGGATGAAGCAAACAGCTTGGTGGAATGACACAGTCAAGGCAGCCTGTAAAAGGAAAAAGAAGGCATATCAAAAATGGTCACATACTAGAACTCAGGTAGACAGAGAATGTTATGTTGAAGAAAGAAACAAAGCCAAACAGATAATTGCAGCATCCAAGAAGAAATCTTGGGAAGACTTTGGAAACAGGTTGGAGACTATGGGTCAAGCTGCTGGAAAACCATTCTGGAGTGTAATTAGCAGTCTTCGAAAGGGAGGTAAGAAGGAAATGACAAGTATTTTGGACAGGTCAGGAAAACTGCTGGTGAATCCTGTGGATGCCTTGGGCAGATGGAGAAAATATTTTGAAGAGTTTCTCAATGTAGGTGAAAATACGATCAGTAATGTTTCAGATTTCGAGGTAGAATGGGATAGGAATGATGATGGAAATAGGATCACATTTGAGGAAGTGGAGAAAATGGTCAATAGATTGCAGTGCAATAAAGCAGCTGGGGTGGATGAAATTAAGTCGGAACTCATCAAATACAGTGGAATGTCAGGTCTTAAATGGCTACACAGGATAATTGAAATGGCCTGGGAGTTGGGACAGGTTCCATCAGACTGGACAAAAGCAGTAATCGCACCAATCTTTAAACATGGAAACAGGAGAGATTGTAACAACTACAGAGGTATCTCTTTAATCAGCGTTGTGGGAATAATCTTCTCAGGTATTGTTGAAAGGAAAGTGCGAGTATTAGTTGAGGACCAATTGGATGAAAACCAGTGTGGGTTTAGGCCTCTTAGAGGTTGTCAGGACCAGATCTTTAGCTTAAGGCAAATAATGTAGAAGTGTTAAGAGTGGAACAGGGAATTGTATCTATGCTTTATAGATCTAGAAAAGGCATACGACCACGTTCCTAGGAGGAAGTTATTGTCTGTTCTACGAGATTATGGAATAGGGGCAAACTTTTGCAAGCAATTAAAGGTCTTTACATGCATAGTCAGGCAGCGGTTAGAGTTGACAGTAAATTGAGTTCATGGTTCAGAGTAGTTTCAGGGGCAAGACAAGGCAGCAACCTGTCTCCACTGTTGTTCGTATTATTTATGGATCATATGTTGAAAACAATAGACTGGCTGGGTGAGATTAAGATATGTGAACACAAAATAAGCAGTCTTGCATATGCAGATGACTTAGTTGTGATGGCAGATTCGATTGAAAGTTTGCAAAGTAATACTTCAGAGCTAGATCAGAAATGTAAGGACTATGGTATGAAGATTAGCATCTCCAAAACGAAAGTAATGTCAGTGGGAAGGAAATATAAACGAATTGAGTGCCAAATAGGAGGAACAAAGTTAGAACAGGTGGACGGTTTCAAGTACTTAGGATGCACATTCTCACAGGATGGCAACGTAGTGAAAGAACTGGAAGCGAGGTGTAGCAAAGCTAATGCAGTGAGCACTCAGCTACGATCTACTCTCTTCTGCAAGAAGGAAGTCAGTACCAAGACTAAGTTATCTGTGCACCGTTCAATCTTTCAACCAACTTTGTTGTATGGGAGCGAAAGCTGGGTGGGTTCAGGTTACCTTATCAACAAGGTAGTAGATGGGAACAATGGCAGGAGGGTGTCCACAATGAGGAAATCAAAGAAAAACTGGGAATGAACTCTGTAGATGTAGCAGTCAGGGCGAACAGGCTTAGATGGTGGGGTCATGTTACACGCATGGGAGAAGCAAGGTTACCCAAGAGACTCATGGGTTCAGCAGTAGAGGGTAGGAGGAGTCGGGGCAGACCAAGGAGAAGGTACCTGGATTCGGTTAAGAATGATTTTGAAGTAATAGGTTTAACATCAGAAGATCACCAATGTTAGCACTGAATAGGGGATCATGGAGGAATTTTATAAGGGGGCTATGCTCCAGACTGAACGCTGAAAGGCATAATCAGTCTTAAACGATGATGATAAACGATGATGATGAACGAACAGGAACGTTAATTAACACAACAAAGAAAATAAAGACAAATAAGTTAGTCACATAATTGCGAACTTGCCTACAATACATGGAAACTGCAAACTATTGACTGCAATTTCCAAAGTAGCAGTGACAAGCAGGAAATTGTTAAAACTTAGAAAGGGTTAACCGAAAGTGGTAAAATACTATTCGAAAAGTCATCTATGCTACCAGACGGAAAAGAATTTAAACTTACTGAAGTGACAACGTAGACAGACAGTCACATACAGAGTACTGTTTCTCTCTGTGGAAGCGGAGATAGTGATCACCAGAAGATTCCTTCATGGACGGACAATGAGTTGTACTTGCTAAACCTTTCTACAACCAATATAAGTTGGGAACGTCGATCAAAATGTTACAATGTCAACAGATATGTAAGCCGATAACCGAATGATTCATTCCTTCATAGACGATGAAGCTGAAAACAAACCCACAAATTTCAGGATGACGCAAGTGAGTCATTATTATCATTCACGACTCAATCGTTAAACGGTAATTCTGCAATCGAGGACGACTCAGATTTCACTAAAAAGTACCTTTACGGATACTGTCACCAAAACTGAAATTCCTATGATATTTCTGTAGCAACTTGGTAATCACTGCAGTAATACAGCGTGTAACAATCTTCCACTTCTTACAGTTACAAGGCATACCTTGTCTATAGGTCTGTTTCCTTCCTTTCCGGACGTAAACATTACAAAGACCCTGGTTTACATATGGCGTCTCTAAACAGTTGTAACAAATGGTTCAAATGGCTTTACGCACTATGGAACTTAACATCTGAGGTCATCAGTCCCCTAGACTTAAAACTACTTAAACCTAACTAACCGGACATCACACAATCCATGCCCGAGGCCGGATTCGAACTTGCGACCGTAGCAGCTGCGTGGTTCGGGCAGAAGCGCTAGAACCGCTCGGCAACAGCGGCGGTCTACAGCTGTAAAAGATTTTGGTGGGAGTAGGGGAGGGAGTGATTGCAAGGATCGAAGCATCATTAGTGAGTTGTTCGTCACAACCATACAGGGCGTACAGTGCTCACATTGCATGAGAAGATCAAAATTTACGCCATGAACAGCATCATCTTCACAAATATAGTGAAAACCGCTCGTTAACACGTAAGTTTCGTGAAGTAGAAAAACAATTGTTAAGGATATGTTGTTCCAGTTTATCGATGTTGTTAATCGGAGTGCCGTACACGTAGTGTTCCGACAACCAAAATTACAGTACTTTAAGGTGAAGAGACATGACATGACAAGACAATGCACAGCTCGTCGACAGTCGACCCCATGTGTTGTGAATATGTTGACCAAAAGGGCGTACATTTAAAATGAATGGTGCTGGTGTCCTATCCTGCATGATCGACTTGGAACGTGACAATGTCGGAGGCACATTTTCCTGTACAACAGGAAGAGTGTCCCCCAAGAAATTAATGTACGCTGATCCCTTTACTTATCGTGGTAGAAAGCATGGTGTTCATAGATAACACCACACCACAATCTGAGTCAAGATCAGTGTTGATAAGTAGCACCAAATACACCATGGGGATTACCACTTGTCATCTGAGCGTTAAGTACGGGAACAATTACAGATATTAACAGACTGAAAGTAGGGTAAATTAGAATGTCAGTGGTGTTGGGGTTGCAGGATTCTAGTTCGAGATATTTAAGAGATACCGTATTTTGAAAAGTTTCCACGCCTACAGTTGTTTGTGCCATTCAGCGTGCGTAGTTCCTGGATACAATGTTGTTATGTTTGTTTACAGTGTGCTTGTGTGTCTATTGCGTGCATTGCGACTTGCTAGAAAGTTAGTGAACCATAAGCGCATAGGCCCTTTATTCCTAGAAGATACACTGGACGCGTACTAGTATCGCAGCCTCCTAACAGATGCTGTAAGACTGGGAGGAACCTGTGATACCAGCACGATGGCTGTCCAGCCCACAGTGCACGAAGTACTACAACATGTCTTCACGAACAGTTTCCAAACTGGTAGAGTGGACGCAGAGGACCTTTACGTTGGCCAGTCCCGTCCTCGGATTTCAAAGTTCTTCTTGTAGGGAAAGCTGAAAGACGCTGTCTACAAGGCCATACCAACTATACGCGATGACATGCGACGACGTATCACTGCAGCCTCCCCGAATATCTCCGCCGAAATGCTAGCACATGTGCAGCAGTCGTTCGATGCCAGGCTGTAAGGGTGTATTTGCCGCTTCTGGTGGTCATTTTGAACACAACCTGTGATTGTCAATTGTCTTGTTACTGGTCAGAATCCCCGTAACTACTGTCCGCACTTGTGATGTTCTTTAGTGTGTACTACCACAGATATTGTACTGTACAACTGTCAGTGTGGGAACTTTCCAAAATACGGTATCTCGAAACGACAGTATTGTTTACATTGGCTTCCTAATTTACCTCATTTTTACTTTATTTCAGTCTGTTGATTGGCTAAGAACACCAGCCCTTGACTACCAACCCATTCTGTGAAAAACGCACAACAATAGCACTTTCCGTTTCCTCAATATCTGTGGTGCAAATTCTGGGTGATTCACCCTGTATATGACGCATTTGCTTTCGGAGTTACAGGTTTTACAAAGTATAATGCGTATAGATATGACTGATGTATGAATAGAACCATAAGCTCACCAATTTTGCAGTGTGCCGACCAGTAGGCGTCACAATAGCAGAACCCTGAAATAATGGTGACAAAGCAAAAGAGTTACTGTGTCGTGGACTAGAAGAGATATTTATATATGTATAACAATGCAGCGTGTACTCAGAAGGAATTATGGAAAACAACCGCCATGTAAACAGAACACTGTCTGTTGGTATCGACACTTCAAACACACTGTTTGCCGTTGTAAACAGAAAAATAGAGATCGACCAAGAATGCGAGATTCAAACGTGGGGAGGATGAAGGGAAATTTCGTTCGCAGTCCACAAAAATCAATGGTCCGCTCAAGCCACGAACTTGGACTACCGCAGCAAACTGTGTGGAAAATTTTGAGACAGCGGCTACACTTCGAAACCGTCTGCAACAATTAAACCGTGCAACAGTCAAAACCCGAAGATTAAGGCCGGCGCCGACCATTTTGCACCACAATGCATGTAGCACCTGACAATGAACATTTCGCCTCCAAGTTCCTATTTAACGACGAAGCGACCTTCCATTTATCTGGAATGATCAATAACCGCAGTGTGAGGCTGTGGGACGCTACAGAGTATCATGAAATTGTGGTGCATGATCGAAATTCAGCTAAGATTAATGTTTACTTTACATGTCAGAGACGAAACTTTATGGGTCGTTTATCTTCCGGGAAAAGACTTTGACGAATTTCTCTTACCTTGATATGTCGCAGCTGTGGTTGTTTCCACAACTGAGTGGTATTTCCGAGAATTTTATCTTCCAAACACGATGGGGCACCCCATTAGTGGGATCTCAATGTTCACCAACACTTCAGCAATGAACGTCCGCACCGCTGAATTGTACATAATGGTGAAAATGATGTGGCTCTGTTCCTTTGCCCTCACCCCCTACCCCTCCCCCACCACACCCAATGTAGCCTGAGCTATGCCGGAGACATTTTTCCTTTTATGGACCACGTTTACGTACCTCATTTCCAAGAACATCGGAACAGCTCAGAGAACGCGTCAATGCCGCTGTAATGACCATTGACAGGATGTTAGTACGGAACGTACTTGAGTGCCGCTTCGACATGTGCCGTATGATCAGAGGGGAACTATTAGAACATTTGTAGAGTGCAGATGCAAACTTTGTTACTTTACGCTTCCATTCACGCATCAATCATGTTTGTACATGCAGTACATAGGAAAATATAGAGCTTTGAAACCGAATGAATCATTTAAACAGCCCTGCAAATTTATGGTATCACCTTCAACAAGTGTGATCTTGTCCGTGCAAATTGTTAGTCAGGGTACTTTGCGCCGTATTTTATGCAACGCCTGTACATCACTGGCAGAGAAAGCATCCTGGGACACCGTGGTGTTCTCAAGTGCTTGCGACAGTGTTTTGGACACATGCCAATATATAAGAGCTAAATGCCAAAAGTGCTGGAATTTCTATCTGCATAGTAGTTGTACGTACGTACACTATATGATCAAAAGTATCTGGACACCTGGCTGAAAATTACTTACAAGTTCGTGGCGCCCTCAATCGGTAATTCTGAAATTCAGTATGGTGTTGGCCCACCCTTAGCCTTGATGACAGCTTCCACTCTCGCAGGCGTACTTTCAATCAGGTGCTGGAAGGTTTTTTGGGGAATGGCAGCCCATTCTTCACGGAGTGTTGCACTGAGGAGAGGTATAGATGTCGGTTGGTGAGGCCTGGCACGAAGTCGGCGTTCCAAAATATCCCAGAGGCGTTCTATAGGATTCGGGTCAGGACTCGGTGCAGGCCAGTCCATTACAGGGCTTTTATTGTCATGTAACCACCCGCCACAGGCCGTGCATTATACAAAGGTGCTCTATCGTGTTGAAAGATGCAATCGCCATCCCCGAATTGCTCTTCAACAGTGGGAAGCGCGAAGGTGCTTAAAACATCAGTGCAGACCGGTACTGTGATAGTGCCACGCAAAACAACAAGGGGTGCAATCCCCCTCCGTATAAAAACACAACCACACCATAAAACCACCGCCTCCGAATTTTACTGTTGGCACTAAATACGCTGGCAGATGACGTTCACCGGGAATTCGCGATACCCACCCCTGCCATCGGATCGCCACATTGTGTACCGTGATTTGCCACTCCACACAACGTTTTTACACTGTTCAATCGTTCATTGTTTATGCTCCTTACAACGAGGCGTCGTTTGGCGTTTACCGGCGCGATGTGTGGTTTTTGAGCAGCCGCTCGACCACGAAATCCACGTTTTCTCACGTCCCGCCTAACTGTCACAGTACTTGCAGTGCATCCTGATGAAGTTTGGAATTCCTGTGTGATGGTCTGGATAGATGTCTGCCTATTACACATTACGACCCTCTTCAGCTGTCGGCGGTCTCTGTCAGTCAACAGACGAGGTCAGCCTCTACGCTTTTGTGCTGTACGTGTCCCTTCACGTTTCCACTTCACTATCCATTCGGAAACAGTGGACCTAGGGATATTTAGAAGTGTGGAAATCTCGCGTGCAGACGTATGACACAAGTGACACCCAATCACCTGACGATGTTCGACGTCCGTGAATTCTGCAGTGCGCCCCATTCTGCTCTCTCACGATGTCTAATGACTACTGAGGTCGCTGATATGGAGTACCTGGCAGTAGATGGCAGCACAATGCACCTAATATGAAAAACGTATATTTTTGTGGGTGTCTTAATACTTTTGATTCACAGTTACCTGTTTACGTTTACATCTATGTTCTGCGAACAGATTATGAACTCCATGTCACAGAGTAATTACCTCTTACTAGGGTTTCTTCCCATTCCATTCACGTATGGAGTGCAGGAGAGTGATTTGTTTTAATACCTCTGCATGCGCTGAAATTAGTCTAACCTTGTCTTCGCGGTCCCTACCGGAACAATAGGTAAGGTATTGCAGTGTATTCCCCACATAAAGCGGGTTCTTCGAACTTTATAAACCTGCTCTGAAGGAATGGTTTGCAACTACCTTCAAGCATCTGACAACTCATGTTTCTCAGCATCTCCGTGACTCTCTTCCGCCGGTGGAGGAATCTGTGATCATTCGTGCTACCAATCTTTGTAAGTCCCGTGTTACTTCTATTTGGTACCGGTCGCACACAACTGGCTAATATCCTAGGGTGGGTGGCACTCAAGTTTTTTATACAATCTACTTTGTAGATATTGGATTTTCTTATTATCCTACCAACGAATTCAAGTCAGCCAGCTGCTATACCTACGTCTACTAAGTCTTTATGATCTTTCCAAATAGGTTGTTTAAGTACACTGATTCCAAGTGTGACTCATTAATATTGTAGTCATAGGATCCTAAGCTTTTAACACGTACATAATTTCACATTCTTGAGGATTTAATCGAAGTTGGCAGTCTTTGGACCACTTTGAAATCTTATCAATATTTGAAAACTTTTCTGTAGTTGATTCTGATAGTACTTCTTTACAGATAACTGTGGAAAGTATCATCTTAGCTTTAATATTGCCGCCGGCCGGAGTGGCCGTGCGGTTCTAGGCGCTACAGTCTGGAGCCGAGCGACCGCTACGGTCGCAGGTTCGAATCCTGCCTCGGGCATGGATGTGTGTGATGTCCTTAGGTTAGTTAGGTTTAATTAGTTCTAAGTTCTAGGCGACTGATGACCTCAGATGTTAAGTCGCATAGTGCTCAGAGCCATTTGAACCATTTAATATTGCCATCGAAGGTATTGATACACATCATGAACAGCAGACGTCCCACCACAATTTCCTGGGACATGCCTGAAATTACTTCTGTATCTGTCGATAGCTCTCCATCCAAGACTGACATGTTGCATTCTGTCTACCAAGAATTCCCCATTCAGTCACATATTTTGTTAGATATCCATATGGTCGTATTTCTCATGATAAGCGAAGGTGTGGCATTGAGTCAAATGCTGTACAAAGTCAAGCAATACTGCATCTACAGAGCACTTTGATCCATAGTCTCCGGGTGTCACATGAGAAAAGAGCGATTTGGGTTTCGTATGACTGATGTTCTCGGAATCCATGCTGGCTGAAAAGAAAGTAATTCGGTTCGAGATACATAATTATGTTTGATCTCATAATATGTTCTAAGATTCTACGACAAATGGATGTCACGGATATTGGACGGTTTTTTCGGGGACCACTTCTGTGCGCTTCTTGTACACGGGTGTGACCTGTCCTTCTCTAACGACTGGGCACAACTTTTGTTCGAGGAATCTTGGGTATATTATGGCTGAAAGAGAGGCTAACTCAGCCGTAAGTTCTGTATGGCATCTTATAGGGTATCCATCGGGCCCTGGAGCTGTGTTCAGTTATGTTGATTTCAGCTGTTTCTCAACGTCACTGACACTAAGACCTATATAACTCATATTTCCAGTGATGCGAAATTTAAAGTGGCACAATATTCGTTGATTTTCCTTCGTAAATAAGTCCAGTTCTATATCCGATATAATTGTCGTAAGGAGTGTGACAGTGATATAACTAAATGTTTGTTTAACACATGAGACTACAGTGTGTTTTGAGATTCTTTTTTCGGAACATAATAAAATTATGTGCTCCACTCCATATGGAAGTTTGCTGTACTTGATACACTTACGACTTGTGAATTTATATCAGCTATACGATCGTCGTGTCACAGCAGGACACATTGCAAGAATTTTTGGCAATTTTTACCCTGGTGTAGTTTTTAACTATTCTACATTAGCACTGGAATGAAAGTTTGGGCAAGCACGGGCATAACTTGTTGTGACTTGGTTGTGCCACCATTGCCTCTGTTGCCTGGTCTCATTATTTCTCGTAATTTTTGTCGGATCTATGGTCGTAATTTCCATTACATATTCTCCAACGTATGCTTTGCATTTGAAAATGACGACGTAGTTCGTAGGACCACTAACAAGAAACTCAGCATGAACTGGGGATGCAGCCGCAAAAGAAGTAACCCCTGGCCATCGCGATAAGTATTTAATTGAACTGAGTTTACAAGTAAGAAGAAGAAAATGAGGGTAACGTTCAAAAACAAAGATAACTAACTTGATATAGGAAACAGTCGAAGTTGCAAAATCCAGATTTTTATTTAGCTGATATCTAGTTTCTAATTACCTGAACCCGTTTTCAAATCATCCAAACAGCCAAACTGGAGTACAACGCAATAACATCTATGTTAAGATTGTTCATAGACTTATATCGAGCCGGCCGCGGTGGTCTAGCGGTTCTAGGCGCTCAGTCCGGAACCGCGCGACTGCTACGGTCGCAGGTTCGAATCCTGCCTCGGGCGTGGATGTGTGTGATGTCCTTAGGTTAGTTAGGTTTAAGTAGTTCTAAGTTCTAGGGGACTGTTGACCACAGATGTTAAGTCCCATAGTGCTCAGAGCCATTTGAACCATTTTGAAGTTATATCGAAGTCGAGGTGACTCAGTCTCTGAGTCATTAGCTAAATAAAAAAAATACTGAATCGTGAGGCTTTGGCTGTTTTTTGCATCAAACTAGTTAACACAAGTTGCTGTGGCGTTGTTAACCCAGCATGCTGGAAATCCATAAAGAAACCCTTCTAATACTACATGCGTGTGTGTGTGTGTGTGGATGTGTGTGTCCAAATGGTTCAAGTGGCTCTGAGCACTATGGGACTTAACCTCTGAGGTCATCATTTCCCTAGAACTTAGAACTACTTAAATCTAACTAACCTAAGGACATCACACACATCCATGTCCGAGGCAGGATTCGAACCTGCAACCGTAGCCGTGGCGCGGTTCCAGACTGAAACGCCTAGAACCTCTCGGCCACAGCGGTCGGACTGTGTGTGTGTGTGTGTGTGTGTGTTTGTGTGTGTGTGTGTGTAAGTTTTGTGTTTTGTGTTGTATGATGATGATCATGAGAGAAGGGATAGGGCGAAACCCGGTACCCGCACGTAGCGTACCAATCGCAAATAGCACTAAGGGGGCAGCCATCTGACGGACAGATCGGCATCAACAGTGTCACAAGCTCAACTTCAAGAGTCGCTACGAAGAGATTTGGTATTTAAACCGGGTCACTGGCACAAAGCCTGGTCTTCAGGAGCTATACGATACTACCCTTCCCCCCCCCCCCTCTCCGCCCAATGCCGGCCAAATACTGGCAGTACAAAAATTTTTCCCCCAACCGAGATTCAAACTGGCTTATCCTCGGATCGAATCCCACCACACATGAGTGAGTTAGTGACCTCGACCACGGAGACAGTGTAGTGGCTCTATTAATTAATTCTGTCTTAACGAAACTTTATTATTTTACTTGCATTCGATTGCCTGCACCCCGGAGATAGAACACGTTGCGTCGTCTGCAGTAGCGCATCAAATGTGTCATGTAATGTGCACAAAACGATGGCGTAAAAACTATGTAAATCGCCACATATCGGTATTGATGGGTCACTTTAGTGACACAGTTCCTTAAAAAAACCTACACTCCTGGAAATGGAAAAAAGAACACATTGACACCGGTGTGTCAGACCCACCATACTTGCTCCGGACACTGCGAGAGGGTTGTACAAGCAATGATCACACGCACGGCACAGCGGACACACCAGGAACCGCGGTGTTGGCCGTCGAATGGCGCTAGCTGCGCAGCATTTGTGCACCGCCGCCGTCAGTGTCAGCCAGTTTGCCGTGGCATACGGAGCTCCATCGCAGTCTTTAACACTGGTAGCATGCCGCGACAGCGTGGACGTGAACCGTATGTGCAGTTGACGGACTTTGAGCGAGGGCGTATAGTGGGCATGCGGGAGGCCGGGTGGACGTACCGCCGAATTGCTCAACACGTGGGGCGTGAGGTCTCCACAGTACATCGATGTTGTCCCCAGTGGTTGGCGGAAGGTGCACGTGCCCGTCGACCTGGGACCGGACCGCAGCGACGCACGGATGCACGCCAAGACCGTAGGATCCTACGCAGTGCCGTAGGGGACCGCACCGCCACTTCCCAGCAAATTAGGGACACTGTTGCTCCTGGGATATCGGCGAGGACCATTCGCAACCGTCTCCATGAAGCTGGGCTACGGTCCCGCACACCGTTAGGCCGTCTTCCGCTCACGCCCCAACATCGTGCAGCCCGCCTCCAGTGGTGTCGCGACAGGCGTGAATGGAGGGACGAATGGAGACGTGTCGTCTTCAGCGATGAGAGTCGCTTCTGCCTTGGTGCCAATGATGGTCGTATGCGTGTTTGGCGCCGTGCAGGTGAGCGCCACAATCAGGACTGCATACGACCGAGGCACACAGGGCCAACACCCGGCATCATGGTGTGGGCAGCGATCTCCTACACTGGCCGTACACCACTGGTGATCGTCGAGGGGACACTGAATAGTGCACGGTACATCTAAACCGTCATCGAACCCATCGTTCTACCATTCCTAGACCGGAAAGGGAACTTGCTGTTCCAACAGGATAATGCACGTCCGCATGTATCCCGTGCCACCCAACGTGCTCTAGAAGGTGTAAGTCAACTACCCTGGCCAGCAAGATCTCCGGATCTGTCCCCCATTGAGCATGTTTGGGACTGGATGAAGCGTCGTCTCACGCGGTCTGCACGTCCAGCACGAACGCTGGTCCAACTGAGGCGCCAGGTGGAAATGGCATGGCAAGCCGTTCCACAGGACTACATCCAGCATCTCTACGATCGTCTCCATGGGAGAATAGCAGCCTGCATTGCTGCGAAAGGTGGATATACACTGTACTAGTGCCGACATTGTGCATGCTCTGTTGCCTGTGTCTATGTGCCTGTGGTTCTGTCAGTGTGATCATGTGATGTATCTGACCCCAGGAATGTGTCAATAAAGTTTCCCCTTCCTGGGACAATGAATTCACGGTGTTCTTATTTCAATTTCCAGGAGTGTATTATATCACTGTGAAGTATGTATACTCTTGGGTTTCAATAGAAGTATAACTTTCTCTGTGCACAATAGAAAGAACTGGACCTGTATGTCGAATTCATTCGTAGGCATTCACACGGGGAATGTACTTAGCATATCTCGTGAGGAAGAAACCGGGGCCGCACGCAGTGGCCTCGCGGCTAGAGGCGCCATGTCACTGACTGCGCGGACCCTCCCGCCAGAGGTTCGAGTTCTCCCTCGGCCATGGGTGTGTGTGTGTTGTTCTTAGCATAAGTTAGTTTAAGTAGTGTGTGCGTTTAGGGACCGATAACCTAAGCAGTTTGGTCCCTTAGAAATTCACACGCATTTGAACATTTTAAAGAAACCGGGAAATTTCAAGCAAGATTTAGCTGTCGTCAGAACCTCACGTTGTGTACAATCGACGTTTAACTGATACACTAATTAAGTGTAAATTATAACCCAAAGACATTCCAGTCTGCAGGACTCTGTCAATTGTTGACCTTGTATGTGTGATCTTTCATACAAGCATGAAAACCAACGCACACGTGCAGTTATTCCGCAGGCCCTGTTCTGAACCACTATTAATCGCAGGTTCCTTGAGAACAGAACTCTTTCCAGCGATTGGGAAAAACCACAAGAAAACAAATCTCTAAAAGAAGAAGAAGAAGAAGAAGAAGGATAAAAAGCTGGTTCACAAATCTACTGTTGTACGGGGTTTCCACACTACTAGAGGTATACAATAACATTTGTTTACATTTCCATATATATTAAGATTTAGTAATTAATTTGTTCAACATTGTACACAGGAGCTCAGACATTTCCATGTATGTTGGCACATTTCAATGTGGGCACGATTTGTGGCTCGACAGACATCTAAACGGTACTTCACTTCTCCACACAAGTTTCTAAGCATGACAGATATTATGACCTCAACTGCGCCATAGATCCTTTCTCAAAATCTGCCATATCTCGAACCTTTATTCTGTAAACACTATTCTTGGTAACTTCTACACACTGTAATACAGCGAAGTCAGATTGGGAGACCGAGGGGACCCCTCCCCCCACCCACCCCACAACCCCCGACCTTCCGACACAAGGCTCCGGAAACGTCTCATGCAGAAATGTGGTAACATCCTCATGGTAATGGGGTGGAACACCATCATGTTAGAAAATGGAGCCGAGAGGCATCTGTGGAACTGCGTAGTTCGCCAACATGTCGAGATAGGTGCTACCTGTCACTGATGTGCATGCGCCATTCGACGCAGCGCTGTTCATGAAATGTTGAGGATCATATCTTGGAGAATGACTCTGTCGATTGCGTATTTACTCAACAACATAAAACGTCGAGTTCTTTCGTTATAAGGATTTTCTTGTGTATGCCTCTAGCCCAGACAACCGGTAAATCACTCATTTCTTTTGGTAGCAGAAATCTATAGCGGATAACCGACTAGAGAATAAAATTTGCCAACAATCATCTCCTCCGTTGCCACCAGCAAGAATTCCGAAAACATCGATAATGCGTACTCAGCTCACGCTGTTCGCACAACGTACAGTTCCGTGGGCAGAGATTACCATGTGATTTCAGTGCTTCTGAACTTTCTCTAAGCTTTTGATTCAGTAGTGCACCTGGTACTTGATGAAATACGACTGTGCAGGATGTTGCACTGTCTGCGTCTGTAGTGAAAACTTCGAGGCAAGCATAACGCAGCGTATTACCTTGGACGGAGTTCGGGATGTATACTCCCCCTGACAAAAAAGGTGAAGAACCCAGAAGGCATGATCGAATGTCAATGGAACTTCATTCACGTACACACTATCGGGAGGTAGAATGACCACCGGGCTACGGTTACCGGGCATGATAGGAGACATAAAAGACGTCAACAGCGTCGTATGTTGAGTGTCACTGTGAAGGACACGGAGAAGTCGCGTACGCTTGTAAGACAGCGTTATCAGCATCTGACTCAGTTTAAAACGGGCTTCAATGTCCATCTTCGTTTGGCCAGGTAGTCTAATCATGCAATACCTTTATTTATTGGGTATTCGGAAGTGACCAGTGGCCCAGTGCTGGATTGCATGGGAACGTGGGGGCAGGCACACTTGTCAACGTTCCAGTAGATCACTTCTGACCGTCACAAGTAAGGATCGCCATATTGTGTATCAAGTATATCTCAACACTTTCAGATCTGCGCCTGCCATCCGAGAACAAGTAGTGGACTGCCTGCCACGTACTGTATCATCCTGCATCATTGGTTGGCAGGAGACTAGCTAGACTTTCGTTCACAACAAACCCCAAAACGCTGCGTTTGGAGTTGCACCATTACTACGAAGCATGGACTGCTGATGGCGGCGCCACATTGCGTTGACCGACAAATCGCGGTTCTGAACCACCCCGAAAGACCTTCGTCGGCGAGTATGGCGACGGCGTGAAGAGAGGTCTCATTGCTCTAGTGATTTGCACAGGCACACTGGAGTAACCCCTACCGTCATGGTGAGCAGAGACGTCAGGTAGACTTCAAGTCATGTTCGATAGTGAAAGAGGGAACTGTGACGACACTACAGAATGTCAGGGAAATCGAGCTTCCTCATGTGCTGCCTCTCATGCCAGTATCATGGTGCTCTTTTTCAACAGGACAATCTTCGCCCATACATGGCACGTGTGTCTATGGACTGTCTAACGAGTCTAAGTGATGTTGAGGTCCACCCCACGAGCAGAAAGATGCCTAGATCTATATGTGAATGAATGTGTGGTGTCTGGTCTTTCGGACATGTCCAAAGGAACAGGCACGACACATTCATATAACTGATTCACCTCGATGGACAATGAATCCACCACCTTCAGCGCGAATGCACAGTTACGTTCGGCCTCAGGCGGGAACCTCCATGGAGGCTATGGACAAGACTGCAGGTAGGTTGTGCTTGGTGGGAATGTGGCTCGGCCGCGGGGCGTATGGAGATAGTCCTCGCGATTGTCTCCGACTGGCGCAGTTGTTAACGCAGTTGCCTAGTATACAGGAGATCCTAGGTTCGAATCCCGGTCCAGAACACATTGTCATTTGGTGTCGCTGATTCTGCATAAAGTCCCTATGCAGATGACACCAATAGTCCCTTCCCTTTCACCCGCCTTTTCCATCTTCAATTTATACTTTATCCCCAGATCTGTCCCCAAATGAACATTTGTGGGACAAGCTCGAACGTCAACTCCGTCCTAGTGGCAGTATCCAGTATATCAAGTACAAGTTACGATAGTTGTGGGCCAGTTTGCCTCGTGAGAGGACACAACGGCATTGTGACAGCCGTCTCAACCGAATCAGTGCACGCGTCCAGGGCAGATGGTGTGCCTAGCGATTAGTGGGCTCGTAATGTAAAGTTCTTGGAAATATCACTCGATTTTGTAATTACTGAAATAACATCATATAGCCGTCAGTCCGTGAATTTTAATTTCGCTTCTTCATCCTGTACTGGATGCTGCACTTTTGTTGTGAGGCAGGGTGTGTTGTTCTGAAAATTAACTTTCATGATTATAACCAACCCCTGACATTATTTACAAATACTGAGAAACCCGTCGGAGGCTATCATGCAAATTTTCTTAAGAAAGATCGAGATATAATCGCAGTTTGATACAGATCAATAAATTTGCAAAATTACAACAATAAGGTCAGGACTAAAAATGAGAGCAAAGCCGAGTTATAAGCCAATTGGAAGATGTAATGGTGGCGGTAGCATTAAACGACACGAAACAAATACAAAAGAGTGCCGCCGCCAGAGGAAGTGTGACTCACTTGGCAGGATACAAAGTGGCCACAAGCCGTGGGAAGCGCCAGATAAGATAACCCCGCATCTGCTTTGATTGCACTTTATTTCAGGCGCCGGATTAAACGACGACGTCACACGTCAGCAGGAGGGCGTTCCAGGGGAAGTACGGTTTCGGTAGCTCCCCACAAAAAAAAAAAGAACGAAAGAAATCGAGGCCGGAAAAGCGGGGAGGGCAATAGAGATGAGACAAGGCACGGGGGAATCCACTGACGGCAGCAGCCAGAATAAATGAAAGTTAAACCAATCCCGTAGAATAGAGGGCGTGGTCGCGGGAGCGTACCCCTCCAGTAGCTGCGGATCTTCTTTTACTGCCGGATGTTCGGAGAGGGGCGGAGCTTAAAAAAAAGAGAAAAAAGCCTCCCCCGAATGTCTCCCTTCTGCCCCTACCAGCTCGGAACCACGACCTCGTGAACGAAAACAGTCTTCGGGAGAATTCAAAACCCAATGGCCGCGCTCACTGCCGCTGACTCGGCGCACCGGTCTCTTCTTGTAACAAAAGAAGGCGGCAATCGACTCAGCCTGGACCAGCAAGGACACCGACAGCGCGAGGGTGCCACCCGTCACAGCAGATTAGCAGTGCAGATCACACTGACTGGGCACTACAATGAAAATGGGCTATCAAAATACACCTTCAGGGATTAGGTCATTTCTGTGACACACGAGTTAACGGGAAGTTCCTCATTATAGGAGTACATGATAACTAATTCAGATCAAATGAAACACAGTAAAGGATGCCAAAGAGTCACATCTTTACGCAGTGTATCCCCTCTGGCGGCAACGCACGCGTGTGTCCTCGCAAGAAAACGATCATAAAGGTGCCGAATAGCATCCTGCGATATACTGTCTGATCCACCTTACACTTTCTGTTGCAGTTTGGCAATGGTTCATGCAGGCCGTGACGTGCGAGTAAGTTCCCGCATAAGGTAAGGTGGGGGCAAATGAATGCTTTCAACTTTGTGAGCCCCCAGTGGGATAGTAAATATTTTATTCCGCATGTTTGAGAGGCACCCACATGCCTTGCTCATACTGTGGCATCAAGTAGTCAGGCCTGCAAGATGAGTGGTCTGCCAAGCGAATGGATTCATTCTTATTTATCAAGTAACATGAGTTCTAGTACTCACAATTAAGTTACAAATTATTCTCCTGTTTGAATATTGCGCAACGGAAACGGATAATGCACATCTGACTATTAGTAATTTACACAACTCTGACTGTTCACTACGCATTGGCAATACCACATTTTCTTTCTCACCCAACGGCTTTGATCAACACCTGGCGATCGCACTGAATATGAATGGCGCACACATAAATTCTGGATATCATGACAACATACTATTCGAAGGAAAAGGCCACCAATCATTTTCTTTTCACTATCTTTTTTTTCCGATAAATTCTATAACCTAAACACACCATTACATTTTCTACAACAATTACACATGAGAAACTCCGCCCAGTGGGCATGGCTTTACATTGGTGATTCTCTATCTTATGGTCTCGTAATTATCTAACACTGCAGTGCACTTTCTGGATAGGATGGTGGATCTTTTGCTATATCTCACACTTCGACTCTCACGCCCATCATCGAAAATTTCCTCCAGACTGAGTGGTACAAAAAGGAACATGCATAACTCACTGCCTCTGTACCTATCTCGCTACTCTCCCATGCAAACCACACGTACTTAAATTACATGAAATACACCACACTGGCAACATGGAATACAACACAAGGAATAATCACAACGTTATAATCACATCACTTTCAGCTTTCCCACTTCAATTAGTATTCATCCCAGTTTCTCACGACACTGCCCCACTTCGTAACTTTTCTTTGCTACTATGAACTCTGGAGGATATATGCACGTCTTCCTGTGCAATGCAAGCCAAGTGGCGTTGCTGGATAGACGGCTCTCTCACCTTGCTTCACTCTAAGAGTATTATAGTTTGAATCAAGCGTCACACGGAAACATAACACGCAAAGTAATATTAAGAACATATTCGTCACACACGCGAGTCCTCAACTGATACCATGGATGAGTACGTCTCTTTATCCTTTGTCTCACACACAGATTGAGACTCACACAGTACTCACCACGTGGAAGTACTCTTCTCTAATTTCAAGTCCTGCACGCGCCATTTCTTAAATATATTCAACTTATAGTACACACGCCAGTAATTCAGCTTAACTTTAGCACTTGGAAGTATTTCAACTTATTGCTACACGTGGTTTCATTGTGACCGTTGGTCACTTCCCAAGATTACTACGATCCCCTTAATATTACCTGCCTGACATTTAATTCTCCCCACAAAAGTTCGTGAAATAGAGAAATTGTTATTCCAAACTACTCTTAAGTATTCCACATGCATACCATTCTCTCCACTCTTTTGTCTTTACGGAGCACACCTAAGACAGGTCTTACCAACACAAGATCCAGCGCCAGAGAATGCTGAAACATGGCCGTTCTTCAGGTCAGCTCGCACCTCCGTCGAGGTGGGGGCGCACCTTGCTACTGTATTGGTCAGCCACATTTCAGGCGCTCAAAGCTCAGATAAGTTTCATCTCTTTGGTTCCACCAAAGGTGACCAAAGGACCGTCTCAAAGATGATCATATATTCACATTCACTATCTGTGGTTAGCAGGCGACCATACATTCATTCATTTCGCAGATCTCACCAAATTGGATGTGGAGATTTATTTTGTGGGAGTGCACATGTGATCAATTAAATAAATAAATTGTCCTTCTTTCCTACACTGGTATCCGGCTTCAGTGTATTAAGTGAAACTCAGTTATTATTTAAAAAAATATGTCGTTCTGACAAGAATAACGAAGAATGTTGTACCTATTTTCAATGTCGGGCGGTACTGTACCCATTCATGTTAAATTGTAAAGACGAATAGATCACAGCTATAAGTTTTGTACGATAAAGGTACACTGCTTCAAAATCTATTCTTCTTCATTGTAAATAGCAAAATTTAAAATGTTGAAATAACGGAAACATTAAAAATTTATTTGTGTATCAATGTAAACCCCCATACAATTATACACAGTATGGAAGCTTACACTCTTTAACTATCCCATTAGTTGCTATATGCATTTCCCGCGGCGTAACTGAGGACGACCAGCAGCCCCGAGCAAATTTCGTGAAACCACACCTTGCACTTATCACACCAGGCCCATTCCCCTTTCATCACAGGTTTGATGTTCGATGTTGCAAGGTATGTTTTATTCCTCAAATTCAGCTTCAGGTGGTGATGAAGATGTATCCTCTTCTGCTCTTCAAGGTTACTTTTAAACGTCCAGCGCTTTTCTGCAACCCCTCCACCTTATTTATTTGGGACTTTTCAAAATGCAATTTTCCGTTCCCTCTCGAAAGGCTGAGATGAACTGGTGAAGTCAGATGGCAGGCTAAATTTTTCTCTCTTCTCGCGCGTGTAGTTCAAATGGCTCTGAGCACTCTAGGACTTAACTTCTAAACTTAGAACTACTTAAACCTAACTAAGGACAGCACACACATCCATGCCCGAGGCAGGATTCGAACCTGCGACCGTAGCGGTCGCGCGGTTCCAGACTGTAGCGCCTAGAACCGCTTGGCCACCACGGCCGGCGCGCGTATAGTGCCGATGGTTTTCTTAGGGGTTGGCAAAACAGAAGAACATGATTATGATGATGATGATGATGATGATTATGATGTTCCTGAGCTCTGCCTTTCCGAATTTCTTGCAGGTCTGGAAGGAGTTGCAGGGCCTGAGTTTACTACTGATTCTGTGGTGACAGAGCTTGGCTCATCATTCACGAATGTGGACGGAGGAAGGAAATTGTGTGATGATATTTTGTTAGGATTGAAGGAGAAACTTCCCACCCATTCAAACCACTTCACAGCATTTCCTGCATTAGGTCCACTTTTCCAGCAGAAGTCGAAACTTTTACGAAAACCGAAAATTGTAATGGAGGCTACGTGATTATTGTATATAATTAGGCTGCATAAAACTTTCATAAGGAAGAAATAATACACCTTATATTCCGATTCAGAATGCCCCACGAAGACTGATTCACATAGCCCCATTCATTTGCTCAAATTTATAACAGATGTCGCTACCTGTTCCGTTGACCAACCTGGTGGGTGTCGAACAGCAGACAGCAGGAAGATTGATAACTAGCGTTCATGTATTTCAACAAGACACTTTTTTTTAAAGAGACAATATTACGTGGTGAATAGTTATAAGCAAAACTGTGTTACCTCTTCTGTTTCCTTTTGGATGATTTCTGTTTGGAGTACATATATTTAGCAAAGGCTTCTTGCCACGATTCTCTAACACAATGGTGTCTGAACTACTCATTCGGGCTGATCAGTAGCAAAGTTTCTTATTTCTATCCATATAGCCTCATGATTCTGAAAGCCCCATCCTGCCTTATGTGCTCAATTGGCGACAGACGAGGCGATCTTGGTGGCCATAGAAGTTGTACACCACGAAGAGCACTTTGCGTCGCAACAGCTTCTGTGGTCGTCCATTGTTGTGCTGAGAAAGCACATCATCTTCCTGTCGAAGAAACTGCAGTAGCCTGCGGGTATCAAACAGTGCAATGTAGTGAGCACTGGTTGCTTTACTCCGCGAAACACCACATGTGACCTCAAGTTGTAACATACGACTCCGCACACCATCAAGCCTGACAGTTAACCTGTGTGTCGTGGGCGAACACATTCCGGAATAGGCAGGTCACCAGGCCTACGCCATACAAGTGTATGTCCATCCCTCGCAAACAGTCAGAACCTACTCTTATCAATGAAGACAACAGAGCACCATTCCAGTCTCCAGTCGACTCTTTCATAACACTCGAACTGCTACACTTCGGCGTGTCGTGGTGTCAGCGGAAGCCTGGCCAGATACACACGCGATCTGCTGCAGTCACACGCTTCCCATAGCTCCCTGATGACTCAGCAGGTACAACGTCTGCTCAGATTTCGACCCTGGATGACGTCCGGTGTACCACTGCTGTACGCACAATGCTTTAATGATGACGTGTGTCTGTTCTACGTAGACTTCCAGAACCTCGCCTACAGCTGCGGCAAAGTTACACAGCTCACTGTCGAAAGCAGCGACACACCATAGATACTTTGTGTCCACGATGTCCAGCAATCCGTCGAGACGTCCATCCAGCTTCCCGCAGGCCTACAATGCGACTCCGTTCAAATGACTGAAGTTGGTCAACATGAGTACGTACTCGTCGGTGGGGCGTCGCTACAACCTAGAACAAATGTTACAAATAATGTTCACTTCTAAACCCAGCACAGTTATTGCCTGCAGAGTTAAAACAAAGGGTGCACAGACAGGTCTATTGAGCGACGTCTGATCGTCGATGACCGTGAAAAATGAATCACTATAGCTACAGCCTCTTTGTGTACCCCTGTGTCGTTGAACACAGTCCTTGAGGGTGTTGCATTTTTTTTACAGCTCTTAGAATGTTCGAGTAAAAACTATTAGAACTGCTATCAGACCAGGTTGAATAGCGGCGACATACCGCTGGCAGCCCGTCTCTGGCTCCCTTCTGTTGATGATTACTGGTTTAAAGAGGCTATTCATCTGAGTTCGCCAGTCTCCTACTCACCTCCCCTCACTCCCCCCCCCCTCTGCCAGGACGGAATCAGTGTACCCTACTATATATCTATATCTAGAGTAAATTCTCTGCGCAAGCGTGAGAAATATTCATATATACCTGACAAGGGGACCCCGCCTACTCGTCATCACCGTGTATGCAGGGCTTGGCGAGAAATAGAAATGACAGAATTAATAGCTCCGGAGGGCTAAGAATTTGTGAGAAATAGCATTTTGTACGCAGGTCGGTGATGGCATGAGCCACATACGAGGGCGTGATGATAAGTAACGCCTCTGAACTTTTTACGTGAAAATTGTAATGCTTTTTAAATGAAACAAACGTTATTAACATTCGGATCTTCAAAATGGTTCAAATGGCTCTGAACACTATGGGACTCAACATCTTAGGTCATAAGTCCCCTAGAACTTAGAACTACTTAAACCTAACTAACCTAAGGACATCACACACACCCATGCCCGAGGCAGGATTCGAACCTGCGACCGTAGCAGTCCCGCGGTTCCGGACTGCAGCGCCAGAACCGCTAGACCACCGCGGCCGGCTCGGATCTTCCTTTCTCATGCCTACAATTTTAATTCTCAGCATAGTCACCCTAGCCACGAACACGTTTGCCCCATCGAGAGACCAGTTTATTGATTTTGTCATTCTAGATTGTTGGACTTTGTTGGCGGAGTCACAACCTCACCTCTGGTTGCACCGCTTCATCGTTATCAAAGTGAAGTTCTCGAAGGTGTTCTTTAATTTTCGGAAACAAATGAAAATCGGATGGGACTAAGTAGGGGCCGTGTGGAGGATGATCGATGACAGAGAACTCAAGGCTCCGTATTGTTTCAGGTGTCGCAGGGTTCGTGTGTGGTTTGGCATTTTCATGATGAAATAGAGGGTGCTCCATGTGTAGACGAACTCTCTGAATTCGTGCCTTCAGTTTTTGACGCACCCACGAAGATACATTACCCCGCCCTCCCCCGCGCCTACATATTACTTGCTACAATTCGGAGCCCTCTAGCGGCAGAGGGCTGCAAGTTGCGTCAGCCAAGCGGCAAGTCGACAGTGTAATGTAAAACGTCCACCGATATCGAGAACAGAATAAAAAATCAGGAGACGGTACTTGTCAGTATGTTCTTCTATCTTAACATAGTTTGCAGGGAGCGTAAATAGTGAAGAACGGTAATCCGACGGTCTTGGAGTCGAGACCCTGTGTCAAAAGTTTTTAATCTCAGTTTTTACGTCATTTATACTACAAATAAAACGAGATCTTGCTCAGCATATTCCATTTATTAATATTTTCATAAAATATTTGAAAAGGTAAGGCAAATGAAAATTGGGAATTGCAAATAAATATCCAAGACAGAGTTCTACTTACAGCATCCACTAGGACACGGCAAATCAATTTCCAGGAAAGGGCTGGAAGGCGTACACCTGAAAATCGTCTATAAAATTAAGTCCTTTTATTATTTTACAGTTGATGATTTACACGTTCGAGGATTATATCCATTATAAAGGAAGGGAAAGCATTTTGGACACGTTATAAACGCCGCGTTTTGCAATTAACAAGGTTGTTTTTAAGTATCTATAGAAAAACGAACGTCATTTACATTCGTAAAATCTTCTCGCTCATAGAACAATATTATAGCAAACCACGCGTAACGCTACTCGAAAGCCAAACTTAAATTAACAGAATACGAAGTCCTGTATGCTTTAAGTACTAAACCTTGGAAAATTATTTCCATAGCCCTCGTGAACGCTGTGCGTCTAGTCGATTCTAGGAAACTTATGTGTTGTCCAAAATTTTCATTAGCCTTCCCTTTTCATGTCATTTATGGAAATATTAATAAATACGATGTATGTAGCATTATTCCGGTTTATTTGCAGCGTAAGTAACGTAAAAATTGAAAAAAATGATGTTTCCGCATAGGGATTCGACATCACGAAATTCGCATTACAGTTCTGTACTCTTCGCGCTGCGCAAACCTGTGCCTGCAAACTATGCTAACGTAAATGGCTCTTGTCTTGTACGATCTGCACCAAAAATGCTATTTTTTCTAAACGCTTGGCCGTCTGGAACTCCCATTTCTGTCACTTTCGTATCTGGCCTTAAGGCAAATTTCGGAATGGTTTCCTTTGAAAGTGAATGGCCGATTTCCTTCTCCATCCTCCATTCGTACGAGCTTGTGCTCCGTCTCTATGACCTCGTTGTCCACGGGACGTTTAACACTAAACTTCCTTCGTTTATCTGAGGACGTGAGTACCAGCCTGGTATTCACCTAGTGAGATGTGGGAAACTGCCTAAAAATCTCATTCAGGCTGATAGGCATGCCGAATGCCACAGGTATCCGGACACGCGGATATGTGCTGAGCAGCATTTGGCGGAGTTTTCCAGACGCCACCTGCGCCAAGGTAGCTTAGGCACCCACTCCTTCCCCAAGATGGCGATGTCTGCGAATCTTCACTTTCAAGTCGTCGTGTCTGTATCTTTCTCAACAAATGCTCACATTCAGTATTTACACTACTGGCCATTAAAATTGCTACACCACGAAGATGACATGCTACAGACGCGAAATTTAACCGACGGGAAGAAGATGCTGTGATATGCAAATGATTAGCTTTTCAGAGCATTCACACAAGGTTGCCGCCGGTGGCGACACCTACAACGTGCTGACATGAGGAAAGTTTCCAACCGATTTCTCGTACACAAACAGCAGTTGCCTGGTGAAACGTTGTTGTGATGCCTCGTGTAAGGAGAGGAATGCGTACTATCACGTTTCCGACTTTGATAAAGGTCGGATTGTAGCCTATCGAGATGGCGGTTTATCGTATCGCGACATTGCTGCTCGCGTTGGCCGAGATCCAATGTCTGTTAGTAGAATATGGAATCGGTGGGTTCAGGAAGGTAACACGGGACGCCGTGCTTGATCCCAACGGCGTATCAGTAGCAGTCGAGATGACAGGCATCTTAGCCGCATGGCTGTAACGGATCGTGCAGCTACGTCTCGATCCCTGAGTCAACAGATGTGGACGTTTGCAAGACAACAACCGTCTCCACGAACAGTTGGACGACGTTTGCAGCAGAATGGACTATCAGCTCGGAGACCATGGCTGCGGTTACCCTTGACGCTGCATCACAGACGGGAGCGCTTGCGATGGTGTACTCAACGACGAACCTGGGTGCACGAATGGCAAAACCTAATTTTTTCGGATGAATTCAGGTTCTGTTTATAGCATCATGTTGGGCGCATCCGTGTTTGGCGACATCGCGGTGAACGCAATTGGAAGTGTGTATTCGTCATCGCCGTACTGCCGTATTACCCTGCGTGATGGTATGGGGTGCCATTGGTGACACGTCTCGGTCACCTCTTGTTCGCATTGAGGGCATTTTGAACACTGGACGTTACAATACAGATGTGTTACGACCCGTGGCTCTACCCTTCACTCTATCCCTGCGAAAACCTACCTTTCAGCAGGATAATGCACGACCGCATGTTTCAGGTCCTGTACGGGCCTTTCTGGATACAGAAAATTTTCGACTGCTGCCCTGGCTTAGCCACAGCCTAGAAGTTTCGTATCAGCGCACACTCCGCTGCAGAGTGAAAATCTCATTCTGGAAACATCCCCCAGACTGTGGTTAAGCCATGTCTCCGCAATATCCTTTCTTTCAGGAGTGCTGGTTCTGCAAGGTTCGGAGGAGAGCTTCTGTTAAGTTTGGAAGGTAGGAGACGAGGTACTGGCAGAAGTAAAGCTGTGAGGACGGGGCGTGAGTCGTGCTTGGGTAGCTCAGTTGGTAGAGCACTTGCCCGCGAAAGGCAAAGGTCCCAAGTTCGAGTCTCTGTCCGGCACACAGTTTTAATCCTCCAGGAAGTTTCAGGAATTTACCTGCTAGTGAACTTTAGTTTTCTCTAAAAATTTTCGGTTGCATGTGGAGGTGAGTATGGCGGTAGATAGAAGGATCCGAATATAACATTATGCCAAACACTGATACTGAGTCTCTTCCAGACAGTCTCGTATACAATCACAATTTCTATCTTGGTGTATTTGAGTCTGTTGTCTGTTGCCACAAATACACGATGTCCATTCAGGATTTGCTTATCCTTTCGATATACGCTTGTTTTCCCCCAAAATTTCCCTGCTATCAGTTTTGGTATCTAACCAACTTTCTGTACCCAGTATTATGTGAGCTCCGCTGCTTATCTTAGAAGAAAGATTAAAGAAAGGCAAACCTACGTTTCTAGCATTTGTAGACTTAGAGAAAGCTTTTGACAATGTTGACTGGAATACTCTCTTTCAAATTCTAAAGGTGGCAGGGGTAAAATACAGGGAGCGAAAGGCTATTTACAATTTGTACAGAAACCAGATGGCAGTTATAAGAGTCGAGGGACATGAAAGGGAAGCAGTGGTTGGGAAGGGAGTAAGACAGGGTTGTAGCCTCTCCCCGATGTTGTTCAATCTGTATATTGAGCAAGCTGTAAAGGAAATAAAAGAAAAATTCGGAGTAGGTATTAAAATTCATGGAGAAGAAATAAAAACTTTGAGGTTCGCCGATGACATTGTAATTCTGTCAGAGACAGAAAGGACTTGGAAGAGCAGTTGAATGGAATGGACAGTGTCTTGAAAGGAGGATATAAGATGAGCATCAACAAAAGCAAAACGATGATAATGGAATGTAGTCGAATTAAGTCGGGTTATGCTGAGGGAATTAGATTAGGAAATGAGACACTTAAAGTAGTAAAGGAGTTTTGCTATTTGGGGAGCAAAATAACTGATGATGGTCGAAGTAGAGAGGATATAAAATGTAGACTGGCAATGGCAAGGAAAGTGTTTCTGAAGAAGAGAAATTTGTTAACATCAAGTATAGATTTAAGTGTTAGGAAGTCATTTCTGAAAGTATTTGTATGGAGTGTAGCCATGTATGGAAGTGAAACATGGACGATAAATAGTTTGGACAAGAAGAGAATAGAAGCTTTCGAAATGTGGTGCTACAGAAGAATGCTGAAGATTAGATGGGTAGATCACATAACTAATGAGGAAGTATTGAATAGGACTGGGGAGAAGAGAAGTTTGTGGCACAACTTGACCAGAAGAAGGGATCGGTTGGTAGGACATGTTCTGAGGCATCAAGGGATCACCAATTTAGTATTGGAGGGCAGCGTGGAGGGTAAAAATCGTAGAGGGAGACCAAGAGATCAATACACTAAGCAGATTCAGAAGGATGTAGGTTGCAGTAGGTACTGGGAGATGAAAAAGCTTGCACAGGATAGAGTAGCATGGAGAGCTGCATCAAACCAGTCTCTGGACTGAAGACCACAACAACAACAACACTGCTTTTTAGGAGTGCTTCGAGCACTGGCAGGCACTTCGTTGCTGCTGCGTCGGTAGAAGATTTTAATACTCTCGCCTGTGAGGGACAGTTCTTTTGGTTTGGTACTGATACTTCCGGGTTCCTTACTGAAGTCATCATCTGGACAGGATGTAGAGTCACCTAGTCTTATAAAAAAAAAAAAAAAAAAAAAAAAAAACCTTACACATTGTCAGTTACCTGGGTATCAGCCCCGTTGCATGCAGTGCACATCAGATCCACGTACGTGGATCCTACAGTTCTCAACGTTAAGGGGCAAGCCAGGAAGTCGCAGCCTACATTACCAAAGATCCTTCGAAATCTCTGTTTCAGTCCTTCCACTCGACTTAGAAACAGGGGCCAAAATCAGTTTTTGCGACAAAGGTGCACAATGTGAGCGTCGCTGAAGACTCTGTGCCAGTAGATGCAATGATCCAGGGATCCCAGATGACAGGCCTCTTTTGTTCAGACGTGCGCACAATATGCAAGTGGTTGCACCCTGTTCCCTCAGTGGCTCCCGGAGTAGCCTCTTCAGCGTGCGGAATAAGACTCTCAGCCATACACAATGAATGCACCTGGTGTTCCTTCCCATCTGTCCTCGCGAATAGCATCAAAGGGGCCGCCAACCTTGACGTCCCCATTCGACGGACGTGTCACTATGAACAGCGTCACATACCCTCACTTCAAGAGACACTGCATAGAGGTTTGGTATTTAAACCAGGACATTTCCACCATTCGCAGTACGTTTGAACTGCCAACGATTAATAGACCTCCACCGTTCTGCAGTTGCCTCCTCTTGACACAGGTCACAGTAGGTTTTGAAACACGTGAAGTGAGTGCCACTGGTTCAGTTTCGGTTTTAGTGCAAGTCACCACCTCGAACTTGTTTGTTAGAGGGATTATCAGCTATTGACCTCCCTTTTCTGTTCTGTTATTTATCGGTTCTACTTCCGCTCCACATCCAACACAGAGATCAGTGATTTACAACTCCCACTCCAACCCTGCCACGAAACCTACACCAAATGCTTACTACTGACAGTAATTTACAGCGAACCTACTCATTCTTCCAATTTCAGTTATCCACAGAAGCTAGTAATTTACCTGCAGCACACAAACATCAAATCGTGAACATTGCCCGCCATATGCATTAATAGATTTCAACCCTAGTTTTGAACTACATTCAGCATTTTGAAACAAACCAATAATTTAAGATATTAATGTAGGGTGAAGAGCAACTCACAGCCCTCTCTCGTAGTGTGCTAATGAAATGATCAATAACGGCAAAAATATGTATAAAATCACTTAGCTGTAGCCACCTGAGGTCGAATCTATAGTATGTTCTTGCAGATGTAAAACCGCAATCAAGCAGTCGAGACAGCTTGATTGCGACAACGCACTGAACGCAATCACGTCTCGTTCTTGCTTCTTTAATAAGCTACATACTAGTTAATTTCGTATCACAGAACCCTTAGCTTAGGTCTGTCCTGGTACTTCTATCCCCTTGGCAATAGAAGAGTGTCAGTTCATATAACGCATGTTCTATTACAATAAACATCTCTTGCTTGTTCCAGCTCTATCATAGCCTTAAGAAGGTGGTCGTAAAGTTAATTTGTCTAATGATCCTTGTTCTTCAGTCAAGCATTCTACATCTACATCTACATCTACATGGATACTCTGCAAATCACATTTAAGTGCCTGGAAGAGGGTTCATCGAACCACCTTCACAATTCTCTATTATTCCAGTCTCGTATGGCGCGCAGAAAGAATGAACACCTATATCTTTCTATACGAGCTCTGATTTCCCTTATTTTATCTTGGTGATCGTTAGATCTTATCGGTCGATGCTGATCCAGACCGGCATCTACCGGATTCTCTATTCAGTGTGCTAATATTTTTTCTTCTTCCTGGTCGGTAATGGCGAATCCTTTTCTAGTCTTTCATAGAGTATTCAGTGTAGGCAGGTCTACCATTCTTTTCCATAATCTATGTTATCTATTTCTAGACTCTAGGTGCTTAGTTGCTACGATAGGCTTACGCTCCTTATTGTAGTGCGTCTAGTGACACTTGGAACTGACCACAAAAATTATATTTCTCAGCCTTGGTAGTAGATTGGTATGGATAAGAGAATTAAGATACTGTGAAAGTCATTACTCTGGTTTAAGTTTACAGATTTTGAATGAATATATAATTCTGCACTCTTAAGTAAATCGAAATGCTCCAGTTATTAAATTGATTTCTGATCTTGTAAGGGTACGATACCTTCACATGTAATTATAACTATATAATATTGCTATTGTCTATGAGAGCAGGGATTATTGTACAGGATATAAATGCAACATATCCCATACTCAAATACCGTCGGTAGGCTGAAAACATTTTAAAAAAAAAACATTGAGATAAAATTAGTAGGAGTTGTGATGACGTTCAAAACTTGAAGTCGACGTCCGCCACGTTAGTTGCTCCAAAACATTACGTTCATGTGTTTTTATTCTGTCCTGAAAAGGAATCACAGAATACACTGAGTTCACGCGCACAGACAGGAAAAATTTCCGAACAGAAATGCTACAGCGAGGAACACACGTCAAGAAAACATTTATTGGAAAGTGTTTCGTTATATGCATAAAATACAGATTTCCCAGAGGTAAACGAATGAATTATGAATGAATAAAATGACAACTGCCTGCGTTAAAATGTTTCACTGGTTGAAATATAAGTAAGCGGAAGATTAGTGGGGTAATCCGTACAAACTGTTTTCTTAGTCAGAGATGTTGTGGACTTCTAACATCCGAACGTTTTATTTCGAAAAAGTTTTCTGCTTTTCTGATATGATCATTTTAAGTCGTTAGGTGTTATTTCTGCTTATTCAAAGTTTGTATCTAAATTGCATTTTCTCATTGTTTACACGTGAATCTAATTTAAAACAGACGGCTCTCAATTTGTCACACACTGAATATGTGTCAGTTTTGGGGCACCCAGAACTTACGTTGTAGTTCCTCACAAACTCAGTTGATTTTGTTCGTCTGACACAGGGTTTGGATGATTTTTCTCTTAATATAATAGGTGTAACTTTCGAATATTAAGTTCTTCTGGTAAATGTAACCGAATGCTATTATAAATGCTGTAATGTGACTTGCGGTCTCTCGGTGAGTGAATATATTGATGCACTTTAGATACGTTTTAGCATTTAAATTTATTTACTCCAGTATTATGTTTTCTTCTGGCCTGCACATGAGCCTTTTCATAACTAATAAGTCTTCTGTTGGTGACCCCATACAATGCCAAGAATGTTGGTTGATACACCTGAACATTCTGTATTTATACTTCTCTATCAATACGCACCCCCCCCCCCCCCCCCATGAACCATGGACCTTGCCGTTGGTGGGGAGGCTTGCGTGCCTCAGCGATACAGATAGCCGTACCGTAGGTGCAACCACAACGGAGGGGTATCTGTTGAGAGGCCAGACAAACGTGTGGTTCCTGAAGAGGGGCAGCAGCCTTTTCAGTAGTTGCAAGGGCAACAGTCTGGATGATTGACCGATCTGGCCTTGTAACAATAACCAAAACGGGCTTGCTTTGCTGGTACTGCGAACGGCTGAAAGCAAGGGGAAACTACAGCCGTAATTTTTCCCGAGGGCATGCAGCTTTACTGTATGATTACATGATGATGGCGTCCTCTTGGGTAAAATATTCCGGAGGTAAAATAGTCCCCCATTCGGATCTCCGGGCGGGGACTACTCAAGAGGATGTCATTATCAGGAGAAAGAAAACTGGCGTTCTACGGATCGGAGCGTGGAATGTCAGATCCCTTAATCGGGCAGGTAGGTTAGAAAATTTAAAAAGGGAAATGGATAGGTTGAAGTTAGATATAGTGGGAATTAGTGAAGTTCGGTGGCAGGAGGAACAAGACTTCTGGTCAGGTGACTACAGGGTTATAAACACAAAATCAAATAGGGGTAATGCAGGAGTAGGTTTAATAATGAATAGGAAAATAGGAATGCGGGTAAGCTACTACAAACAGCATAGTGAACGCATTATTGTGGCCAAGATAGATACGAAGCCCACACCTACTACAGTAGTACAAGTTTATATGCCAACTAGCTCTGCAGATGACGAAGAAATTGAAGAAATGTATGATGAAATAAAAGAAATTATCCAGATTGTGAAGGGAGACGAAAATTTAATAGTCATGGGTGACTGGAATTCGAGTGTAGGAAAAGGGAGAGAAGGAAACATAGTAGGTGAATATGGATTGGGGGACAGAAATGAAAGAGGAAGCCGCCTGGTAGAATTTTGCACAGAGCACAACATAATCATAACTAACACTTGGTTTAAGAATCATGAAAGAAGGTTGTATACCTGGAAGAACCCTGGAGATACTAAAAGGTATCAGATAGATTATATAATGGTAAGACAGAGATTTAGGAACCAGGTTTTAAATTGTAAGACATTTCCAGGGGCAGATGTGGACTCTGACCACAATCTATTGGTTATGACCTGTAGATTAAAACTGAAGAAACTGCAAAAAGGTGGGAATTTAAGGAGATGGGACCTGGATAAACTAAAAGAACCAGAGGTTGTACAGAGATTCAGGGAGAGCATAAGGGAACAATTGACAGGAATGGGGGAAAGAAATACAGTAGAAGAAGAATGGGTAGCTTTGAGGGATGAAGTAGTGAAGGCAGCAGAGGATCAAGTAGGTAAAAAGACGAGGGCTAGTAGAAATCCTTGGGTTACAGAAGAAATATTGAATTTAATTGATGAAAGGAGAAAATATAAAAATGCAGTAAGTGAAACAGGCAAAAAGGAATACAAACGTCTCAAAAATGAGATCGGCAGGAAGTGCAAAATGGCTAAGCAGGGATGGCTAGAGGACAAATGTAAGGATGTAGAGGCCTATCTCACTAGGGGTAAGATAGATACCGCCTACAGGAAAATTAAAGAGACCTTTGGAGATAAGAGAACGACTTGTATGAATATCAAGAGCTCAGATAGAAACCCAGTTCTAAGCAAAGAAGGGAAAGCAGAAAGGTGGAAGGAGTATATAGAGGGTCTATACAAGGGCGATGTACTTGAGGACAATATTATGGAAATGGAAGAGGATGTAGATGAAGATGAAATGGGAGATACGATACTGCGTGAAGAGTTTGACAGAGCACTGAAAGACCTGAGTCGAAACAAGGCCCCCGGAGTAGACGATATTCCATTGGAACTACTGACGGCCGTGGGAGAGCCAGTCCTGACAAAACTCTACCATCTGGTGAGCAAGATGTATGAAACAGGCGAAATACCCTCAGACTTCAAGAAGAATATAATAATTCCAATCCCAAAGAAAGCAGGTGTTGACAGATGTGAAAATTACCGAACTATCAGCTTAATAAGTCACAGCTGCAAAATACTAACACGAATTCTTTACAGACGAATGGAAAAACTAGTAGAAGCCAACCTCGGGGAAGATCAGTTTGGATTCCGTAGAAACACTGGAACACGTGAGGCAATACTGACCTTACGACTTATCTTACAAGAAAGATTAAGGAAAGGCAAACCTACGTTTCTAGCATTTGTAGACTTAGAGAAAGCTTTTGACAATGTTGACTGGAATACTCTCTTTCAAATTCTAAAGGTGGCAGGGGTAAAATACAGGGAGCGAAAGGCTATTTACAATTTGTACAGAAACCAGATGGCAGTTATAAGAGTCGAGGGACATGAAAGGGAAGCAGTGGTTGGGAAGGGAGTAAAACAGGGTTGTAGCCTCTCCCCGATGTTGTTCAATCTGTATATTGAGCAAGCAGTAAAGGAAACAAAAGAAAAATTCGGAGTAGGTATTAAAATTCATGGAGAAGAAATAAAAACTTTGAGGTTCGCCGATGACATTGTAATTCTGTCAGAGACAGCAAAGGACTTGGAAGAGCAATTGAATGGAATGGACAGTGTCTTGAAAGAAGGATATAAGATGAAGATCAAAAAAAGCAAAACAAGGATAATGGAATGTAGTCTAATTAAGTCGGGTGATGCTGAGGGAATTAGATTAGGAAATGAGGCACTTAAAGTAGTTAAGGAGTTTTGCTATTTGGGGAGCAAAATAACTGATGATGGTCGAAGTAGAGAGGATATAAAATGTAGACTGGCAATGGCAAGGAAAGCGTTTCTGAAGAAGAGAAATTTGTTAACATCCAGTATTGATTTAAGTGTCAGGAAGTCATTTCTGAAAGTATTCGTATGGAGTGTAGCCATGTATGGAAATGAAACATGGACGATAAATAGTTTGGACAAGAAGAGAATAGAAGCTTTCGAAATGTGGAGCTACAGAAGAATGCTGAAGATTAGATGGGTAGATCACATAACTAATGAGGAAGTATTGAATAGGATTGGGGAGAAGAGAAGTTTGTGGCACAACTTGACCAGAAGAAGGGATCGGTTGGTAGGACATGTTCTGAGGCATCAAGGGATCACCAATTTAGTATTGGAGGGCAGCGTGGAGGGTAAAAATCGTAGAGGGAGACCAACAGATGAATACACTAAGCAGATTCAGAAGGATGTAGGTTGCAGTAGGTACTGGGAGATGAAAAAGCTTGCACAGGATAGAGTAGCATGGAGAGCTGCATCAAACCAGTCTCAGGACTGAAGACCACAACAACAACAACATCAATACGCACCTTATAGACATAAGAAAAATCGTACACTTGCAATTTCATCTGGAATTTCCTTTGGTCTTCTTCGCGTCACAGGATGTACACCGATAAGTTCAGTCATGCGAGATTTGCGTGTCATAGGACGGCATTTAATCTAATCCCTTCATGAATCTACACCTTTCTATAAGTGGAACATTCTGAAAACTTCTCAATCGTAAGCACTTACAATCGTCATCTGTAACGTGACTCATGACCCGTTATCTTTTTCAGGAATAAAAATTAGGCTTCAACAGTTTTCTGTTCCTTGTACTTACATTCTGCATAGGACTGGAATGTTCATCTTCTTTTTCCGACGTTTCTGATGCCTTCATTTCACTTAAGAAGCACCTTTATGCACAATCTTATTCAAAGTAATAAATAAAAGCAGTAATTACAAGGCAACTTGGTATTATTATTGGGTCATCACAAAGTTTTCTGTAGGCTTTTGCGCATTGAAAACTTTGAAATTAAATTTAAATTCAGAATCAAGCCAGTTATTCCAGAAAACTAACACAAAGAGGTCCTTCACAGAAATATTCTCTGAAATGAGGCATATAGGGTACCGTTAACAACATACAGTAATTAAGTGTGAAAACCAAGAGTGAAACTACATAATATTAATTAAATTATTACTAATAAATACACGAAACACCTGTTTAAGAAGCATGTAGCCTTTACAGAGGTTGGGCTGTTTGTTGTGGTCTTCAGTTTGAAGGCTCATTTGATGCAGCTCTCCTTGCTAGTCTATTCTGTGCAAGCCTCTTCATCTCCAAGTAACTACTGCGACCTACATCCTTCAGAATCTGCTTAGTGTGTTAAACTCTTGGTCTCCCTCTATGATTTCTACCCGACCCCCCTCCACCACATGCACTTTCCTCTAGTACTAAATTGGTGATCCACTGGTGTCTCAACACGTCTCCTATCAACCAGTCCCTTCTTCTAGTCAGGTTGTGTCACCAATTTCTTTTCTCCCCAATTCTGTTTAGTACCTCGACAGTAGTTTAGTGGCCTACCCATGCAGTCTTCAGCATTCTTCTGTAGCACCACATTTCCAAAGCTTCTATTCTCTCCTTCTCTACTCTGTTTATCGTCCATGTTTCACTTCTATACATGGCGACACTCCATACAAAAGCTTTCAGAAAATACGTGAAACTTAAATCTATACTCGATGTCAACAAATTTCTCTTCTTCAGAAACGCTTTTCTTGCCATAACCAGTCTATATTTTACGTCCTCTACTTCGACTATTATCAGTTATTTTGATGCCCATATAATGAAACTTATTTATTGCTTTGGCCTTTGAGTGCCTCGTTTCTAATCTGATTCCATCAGCATCATCTGATTTAATTCGACTGCATTACATTATCCTTGTTTTGCTTTTGATGGTGTTCATCTTATATCCTCCTTTCAAGACACTGTCCATTCCATCGCTCCTCTTCAGAGTCCTTTGCTCCCTCTCAGAGAATTACAATGTCATCAGGAAAACCTCAAAGTCTTTATTTCTTCTCCCTGAACTTTAATTCCTTCTCCAAATTTTTCTTTGGTCACCTTTACTGTTTGCTCAGTATTCAGGTTGAATAACATCAGGGATAACCTACAACCCCACCTCACTCACTTCTCTACCATTAATTTCCTTCCCTACCCCTCGACTCGTATAACTACCGTCTGGTTACTGTACAATTTGTAAGTAGAATTTTGCTCTCTGTATTTTACCACTGATACCTTCAGAAAACAAGATAGTATTCCAATCAACTTTGTCAAAAATCTTTCTCTAACTCTATAAATGCTATAAACGTAGGTTTGCGGTTTCTTAACCTATCTTCTAAGAGAAGTCGTAGGGTCAGTATTGGCTGACTTGTTCCTACATTTCTCTGGAAACCAAACTGATCTTCCCCGAGGTCAGTCTCTATCGGGATTTCCACTCTTCTGTAAAGAATTTGTCTTAATATTTTGCAACCACGACTTATTAAACTGATAGTTCAGTAATATTCACACTTTACAGTATCTGCTTTCTTTGGAATTGGAATTATTAAATTCTTTTTGAAATCTGAGGGTATTTCGTCTGTGTCACACATCTTGCCCACCAGTTGAAAGGGTTTTGTCATGGCTGGCTCTCTCAAGGCTGTCAGTAGTTCTAATGGAATTTCGTCTACTCATGGAGCCTTGTTTCGAATTTGGTCTTTCAGTACTCTGTTAAATTCGTCTCGCCGCATCATATCTCCCATCTCATCTTTAGTTACGTTTCTTCCATTTTTATAATACTGACCTCGAGAACATTTATTTCCCTCTACATAATCCTTCCACCATCCTTCTTTCTCTTCTTTGCTTAGACTGGTTTTCCATCAGAGCTCTTGATATTCACACAGGTGGTTCTTTTTTCTCCAAAAGCCTCATTAGTTTTCTTGTAGGCAGTAGGCTATGCATCTTTACCGCAGCGATGTATGTTTCTATATCCTTACGAGGTGTGACTGGAAAGTTTTAAGAATGGATCCGCTACTGTTTACTGCTTTGACAGGCAGGTACACGAAGGGTGGGGAGTGAGTCATTGCCTTGTCCTTGAACGCCCTCTGATAGGAAACTGCGTTTGCTTTATTCAGTTCATTGTGGCAGCTGGTTGAATGCGGGTCTGTTAGGGCTTCTTGTCGGATTCTGTCAGCGTAAAAATGGACGTAAAAACGGAGCAACAGGTTTGTGTGAAATTTTGTTTTAAAGCTGGGAAATCTGCATCTGAGACTTATGAACTATTAAAAACTGGTATTGGAGATAATTGTATGGGCCAGTCAAATGTTTTTGTCTGGTATGGCAGATTTGCAAAACCACGGTCTGGGCGTCCTTCCACCTCAGAAACGAATGAAAGTATTGTGAAAGTTCATGAATTAGCGCACTCTGACCGTAAACATACAATTAGGGAGATATCTGATGAACTTACTTTAAGTTTCTATGCAGTTCAGTCAATATTAACTGAAGATCTGAACATGCGTCGAGTGTCCACAAAATTCATTCCACCTGAAGTGGGCCAAGAACCGATTAATCGGACTAAAAATGACCCAGATTTGTCAAATTGGGTAATTAGAGGTAATGCATTATAGGTGTATAGATATGATCCTGAAACCAAAGTGCAGTCTTCGCAGTGGAAGATTCCAGGTTCACCACGACCGAAAAAAGCACGGCAAAGTCGGTCGAAGGTGAAGACAATGTTGGTGATTTTTTTTTCGATTCTACTGGTATTGTGCATCATGAATTTACCGCTTACAATGAATTTACAATTAACCAGGAATACTACAAATGTGTCCTTCAGCGTTTGCACAAAAAGGTGCGGAATGAAAAGTATGCATTGCGGAAAGACGGGAGTTGGGTGCTGCGCCATGACACTGCTCCGGCTCATCGCGCCTTCTCCATCGTTGAATTTTTGACCAAATTCAAAATTCCTGTGCTTCCACAACCGCTGTATTCCACTGATTTGGCCCCTACGGACTTCTACCTGTTTCCTAAACTGAAATTTTCACTGAAAGGGAAGAGATTTGACTCGATTTAAAAAATCCAGGCAAATAGAGAGCATCCTTAACACACTAGAGAAAAAACATTTCCAGGAATGTTTACAACAGTGGAAACACCGTTGGAGTCGGTGTGTTCAGTCAGAAGGGGACTATTTTGAAGGAGATGCATCACAGTAGCATGTAAGTACCACCATTGTACGATTACAAGCCCATTCTTAAAACTTTCCAATCACACCTCGTTCATTTGTCTTCTAGCCATTCCTGCTCAGCCATTTTACACTTCCTGTCAGTCACGTGCTTTAGACGTTTGTATTCCTTTTTGCCTGCTTCATTTGCTGCATTTTTGTATTTCCTCCTTTCATCAATTAAATTAAAGATCTCCTGTCTTACCCAAGGATTTCTACTTGCCATACTCTTTTTACCAACTTGATACCGTGATGCCTTCACTATTTCATCTCTCAAAGCTACCCGTTCATCTTCTGTTCCTGTCAGTCGTTCCCTAATGCAACCTCTGAAACTCTCAACAACCTCTGGTTCTTTCATTTTATCTAGGTCCCGACTCTTTAATTTCCTACCTTTTTGCAATTCTTCAGTTTCAGTCTACAGTTCATAACCAATAAATTGTGGCCACAGTCCACATCTGCCCCTGGAAATGTCTTACAATTTAAAACCTAGCTCCGAAATACCTATCTTACCATTATTTAACGAACCACAAATTTTCCAATGTCTCCAAGTCTCTTCCATGTATATAGCTTTCTTACATGATTCTTAAACCAAATGTTAGCAGTCATTAAATTATGCTCTGTGCAAAAGTCTACTAGTCTACTTTCTCTTTCAGTCCTTTGCTCAGTCGCTATTCACTACTATTTTTCCTTCTCCTCCTCCTCCTGCTATCGAATTCCAGTTCCCCATGGCCATTAAATTTTCACCTCCCTTAACTATCCGAATATTTTTTTTATCTTGTGATACATTTCTTCAGTCTCTTCATCATCTGTGGAGCTAGTTGGTATATAAACGTGTATTACTGCTGTGGGTGTGGGCTTCATGTCTATATTTGGCTGCATTAATGCGCTCAGTATGCTGTTCATAGTAACTTACCCGTGATCCTATTTTCTTATTCACTATTAAACCTACTCCTGAATTACCCCTTTTTGATTTTGTATTTATAACCATGTAGTCACTTGACCGGAAGTCCTGTTCCTCCTGCCGACATACTTCACAAATTCCCACTACATCTAACTTTAATCTAGCCATTCCCCTTCTTAAATTCTCGAACCTATCTGTCCGATTAAAGGACCAGACATTCCACAAACCAGTCCGTAGAATGCAAGTTTTCTTTCTCTTGAAAACGACGTCCTGCTGAGTTGTCCCACCCTGCGATTTTCAGGTGGCGAACTGTTTATTTCATGTTTGAAATATTTTACCTGAGAGGATGCCATCGTCATTTAACCCTACAGTGGAACTGCATACCCTTGGGAAAAATTACGGCTGTAGCTTCCCATTGCCTTCAGCCATTCGCAGTACCAGCACAGCAAGGCTGTTTTGGTTTATATTACAAGGTCATATTAGTTAATCATCCAGAATGCTGCTCTGCAGCTATCAAAATCCTGCTGACCCTCATCAGCATCCACACGTTTGTCTGGCCTCTCAACAGATACCCCTCCATTGTGGTTGCACCTTTGGTACGGCTACCTGTATCGCTGAGGTTCGCAAGCCCCCCCCCCCCCCTCCCGAACGACATGGTTCATGGCACCTGGGCGAGGGAGGGGTGGGGGGCTATCATTTCTAAAAATATAAGTTACATACTTTATGAACCAAAATATGCATTTCACATGGTCTAGGGTATTGAGACCATTCTTTTTTTCAGAATGCGGTCTTTTCCACTAACTAATATATGACACTACAGTGACACTGACGCACTAACAGTCTAATAATACACTCTGTTTTGCATGGAAGTATATCTCCATGCACTTCTGTTCCTTCAACTTTTCAAGAATCCTTCGCTTTGGGTACTTCCACAAGTCATGATAGCAAGCCTTACGTAATTCTTTCTTCATTGTACACATTTACGGCCTAAAAAAGAAAACTTAGATAATTTTTTTTGGCAGATGTGAAACAATAAACATGTTGCGCATATGATCTGAAAGTTGAAAATGTAACAAGTGAGAATCTGTAACAGTAAGGAAACAAGCATTGTTTTCGGAGTTATAGCTCCGTCAGCTATTGACGCAAATATAGTAAAAGAGGATTTAAATGGATTAAGAAAGCATCCTTTTAGCGTCATATACTTCCCTCCTTTGTTATACGAAATATAGAAACAAAAAGGAAGTAACATTCAAGAGGGCAAATGCATCGTATCATTGGTTCAAATACGCGTTTAAAAGTAAAAAAAGTTTAAAATGCTTTTCTGACATTATGTTACTACTGTAAGCACTGTAATATTAACTATTTAATACAGCTATTGCGTGCACACGACAGAAATAACGTACAGAAAGCAGTATATGTAAACAATAGCCTGCTATTGTTTTGGGGTATCGAACATGGCGGCACAGGCTTCAAAACGACGTACACCGTTAAGTCTGTAGCGCCACCTCCCCTTACATTTACCTCCATGTTAAACAACAATATAAAGTTTATCGCTGATGACAACAAAGACTTTCAGAAAGCACAGCAAACAAAGATCCCAAACGCGTAATTTTCTTGTGCGCCACAATCTAGTGTGCACGTACATGTAGCTTCTCTCTGCTTTAATAATTTCAAAGTGTAGTTGTGGCACAAGCAAGAACTCAGTTGTGCATGGATATATATCTCCACGTAGTTCTGTTCCTTTGACTTTTCAAGAATCTTTCACTTTGGAGATATCCACAAGTAATGATAGCATGCATTATTATTTCTTTCCTAATTGCACACATTTAGGGCCTAACATGGTTATTTTATAGCTGCCTTCAGGCTCTACCCAACTGTGAGGCGTAGGGTTAAGTATAGTGCCTGTAGTATTTGTTATTGAATTTTTGGCAATTCTGTATGTAAATGTTATTAACTTTGTTAGTAATTAATTGATATGCATGCATTAACAATTTTAGTGAGTTCTTATGTTTATTGCGATTTCAGTGCTGTCATTAGCTTACCCATAGCATGTCTGGAAGCCGTTTTAGTATTTTTAATGAATATTCGAAGCTTCCGTGTCAGCACATTCAGAACTCGGCCATTTTTGTTTGGTGTCCATAATCATCGTACGGCACAGTGTATACAAATTGCCACGGGATCTCCAAGTAGCAACTGCACTGTGGCTGACCAGGAAGCTACCCCATTACAGCTCACTGTAGTGACTCGAAGCCAACGGCCTTGCCGCAGTGGTAACACCGGTTCCCGTCAGATCACCGAAGTTAAGCGCTGTCCGGCTGGACTAGTACTTGGATGGGTGACCATCCGGTCTGCTGAGCGCTGTTGGCAAGTGGGATGCACTCAGCCCTTGTGAGACAAACTTAGGGTCTACTTGCTTGAGAAGGAATGGCTCCAGTCTCGGAGACTGACATACGGCCGGCAGAGCGGTGTGCTAACCACATGCCCCTCTATATCCGCATCCAGTAACGCCTATGGGCTGAGGAGGACACGGCGGCCGATCGGTACCGTTGGGCCTGCATGGCCTACTCGGGACGAGACAGAGAGAGAGAGTAGTGACTCGAAACGCTGCTCTCCTGGTCCAGCCACTGCACTGCAACATCCCACCCATAATCGCTCAACCAATGCCTCTGTTTTACATCACTTTGCATAGCGGACAAACTGCTTGTGATGTCGCACTACAAGTGAGAAATGCTTTGTGAGGATTCTACAACTGCAAGAGATTGTAACAGTTGTAGTAGTAGTAGTAGTAGTAGTAGCAGCAGTAGCAGCAGCAGCAGTAGTAGTTATAAAAGTGGTTTCATTCATCTGTAGATGCTGTTTACAAGGATAAAGAACACATCGTGGTATTATAGCTGAAGAACAACTAAAATAACGTAATTCACGTATACAAGCATTCGAGTTTGACAGGAATAAGAGAGGCAGTCAACCACGGCCTTACATTATGAAACGTCCCAGCATTTGCCTGAAATAATTTAAAGAAACACAACCAGGATGGCCAGATGAAGATTGGAATCTCCACCCTTCAGAATACTAGGTCAGTATGTTAAAACAGAGCTGCCTTACTCGGTTTATTCCTATATTTGGTTCAGACTAACGAAAAGTTTGACAGTTGACCGTGGAAGGGGAAAATGTATCTTCGCTGTTTCGCGCAAGGGCGACATGGTTCCGGCAACGTCAGCTGTGTGGTTCTACACTGTGTACATTCATACGTTTCCCTTTAAAAATCAGTACTGAGTTTTCTTTGCAGGACTACAGCTGCTTCATCACTTTTGTACGCAATTTCAAAGTTATCTTTACACATCCCAAAACAGTTCCGTACCGTACACATAAACGAAGCGCATCACCGATCTGGAAACTGTAGACAGGACAGAAGTTGTGATCAAGCTCGTGCTCGAATTGGTTGTTGCTATAGTAGATGTCCTGTAAACAACTAGCTGTCAGTCACTTTTTTATTTTGATCCAATTATGCTGTACAGCACCGTCTTGCAAAGAAGTGGTGTAATAATGTAAAAGGCTAGTACTGCATTGTCCTTTTGTTTCTCACTTCAAGTCACTCAACACACTGCTCCTATATTTTTTTCACAACGCGTTACACACACTACGGCTGGCATTGCGTCCGTAACGACGGTATTTGGCTGCCACTTCATGCACTTCTGAATTGCTAACCGGAAAATGTGGTCAGCATTTCTCTATATTCGAATATTTCTGTATCTGCGAAATGTGGATTTCAGAAAGAGGATAATGTGTTAGTATTATAAATTGACATTCAGAATTAGACATAACGAATCCAATGGGCCCAGGGTATGTTAATGTGCAAAAAATATAGGTCATGCATAGAATGGTTAAAAAGACAATTAAGAAGTACTTGCTAAGCTGTAAATTCTATGCAGTCACAGATTATTTAAATAAGACATTCTGGTGTATGGGTTTGGTAAAAAATATAACACAAGTAAATAATAATTTCTTATATAAAATTTTTTATTACGTGTAGCTCTCAAATATTAAAGAAAAGGCATTATTAAATGCATAACACCAAACTGCTGTTTATTTACTGGCTGACTAGTTTAGCCTCCTATTGCTAAGAACAAAATTTATTATGATTGGAAGAGTTGAATACAGGTATCAGTCGTGAAATGCTTCATGTGGTAACAACATACTTTTTTGTATTTAAGAGATGTTTTGGTGTGGACAGTTCTGTTCATCTCATCAGACTTCAATGTATCTCATATCTCCATTAAAAGATGTAACAGTTGTAACTGTACCTTACACATCCACTAATACGAAATTTTGTTCTCAGCAATAGGAGGCTTATGAAACTGGACAAAGCCCGAAACTAGTCATCCAGTAAATAAACAGCAACTTCGCTGTTAAACATTTAATAATGCCTTTTTCTTCAATATTTGAGAGCTACAAGATGAGACGTAATAAAAAATTGTATGTAAGAAATTATTATTTACTTGTGTTATATTTTTTACCAAAATAACGGTTAGGGAATAACAGTTAGGTTTTTACTCAACAGATGTTATGCCAATGGTACACTCATAAAATAATTATCTACGGTAACATTTTTGGTTGTGCCAACAATATTGCCAGTAAGGGTCTTCACTGTGGCAAGGCCCAAATTTTCTGGTGTGGCTCACCTGATTCTCTTCTCGTGTACACAATCCCGTCAATGATGTAACCAGTTTCAGCTTCGCACATCCAGAATGCTTTCATTCCATACTTTCCAGGCATGTTTGGCATATATTGCACAAACCCACAACGGCGTTTAAATGGAACTAGCTATCCATCCATCGTAACATTGCATTTGGACATCATTATTTTCTTGCATTGTCCTGTAAATATTTTCCATTCATATGATATAGCAGCAAGCTTATCAATTTGTAGCCTAATCTCTCGTGTTCTTTTGTCGTCAAATCTTATGAATCTTCTTATTGCCTCAAATCGACTCACACACATTGTAGCTCTATATAACGGATTGGAACATCCCAACCCTTATCCGGTCCAATATGAAATAAAATTCCTCACAAGGCGAACGTTTTGTCTTTAGCTACATCATTCCACTTTATTTTTCTTGGATCACAAACTCTTCTTGCTGCTAGGGTTGTGCATCTCACAATTTCATCTATAATGGCTAAAGGAATAAATAAATCCCAAGCATCTATGTGTGTGTTTGTGGGGAGGGGGAGGGGGGGGGGAGTGTAGGTGATTATGCCCCTTGGTGGCACTGGAATAAATTTCAGCAAATTGTGTGTAGGTATTTTATTTTGCACTAGGGGCACTTACTCCATTGCATACCATTTGTAGCAATATATATGTCAGCATTTTCACTGCTTATTTGTCTAGAGGCATTGAGGCATTACTGCCTTCGTCATCGTTGTCATCGCCATCATGATCATGATCATCATCGTCACCATCATCATCACTAGCATCATCATCACCACCACCACTAGTTTGTTCTTCACTCAAAGAGTTTCAAGCCGCTGCCTGAGGAACAACATGGTTGTCATCTGAAGCAGTACTTATATCTGAAAAGAAATCGTCATCTTCAGCTACCCACTGACTAACAATGTATTCAAAATTTAAGCATGATAAACGTAAGGTATTTTCTTTCCTACTCCTTGTTTATATGTAATTTCTGACATTCTATCTGAAAACATAATGGGAAGAAATAATCTCATTACTCTCTTCTTCTGTGGACTGTAGAAATGGAACTGTTGTACATTTTATTGTTTAGTGATGCAAGTGAAACTTACCTTTCTTCGGAGTTTGTATCGAATATCAAACACAACACTGCTGTGCAGCAGACTCCTACAACATTACTATATTGCTTCACAGACTCGTAATAATCAACTACATTATTTCGCTCTGTTACACAACACAGGGGTACACTATCTGACAGTTGAACAGAGTTGCAAGTTGTAACACTATATTTTCTGCAATTACAACAATGTGTAGGTGCACCAGTAATGCATTCTCTGCATTCCAACAAAATGTAATCGATTTCAACCCAATCTAATTTGATGATCTCACAACATAAACCACAGCGTCCATTCGATCCAGGCTATGTAAATGTGTGGTATAAAGACGAAAATGTGAGACTTAAAACTAATTAAACAGATATCTAATAGTACCTGTAAAGTGTTACTGAATACTGCAAGAGAGGATACCTGATGAGTTGGGCCACAATTTTAAATCTTTCATACAGCAATTAACAGTTAAAACTCTCTGCTGATCCGTTCGACCCAGGGTATGTATAACAGTGTTAAACAAGTTCGTTTTGGTAATCTCGTTATTGAACAGATTTATACCTTGGTAGAAAATACTGTGTCGAGTTTTGTGCATGTTCTTTCATGGTAAATGCATGTTCAGTACAGATCTTGTTCCTTGATCATAGAGAGAGCAGTTGTTATCAATGTTATTTTGATGTGCGTAGCTGACTGGTAAATGTACTCACGTGGTGTACTTAAAATCCCCAGTGTTTTGAGCAAATCTGTAAAATGAACTCGACTACTATTCTTGTTCATTACGAGTGGCATTCAATACGTAACGTAACACATTTTTTCTCAGCCAATTTCGGTTAAAAAATGCGGAACTTGTTGTGGGACATCGTGGAATATTTCTGCTCCAGCCACCATAGTTTCCTGAATTTCCGAAAGGTGGCGGCTCTATAGGTAGCCTTCAAAGTGGCGTCTGTAACAGAGGTGCATTCCAAGACAAAGCTACCGTTGTTGAGTTTCTTTTGGTGGAAAACCAGAGCTTCACAGATATTCATAGGCACTTTCAGAATTTCTACGGAGACCTGTCGGTGAACAAAAGCACAGTGAGTCGTTGGGCGAGGCGTCTGTTTTCTTCGCAAGAAGGTTGCACAAACCTGACCAATATCCTGCATGCTGGCCAGGCGCATGCAGCAGTGACTTCTGCAGTGTTGGACGTGCGGACTCTTTCTCGGTGATCGACAGACACCTCGTGGCTCAATTGACTTCCCTGTTGATAGGTCTGTAGTGCTGACACACTCATCCACCATTTGGGGTGCTCAAAGGTATGTGTCCACTGGGTTTCTCGCCACCTAACAGAATACTATAAAAAGCAATGATGGACCATCTATGCCAAACTGCTTATGTGTTACGAGGCTATTCGTGACAAAGTTTTATCGAACATCGTCACAGGCGATGAAACATGGGTTCATTACTTCGAAAGGGGACCAAAACGGCAAGCCATGGAATGGCGCCACAACATCTCTCGTCCCAATAAATAGCTCAAAGCCGTAACCTCAGCCGGTAAAGTCATGCATCTGTTTCTAGCCTCGGAGTGGATTATTCTGTGTGACGACCTGTCTCATGGTACAACTATCAACTTTGAAATTTATTGTTCCACAGTCAGGAAATTGATGAAACTTCAGCATTTTCGTAGCCTCAACAATGCAAACGAACTTCTCCTTCTCCATGACAACACAAAGCTCTCACACAAGCCTGCGCACATGAGAGAAGTCCACAAAACTTCATTGGACTGCTCATCCTCGTCCACCCTACAGGCTGGATCTCACATCTTCCATTTGGCTCAATGAAGGACACACTCCGCGATAAGAAGTACGTGGGTGATGCAGAGGTTATTGATGCAGCAAGACATTGTCTCCGACATCGACTAGCAGAGTGGTACCTGCCAGTAAGGTGGCTTAAGGCCGTCGCATTGAACGGAGACTGTGTTGAAATATAGGGTTCTCTAGTGAAAAGAGTGTGAAATAACATGATGTATTGGATTCCCGTGTAGAAACAACCTGCTTCCAGAAAAAAATGTGTTACATTACTTATGGAACGCTCCTCGTATTTTCTTATGGACTTTTATCTTTACTTTGAAAGTTGTGTTCATGTCTTGTGCAAATGTTCCCCAGCATTCCTCAACTAAGGACTTGAATGTGTATATGAACAATAGGTCACTAAAAGACATTGGCTGTTACACATTGATGGCAGGATACTGAGGGCATGCTGATGGCATACTGTCTGCAAGGTCGTTTGTGTTTCCACACAACTAAAGTTGAGAATAAATTTGCATTCCCAGAATTTTTTGTTGGCTACGCAGATGCCACCCTACAGGTCTTCTCAGGTTTAAACATCTTCTGAAGGCAGATATCAGCTTGCACATACTTCATAAAATGCGTGACTTTATATGTCTTTTTTCCACCTTGTTTCGTTGATAAACTATGTTTACCGTCTTGAACGAAACACAAAACGAAAACACATCAAAAAGCAGAAAGGAAATGACCTGCAAGGTCACATGATTATTTCGGATGTAACAACAGGAAATTAATTACGTTGAAAAATTACTTAAAATTTTTATTGGTCTGCGAGTAGGTCTTCTGCTTTCTGGGTTTGTATGTCAGGATGACTTCATTAATTACCCAATGTGACTTGCCTAAGCTCACTGATTATATTATGATAATACTTCTATATTTTCACTTATAAAAGTGTATTTGTGCCTAGTTTTTGTAATTTTTGGTGACAAATGGCATTGTTAGTAAGGCACTCCTGACATAAACATTATGACAATTGTTTGTATCCTTCAAAGTTCCTACTTGTGATTATGTAAATGTATAGTCTTTGTAATTTGATACGCTATTAGTTTGTCATTTCTGAAGGATTATGGTCGTGAGTATGCCATAGGATAGCCGCCCAACGAATCATATCTGTTTTTATCGTTTCACATGAATGTGACTACGGTAATTTCTGATTGCCTTTGCTGAAGATGTCTCAGTTATTGGGTGTAACAGTCATTATGTTTCTGAACGGTACCTTTTTCCTAAAAAGTCTGTAATCTGAGTTACTACCTTTTAGCTACGTCTGTTGGCAAGAATTCGATATTTGCAGTATGGTATTCACCACTTTCTGATAGGTTTCTTATATTTTATTGTGAAGATGCTACTCTTTAGTCTCTACGACAACACAGGAAGTTACTGCCGTAGAATTTAAAAAAATAATTTTAAGTAATTTTAAATGTTTATTGCCATGCCTTTTTCAAAATGTTTGGTTGAAATACAGTTTTGTTACGAGCAGCATGCATGTGAATATAATAACCGCGTAATAATTGTTCTTTGAATTTTTGACTATGAGTTCTGGCCCTCTAATGCCAGTGCATGTCTCTGGTTAGTTCACTTCAGTTAGATGCTCTCCACACAGGTATCATACTTGTAATGTTGAAAGGAGCTTACTAGGGCACTTTTGCATAGGCCCCCGAAAATGATTTTATAAACAATGTATGTCTTCGATAGGCTTTATATTGCTGACTGTGTAAGACCGCTGACCCAGAGATACTGCTTCTGGCCTGAGATTATTACAGTGTTGGAGTAAGTAGGTAGCTGTCTGTGAGGGAAAGACGATGGAGTAGGCAGTTTTTGTGGTGTGCTGTGTGGGGCCACCAAGTGTTATTTAGGTATGTCAATATTGTTGAACTTCAAAGCAGAAGTCTTCATGTACGGAAGGTAAAAATGTTAAATAATTATGAGTTTTGTTTAGATGAACTGGCTGATAATTTGTAATTGTTGAGTAACCCCCGAGTGTACGTAAAATGTTTTCATAAAAAGGCTACCTGTAGTTAGATATTTCATTTTTTTAATGCTTCTAATATTTGTTAACAGAGCTATATGTAGTTTGATAATTTGCATTTATACTAGTTTAGTGAGGTTAGATAATACTTGCTGTATAAATCATTCATTGTGGATCAATTGTTAATTATGATTTATTTTTCTGACAAACTTTAACTATCACATGTTTTTGAAAAGCCAAACTTAACTTGCAATATAATTTTGCTAAGAAAACCAGTGATGGTAGTTCACCATAATCAGTACTGCCTCCCTGTCCAGGTCATATATTTTTCAAAGAAGTTGGATTTTGTTAAACGTTCTCATTTATCAGCCAAAAGAATTTCATGAAGTATTATGGCCAGCATTGCACACTGCTGAGCCTGTAGGTAATATTTATATTTTTTATAAGAGACTAGAATATATCACGTTGCTCCGTTGCTGCTTTAGAGGTAAGACAATTTATTTTATTTGTTATGTCCACACGGATCAAAGTTATCAGTTTTGAACAGTGCCAGATGATTCAGCGCCTAAGGGGCTGAATGTATTTTGCAGTGGCTGTATTTCTTTATGGGTATTGGGAGTTTCATCATCTAATCAATTCGTGTAAAGAATTGCTAACAATAAAACTGAGTAAGCACACCACTTGCAGTTGCAACAAGCTACACGACAATTCGAGTTCATTACCCAATCCACAGATCATACATTCATTTAACATAATCTTAAAGCATTAATCTTGTTTAAAAGAACGTTGCAATATTCGAATATACTTCGAGTATGGTTTTAGCTTGGAAGTGTAATTTTTCGACGTAAGTAATTTTTCTGTTGTTACATTTGAAATAACCTTGTTACTTTGGAGGTCATTTCCTTTCTCAATTTTGACATGAGTTTCGTTTTTATTTCGTACAGGATCGTGAACATTGTTTACGACCGAAACCGGTCGGAATGAAATACGAGGGGCGTTCAGAAAGTAAGCTCCGATCGGACGCGAAATGGAAACGACTATGAAAATCCGATAAAGCTTTGCACAGATGTGTTGGGTAGTGTCTCTAGTATAACCCCAGTTAGCATCACGTCGCTCTTCTCATTTCTGAGCTCGCAGTGAGTGCGTAAAGATGTCTAGAAAATAGTGTCTGCCGCCAAGTACGAGGGCCTGGTGAGAAATTTCGCCTGAAGCTATGCAGCTAACATTACATAACTGTCGTGCTGTTTCGCCTTCACGACAATTCTCAGCCGCATTCTGCAGGGGCAATGAAGATGCTCCTGCATCGTTTTCAAATAGAAATGTTAGATTACCCACAATACAGTCCGCAATTGTCTCCCCCTGAGTTTCATCTCTGGTCACATGAACCGCTGTCTTTGAAGACAACATTTTGACACAGACAACGAGGTGTAGGCCAGCGTGGAGAATTGGCGGAAAGCACTGGCGGCTGCCTTCTATGATGAGGCTATTGAAAAGTTGGTACAACGCTATGACAAAAGTCTAAGTCAGAACGGCGACTACGTAGAGAAGTAGCTGAAAGGTGTAGCTAATTGTTACAAGTAAAACATTTCTGATGTTGACTGTGGTTTCAATTTGGCAATCAATCGGAGCTTACTTTCTGAACAGGCCTCATATAAATAAAGCTGGCAGTTGCGTGTCGTTCATTTTGTACGATCTTCTCAGATCGGCTAAGAGCGTACTGTGTCTTCTGTGTGAGTTCGCTACTTCCTTCGTGACTGTCAATTTTGTAGTAATTTTGAAAGAGCATAGTGAGTGTGGCAGTGCAGTGGGAATCAATAATCCAGCGAGTCACGAACTCCACAGAGTCTGCCGAGCCAGATAAACGGTCCGCCTATTACCGTGGCATATGATGCTCCAGTCTGAGCGCCGGTGTAGCGGCGACGCCACTTGTGAGGCAGCGGCGGCGCGTATGGAAATGCGACACGGCCACTTCATTCGGCGGACAACCGCCGCTCCGGCTGGGACGCCTTCCCCCCCTGCACGTACTGCGCGCTGCGGGAATAATTTACCATTCGGAACGGCTCCTCTTCGCTGAATCATTAACGTAATTGGTTTTGACGATAGCGGATAGGGCACCTTAATAAATAAAGGTCTATTACGCCGATCCAGCTGGCTGACTCGTGGGGAGCGGAAGCGCCTTCGTTGGCGGGGAGACGCCATGCCACCTGCGTCTGGGCCACTCTGAGGGAGAGCGTCCTATCAAGCTCTTTCGCGCGAGGCCGTCCTGCTTGACACTCGTGCGGAGCAACTCTGTTATCTGACGGCAACTGACTGAATTTTTTGGGCATGTACCTCCATAAACAACTGCAGAGAGCACAGCGTTTTGTACACTGCCGGAAAAAATTAGTATATCCTTTTAGAGATATCCAGTTATCAACTTTATTGGTGTAACAGTGCATATGGATCACATGAACTGATTATACAAGGGTCACTCCAAAAGAAATGCACGCTATTTTTGTAAAAATACAGTTTTCATTCTGCATGTGTGGAACTTTTGCAGTGTGTAGATACATCCTTCCCGCTAGTTTTCGAACTAAGTTCAACCTGTTCCCTTGACTGGCGCCGTCACAGCATGTCTTCAAAATGGCTGCTACACTTGACGTTCGTCAGAAGCAACGTGCTGTCATAGAATTCCTGTGCTGTGAAAACGAGACAGTGGGAAACATCCACAAGAGGTTGAAAAAGGTGTACGGAGATGCTGCTGTCGATCGCAGTACAGTTAGTCGGTGGGCAAGCAGGTTACGTGATGAAAGAGGGCACGGCAATATTGAGGATAGTCCTCGCAACGGCAGGCCTCGTACTGCACACACTCCAGACAGTGTGTAGAGAGTTAACGAATTGGTGACTGCTGACAGACACATCACAGTGAACTAATTGTCACGCAACGTTGGGATAGGGGAAGGAAGTGTTTGCAGAATACTGAAAGTTTTGGCGTTAAAAAAGGTTTGTGCCAGGTGGGTTCGCAGGATGTTGACAGTGGCTCACAAAGAAACAAGAAAAACGGAATGCAGCGAACTTTTGGAACAGTAAGAGAATGGTGGAGATGAATTTTTTGGAAGAAATGTGACAGGTGATGAAACATGGCTTCTTTATTTTTCACCAGAGATGAAGAGGCAATCAATGGAGTGGCATCATGCAAATTCACCCAAGAAAAAAAATTCAAAGCCACACCTTCTGTTGGAAAAGTTATGGCTACGGTGTTTTTCGATTCCGAAGGACTCTTGCTTGTGGATATCATGCCAAGTGGAACCACCATAATTTCTTATGCATATGTGACGACACTGAAGAAGCTTCAATCTCGACTGAGTCGTGTTCGACCACATCGGAAAAATGAGGATGTTTTGCTGTTGCACGAAAATTCACGGCCACATGTCACTCAAATAACCATGGACGTGATCACAAAACTCGAATGCACAACTATGAACCACCCGCCTTACAGTCCTGACCTGGCTCCATGTGACTATCATCTCTTTGGGAAACTGAAAGACTCACGCCCGGGTTCCCGGGTTCGATTCCCGGCGGGGTCAGGGATTTTCTCTGCCTCGTGATGGCTGGGTGTTGTGTGCTGTCCTTAGGTTAGTTAGGTTTAAGTAGTTCTAAGTTCTAGGGGACTTATGACCACAGCAGTTGAGTCCCATAGTGCTCAGAGCCATTTTTGGAAACTGAAAGACTCTCTTCGTGGAACAAGGTTTGAAGATGATGACTCCCTTGTGCAAGCTGCCAAACAGTGGCTCCAACAGGTTGGTCCAGAATTTTACCGTGCAGGTATACAGGCGCTGGTTCAGAGATGGCGTAAGGCAGTTGAGAGGGATAGAAATTATGTAAAGAAAGAAAATATTGTTCCTAAGGATGTATCTACACATCAAACAATATGACAAATGACTCTTGTGAATCTATGGCATTGTCAGAGTTTTACAGGTAAGTGATATACACTCCTGGAAATGGAAAAAAGAACACATTGACACCGGTATGTCAGACCCACCATACTTGCTCCGGACACTGCGGGAGGGCTGTACAAGCAATGATCACACGCACGGCACAGCGGACACACCAGGAACCGCGGTGTTGGCCGTCGAATGGCGCTAGCTGCGCAGCATTTGTGCACCGCCGCCGTCAGTGTCAGCCAGTTTGCCGTGGCATACGGAGCTCCACCGCAGTCTTTAACACTGGTAGCATGCCGCGACAGCGTGGACGTGAACCGTATGTGCAGTTGACGGACTTTGAGCGAGGGCGTATAGTGGGCATGCGGGTGGCCGGGTGGACGTACCGCCGAATTGCTCAACACGTGGGGCGTGAGGTCTCCACAGTACATCGATGTTGTCGCCAGTGGTCGGCGGAAGGTGCACGTGCCCGTCGACCTGGGACCGGACCGCAGCGACGCACGGATGCACGCCAAGACCGTAGGATCCTACGCAGTGCCGTAGGGGACCGCACCGCCACTTCCCAGCAAATTAGGGACACTGTTGCTCCTGGGGTATCGGCGAGGACCATTCGCAACCGTCTCCATGAAGCTGGGCTACGGTCCCGCACACCGTTAGGCCGTCTTCCGCTCACGCCCCAACATCGTGCAGCCCGCCTCCAGTTGTGTCGCGACAGGCGTGAATGGAGGGACGAATGGAGACGTGTCGTCTTCAGCGATGAGAGTCGCTTCTGCCTTGGTGCCAATGATGGTCGTATGCGTGTTTGGCGCTGTGCAGGTGAGCGCCACAATCAGGACTGCATACGACCGAGGCACACAGGGCCAACACCCGGCATCATGGTGTGGGGAGCGATCTCCTACACTGGCCGTACACCACTGGTGATCGTCGAGGGGACACTGAATAGTGCACGGTACATCCAAACCGTCATCGAACCCATCGTTCTACCATTCCTAGACCGACAAGGGAACTTGCTGTTCCAACAGGACAATGCACGTCCGCATGTATCCCGTGCCACCCAACGTGTTCTAGAAGGTGTAAGTCAACTACCCTGGCCAGCAAGATCTCCGGATCTGTCCCCCATTGAGCATGTTTGGGACTGTATGAAGCGTCGTCTCACGCGGTCTGCACGTCCAGCACGAACGCTGGTCCAACTGAGGCGCCAGGTGGAAATGGCATGGCAAGCCGTTCCACAGGACTACATCCAGCATCTCTACGATCGTCTCCATGGGAGAATAGCAGCCTGCATTGCTGCGAAAGGTGGATATACACTGTACTAGTGCCGCCATTGTGCATGCTCTGTTGCCTGTGTCTATGTGCCTGTGGTTCTGTCAGTGTGATCATGTGATGTATCTGACCCCAGGAATGTGTCAATAAAGTTCCCCCTTCCTGGGACAGTGAATTCACGGTGGTCTTATTTCAGTTTCCAGGAGTGTAGATGGACATTAGGATAAACATCTCCATATTTTAAAGTCCATTGATAATGACCGGGCCAAATATCTCACGAAATAAGCATCAAACGAAATAACTACAAAGAACGAAACTCGTCTAGCTTGAAGGGGGAAACCAGATGGCGCTATGTTTGGCCCGCTAGATGGTGCTGCCATAGATCAAACGGATATCAACTGCGTTTTTTTAAATACGAACCCCCATTTTTATTACATATTCGTGTAGTACGTAAATAAATATGAATGTTTTAGTTGGACCACTATTTCGCTCAAACATGTAGAGAAAAAGATAGATTTTAAAAAAATAGCGTGCATTTCTTTTGGAGTGACCCTCATATTTACAGGTCAATAGCACAAACTGTTCAGATGTACCAGTTACCGAACCATTCTTAAACACCCATATTAGTGCGCGATGTAGAACCCAGGGGCTGCAGTGCAGGATCTAACAGTGGCATCCAGTCTATCGTACATCTGGCGAATACTGTCCTGGGATACATTATGTCGTGCCTGCTTGACGTGTTCACCAAGTTCTGTAAGAGTTGTCGGCTGACGAGTTGTACGAGTCAGTTCCCCCCATAATATCCCACACTTCCCGATTGGCGTCATGTCTGAAGAGCGTACTGCCCAGAGAAGTGACTGCAAGTCTTGCAGACTACTTTAAGTTTCACGGGCAGTGTGTGGGTGAGCATTATTTGTTGGAACAACACATCACCGTCTTGTTGCTAGAACAACAAAAGACCGGGTCTAAAAATATTCTGGTTAGCGTCCTGTAATGCGTACATGCATTCGCTTCACGTGTTTAGGCCAAATATTAAGCACATTTATGCGATCGGGAACGCTCAGTAGCAGCGAGGCTACACGTACATCGAACAATTACGCGTCAGCAAGGAGCATTAATGATAAAATCATAGGAGGCAATGTTGTACAACCTTAGTAGGGACAAGATCCGACTATTCGGTAGTAGGATCTTACAATCTGAGACAGTGTTCCGAGACAAACTTTCGAACAATGTCCGCAAAAGTGACTTCAGATCCACCTAGCAACTATGATCTGAACGCACATTGGCTGGTCCATTGATCGTGACCGGGCCAAATATCTCACGAAATAAGCATCAAACGAAAAAACTACAAAGAACGAAACTCGTCTAGCTTGAAGGGGGAAACCAGATGGCGCTATGGTTGGCCCGCTAGATTACGCTGCCATAGGTCAAACGGATATCAACTGGTTTTTTTAAAATACGAACCCCCATTTTTATTACATATTCGTGTAGTAAGTAAATAAATATGAATGTTTTAGTTGGACCACTACTTCGCTTTGTGATACATGGCTATTCTACACGAACGGTTCGTAACAGGTAGGATTTTTAAATTAAAATACAGAACGTAGGTACGTTTGAACATTTTATTTCGGTTGTTCCAATGTGACACATGTAGCTTTGTGAACTTATCATTTCTGACAACGTGTGCTGTTACAGCCTGATTACCTGTAAATATCACATTAATGCAATAAATGCTCAAAATGATGTCCGTCAACCTCAGTGCATTTGGCAATACGTGTAACGACATTCCTCTCAATAACGAGTAGTTCGCCTTCCGCAATGTTCGCACATGCATTGACAATGCGCTGACGCATGTTGTCAGGCGTTGTCGGTGGATCACGATAGCAAATATCCTTCAACTTTCCACACAGAAAGAAATCCGGGGACGTCAGATCAGGTGAACGTGCGGGCCACGGTATGGTGCTTCGACGACCAATCCACCTGTCATGAAATATGTTATTCAATACCGCATCAACCGCACGCGAGCTATGTGCCGGACTTCCATCATGTTGGAAGTACATCGCCATTCTGTCATGCAGTGAAACGTCTTGTAGTAACATCGGTAGAGCATTACGTAGGACAGCAGCATACATTGCGCCATTTAGACTGCCATCGATGAAATGGAGCCCAGTTATCCTTCCTCCCATAATGCCGCACCATACATTAACCCGCCAAGGTCGCTGTTGTTCCACTTGTCGCAGCCATCGTGGATTTTCCGTTGCTTAATAGTGCATATTATGCTGGTTTACGTTACCGCTGTTGGTGAATGACACTTCATCGCTAAATAGAACGCATGCAAAAAATCTGTCATCGTCCCGTAATTTCTCTTGTGCCCAGTGGCAGAACTGTACACGACGTTCAAAGTCGTCGCCATTCAATTCCTGGTGCATATAAATATGGTACGGGTACAATCGATGTTGATGTAGCATTCTCAACACCGACGTTTTTGAGATTCCCGATTCCCGCGCAATTTGTCTGCTACTGATGTGCGGATTATCTGCGACAGCAGCTAAAACAACTACTTGGGCATCATCATTCGTTGCAGGTCGTAGTTGACGTTTCAAATGTGGCTGAACACTTGCTGTTTCCTTAAATAACATAACTATCTGGCGAACGGTCCGGACACTTGGATGATATCGTCCAGGATATCGAGCAGCATACATAGCACACGCCCGTTGGGCATTTTGATCGCAATAGCCATACATCAACACGATATCGACCTTTTCCGCAATTGGTAAACGGTCCATTTTACACGGGTAACGTATCACGAAGCAAATACCGTCCGTACTGGCGGATTGTTACTTGATACCACGTACTTAAACGTTTGTGACTATTACATGAATCACAAAGAGAAATAGTGGTCCAACTAAAACATTCATATTTATTTACGTACTACACGAATATGTAATAAAAATGGGGGTTCGTATTTTAAAAAACGCAGTTGATATCCGTTTGACCTATGGCAGCGCCATCTAGCGGGCCAAACATAGCGCCATCTGGTTTCCCCCTTCAAGCTAGACGAGTTTCGTTCTTTGTAGTTATTTCGTTTGATGCTTATTTCGTGAGATATTTGGCCCGGTCACTATCAATGGACTTTAAAATATGGAGATGTTTATCCTAATGTCCATCTATATCACTTACCTGTAAAACTCTGACAATGCCATAGATTCACAAGAGTCATTTGTCATATTTTTTGATGGAAGCTACAAATTTCGTGGAACAATATATATTTCTTTTTTTCAGGTTATTAATTGGGTTTGGGGATCTAGCTAGCCACAAAATATTTTTTATCATTTAGATGTGTAACAACCTGAAGTCCCATTATCACAACAATTATTAGTTACATTCATTTTACATAAAATTAAGTCCATGATCTAAAAGAAAATTGAAATGTATTAATTAATATAAAAGGAGGCTTGAGAACACAAGACATACATATTTAGTTACTGTACTATAATATAAAATCATCACTTTTTTCTTATTCTTATTTGTCCTTCTGCAGTAAAATTGTATAGTAGTTTATTACTTTTTGGTTTTCTGTCGCTAAAAGAGTCTGAATGTTTGTTATTTATCCACTGCTAGATGACATCACACGCTGCGTTAGTATCGTGTACGCTTGAAATTTTCTGTCTGTCGCAGCTGAAGAAAATGTAATTAACATCTTCCTCATCGCCACATTCACTGGAAGAAGATGTGAACACGTTGAGGCAGCAGCGAAGTTGCCAGAATCACCCATGATTAAATCGAACGGGCGCCATGGTTGCTATAAAGTTACTTTGTATTTGCAACTTTGGAACCAATGGCGTGATGGAAGATTACGTACCACTGAGACATAATGTCTTCCTTTAATTTGATAAGACTAGTAAAAGTTTTCATTTCATTTGACCTTGACTCTGGTTCTTATAGCATGCAGCAGATCGTCAGGTGCCACTTTATTCTATTTTACTAAATCTGTGTACACGGCTTCTTTGATCAGAGAATCTACTTTGTAATTGACATTTATTCCGCTATGTACCTATACCCAGAACACTCGGGAAAGCGCCCGAACGACTTCTGTAATGTGATATACGAAATCATTTATGATCTTATTGGCGTGTTAACAGCATAAATGATGAGCATGAACGTGATAACATAATGAATGTTTTTTCTCGAACTTCTTTTGAGTACTTAAGACCCTCTAACATAGCTGGAAATAGATAGTAAGTTAGGGTATTGGTTGATTTTTACTTGAAGTGTTAAACCTATGTCATATATTCCCACTTATCAAAATTATGGCACTGTCTGCAGCGGAAAGAAGACTGCATCGCTGGAGCGCTGCAGTCTGCGGCCATTACGTGGCACATTTAAAATTTGCGTTATTGTGTTACTGGCGCGTCACTATCAGCGCAGATTATTTAATAATTTTTCTTCTAGCAAAAGCTGGAGACCTGGACCCGGCAGTTTAAGGATGAATTTCCCACTAAATTTAAGATTTTTGTGTAGTTTAAGTTAGGCCCTGGCCTCTACTACCCCTAAAGGAAGACTAATTTCATTACAAAATGTGACCATTATACTATATTTGACATAGAATTTTGAAAAGCAAAGTGACAGTTAAAAGCATATTTACTTTCATTAATAATTATCAAGCAGCATTGGGTGTGTTACAATGTGTTCGTAAGATATCAATCGCATGTGGCTTAGAATTTCCATAGCGTTGTTAGAATGTTTTTACAGTTTTATCAATTGTAGCAATATTACGTTACATACAGACAATTTCACTGAAATAATTATAGCAATATTTAATTAACATAATAGAAGCAAGCTGAAATATTAACACATTTTCAAGAAATATTTCAAATATAATTTAATCACTCGAATAAATTATAAAGCTAAATCTAATTATTGTATTTGTATTTTTATGTATTGTGTATTAATTATGTTGTATATTTTTTGTTACAAGCAAAACCTCATGAGAGTAAGTATTTAAAGCAGAAAATGGTATAAAAACCCACGAATCTGCGAAGAAGGAATCTCAGTGTAGGAAAGATTACTGTGAAAAACGAAAAGTCTGAATTTCAAGTACAAGGTAAGGACGGTAGTGCAGGTGCTCCAGCTTTCATGCTGTTGTAGTAGTGATTGTAAAGGAGATTACTTGTGGTGTGGTGTCGGACAGAAAGTTTTTAATTCACAGGGAGGCAAAGTTACTTATTTATGTGTATATAGCGTTACTATATCTTAACGAGTGAAGAATTTGTGTACGTTTATTTGCTCGGACCCATAATCATACAAAGTGAAGAAAAATTCACGCACTCGGACTACGCAGCGCGATTCCTCGCATACTAGCAGTACAAAAACGCCTCTCACAAAATTTCGTTCTGTGCATATTGCTGGCAGTAAATAGACGTTAAAGACTGACAGTTTGGCAACACTTTAATCACACATACGGTAACCTCTGACAGCATGCCAGAGTAGTGCTGTGCAGTTGGTACAGTGGATAGCATTTTGGGTTAGCAGGACGTCGAGGGTTCGATTCTGGGTCGAGGTTTATTTGTTCTCACTTAGTAAATGTAGTCTATGTGGTACGATATCTGGCGTATTACCCGTCATATAGCGATTACAGTTGGTCTTACATAAAACATTTGCACTTATATACTACGAATACGGAAATGGAAGTACAATCGTTTTCATTGGTTAGCTTATAAAGATGCCTTTTGCACATTGTGGATCTAAATTGTTTCGCACCACAGCATCTCTAGGCTACAAACTTTGCGAGGTGCCGGAGTGGAGAAGAGTTTGTACCTCTTTAATTCAAACGAATTTTGCATGAGAACTGGACATGCACTCGACCCCATCCTTACATACCACTTAATTGATTATGTGCGCAGCAGTAACCGAAGAAAATTATGGTGGACCCTGCTAGTTGGTAAACTAAGGAGTGCACACTCACAATAATTTAATGAAAATCGTAATCTACTCAGAAGAAAAGAGAACTTTATCATTACAAACAACATAAATGGGATTCTGCATATATCTACGAAATAATATGCGGATTAAATATTACAATGAGATTTATTATATATCAGAACATAAATGCACACGATTGTCGACACACACAGTAGGTTAAAGTATAGGATATACTGAAATACTATGAGAATAAGAGTTGGCTCTAGAACAAGGGGCTCCTACTCTCTGTGATGCAATAGATTGACGATAATGACTGGAGGTCCTAATGAGTCAAATATTAATCTCCCGACTATACAGCAGTATTACAATTAGTGGTGAGAGCTCAAATGGGATCACATGGAGAAACAATCAAGGTGGACTCGTAGCAAAGTGAGCGCGCGTGCTGCTGAGGGATTCAGTATAAAATCGATAAGGTCCTACAATGCCGGAGCCGCAAAATACTGTACCAGCACTGAAATCTGCAGCACGTCGTCGGTAGGCAGCGTCCTGATGATGTAGGCGCCGACTTCTGCCGTGCAGCAACTCTGTGTCAGCCCCTGGCCGCGAAGGCTGTCCGAGAATTCTAAGTTCTTCCGAAAAAGAGCGACCAAGCGCAAGACTGTCCGACTCCGATGGAGATCAGATCCCGAATCTACTGCCCACACAATGCAAGAGCGAAGCCAACATTGCTCTACTCCCTACTCTGCTCGAAAACTACGAATCAGCACTCAGTTCTGATTCCAAAAGTCCCCCACACTGTCTCAGAGCATCATTAGCGCCAATAGCGACCGTTCCCTCCAATTTCGAGCAGGGCTTTATGACGTCAACTAGCCTCAGTTTAAGTTGACCAATCATGCCTCTGCTATTCAGCTGAGGGCACTGAACTTGCCGTTTGAGCGGCTACGAGAACAACCTGGCTAGGCCACCGGCCATCCGGTGCCAGACAGTCGCACTCAGCGGGGCAAGTCCACAAGTTTTCTCCGAATCAAGAGGACAATGCAGTCAGTCGGTGCCTGGAATCTTCGTTCCGGACGCGCCGGAATGGTAAACACATAAAGTGCGGTGACACTCAGACATCTCGCAGGTCGTTTCGCCCTGCAAACGAAACTCGACCGACGTCAGTCGTTCCGCCAAGCGCCTAAGCCTATTTTACGAACCCCTCAGAATTCAGGGAAGTGCAGCACCCAACCGGAAACGAAGTGTGCCGCATCCTCCGATGCTCGCCTCGCACAGGTCAGTCAGGGAAGTAAAACAACATGTTTAGCAATCAAGTGAAAAGTACTTTTTGAGCTCTCAGCAGAAATACTCTCATTACAATAACCTTAATGGGTCTGTTACTACTGTGCAATGACATAGAACATTAATAAAATTATCAAAATTAGAGGAGACATGCAAAAGAGGGCATGGAACCTCTCAACCTGTTTTCTGTGTCCCCTTCCCCAGTAGTCATGTCGGTTAGTACCAATTATTATTCTTGTCACATTCAGGTCCATTGCATTTCGCTGGGGCCTTTCGTCACCAATAGGGATAGCAATTTGCTATATGTATGTATTATCATCATGGAACCACTAATTATGCCTTTCAACATAGAGTCTGATAAGTGCATACTGTTTAGTATCTACATGTCTTACTATTACTATTTCCTTCCTTTCTCAGACGTTTTGTCTGGTTAAAAATGGGAAGTGACGTGGACCTTGATCAAGCATGACTTCCTTTTAACTGTACGGTATATGTTACATTGCATTTAGGAACTTTAGGGTCATTGAACATGTATTAATAATTACAGGTTTCTGTAGTTGTATATAAACGTTTGGATGTAGCTGTATTGCGTTGATGTACTGGTGGGTATTGTGTGGTGCTGGTATAATTGGTATAATGCCAACTTTATCCTGATGCCACATGTCCTTGACTTCCTCAGCCATTTGGATGTATTTTTCAATTTTTTCTCCTATTTTCTTCTGTATATTTGTTGTATTGGGTATGGATAGTTCGATTAGTTGTGTTAATTTCTTCTTTTTATTGGTGAGTATGATGTCAGGTTTGTTATGTGGTGGTGTTTTATCTGTTATAATGGTTCTGTTCCAGTATATTTTTTATTCATCATTCTCCAGTACATTTTGTGGTGCATACTTGTATGTGGGAACGTGTTGTTTATTAGTTTATGTTGTATGGCAAGTTGTTGATGTATTATTATTGCTAGAGTATTCTGCATTTGCTAGTATTGTACATCCGCTTGTGATGTGATCTACTGTTTCTATTTGTTGTTTGCAAAGTCTGCATTTATCTGTTGTGGTATTGGGATCTTTAATAATATGCTTGCTGTAATATTTGGTGTTTATTGTTTGATACTGTATTGCAATCATGAATCCTTCCATCCAACTGTATATATTGCCTTTTCTTAGCCATGTGTTGGATGCGTCTTGATAGATGTGTGGCAGTGTTAGATGATACGGGTGCTTGCCATGTAGTGTTTTCTTTTTCCAATTTACTTTCTTTGTATTTGTTGATGTTATGTCATCTAAAGGGTTGTAGAAGTGGTTACGAAATTGCAATGGTGTAGCCAATGTATTTGTATGAGTGACAGCTTTGTGTATTTTGCTAGTTTCTGCTCGTTCTACAAAGAATTTTCTTAAATTGTCTACCTGTCCATAATGTAGGTTTTTTATGTCGATAAATCCCCTTCGTCCTTCCTTTCTGCTTAATGTCAATCTTTTTGTTGCTGAATGTATGTGATGTATTCTATATTTGTGGCATTGTGATTGTGTAAGTGTATTGAGTGCTTCTAGTTCTGTGTTACTCCATTTCATTACTCCAAATGAATAGGTATTGGTATAGCATAAGTATTTATAGATTTTGTCATGTTTCTTGCTGTCAATTCTGTTTTCAGTATTTTTGTTAGTCTTTGTCTATATTTTGCTTTTAGTTCTTCTTTTATATTTGTATTATCTATTCCTATTTTTTGTCTGTATCCTAGATATTTACAGGAATCTGTTTTTTCCATCGCTTCTGTGCAGTCGCTGTGGTTATCCAATAAGTAATCTTCTTGTTTAGTGTGTTTTCCCTTGACTATGCTATTTTTCTTACATTTGTCTGTTCCGAATGTCATATTTATATCATTGCTGAATACTTCTGTTATCTTCAGTAATTGGTTGAGTTGTTGATTTGTTGCTGCCAGTAGTTTTAGATCATCCATCTACAGCAATTGTGTGATTTTGTGTTGGTATGCTCCAGTAATATTATACCCATAATTCGTATTATTTAGCATGTTGGATGGTGGGTTCAGAGCAAGGCAGAACCAGAAAGGACTTAATAAGTCTCCTTGGTATATTCCACGCTTAATCTGTATTGGCTGTGATGTGATGTTATTTGAATTTGTTTGGATATTAAGTGTGGTTCTCCGATGTTTCATTACTATGTTTAGGAACTGTATCAATTTAGGATCTACTTTGTATATTTCCAATATCTGTAGTAACCATGAGTTGGGTACACTATCAAAAGCTTTCTGGTAATCATTGCATGCGTAGCGTAGCGACCTTTGTTTAGTTTTAGCTTGATATGTTACCTCTGCATCTATTATCAGTTGCTCTTTACATCCTCGTGCTCCTTTGCAGCAGTCTTTTTGTTCTTCATTTATAATTTTGTTCTGTGTTGTATGTGTCATTAATTTCTGTGTAGTGACTGAAGTTAATATTTTGTATATTGTTGGTAGGCATGTTATGGGGCGATATTTTGCTGGGTTTGCTGTGTCTGCTTGATCTTTAGGTTTCAGATAAATTATTCCTTGTGTAAGTGTATCAGAGACCGTGTGTGGGTCTGCAATATAACTGTTAAATAATTTAGTTAGATGTGAATGTGTTGAGGTGAACTTCTTTAGCCAGAACTTTGCTATTTTATCTTTTCCAGGGGCTTTCCCATTGTGCATAGAATTAATTGCTCAGGTGAGTTCATGTTGCAAAATGATCACTTCAGGCATTTGTGGTATCATCTTGTATGTCTGTTTCTGCTTATATCCACCATGCATGTCTGTTATGTTGTACCGGGTTTGACCATATGTTGCTCCAGAAGTGTTCCATGTCTGTTATGTTTGGTGGATTGTCTATTTTAATGTGGGTGTTATCTGTTGTCTGATAAAATTTCATTTGGTTTGTGTTGAATATTTGGTTTTGTTTCCTTCTATTTTCACTTTTTTTGTATCTTCTAAGTCGTTTGGCCAATGCTTGTAATTTCTGCTTCTTTTCGTCTAATTGCTCTATCGCTTCTTGTTGTCAGATTCTATCTAACCTTTTTCTTTTTTTGTCTGATATTTCAATTCTTATAAATTGTATTACCTGTCCGATGTCTTTTCTCAGTTTTTCTATTGTGATCTGTAGCCTGTGTTGCCATGCTGGTTTTGTGGGTTCCTTCTGTATGTTGGTTGGTTCTGATCTCAGCCTAGTATGTATATTTAGTGTAGTGAGTGCTCCTATATAAACCAGTAGTTGTAACTCTTCCATAGTTGTTGTGTATGATTGTGTTGACAGTTGTTATTGTTGTTTCGACTTGTGGGTTATTTGGGGGTCTGTGCAAGAATGGTCTAATGTCTGCATTTGTGTCTTTGTATTCTATATATGTCAGATGAAATTTTTCTTCTATATCTAACATGTGTGTCACTTCGTGTTCTATTTGTGCTTGTTCTGGTGTCTGTCTTAAGATTTCGTTTTCCTCTGATTGTTTGATTGATGCATGTTGTTCTTTGTTTGTTTGTTCTGGGATGTTTGAGTCCATTACTGTATTTTCTTCTTCTTCTGATTGTACATTATTTTGTTCCAGTATTTGTTGTACTTCTTGTTTGATGTTTTCTAATTCTGACTGGGGTATCCTGTTATATTTTATTATTACACTGATCTGATAAGCTAGTCGTTGTTCTGTTAAAGATTTTAATTCTTGGTATCTGGTAATAAATGTTGTGTATACCTCTGATCTGTATCCAGTTGTGTTGGTTCCTAAGTTTGTTGCTTGGTAATAACAGAACATGAAGTGTCGGTTAACTTCATCTGACCATCTCATCCTCTGTCTTTGTTTTCCTTCTAGAGTGGTTGCAGGAAGCATATCCTGCAAAACACCTCTATTTGGATTTAAATCATTTTCCGTGCGGCTAGCAGTGTCGTTACCATTGTGGACGGGCATAGGGTTCAAGCGTCATCCCCGACCATGACAGCGCTTCTCCGAGGCTTCATTAGTTCTGTCCTGAACTAACTAATCACACTAAAAGGGAATAGCCCTATTAGTGGTTTGTTCGTTTCGTCGCCTTTTACGACTTGCAGAACATACCAGGGGCCTATTCTTTTCCCGGGCCTCCACGGGGTCTATTACTATTATTATTATTATTTACGGAAATGTGGGAACATCACGGTCAGTACCGCTAGAGAAAACGTATAATTCGAGAATGATCGTTTCACAGTTACCAATGTTGGGACGAATCATGAAGGGTAAAAGCTGTAAGAGAGGCGATGCGCGTTTGGTGGATCGGCCCACTGCGAATAATGACGTTTTTGTACTGCATGCGATGCCCACCGGACAGGGACTAGTTGCTAGCGGAGCAACGCGCCCGTGACGGATTATATGTACATTCGTACACATATTGTATTTTCTTCTTCTGTAATTGTAGTACATAGTGGCAGATGTATGGGATACCCAAACGATGCATACGAGGTGGAATCCAAAATATTCGGGACTGGTGCTGCCATCTGGAAAGTAGGAGTAGTAGATCGTTGCACTGCTAGGTGGCGAGAGCTGTATATCTGATGAGTCAGTGAGCGGAGTGGCATTCAGCTGCGACCACATGTTGCGTGTCCACAGTGATTTCCGTAATACTCTGTGTTTGGTGTGTGGCGATTTTACGATGGATCCGCGAACAGAACAGCGCATGTGTATCAAATTCTGTACGAATCTCGGGAAAAGTGCTACAGAGAGCCTTGCAATGATTCAACAAGTGTTTGGGGGACAGAGCATTAGCCGTACGCGTGTGTTTGAGTGGCCAGCCATACAGACGTCTACGATGATGCTCACACTGGAAGGCCCATTAGCTGCACAACGCCAGACATTGTTGCCAAACTTCAACAATTGGTTCGTGCAGATCGACGTCGAACCATTCAAGACCTTGCAGATGAAGTGGGTATTGGTTATGGGACATGTCAACGAATGGTGACTGATGAACTGTGCATGCATCGTGTCGCCACTAAATTTGTACCAAGGATCTTGACTGCTGATCAGAAGGCACACCATGATGAAGTGTGCACGGACATTCGTCAGACCGCATCTGATGACCCAACCTTCTTGTCATGGGTTATCACCGGCGAAGAGAGCTGGATTTATGGTTATGACCCAGAGACAAAGCAACAATCGTCCCAGTGGAAGATTGCGGCCTCTCCAAGAGCCAAAAACCGAAACAGGTGAAGGGCAAAGTGAAGAGCATGGTCATCTTTTCTTTGATAACAAGGGAATTGTGCACAAAGAATTCGTCCCACCCAACCAAACAGTGAATACCGTGTACTACTGTGACGTTTTCCGACGGCTCCGTGAAAACGTGCGGCGACGACGCCCCGATCTTAGGCGTCAAGGGAACTGGCTGCTGCATCAGGACAACGCACCCTGTCACACGTCCTTGCTCACCAGGACCTTTTTGGCAAAAAACAACATGGCCGTTGTACCCCACCTACTGTACTCGCCAGATTTGGCACCTTGCGACTTCGAGCTATTCTAAAAACTGAAACTCAAGTTGAAAGGCAGGATTCAAGAAGCATCGCTGGCAGTGATAAACACCCTCAAAGAACATGACTTCCAGAAAAATTTTGACCAGTGGCAGAAGCGGATGAGAACTACTTCCAGGGTGATGGTGACCATTAGTCCAAAGGTGAGGTTTTCAACAGATGGCAGCACCAGTCCCAAAAATTTTGGATAGCACCTCGTATGTGGATACACTTCTGGTCCTTGGTGCATCTGATAACAAGGCTGGTGTTGTTGCTCATGAATATGCTTCTAGATATCTTGGTCGACGTCATCCAGATAAAAATGTGTTTCGTCATCTGGAGCTTCAGCTTCAGGAGACAGATTCTCTCCTTCCACCATCGCGTGACGGACCTCGTCCACAGAGTCACCATACTCCAGCTACTGAGGAAGTTATACCAGATGTCGTACACCAAGAATCTCAGAGAAGTAGACGCAGTGTAGCAAGGCAGCTACGTGTCTCGACTGTGCGGCTGGTCCCGGCGGACGTTCGAGTCCTCCTTCGGGCATGGGTGTGTGTGTTTGTCCTTAGGACAATTTAGGTTAAGTAGTGTGTAAGCTTAGGGACTAATGACCTTAGCAGTTAAGTCCCATACGATGTGACACATATTTGAACATTTTTAAGTGTCTCGCAACACACAGTCGTTGACGTGCTGCAAGCGCATAGGCTGCACCCCTATCAATACTCTTTAGCGCAACACCCGCATGCTACAGACCGCCGTCTGCGGTTGCAATTCTGTGCATAGTTCCAACAACAACAGAAAGCCAACGAAGACTTCATGAGCACTGTACTATTGTCGGATGGAGCAATGTTCACTCGTGAGGGCGTCTTCAACAACATTGCAGAGACGTTTACCCGCACGTCACCCGCTACCGTGGATATCAAGTTCACTTTAGCATCAACGTCTGGACTATTTGCGTCATGCACTGGAAGATGTTGCACTTCATGCTTGGCAGAGGTTATGGTTTCAACACGATGGTGCACCTCTACACTTTCGAATTAATTTGTAACATTTATACAGAACATTTACAGGGAAATGGCTCGACAGGGAGGTCCAGTTTTTTATGACCTCCATGTTCACCTAAGTCCCCTGAATTTCTCCTGTGGGGTCACTTGAAGGAGCATGTGTATTCTACTCCGCCGACACATGTGAAAGAACTGTTAGCTCATGTTAATGCTGCTCTTGTATCTGTGAAAGTAGCCATGGTTCAAATGGCTCTGAGCACTATGAAACTTAACTTCTGAGGGCATCAGTCCCCTAGAACTTAGAACTACTTAAACCTAACTAACCTAAGGACGTCACACACATCTATGCCCGAGGCAGGATTCGAACCTTCGACCGTAGGGGTCGCGCGGTTCCAGACTGTAGCGCCTAGACCGCTGGGCCACTCCGCCCGGCAAGTAGCCATGTTGCGAAGACTCCAGAGCTGTACGATCCAGTGGGTTGCGCATTGTTTGGACGTGAAGGGGGTCGCTTTGAGCATCCCCTTTGAGGACAACGTATTCTTTTGTAAACGTTATGTTGTCATTAGTAAGGAAACTATTATTATCACTGGTTGCTAATACGTTACATCTGAGCCGACGTATGTACTTATTCGGTCCTATGTCAAGTCGTTTGTTTCAACTGTCTATTGCTGACTTGTCTGACTACATTTTTGTTATGTTCGCCGTTGCGAAACACTTTATTATGTAAATGTCGTATACGTGTGGCCTAGGAAACGGTATATACCATAGTATTATATGCCAGATGAAACGCCGGCCGAAGTGGCCGTGCGGTTAAAGGCGCTGCAGTCTGGAACCGAAAGACCGCTACGGTCGCAGGTTCGAATCCTGCCTCGGGCATGGATGTTTGTGATGTCCTTAGGTTAGTTAGGTTTAACTAGTTCTAAGTTCTAGGGGACTAATGACCTCAGCAGTTGAGTCCCATAGTGCTCAGAGCCATTTGAATCATTTTGAACCAGATGAAACTGGCAAATAGAAACAAATACGCCTCGACACCGAATCGAACCCTCGACCTCCTGCATGCTGACTCAAAACGCTATACACTGTACCACCTGCACAGCATTAGTCCTATCTGCTCACAGATTTAGATATCGTTCATGTGATTATAGTGTCGCCAGACTGCCAATCTTTAAAGTTCATTTACTGCCGGAAACATGTGCAAGATGAAATTTTGTGACAGATGTTTTTAGATTGTTGGTATGTGAGGAGTGGCACTACAAAGTCCGAGTGCGCGAATTTTTCTTCACCCTGTAATTGTTATATAAGGTCAAGTTAGGTAAATAAGTAGAATCACAGTAAATAAAATTCTTTTGGTTTTGAGGCCGCATTGTCATCTGTAAAATACCGGCGTTTCGGAGACTATTGAAAGGCGCCTTCATCAGGGTGTGTTGCTAACACGTTTACAAGTAGAATGACAAGCTATCCAAGGCATGTCTGAACAAAGTACTCTTCAAAATTTAGAGGAAGATAGTCAATTAGCCTCCACTGCAGCCAATACGACGCTTGAAGTCAAGGCGCTAGTTCAGTAGAACCAATGTCGTTTACTGATAGTAATTTGATGGAAGAACCAAATGTAGTTATACCTTAATAGCGGAATGTTACTTCGGGAGGACGACGGTTCAATCCCGCGTCCGGCCATCCTGATTTAGGTTTTCCGTGATTTCCCTAAATCGCTCCAGGCAAATGCCGGGATGTTTCCTTTCAAAGGGCACGGCCGACTTCCTTCCCCATCCTTCCCTAATCCGATGAGACCGATGACCTCGCTGTCTGGTCTCCTTCCCCAAACAACCCAACCCCCAACGGAATGTTATTCTGAGAACAGACAAGGCTGAATGTCACCAGTTTTTTCTCCCATTCTAGGCCCATTTCCAGAATTGTTAAGAAAGCTGGAAGAACGCAATAGGAAACGTGATCGGCTAGTTGAATTAAAATTTAATGAAGGTGATTTGAAACAATCTGAACGTGACAAAGCTTTGTGACTAAAGTGCAAGCACAATTAGATATAAAGTTAAATGATTCTGAGAAAAAAAACAGATGATCGTGATAAAAAACTAGAGTAGAGTCTGAATGAAGTAAAAGGTGAATTTATTCACCTTAAAAAGAAAGCATGTAGAGGCCTACGCGAATTAGTCAATACGTTTGAATACTCCATTGAAAGCAGATTTAAATAAAGTAATGGAGCATTTAGAGTACCTAGAACTCGAAACGATGAAAAGAATAGAACAGCACTTGTCTGAACAGACTAAGAAAGCTGAAAAAGAAGTCAGCCCGAGGTTAGAAGATAAAGATAGAGAAACTGCAGAGCATGTAGGGTCAGAACTAAAAATTGCTATACAACGAATCAGTAGTGACCTCCCGTATAACAATTCTGTTAACACGGAGTGTACTGCTTCTGAGCCAAGCTGGCCAGCGAAAATAGTAAAATCTAGGCTAAAAGCTTGGAAAAATAACAATACTGAGTGTGTTTGTGAAAAAGAGAAAGAAATAGATAGCAACAGGCAAAAAGTAAACAGTAATGTGCACCGAGGAAACATGTATGGTGCAGTTTTCCTGGCAGTTAAGATCAGTCCTGCGTTTGTAACGCAAGTAGCCACAGCCTGATTATCAGACAACAGATGCCAGTTGTGGGGGGCGATGCCTAAAGTATCAGACACATTACTAGACGAAAGTCTTACCAAACACAGGCAATTTCAAACCTATGCAGACGAGAAAAGATCGATTCATCCTGTAGTATTCAAAAGAAGATTTAAGAACATACTGTCATGTGCGTGGACAGAGAGACAGAAAATATAGTTTATCATCTCTGATATCCAAAGTGAAGCAGCATTATGGGCAACGCAAATTTGTAAACTTGGAATACACAAAATGAATTCGAAAATGCGTTTTTATCGAAATTTTGGCCTCATTTTAGTCAAGAACGGTTGCGAAAACGAGCTTACAGCCCAGAGATGTTTAACCACAAACACGGTACATTGAGAAAATATTTCGAAAGCTCTATAAATAAGTCACGCTATTGGGATGAAACGTCTCAAAATCGCGATGTGATTCGGTTACTCAAAGCGCGGTTACCGGACAGTATGAAAGAGAAACTTGTTAACGTACCAGAACATGATATGGAATAGTTCATGTCAATGTTAGATTGTACTGATCTAATACAAGAAGACATAAAGCAGAATGGCTTCCATCTCCGTGGAAGAGTGATAAGCAGAATCATTCGCTAAGGCACAATAACAATAGTAATGGAAGAAAAAATGAGTACAACTACACTGCTGGCCACCGTAAATGCAACACCAAGAAAGACAAGAAGTAGCACAACAAAATTTATTTTGTAGATAACATGTTGACCAAGTATCAAATGATTACGTTTACAGACGTCTGTGACATGTGGTTCCTGCCAAAATCAGTAGCCAGAGTATCCGCCATTGTTGGAGATCACCGCTGCCACACGTCTCGGCATTGAGTCAAAGAGACGTTGGATGTGTTCCTGGGGTACAGCAGCCCAAGCAGCTTCCACACGTTGCCAAAGATCATCTGGTGTGGCAGCTGGGGATGTAATCAGGGTCACTCATTGAGCAACCATGGACCACATGTTTTCTATCGGCGAAAGATCCGGAGAGCGAGCCGGCCAGGGAAGCACTTCAATCTGGTTATTGACGAAGAACCTTTGGACAATGCGTGCCACGTGTGGTCGCGCATTATCCTGTTGAAATATGGCTGTGGCCGAGCCCTGAAGGTAAGGAAGGACAACTGGCTCCAGCACCCCGGATATGTAGCGCCGGCTATTTAAAGTACCGGCAATGCGTACTAGAGGCGTGCGAGAGTAATATCTAATACCGCCCCATACCATAATACCCGGTGCAAGACCAGTGTGGCGGTGCATAATGCAGCTGTCCAGCATCCTCTCTCCACGGTGTCTCCACACTCGAATCCGACCATCGTGGTGGTACAGACAGAAGCGTGCCTCGTCAGTAAAGACAACGTCATTCCATTCTGCCGTCCACATCCGTCTGTCATCACACCATTGGCGACGGAGACGTCTGTGGTTCTGCGTCAATGGTAGACGAAGCAATGGACGTCTTGCGGACAGACCACTCTGCTGTAAACGGCGTCGAGTGGTACGCGCAGACACTGGATGATGCGTTACAGACGCAATGTGCTGTGCTATGGTTCGGGATGTCACTGAGCGATCCGTCACTGCCATGCGCACAATTTGCCAATCAGCACGTGCAGTGGTGCATCGAGGTGAATGCGATCGACCACGTCGGTCCGTCGTACCCTCCTGCATCCAACGGTCACATATCCGCATTACAGTTGTTTGGTTTCGTCTAACACGACTAGCGATTTCTCTGTATGATAATCCACAATCTCGGTAAGCCACTATCCTTCCTCTGTCGAACTCGGATACTTGATCAAACGATGTTCGCTGTTGTCGACGAGGCATAACTGATCGTCTTGTGAAACAACCACAAGGTAAACACACGTGCCGAACGTACACTCGTCGAAATCACCAAGCCTTAAATGGCGCTATGAGGTGGCGCCACAGGCGCGCGTGATGTGCGTCTGCGCTGAAATTCTAATCAGTTGCATATCTCATCGCTGCAAACCCATGGTGTAAATTTTACTTGATTCGGATGCTTCCTTCAGGGTGTTGCATTTACGGTGGCCAGTAGAATATAATAACGGAAGGCCATAGAACGGATATGGTCATCCGCCTTATAACGGGAAACATGGCCATTAGGATAGATTCAACTCAGGCCAAAATAGTAATGCGAAATGGAGAAATACTCGAAATTCTGGATGAGGTGGCTGCCACGGACACTGGCATCAGAATCAGTGTCCTCCTCCAACAGTACCAAAATGCATAATAACGTTAGCTACAATCCGGCACAAGGGCTACACCCTAGTGCACCGCAATGACAGAACAGTAATAAGAACGTGAGAATCGCAGACGTAACGGTCAATGTCCTTCCCGGAACGTCTCAATCGTCAAACGAGATTCGGCCTCAATAAGCTCTCTGTTGTTGGCCGTGAACCTTAGACAAGGGAGCTTCAGTTAACGTAATGAGTCCAGTATTCTTTAAGAGGATAAGTCAGGCCTGTAATTTACCAACATTGGCAGTAAAAAAATGCAAGGATGTAACCGGTGCTATTGGCGCTGAGTCACAAACCATTAAGCATCAGGTACAGATGGAGATTTAAATCCGAAATGAAGCGATGTTATGCACTTTTCTCGTAGTTAAACAATTGTTACTGGCCTGTATACTCAATTGTGAATTTCTCTGCGAGATGGAAGCAAATATTAACTCTCTAATGGATGAACTCAGCTTTTTGAATGAAGGTAGGAGAATTTCACTGGCAATGGTACAGACGAAAGAGGTACATAGTAAATACTATTGAAGCATCATGGTAACAAGTACTGCAGATTAGCAATAACTTATACAACGGAGAATTCTATTACATTGATGTGAAGGGAGAAAATATTCTTGGTAGATCTGAATAGATTTCCTCCAAGGTAAGAGAATCAGAGTTTTTTAACAATGACCAGCAAGTTGCCGTAGCAAAATCTGGAGGAAACATCAGATTAGCTGTGGACGCCAGGTATATCAACAAAAACGTAGTAAGTTCCAAACCAGAGAATCTGGAGGAGCAAATCCAAAAATTCTTTGGTGTATAGTATTTGTTACTGATCAATTTAAAATCTTCGTACTGGCAGATCGCGTTATCTGAACAATCAAGGAAATACACAGCTATTATTTTTTGTGGAAGAAGTTACAAATTTCAAGTGTTTCCCTTTGTGCTCAACGTGTGCACAAGTGTATTCATTACCTCATTAGATGCAGTGTTAGGCCCAGAACTCTTGGACAGTGTCACTCAGTGTGTGGACGACTTGCTAATAGCAACCCCGATATTGGAGGATCACATCGACATGCTTTAAAGAGCTCTGCAAAAATTCGCAGAAACAAGTGGAACTGCCAACTTAGAAAAATCGAAGTTTGGAAGAGAACAAATAAAATTCTTGGGCCATGTAATTTCGCCTTTATGAATAGTGGCTAATCAAAAAATATGCAAGCAATTCAGGAATTCCCACAGCCAAAAACTAAATAAGAGTTAAACATTTTTACAGAATTAGTGTCCTTCTTCCAACGTTTCGTGCCAGACCAGATATACCGCTGTGACTTATTATTGAGTCTATTTCACTCTAATGTGCCTTAAGTTTGGTCAACGGAATGCCAACATGCATTCGAAACAATGAAACGGACATTGTTGAAATCAAACATCCTGCACTCTCCGAATATGTCAAATGGATATGTCCTCGTACGGTTTGGGATCATGTTTATCCCAAATCGAGGAAAAAAATGATCATAAGGAAATAAGAGTAAAAGGTTTTGCAAGTTGTGTACCTTCGAATTGTGAAAGAGCCTATTCAGTGACCGAGCTGGAAGCTTGGCCAGTCGTGTGGGCTGTAAAAAAGTTCCACTTTTATGTTTACGGTAAACAAGTTAAAATATCCTGCGACCAAAAGGCCCTGAGCTCCTTACTGACCTTTAAACTACTACATGAGAGGTTGTCCCTGTGAGTATTGACCTTACAGGAATATCGATTGCAGATAATGTATATCAAAGGAATGGATGACGTAATTGCTGACGCATTATCACGTCTTCCACAAGGTTTATCTCTGAACTCACAGAGTTGATTGAGCAAGCCTCCCGAATATAAAATGTTGTTGGTAAAAAGCCAAATACGCAAATGGAAGTTTTTGCGTATGTGCAGCAACACAGTCGAGTTGCAAAACCTAGACGATATTTAGAGTTATGTAAAGAAATGTATATCACAAGATCAAACCAGTGGCTTAAGGAATAAGTACAAAGTAGAAGATAATATCTTATTTTACAGAAAGAATGTAGACTCTGAGGAGTGGTTTATGTGTATTTTGTAGTCGTGTATAGATAGCTTCATCTGGCATGTATACCTCACCTGAGAGCATGTAGGCATTGGAAAATGTGATGCAATCATAAAAAGATACTGACATGTACCCTAATTTGAAACGACGAGTACAACGAATCGAGAGAACCTGCGATATATGTCAAAAACAATGCATGTGAGTAGGTAACTGAACTACATCCTGGAGTTCCCACAGGTCCACCAAAGTTAGTAACTGCTGACATAGCCGGCTGTTTGCCCACTTCAAGAGGCGGAGTAAAGTATCTTTTAGTTATATATGACACATTCTCTAAGTACGTATAACTGTATCCTATGTGAACATCTACAGCAGTTCCTATTGTCAAGAATATCCTGAACGAAGGCAAAGGCAATCATCAAAGATGGTCCAGTATACTTTACTAGGTACCGCTGATCTTTCCTTAACGAATGCGGAATAAAACATGTCTTAACATCAAGCCTCCAGCCGGAATAAAGCCCGGTGAAACGAATATTCAAAGAGTTCAGTAAATTCATTAGAGCCTGTATCCCCAACCAGCCTATTAAATTGGCAGACTATGTTACAGTATTCGCAGGAATACACAATAACCTACCGAATGCTTCGACTGGTTACCCACCAGCTGACGTAATGTTAGACAAAGAGAGAAGAAATGAGTGGATCACTCCCTTACCTCAGTTGCCAAGACCGGCAGGATCCAAACAAAAGACAATAGAAGAGGCTTTTGCGAATTTAACGAGGCGTACTCAGGTTCGGAAATTAAAATAGGATAGGAGTATTACTGCGGTCCCATCCTAAATCGTCATTCTTAAGTAAGAAGAATAACAATTTACAATTGCTATATGCAGGGCCTTGCAAGGTAATCAGTATCCAACATGGGTTTAGTTATTTACTAGCTGATGTAGAAGGTAATAAAATTAAGGATTTATAACCGTACAGGGATTTGAAGAAGTATTTACGCTTATGACATGTACATAATAGTTGTAAGTTGAGGCATAGTGCTTGCAAGTAATGTTATTGTGCTCAAACCTTATTTTGCGTAAGAATATATGTTGTTGTCAGTATGTTTTAATAACATGTATTGATTATGCAGACAAGACTGCACTTGCACTATCTTCTGCAGTATACTATTCAATATGTAATCTAAGATTGCATACAATTAGGAAACACATAATTATATCAGCTTTAAATGGAGCAATCTTTTTAAAAACCAAATAACTTCAGTGACGGGATGTATTTCTATTAGAATTTTCTTGTGTTTCTGTAATGAATATTTAAGGGGTATTTTGAATTTTATAAAATAATAGTAGAGAGGGAGATGACTGAAGCTAATAACTTATCAGAACAAACTTGATGGGAAGAATTAGTACAAAAATCCCCCATGAGTGTCTTCTGTACTCTCACATGAAGTACTGAAACTGTATTTTATTTTATTTATTTACTTATTTATTGCCAAATTATAGACCTGTTACCTGATGTTTAAAACAGGTCGTACATCTTACAATTTACAGCTTTCTTTCCTTTTGTTTTATCTACAACATTTACAGAGAATGATACTTTTCAAAATAACAATAATTTAAGGTTGAAATATAAAGAAATTTTGTTGTTTTTTAAGAAGAATTTAAAAAGAAAATAGGATAGATGAGAGATTTGGTAGTACCATCACTGAGTGTGACTGATGGTGAATACCTCGGAATGGTTTCTTCGAGCCGTTGACCGCCAGTCACACACACACACACACACACAAATGGTTATTAGTAGAGAAATAACGTTGCTTATCCTATTTGTTACTAATCCTATGTATTAACTAGTTTAGGTGCCCGTCCATGTACAGCACTTGGTGTTTTCTTGGCTAGATTGCCAGCAATTTGCTTATTTACTGTCACATCTCAGCTTCCTCCTCCTGTTCCTCCGTATAGGTTTAGTGTTCGTCTTCTACATACACAGCTTCCTTTTTGAAGTATTATTTACAGAAATCTCTTATGTAACTAAGGACTGGGGCGCGAGTTTCGAGTTACCTGTAGGAACATGCACTGCCATCCTCGACAATGCAGCCTCAAATGGGAAGGAGTAACCATTTACTTAACATAATCTACAAATGAAAGTAAAACATTATTGTAAAATCAGTTTAGAGCCTGTAAGACATGATACAGTGATCTAGTGATCGATTATTTGACGTGATGTGATATAAAAGAACTAAGTAATGTATTCCACTGTTTCATAAACAGGCCTATATGAAGGAACGTATTAATCACTCACTTATGTGAGAATGTTGCAAAGCTATCTCTCTTGTAAATACGTGTATATAAAATATACTAACATGAACTTTATAAGCAAGTGAATTAATGACTCAATACTGTGTTAACCGTGTGCTGAGACTGTACAAACAGTGGTTAGTGAACGTTGTGCGGTGCTGAACGTTCTGTGGGACAGAGTTAAGACGATGTCGCAACGTTAATACGAACTCAGTAAATGACAGTGACAACGAGGGTTTAAAACTTAAAGTGCCGAACCTACTGTGAACTGATATTACGTAAAGCATGGACAGTGGTTTTAACGCAGAAGTCCGCCGTCAATGCCTTTGGACCTGTTGCGAGTTTGGCGCAGTCATCAATCAGAATTCCTCGCCAGCAACAGACGCGGCGGCGTGTGAACAGTTCAAGGTCACGGCGATGACTGTTTTCAAATAGATAAAGGCAACGCACGTTCAGTAGTAGACGGAAGCTAAATGAGTGCCTGCTGGCGCATAAACAGTTCGTTTGTTTGATTACACGCGAAGCACAAAAATAGTATCAAAAACTGTGAGATAAGCTTTCTGCAGAAAGTCAAGGTACCGTTTGTCCACGATAAGTAGAGTATTAGCGCGGTGGTTGTTGGGAACGGCCGCGCCCCCACATTACGGCTGCTGAAGGGAGAGGACCGGTGACGGGAACGCAGCATCGGCCACTTGTAACAATGCCGGCACCACTACCCAAGTTTTGTGCTTAGCCCGAAATCGGAGGCGACACTCGTGGAAACATTGCCCGCTTAAGCGACACTTTACCCCCCCATGAGCCACGCACCTAGCCGTTGGTGGAGAGGCTTGCGTGACTCAGCGACACAGATAGCCATACCGTAAAAGCAACCACATAGGAGGGGTATCTGTTGAGAGGACAGACTAACGTGTGGTTACTGAAGAGGGGTAGCAGTCTTTTCAGTAGCTGCAGGGTCAACAGTCTGGATGATTGACTGATCTGGCCTTGTAACATTAACCAAAACGGCCTTGCTGCGCTGCTACTGCGTACGGCTGAAAGCAGGGGGAAACAACAGCTGTAATTTTTCCCGTGGGCATGCAGCTATACTGTATGGTTAAATGATGATGGCGTCCTCTTGGGTAAAATATTCCGGACGTAAAATAGTCCCCCATTCAGATCTCCGGGCTGGGACTACTCAAGAGGACATCGTTATCAGGAGAAAGAAAACTGGCGTCTGCGGATCGGAGCGTGGAATGTCAGATCCCTTAATTGGCCAGGTAGGTTAGAAAATTAAAAAGGGAAATGGATAGGTTAAAGCTAGATATAGTGGGAATTAGTGAAGTTCGCTGGCAGGAGGAACAAGACTTCTGGTCAGGTGAATACAGGGTTATAAATACAAAATCAAATAGCGGTAATGCAGGAGTAGGTTTAATAATGTATAAAAAATAGGAGCGCATGTAAGCTACTACGAACATCATAGTGAACGCATTACTGTAGCGCAAACAGACACGAAGCCCGCACCTACCACAGTAGTACAAGTTTATATGCCAACTAGAGGGATGATGAAGAGACTGAAGAAATGTAGGATGCGATTAAAGAAATTATTCAGATAGTTAAGAGAAATGAGAATTTAATGGTCATGGGGGACTGGAATTCGATAGCACGAGAAGGAGGAGAAGGAAAAATAGCACGTGAATATGGACTGGGGATAAGGAATGAAAGAGGAAGCCGCCTGGTAAAATTTTGTGCAGAGCATAACTCAATAATAGCTAACACTTGGTTTAAGAATCATGGAAGAAGGCTACATACGTGGAAGAGGCCTGGATACAGTGGAAGATTTCAGACAAATTATAGAGTGGTAAGACAGAGATTTAGGAAACAGGTTTTAAATTGTAAGATATGTCCAGGGGCAGATGTGGACTCTACCACAATTCATTGGTCATGCGTTGCAGATTAAAACTGAAGAAACCGCAAAAAGGTTGGAATTCAAAGAGGTAGGACCTGGATAAACTGAAAGAACCAGAGGTTGTAGAGAGTTTGAGAGAGAACATTAGGGAACAACTAACAAATACAGGAGAAAGAAATACAGTAGAACAAGAATGGGTAGCTTTGAGAGATGAAATAGTGAAGGCCACAGAGGATCAAGTAGGTAAAAAGACGAGGGCTAGTAGAAATGCTTGGTTAACAGAAGAGATATTAACTTTAATTGATGAAAGCAGAAAATATAAAAAATGCAATAAATGAAGCAGGCAAAGAGGAATACAAACGTCTTAAAAATGAGATTGACCGGAAGTACAAAATGGCTAAGCAAGGATGGCTAGAGAACAAATATCACAGCGGTATGATAGATACTGCCTACAGGAAATTTAAAGAGACCTTTGGAGAAAACAGAACCATCTGTACGAATATCATGAGCTCAGATGGAAAACCAGTCCCAAGCAATGACGGGAAAGCAGAAAGATGGAAGGAGTATATAGAGGGTCTATACAAGGACAGTGTACTTGAGAGCAATATTATGGAAATGGAAGAGGACGTAGATTAAATGGGAGACGTGATACCGCGTGAAGAATTTGACAGAGCACTGAGACACCTAAGTCAAAAAAAAAAAAAAAAAGGCAGCGGGAATATACAACATTCCATTAGAGCTACTGATAGCCTTGGAAGGGCTAGCCATGACAAACTCTACCATCTGGTGAGTAAGATGAATGAGAGACGCGAAATACCCTCAGACTTCAAGAAGAATATAATAATTCCAATCCCAAAGAAATCAGATGATGACAGGCGTGAAAATTACCGAACTATCAGTTTAATAAGTTATGGCTGCAAAATACTAACCCGAATTCTTTACAGACGAATGGAAAAACAAGTGGAAGCCGACCTCGACGAAGATCGGTTTGAATTCCGTAGAAATGTTGGAACACGAGAGGCAATATTGATCCTACGACTTATCTCAGAAGGTAGATTAAGGAAAGGCAAACCTGCGTTTCTAATATTTGTAGACTTGGAGAATGCTTTTGACAGTGTTGACTGGAATACTCTCTCTAAAATTCTGAAGGTAGCAGGGGTCAAATACAGAGAGCGAAAGGCTATTTACAATTTATACAGAAACCAGATGGCAGTTACAAGAGTAGAGGGGCATGAAAGGGAAGCAGTGGTTGAGAAGGGAGTGAGACAGGGTTGTAGCCTATCCCCAATGTTATTCAATCCGTATATTGAGCAAGCAGTAAAGGAAGCAAAAGAAAAATTTGTAGCAGGAATTAAAATCCATGGAAAAGAAATAAAAACTTTGAGGTTGGCCAATAACATTTTAATTCTGTCTGAGGCAGTAAAGGATCTGTAAGAGCAATTGATCAGAATGGACAGTGTCTTGAAAGGTGGATTTAAGATGAACATCAACAAAAGCAAAACGAGGATAATGGAATGTACTCGAATGAAGTCATGTAATGGTGAGGGGATTAGATTAGGAAATGAAACCTTAAAGTAGTAAAGGAGTTTTGCTATTTGGGGAGCAAAATAACTGATGATGGTCGAAGTAGAGTGGATATAAAAAGTAGACTGCCTATGTCAAGGAAAGTATTTCTGAGGAAGAGAAATTTGTTAACATCGAGTATAGATTTAAGTGTCAGGAAGTCTTTTCTGAAAGTATTTGTATGGAGTGTAGCCATGTATGGAAGTGATACATGAACGATAAATAGTTTAGACAAGAAGAGAATAGAAGCTTTCGAAATGTGGTGCTACAGAAGAATGCTGAAGATTAGACGGGTAGATCACGTAAGTAATGAGGAGGTACTGAATGCAATTGGCGAGAAGAGGAAACTGTGGCAGAACCCGACTAAAAGAAGGGATCGGTTGGTAGGACACGAACTGAGGCATCAAGGGATCACCAATTTCGTATTGGAGGGCAGCGTGGAGGTTAAAAATAGTAGAGGTAGACGAAGAGATGAATATACTAAGCAGATTCAGAAGGATGTACGTTGCAGTGGTTACTCAGAGATGACGAAGCTTTCACAGGATAGAGTAGCATGGAGAGCCTCATCAAACCAGTCTCTCGACTGAAGACCCCAACAACATCAACAACGACAACCGACACTTCCCTCAGATCGGAAATCACCTAATTTTTTGACGTATTCATGCTCGAGAGTTTTATCTGCGACTTATGTTCTATTTTTATGGCAAATAACGAGAAATGAAAGTAAATAAATATACAGCTTACATCACTATGAATCGAAAGTCAAAAACTGATTTTTGGAATCTGATTGCACTCTGTATTTATTAAACACAGCACAGCAGTGATGTTTACAAACTGTAATGAAGTGTGCCAGAAAGAATTGTCAGAATAATGTTCACTAAAGATCACTGTCATTTGCGTTTTATTCAAGATCATCATCACCATCATCATTATCATAGCTTGAGGGCGTGGCACTGATAACTTAATCGATGACCATTTCCATTATTCCACCTCATGTCCACTACTCTTGCTCCAGCTGCTGCACTTACCTGCAGTACCTTGCCAGCCCTCTGCAGTAACTGAAAAGAAAGCAGCATTAACAATATTCTGCAGTATTTCCTTAGACATGTCACAAGTTACGTTGTTCTCCTTGAAATTGTGTTTTGTCTATCGCATTTAGATCGCAGTTCTAGGGTGGTAAACAGATTATTTTGCGGCCTCTGCTCTCAGCGATTTTATCCACGATTTACGCTTCTACGGCTGGTTTATTTTCTTTTTTAGACAACATTTCAGTCTTCCTCATTGAATCGTTGCAGTTGATTTGCCTGTCTCGTAACGACTCTAACATCGTAATCCTGCGATCATATTTATTAGGCATTTTGTCTCCCTCCTGTAATATAGTGCACCATCCATACAACTACAGAACTGAGTGGAACATAGGAACCAGCGTATCTGCAAACCGCCTCCCCCGCTCCATCCCCTCCGTCGACGTCCGGTAGTTTCGTCAAATTAATTCGCAAGTTAGTGACAACAGTTTATTGCATGAAACTTCCTGACAAACTAACACTGTGTGCCGGACTGGGCTCCCAGGTTCGAGTCCCGGTCTGGCACACAGTTTTAAGTTGTCAGGAAATTTCATTTCAGTGCAGTAAGGTGAAAATTCTTTCTATATTCTTGTATCTTGCTGCAAGTACTTGCCGAATTTGTCATTTTGTGGAAGTTTTTCTCGAACTAACTTGTGTTCAGTACCGATGCGAAAATGTTAGTGTCGAAAATGAGAATGGCACAAAGACAGATGGGGAGATACAAATGTACCACTGGAACCATTAAACACATATAACTGGCACCATCAGTCAAGGGAGTACGAAATGGGTTTACCAGTCAATTTATTTCACCAGAAGGGAAAACAGAAAGGCACTATAGACATCTTTAAATTTTAGCTGATTTTTTAATGTTAACGCACACATAAATGCATTACTTTTGTGATAAAAGTAGTAAATACTGCTTGCAATCATCGAAGACTTATTAAAAGGCATCCTCTTGGTGAGATAAAGCGCCGCATTTTTGTTGCCTGTTATCGAATATTTGATTATGCAATAGTCAAGAGATGTTCGAAATTTTCAAATAACAACCTCAAAGTTTTTAATCTGAGTGAAATGCTCTGATTTTAGTTAATTGAGTGGTGTTTCTTGGTAAACTCAATATGTGCTCCGCTAATATTGTTTTCTATTTTTCATAATTGTGTTTCTTCACGGTTTTTATCCATTAATGATAATGCAACAACAGTGAAGACTGCTTTGATTTTTAAGAATAACTGCACTTCTGTAGCAGGCCGCGGTGGCCGAGTGGTTCTAGGCGCTTCAGTCCGGAACTGCGCGACTGCTATGGTCGCAGGTTCGAATCCTGCCTCGGGCATGGATATGTGTGATGTCCTTAGGTTAGTTAGGTTTAAGTAGGGGACTGATGACCTCAGATGTTAAGTCCCATAGTGCTCAGAGTCATTTGAACCATTTTTGAACTGCACTTCTGCAACAAGTACTTGCAGAAAGTAACTGAAATAAACTTGAACAAGGAAACTTGAATAATATTTTCTTCTAATGTAAACACCTCAGCAAATGCTTACTGAAGTTACTTGCAAATAAACACAAGCTTTTTGTAATACTTTGCGCCTAGGGGCAACTTGACGATGGCAGCGCTCGGAGACAAATGAATATCTTTCAAGTGGTGCCGATTTTCTCCGCTTCCGGCAGCATTAGCGCAATCGTCAAGTTATCGTGACCAAACAGCACAATACTTATGAATCCATGGCATCCAACCAAATGAAAACTTTCACAACGGGTCCTGTACTAGACAATAATAACAAACAAAAATGCGTTTTACCCACAGCCTTAACGCCAGAGCTGGTACAGAATGTAAGGCTGTAATGTGGGCTTAGTTAATGCACGCATCTGATGCATTTCTCCAGAATATGCAGACTACCACTAGGCGTGAACGAGACGACGCAACACGAGACATCAACGCCAGCAGCCAAGCAGACAACAGCTGAAGGTCTTGGATTCGACGCCGAGTTCCAGCCGGGCGTACTCCACGCCAACTGCGGCACGCACTCAACTCCACGGCGGCACAACAGCGGTCACTTCGGGGACCGGCTGCACACAACGGAGAAGACTTCACGAAAACGTCAAATTTTATCATAAATGTTCTTATCCAAACAATCAGAAATCATTTGTATATAATGGAAACTGCAAAGACTGTTCAAACCAAACATAAACCATAAAACTTGTGAAACTTTACAACAAGACTCTTACTTAGTACAACATTTATGTAAACACTGTTTTAATATATTCTGAATGCGTACTTCATGTAAAATACGTATTTATTCAATTTTCAATGTAATTGAAAGTAAGACGTAGAGCAGAAAGTGTTACGGGTACAGATGAGTTCCGTCGTGGTTTTCTGGGTTTCCCACTGACCTTCGTCCGATTGGGGGAGCCTTGCAGTGAATAAAAATCTGTAGCCATGAATCTAGTACGTTAGATAAAGCTGGAATAAATGTATCGTTGAGCATCAATAGCCATAATGCAAACCTTCGTACAGCAAGACCTTAAACAAATGTAACAAATAAACAAAAATAAATGTAAACTGATAACGTGAAAACTGAACCATAACTGTGGACACTAGTGGAACAATGGTAAATGTAAATGTCATGTGACTAGGGCCTCCCGTCGGGTAGATCGTCGGCTGCAAGTCTTTCGATCTGTCGCCACTTCGGCGACTTGCTCGTGTATGGGGACGAAATGATGATAGTTAGGACAATACAACACCCTGTCCCTGAACGGAGAAAATCTCCGACCCAGCCGGGAATCGAACCCGGGCCCTTAGGATTGACATTCTTTTGCGCTGACCACTTTTTTTTAATCTCATTTTGTTCGCTTTCGTTCGTTGCACATGCTCGGGGCAGACGCCGTAAGACATCCGTTTTAGTTCGTTTGTGATCGGTTAACTCAGTTTCTTTATTACAGGGGGGAGCTTAACCCTTTGACCGAACACGCTGAGATACCGTGCCGGCTCAGCTACTGGGTCGACGGAACAATGATGAATGCACTGGGAATTCCAAAAAGAGCACTGAAAATGTATGTAACTAGCATCTTAGGGAGCCACGCAGGGTCCCTGTACGAATATGTAATTATACGAGGATTGGAACTTAAATAGTGACAACTATTTATTCACAACCTATACAAAGTGTTACATGTTTGCACCTGTTACTGTCCTTCAAAGTAGTCACCAGCGTTGTGTAGAACCCGTTGCCAGTGACGTGGAAGGCGTAAGTATACCGTCAGCAGAGCCTGTTGATGGTGCCAATGGAGCTGTCTAAAGTAATGGTGATTCTCGTATACGACTGTGCTGGTGTTGTCCTAACAAATTACATTCCTCCACGGCAGACCATCAACGCGTAGTATTACTGTTCGTTTTTGGAGCATCAGCTGCGACCACCTTTGCAAAAGAAGCGGTGACGCTTTCTGCGCAACCCACCCATCATTTTGCACGACAATGTGCGGGCGCATACAGCGCAAGCCACGACTGCTCTGTTCGGTCGATGGGACTGAGAAGTACTGTACCATCCATCACTATCGCCGGACTTAAGTCCTTGTGCCTTTGATTTTATCACTTCAGAACTGTTCCACAGATTCGACAGGCAGTAGACCGCTCCATTCGCACCATCAACAGAACAGCCTCTGGTAACAGTATACTACGCCTTCCACATCGCTGGCAACGGATTCTACACATCGCTGGTGACTACTTTGAAGGACACTAACAGGTGCAAACATGTAACTCTTTTGTATCAGTTGTGAACAAATAGTTACCACTATTTAAGTTCTAACCCTCGTAATACGTTTTGCAACTGAAGTGAAACGTAGAAAAACTGTAAAAAGACTAGTGTGACTATGATAATGCATAAAGACAGGGTTTTATGCGAACAATTACGAAAATAATAGCTTAAAAAACAAAGACAATAATGATTTATTTGAGAAATAAACCGTATCATGGCACTGATAAACGTTCATCTGCGGCCTACGACCGATTTATGTACGAGGCTGGTTTGAAAAGTTCTCGGAACGGAATAGAAAAAAAGTACTTACATCACTAAAACTTTTTTGTTTTTCCATGTAGTCTCCTTGTACAATAATGCACTTGGTCCAATGATGTTCCAGTGCCTTTATCCCATCCCGAAAATGAGTTTCTTCCAGGCCTGCAAAATAGTTATCAACTCCTGCTATCAGTTCTTCGGTTAAAGTGAATCTTCGGCCACCAAGAACAATTTTCAGTTTTGGGAAGAGGTGGAAGTCTGACGAAGCCACATCAGGTGAATAAGGCAGAAACAATATATAGCCGGCCGCGGTGGTCTAGCGATTCTAGGCGCGCAGTCCGGAACCGCGCGACTGCTACGGTCGCAGGTTCGAATCCTGCCTCGGGCATGGATGCGTGTGATGTCTTCAGGTTAGTTAGGTTTAAGTAGTTCTAAGTTCTAGGGGACTGATGACCACAGATGTTAAGTCCCATAGTGCTCAGAGCCATTTGAACCATTTTGAACAATATATACCTTAGTTCGTGTAATTTTGCCATGATGACGGCACATGTGTGCGGGAGTGCGTCAAGAGTCGCGGCACCCATCTTGCAGATAATTTTTTCGTTTCTAATTCTTCAGTTAAAATGTGATATAACCTCTCAGATGACATCTGGCTAGTGCGAGCAATGTCACACATTTTCAATTGGCGATCCTCCATGACCATTTTGTACACTTCTGCAATGATTTCTGGAGTAGTGAAACATCTTGGCCAATCACTGTGCGGATCATCATCTAAGCTCTCCGGACCAAATTTAAAATCATTTGTCTACTTGTCAACAGTTGAATATGAAGGAGCAGAGTCCCCAGTGTATTCTAGAAATCGGCATGAATGTCCTTTGGTTTCATACCTTTCTTTACGAATTGTTTAATCACTGCTCGAATCTCTGTTTTTCCCATCTTCGCAAATCACTTCAGGCGAACAACAGAGGCACGTCTCTCTTCCAAGAGCGCTGACGTGACACGTGTTTACAGGTAACAGTCCAATGAATATCACGTGAACAATTCTGGTTGCGCTAGCACTGACCTCTCCTGGTGATTCCGAGAATCACCCTCGTACGCAAAGGTTCTCCCCCCCCCCCCCCCTTTTTATCACTCTCTCTCTCTTGCTGTCTAGTTGATTTCCGAAGCGTGTACTGCTTATCCAGGGCTGTACTGCTGTAATGTAGTGTAATTTACTGAGATAATGTCAGTAAGATAATAAGCTGCGGTGTTAATTGAGTTTTATTTGTACAAGTGTTAAACCTACGTCAGTTAACCCCAGTTTTCAGACTTATAGCTTGATCTGCAGCGGAGAGAAGACAGAATCGCTGGAGCGCTGCAGTCCGCCGCCTTTATGAGACACATTTAAAATTTACATTACTTTATTATAGGCGCGTTGGTATCAGCGCAGATTATTTGATAATTTTTCTTCTAGTAAAGCTGGAGACCTTGACCAGGCAACCTAATGACAAAGTTGCCACTAATTTTAAGATACTGTGTGGAGTTAGGCCCTGGCCTGTACTACGTCTAAAGGAGGACAACTTTCATTGCAAAAAGTGGACATTATATTTGATATAGCATGTTGAAAAGCAGATTGACAGCTAAAATCACTTTGATGAATAATTATTAAGGTGCATTTTCTAATGTTTTACTATGTTCGTAACATATATATATATATATATATATATATATATATATATATATATATATATATATATGTGTGTGTGTGTGGCCTAGAATTTGCATATTATTACTAGATTGTTTTTACTGTTTTATCATTTATAATAATATTACGCCACATTAGACAACTCCACTGATATAATAATGGCTATAATTAATTAACATAATAATGACAAATTAAAATATTAACATATTTTCGAGGAATATTTCAAATTTAATTTTATCAGCATACAGTAACATCAGAGAAGATACCGACAGGGAAGTTTTTTTGAGCAGTGTATGTACATATTTATGTAACTGAAATGGATCAGATATGCAAGAAAATATGTAATATCACTAAAATATTTTATTAAGTATTTCAGATATAACAATCATTTCATCCGAAATCAACGTCTGAATCACCCCATGTTATTTTAAAATGCACTTAAACGCACGAGAAACGCGAAATGTACGGTAAGACGGCATATTTTATACTTTTTTTTTTATTTTGCAGATCTACACTACGACAAGAAAAGAAAACCTGTTTACTAAAACGACCATCTCCAAAGTCATATACCCTGCTCTCCTTACCTTTCACTTTGAAGCGCAATGAACAACCACATATTTCTCGATATTCCTTGCACTCGCAACGTCCCTGAGTGACGTAAATGCTGATAGTATTATGACTACGTGATTAACGGCGTATTGGTCCTCCTTTGGAACACAATACAGCATGATTCCACGAGCAGGTTCAGTAGCTTTGATGTGTCAAAAAGCACCACATACCTAGCCACACGCCACGCAATTTCCGTAATTTACGGATTCGTGGTTTGTGGGCGCTGAGCTGGTTCAAAATGGTTCAAATGGCTCTGATCACTATAGGACTCAACATCTGAGGTCATAAGTCCCCTAGAACTTAGAACTACATCACACACATCCATGCCCGAGGCAGGATTCGAACCTGCGACCATAGTGGTCGCGCGGTTCCGGACTGAAGCGCCTAGAACCGCACGGCCACAAGTTGGTGCCCAGTCCATAGGCGCAGAGACAGTGCGCAGTAATATCTAAGACGTGTTCCATAGCGTTGACGTTAGGTGAATATTGTGTCTAGACACAAACGTGAGTTCACTGTCAAGCTCCCCATATCAGCGCCGCACGGTTCTGGCCTTGTGACAAGGATAGTAATCTTACTGGAAGATGCCGTACCTGCCGGCGAAGACATGCGTGAAAGGATGTAGGTGACGTGCAACAATGTTCTCGTATTCTACAGGTATCTTGGTGCCTGCAGTTACTACCACAGGTCCCACTGAAGACCAGGTGATCGTGTGCCACTGCATAATGCTGCATCTGCGTCCGTGATGTATGTTCAGAACAGCCGTTTGCCTGCACGAAGGCCGTCGACTTGATGTAACATGAAGTTTTATTCATCTGACCAGGCCACATGTTTCCTTTGATCCCTGGTTCAATCTCGATAATCCCATCTCAGCAACAACAGTAATTGATGTCGTTGGACCAACGTGGGAACACGTAAGGGTCGTCATTCATCTAGTCAATCATTCAATCGTTTATCGTATTCCGTAGATACCATCAAGAAGGATAAACTTCAGGGACATGTAAAGAGTCAAGATATTCATTAACGTAAGACAAAAAAATCTCGTAAATTAATCTGTGTAGGGCCTGCTGTATTAACGAGTCGTGCTGTATAGTGCTGTTCACACTTGTTGTTGTTGTTGCTGTTGTGGCCTTCTGTCTGCAGATTGGTTTCATACAGCTCTTCATTCTGTTGTATCCCGTGCAAGCCTCTTCATCTCCGAATAGCTATTGGAACCTACATTGTTCGAAAAGCTAATATATGGAATGCATATATTAGAGTCTATATAATGGAGATGAACTTGAAGGCAATATTGTAGAAAGGGAAGAGGACGTAGATGAAGATTATAAGAGAGATATGACAACACGACAAGAATTTGACAGAGCACTGAAAGACGTAAGTCGGAACAAGACCCCGAAAGTAGGCGACACTCCATCAGAACTACTGATATTCTGGGGAGAGACAGCCGTGACAAAATTTTTCCATCTGGTGTACTAAACGTATGATAAAGTCGAAACACCCTAAGACTTAAAGAAAGTAATAATTCCATCTCCAAAGAAATCAGGTGCTGATAGGCATGAATATTACCAAACTATCAGTTTAATAAGCTATGGTTGCAAGATACACGAATTCTTTACAAATGAATAAGTCGAGGGCATGAAGGGGAAGCAGTAGCTGAGAAGGAAGTGAGGCAGGGTTGTGGCCTATCACCAATATTATTCAATCTGTACATTAGGCAAGCAGCAAAGGAAACCAAAGAAATTTTGGACTGGGAATTAAAGTTCACGGGGAAGAAACAAAAACTTTGAGGTTTGCCGCTGACGTTATAATACTGTTAGAGACAGAAAAGAAGAGCAGTCGAACGGAATGGACAGCGTCTTGAAACGATGAATACTAACAAAATCAAAACAAAAATAATGGTTCAAATGGCTCTGAGCACTATGGGACTTAACATCTGTGGTCATCAGTCCCCTAGAACTTAGAACTACTTAAACCTAACTAACCTAAGGACATCACACACATCCATGCCCGAGGCAGGATTCGAACCTGCGACCGTAGGAGTCGCGCGGCTCCGGACTGAGCGCCTAGAACCGCTAGACCACCGCGGCCGGCCAAAAATAATGTAATGTAGTCAAATTAAATCAGGTGATGTTGAGGGAATTAGATTAGGTAACGAGATACTTAAAGTCGTAGATGAGTTTTTCTATTTCGACAGCAAAATAACTGGTGAAGGCCGAATTATAGAAAATATAGACTGGCAACAGCAAAAATCGTTTCTGAAAAAGAGAGATTTGTTAACATCGACAAAAGATTTAAGTGCAGGCATGTATGAAACTGAACCACGGACGACAAACAGTTTAGACAGAATGAGAATAGAGCCTTTTGAAATGTGGTGCTACAGAAGAATGTTGAAGATTAGATGGGTAGATCACATAACTGAATAGGAGATACTGAATAGAATTGGAGAGAAAAGAAATTTGTGGCTCAATCTGACTAGAAGAAGGGTTCGGTTGATAGGGCACATTCCAAGACATGAGGAGATTACCAATTTAGTTTTCGAGGGAAGCAGTTATATGAAAAGGAAGAGGTTTGCACATGATAGAATAGAATGGAGAGCTACAACAAATCAGTCTTCATAACGAAGATCAGAACAACAACAAGAGTGAATACCAGTCTGCAGCATGACTCGTTAATGTAGTAGAACCTATATAGGTTACTTTTTATGATTTCTTTGCGTTGTATTAATATATACCTTGAGTCTTTCCACATCCCTGAAGTTTATGCTTCTTGATGGTATCTACACTGCGCGATAAACGAATGAGCGAATGAATGAATGATGATCCTTATGTGTTTCCAAGCTGACCCAAAGGTACTGTGAATTACTATTGCAGTTGAGAGGAGATCATCCAGACCCAACCACGGGTCAAAGAAAAAACGTCGCCTGTTCAGGTTAACCATGCTTATTGTTGCATCAGGCCAATGGTCATGTCTGAATAAACCATCATGCAGGCTACCCTGAACACGTGCCATGCCATGGACGCAGTTGAAGCATTATCGCAAGGGAGACATTCATCTGGTCTTTCATCGCCCCTTTGTTAGTAACCGAAGGCACCAAGACAGTTGTGGGCTACGAGACCACTCTGCACATCACCTATGTCCTTTCATGCTTCTCATTTGCCCTGATAGCTATGGCATTTTCCAATAAGATTTGTTCATCTTTCAAGGCCGAACCTTGCTGCACTGGTGAGGATCGTTATAATGAATTTACACTGATGCCTCAACCGCGATATTTGCCTGATGTCAGTGCTATGGAAAACATCTTGGACACTATTGGGCACCATCTCCGCACCTAAAAACCACCAGCCCGTAACAGGAACTGTGTGACCTATGGGTAGAGTGCATGCAGAGTAACGTGGCCAGATGATGTGCAGTTGGCAGGACAATCATGGGGAGAGTGGTAGTAGTGGGAGTTTGGGCAGGTGCCATAGAGGAAATGCTGAGTGCTGGAGGGGCAGTGCCATTCTAAACTGAACCGCCCACTCACATTTTTGCAAATATTAAGTGGAGACCCGAATCACCAACACCTGCTCGTTGACGATCCAAGTAGGTCTACCGTCACCTTTGCTTTGATTAGTATCTAAAAAGAGTTCCACTGAAAATGCAACAAAAAAATCAAATAGCTCTGAGCACTATGCGACTTAACATCTGAGGTCATCAGTCCCCTAGAACTTAGAAATACTTAAACCTAACTAACCTAAGGACATAACACACATCCATGCCCAAGGCAGGATTCGAACGTGCGACCGTAGCGGTCGCGCGGTTCCAAACTGCAGCGCCTAGAACCGCTCAGCCACTCCGACCGGCAATGCAACAAAAGCAGCAATTTATTTTCGCCTGGCTTGTTAAGAGTTTGTGACTTTCAGAAAAGCGTCATAAGTGGCGAATTTTGAGTAAAACTTATACTTTTGTTATTTCCAAGTTAAAATTTGCTTGTTTTGCCAAACAGTGGAGTCTACACAATGTCACCTCACTAACATGTTGTGCAGACGAAATTGGGAGAGCATTCTGAAAGAGTGATTTGGTAAGTTTTGTAAGTGAGGAACTGAGGAAAACTAAGATCAACACTTATGTTGTTCCAAAACCCACTCCACTTCTTGTTTGGATACCTGTCGATGGCCCTCAAAAATTACATTCTGTCATTGAAGTAGTCTGTAGCTCGTGTAATAAGATAGTAGATAATGCAGTTTTGCATAATAATCGTATGGTAAAATATTCTTCTCTTTACATGCTATAATTTTCCAAAATCTCATTTCGATATCTCAAACGATTTATGAAATATGAGGAATGTTGTGGATATTTCATTCTGCCTCTATTGGTGGCGACAATGGCCTTGCCGGAGTGGATGCACCCGTTCCCGTGAGGTCACCAAAGTTAAGCGCAGTCGGGCGTAGTCGGCACTTGGATTGGTGACCATCCAGGCCGCCATGCGCTGTTGCCATTTCTTAGGCTGCACTCAGCCTTGTGATGCCAATTGAGGAGCTACTCGACCGAATAGTAGCGGCTTCGGTCAAGAATACCATCATAACGACTGGGAGAGCGGTGTGCTGACCCCATGCCCCTCCTATCCGCATCCTCCTGTGAGGACGACACGGCGGTCGGATGGTCCCGATGGGCCACTTGTGGCCTGTAGACGGAGTGGTTTTTTTCTCTATTGGTGGCGAGCACGAACGCAAACGAATGTGCTACATAAGATTAAGTTTTCTCTAAATTCTTGACAGAGACCTCTACTCAAGTCTAAAGAAGAATTCAGTATTTTACCTAAATTTCACAAGCAGCAGTGTGTCATGCAATATGTATCAAATGCAAAATCATAGGGACTCCTATTTTTCATGGCAAACTTTTTCGAATTTCTTACTGTGGCCTATTCAAATGCAAATATCAAAAGACACATGGCCATAAATGAAGTGAGGGATACGTCATCAAGAACTGACATATAAAGCTATAAGCAATGGATTTTTTTTTTTTTTTTTTTTTTTTTTTTTTTTTTTTTTTTTTTTTTTTGCAAAATGGTTTCTGTAAAATCGTTTGAGGGCTTGTGCCTCGATTCCGTCATCGATATGCAGCGCCTGCAGGCCAAAAGTGGGCATACAACGTCGGCCTCCCCTTTGAAACAAATGAACAAACTCGATCAACGCTCAAGACGAAAACTGGTCAGTGTGCATCATGCTGCAAGACTCTAAACGTGTGGTGCCGTATCCCATCACAAACCTACCATGGACTTGACGAATCCATGCCATAGGAATCGCTGCCGTATTGTGTTCCAATGGTGAACCAGCACGCCATCAAGAAGGTGGTCACAATGATCTGGTTCATCAGCACACTTTCAGCATTTACATCACATGGCCTCAGAGCAATCCAGAGTTGAGTAACGGCACTTCTCGTCCCTTTAGATTCTCTTCAAATTACCACTGCAAGCACGACCAGTCCGACAATCGCTAGCATATTACACATAGAACAAAAATTAAGACTTACTGTACCATGATAAGAAATAAGCATTATGATAATAACGAGACCAGGACGGCTTCGTCTACCTCGGCCATTCCGCTCCCGTACCGCTTCGCCGCGCGCTTGTCCTCTCTCGGGCAGAGTTAATGCGTGCCGCTTGTGGTGCCAATAGCGTTTCCGCCCCTCTTATCTGCAACTGGGCCATAATTAGCGGCCGGTCTGGACGCACACGGACGCGACACACCTGCGACACTGCGCTTATCGGGAACACGGGGCCGCGCCAGATAGGGCCGGCTGCTCGTTAAGAATGAGCTAATTAACGAGTGGGGTCTGCTGGCGCTGGACATCTGGGTACGGTATAACAAGGGCGGCGGGCGGCGAGCGGCGCGCAAACAGTCGCTGCATCTCGCGCTATCTGGCCTGTTGTCAGGGTATTGACGATGACGATTTAATGGCGTCCTCCTTATTTGAACTATTATGCTGAAGGCTACATGCGCAGCCTTCGTGGGAATGAAATACACTACTGGCCACTAAAATTGCTACACCAAGAAGAAATGCAGATGATAAACGGGTATTCATTGGACAAATATACTATACTATAACTCACATGTGATTACATTTTCACACAATTTGGGTGCATAGATTCTGAGAAATCAGTACCCAGAACAACCACCTCTGGCCGTAAGAAAAGGCCTTGATACGCCTGGGCAGTGAGTCAAACAGAGCTTGGATGGCGTGTAAAGGTACAGCTGCCCATGCAGCTTCAACACGATACCACAGTTCATCAAGAGCAGTCACTGGCGTATTGCAACGAGCCAGTTGCTCGGCCACCATTGACCAGACGTTTTCAACTGGTGAGAGATCTCGAGAATGTGCTGGCCAGTGCAGCAGTCGAACATTTTCTGTATCCAAAAAGGCCCGTACAGGACCTGAAACATGCGGTCGCGAATTATCCTGCTGTAATGTAGGGTTTCGCAGGGATCGAATGAAGGGTAGAGCCACGGGTCGTAACACATCTGAAATGTAACGTCCACTGTTCAAAGTGCCGTCAATGCGAACAAGAGGTGACCGAGACGTGTAACCATTGGCACTCCATAACATCACGCCGGGTGATACGCCAGTATGGCGATGACGAATACACGCTTTCAATGTGCGTTCACTGCGATGTCGCCAAACACGGATGCGACCATCATGATGCTGTAAACAGAACCTGGATTCGTCCGAAAAAATGACATTTTGCCATTCGTGCACCCAGGTTCGTCTTTAAGTACACCAACGCAGGCGCTCCTGTCTGTGATGCAGCGTCAAGGGTAACCGAAGCCGTGGTCTCCGAGCTGATAGTCCATGCTGCTGCAAACGTCGTCGAACTGTTCGTGCAGATGGTTGTGGTCTCGCAAACGTCCCCATCTGTTGATTCAGGGATCGAGACGTGGCTGCACGATCCGTTACAGCCATTCGGATAAGATGCCTGTCATCTCGACTGCTAGTGATACGAGGCCATTGGGATCCAGCACGGCGTTCCGTATTTCCCTCCTGAACCCATCGATTCCATATTCTGCTAACAGTCATTGGATCTCGAACAACGCGAGCAGCAATGTCGCGATACGATAAACCGCAATCGCGGTAGGCTACAATCCGGCCTCTATCAAAGTCGTAAACGTGATGGTACGCATTTCTCCTTCTTACACGAGGCATCACAACAACGTTTCCCCAAGCAACACCGGTTAACTGCTGTTTGTGTATAAGAAATCGGTTGGAAACTTTCCTCATGTCAGCACGTTGTAGGTGTCGCTACCGGCACCATCCTTGTGTGAATGCTCTGAAAAGCTAATCATTTGCATATCGCAGCATCTTCTTCCTGTCGGTTAAATTTCGCGTCTGTAGCACGTCATCCTCGTGGTGTAGCAATTTTAATGCCTAGCAGTGTATTTCATAAACATCCTCGTTATCAGCCACGTGAAATCCGCTAAATTACATAAGCCGTCTCGTCTAAACTTTTCTACAAGGGAGAATCGGAAAATCCTTGCCTCCCCTTTTTTGTAGCCATATTATGGCTGTAAATTCGAAATCGTCATATCCATTTATAGCGGTGGACCTTTCTCTGACCAGCCCGGCCGTAGATGCTAGAAGCTCCACGGTACGGCGCTGCTATGAGGTGCTGAGACGGCGGTTTTGCTTCACACGTCCACGGCTTACGAGCGACGAAGTGTGATTAGTTTTCTGTGGAGCAAGCGATGAACACCCATCACATCCACGGCAAAACGTAGTCCATATATGAGGAAAATTGTCTCACTTTGAGAAATGTGGAGGAGTGGTGTGGTAAGTTCGAAAAAGGCAGCGAAGACCTGCGTAACAGTGAGCGTCCGGGGAGACCACGTTCGTCGTGACGGACGACATTTTCCGCTTGGATATGGTGAAATCGGATTGGCGAGTGCACCTCCTCGCCGGCTGGGGTGACCGAGTGGTTCTAGGCGCTACAGTCTGGAACCGCGCGACAGCTACGGTTGCAGGTTCGAATACTGCCTTGGGCATGGATGTGTGTGATGTCCTTAGATTAGTTAGGTTTAAGTAGTTCTAAATTCTAGGGGACTGATGACCTCAGAAGTTAAGTCCCGTAGTGCTCGGAACCATTTGAACCATTTGGCACCTCATCAGCATTTCCCCGAAGCTTGGCATTTCGTATGGCAGTGTGTTGCAGACATCGTTCACAGGTGCTTAGGATACTGAAAGATTTCGTTTCGATGGATGCCTAAGCGGTTGGAAGAGACAAGCAAGTCATTGCTTCACTGAATCATTTGCCACGGATGGCGAGGTGGGCGACAGTTTGCTGGGCCAAATTGTTCCTGCTGATGAAATGTGGATACTGTATTTCACGTCAGAATGGAAACAACAGGGCATGGTGTGGAAACATCCAGGTTCACCTGTGGCAAAAAAATTCGGTCGGTGGCACCTGTTGGGAATGTTAACAATCTTCTGGGACAGCCGTGGACCGCTCCTGCTGGATTTCATTGCACTAGGAGCAACCATCAGTACCATAAGTTATTGTGCCACACTGTCACATCTGCGGGCTGTTATCAGGGAGAAGCGCTGAGAAATTCTCGATGTGGTCAACATGTTTGCCCTCCACGACAATGAGAGGTCACACGTGGCAATCAGAACTGCCGACAAGCTCCGGTCGTTTCGCTGGGAAAGTTTGGACTAGCCACCGCACAGTCCGGATCTCGCTATAAGTGATTCCAAATACTTTGCCCTCTGAAGTTCCTGGCGGGACAACGATTCACGTGCAACGATAAAGCCGATACAGCAGTCCAAATGAAGTTTGCGATTGGACACATGTCTGAAACGGTGTAGGGACTATGTAGATAAAAAATCGTGTAAGGTACGTAGAATAGTACGTACATTTCAAATTATTTAATGTACCTTATTTCGAACCGAGCGAGGTGGCGCAGTGGTTAGCAAACTGGACTCGCATTCGGGAGGACGATGGTTCAATCCCGCGTCCGACCATCCTGATTTAGGTTTCCCGTGATTTCCCTAAATCGCTTCAGGCAAATGCCGGGAAAGTTCCTTTGCAAGGGCAGGGCCGACTTCCTTCCCTAATCCGATGAGACCGATGACCTCGCTGTTTGGTCTCGTCCCCAAAATCAACCCAACTCCTTATTTCGGTTAGTAAAAAGTAGAGGCAAGAACTTTCTGAGTCAACCTCGTATACAGTAAGGTTTTTGCACACTCCTACCCGTTTGTATTATTACATTTGATTAATATTAAGAAAATGGCTCTGAGCACTATGGGACTTAACTTCTGAGGTCATCAGACCCCTAGAACTTAGAACTACTTAAACCTAACTAACCTAAGGACATCACACACACCCATTCCCGAGGCGGGATTCGAACCTGCGACCGTAGCGGTCGCGTGGTGCCAGACTGTAGCGCCTAGAACCACTCGGCCACCCAGGCCGGCTAATATTAAGATACCACATTGTTTGATGAATAGAGCCCATCGTTGTTATCAATAGCTGTGTTCCTTAACAAATATAACACGGTTAGATTTCTTGTCGTAAATTACATAGGATAATTCAGAATGAACATAGCGATTACAGTGTGTTTCAGCTATTTGATCCATAGCGATACAGCGATAATAATTACAGAGAATGTAAAAGGCGGCTCATATTTTACATACTTTTCTCGTTCAAACGGTGATGATTCAATTCACGCCATATACTGTGCAGCATACATAGAGACATCGACGTGAGCGCATTAGAAATACGCAAAGAAAGTGTACACAGGAAACCTTTCTTGTACCCGCACAAGAAGAAATCTATATCTCCCAGGTCCAGAATGTAGGCGGCCAAGACCAGAACAGTGTCATCATGTCCAGTACGCCGATCCAGCAGTTTGGAAGATGTAGATTAAAAAATGTGTGAACCTATATACCCATATGTGGGACTGCTGAATCTTGCTCAAGCATGTAATCCATATAATGCTTTGGCATCACCCACTGTCACTTCTAACATGCAGGATGCCTTCTATACGAGATCCACCATTCTAGACAAGGAACTAGTTTTGCTAACTGACTCAGAAAAAATTCCGCTAAAGGCGATGGAAAATAAGGTATTTTACATTAAAATGAGCTACTCTGTAAGGATATTTTGTTATATCTATAGGTGCTAAAAAGGCACGAAATTAGAAGATTTCTTGCCACATTTACATATCACACATTTTATTGCTTTACAAGCTAATTAGTGTTGATTATGTTATTTACTTAAAGGTTCTGTTGGAGCATCAGATTCAAATTTGAATTCTATGGTACATAGAAATGAAGGTGTGCCTGCAGTCATGATCTAAATGTTCCTAGTTCTCGAGGAATGAGATGAAGCTGTCAAAAATATCAGTTTTATCATTCTTGTACGCATCTATAGCTCCACCTTTGCTTAATGTTTCCAATGGAAGTTTATAGTTTTTACAACACTTCCTATGCGACTAACCCATGTTCTTATAGTAAGTATTGAGTTTAACGTTTCTGTTGACATTCTATTCGTACCGGGAGTTGCTTTTCACAATGATGGTCATACTGAAAATTCTCTCCATCTCTGCATTTGACCATGGCAACACCAGTAAACAAGCTGCTGCATCCCCTACACGCTCAAACGGATTAACACCTGCACAATCTCTATAGTTCGCCACCTCATGCCAGAATAGTAGAGTCGCAAAATGTTCATTCCTTTTGGCAGGTGAGAATCTTCTTTTGTGATAGTTTCGTGGGGGTTGGTTGATGTTTTTGTACGTATCAGTGATTCATTGACTAAGAAGTAATCACAAAGGCTTTGACACTGGCAACACTGAAATATTTCTCAAAACTTCAGCGTTATCGCGAAATCTTGCTTGGAGGTCCCTATGTACTTGGGAAGGAAAGTAATGCACTTTTGCCTACATTGAGTTTCTTCCTCCTTAGAATCCTAAATTGTACAATTTTTCCTCAGTTTTGAATTCTAAGTATGTACGATAATCTACGTACTTTCAGGATTCTTCTTCTTCAGTAGCTCTACAGCCCTTGGTGAGCCTTGGCTTCTTCAACAATCTTCCTCCACACTTCTCGGTTATTTGCTGCTCTTTTCCACCCCCGGACTCCCATATTGGTGATATCCATTATTACCTCATCGATCCATCTTCTTCTAGGTCTCCCTTTTCGCCTAACTGAATGGATCATACCTTTCATCATTTTCTTTGGAATTCTATCCTCTGCCATTCTCTCCAAGTGTCCTAGCCATCGTATTCGCTGTGATTTCACAAATTTTACTATGTCCCTGCCTTGTATTAACTCTTGTAATTCGACATTGTAGCGTATTCTCCAGCCTTCTTCCTCCCTTATTGGCCCATAGATTTTGCGTAGTATTTTCCGCTCAATGCTTCTTAGAGCATTTTTATCGTGTTCTGTCAACGTCCATACCTCTGAGCCGTATGTGATAACTGGGCGGACTAGGGAATTATATATTAGCAGTTTAGTTTTTCTTGTAACAAGGCTATTTTTGAAAAGCTGGATATTTGCAAAGTAAGCTCTGTTTCCTGCTTGTATTCTTTCTCTTATAGCCTTTCCAATACTGTTATCATTTGTTATTAGGGCTCCCAAGTAATTAAAAGAGGACACTCCATTGAAGCATTTCCCATTGATGTTTAGGTTTTTAGGGGTTCTTCTGGCCTCAGATTGTGACATTACCATATATTTTGTTTTGTTTTCATTTACTATGAGGCCAATTTTTAAGGCTTCTGTTTCCATTGTCCGGTATGTTTCTAGGAGTGTATTGGTATTTCTTCCTACTAAAGCGATGTCATCAGCGTATGCACATATCTGGCTAGTTTTCATAAATATGGTGCCTCTTTTGTTGATTTTATTTACTGCACTATGCAGGGCTATGTTGAATAGGACAGTGGAGAGAGTATCCCCTTGCTTCACACCTTTATTAAAGTCAAAGCTATCACTTGTTCTGCTAAGGACCTTTACTTTTGCTCTTGTCTCTGTCATTGTCATTCTGATTAGTCTTATTAATTTAGCACATATTCCAACTTCTTTCAGTACTCTGTATAGTTCTTGCCGATTTATGCTGTCAAAGGCTTGTTTGAAATCGATGAATAAGAAATGCAGATCTATATCATATTCATAGAACTTTTCCATAATTTGCCTTATCACAAATATTTGATCAGTTGTTCCTCTGCCTGGTCGAAAGCCACACTGATATTCCCCTAGTATGCCTTCTGCACACTTCTGTATCCTTTCGTTTAATATACTTGTGAAGATCTTATAAGCTGTACTTAGGAGTGTTACACCTCTATAGTTTTCACATGCTGTTCTGTCCCCTTTCTTATAAATGGGGACTATTATTCCAATTTTCCAATTATCTGGCATAGTTTCTGTTTCCCATATATCTGATATTAGTGTGTGCAGTTCCTTTATTACAGCCTCACCACCAGTTTTTATTAATTCAGCAATTATGCTTTCTTCCCCAGGGGCTCGATTGTTTTTTGACTTGTGCACAGCCTGGGAGACCTCTTGTAGTGTTGGCTTTCTTGCCTCATTGGTTTCATTGTCTACTTCCAGCTCCACTCTTCCCTCCTGTGCAGAGGTCTCTTCATCTTCTAGGCTGGTACTTAGTGTATCTTTGAAATACTCTGCCCATCTTCCCACTATCTGTTCTTCCTCCCTTATCATTTTCCCATCTTTACTGGAGCAGGCCGTTGTTTTTGGTTGGAATCTATTCTCCATTTTGCCTATGGCATGATAGAACTTTCTTATTTCACTCTGTTCCTTTAGTTCTTCTAGTTCTTGAAATTTCTTCTTATTTCACTCTCTTTTCTTTCCCTTGCACAGTCTGTTAGCTCTTCTCCTTAATTCTCTATATTGTTCCACATTATTTCTGGTTTCTCTCTGTAGCACTTTTGTTCTTGCCCTGTTCTTTTCCTCTATTGCTGACTTGCAATCTTCATCAAACCACTCCTGGGTTCTTCTGTTCCTTCTTATGCCTGTTATTTCCTCTGCAGCATCCTTAATGGCTTTTTCAAACCTGTTCCACCTTTCATCTACTCCTACTGTGGTCTCTTCATTGCTCAACTTTCTGCTTAGTGTTACTTGGTATTTTTTTACTTCATCAGGGATGTTCAGTTTGTCTGTATTCCATTTCATCATCTTTCCCATTCTGTTGCCCTTTGTTAGTGACAGTTTCTCTCTCAAGACTGATTTTATCAAAAAGTGGTCTGAATCACAGTTTGGTCCTCTGCAGCTCCGTACATCCGTAACTGACGTGGAGTGGCGTGCAATCACTAAAATATGGTCAATCTGATTGACTACTCCATTGGCTGCAGAATTCCAAGTACCCAGATGGATCCTTTTATGTGGAAAGCAGGTACTTTTAATAATCATATTATTCCTTGCTGCGAATTGGCATAGTAAGTCTCCATTCTCATTGTTTTCTTCATGTAGTGAATATTTTCCAGAAACTCCATACGGATGTTCATTCCTCCCTATTTTTGCATTAAAATCTCCTATTACTAGCATCAGGTCATATTTAGGTACTGCACAGCATACTTTTTCCAAGTCTTCGTAGAACTGTTCTTTAATTATATCCTCTTTTTCCTCTGTTGGTGCATGTGCATTAACTATTGATATATTCCTAAATTTACCTTTTAGTCTGAGTCTGCACATCCTTTCATTTATAGGTTCAAATTCTAGAAGGCTTTTCCTAACTTCCCTAGTTATTATAAACCCTGTTCCAAGTTGGCCTGTTCTTTCTTCTGGTCCACTATATAGCAATGAGTACTCAGGTTTATCTATCTGCCCATTCCCCTGCCATCTTATTTCCTGTAGCCCTACAATATCATATTTGAGTTTTAAAATTTCATTGGCTATTTCTTTCATTTTTCCAGGCTGAAGCATTGTCCTCACATTCCACGATGCTACTGTTAGATCCTTTATCCGTTTCCTTTGCCGGGGTCGTGATACATGCTTTCCATCCAGTTTCCGAGGCTTCTGTTGAATTTCCGTAATATTCTTTTTTTTTTACAGTATGGGGTTATTAGCCCCATGCCCAACCCCCAACCTGGAGGACCAGGATTTGTATGAGGTTTACTCCTCTAGGGAAGCTGGCTTCACTACGCCTCTAGAGCCCTCCCTGCCCTATGTTGTGGGACACACTTTGTCTGGCTCCTCTGTCGAGACCAGTCCGGCTTGGGAGACCCTTCCAGTAGCTATGCTACCACCGGCATAGCTCTCGACTTCACCGAAGCACGCAAACCCTCCCGCCCGGCACTGAAGGTGCCTACTATAAGGCGGTGTCCCCTGGGAGGGTACTTTCAGGATTGTCCGTGAATAAATCCTTGCTGCGTGTCGGGCATACGAATCCTTTTGCAATGCTCTCCACAAAAACTGTTAAGTCTTCCACAGTTTCGAAGGCTCTGCAGCCTGGGCATCGAACTACTTATCCACACTTCGACCAAAACTGGACGAAGAAAAATTGTATATGCATTTTTTTAAAACTGGAAACATGTAATATAGGCGTGAGGCAGCATAATCGCTCTCCTTCGCCTTCGATATCCAAATATAGAAGGGAATTCTGCCATTGTTCTGCAATTCGGAAAGCTGCAGTTTCAATGGGAACATATCTAGTGTGAAACATCTGAACAACTTTTCTAGATTCGTGTCCATCATTTATTGTGGCAAATAGTGCTTTCTACATGCACTGGCGCACAGCAGAATACAAAACCAGTTATAACTATCTTGTACGAGAAAATCTAAATTCATCGCCAAACATCCTGAAACTGACATCGAATCATGTCGTCGCTGGGACCTTCATTTCGGAACTTGACACAAACTCCATTCTTAATCGCTGTCATTAGACTGATGTTATCAACTGTTTAGTTCCTACTCAAGTGAAGTTTGCAGCACACACGCATCGATACTTTGGGCGTTACAGCAAGCTGAAAAACAGCAGAAGCCAAACAAATTTTACTGAGGATAAAATACACAATTCCAGTTCCCAACATTCTGCTAACACTCATGTTATTAGAATCATCAATAAGAATACTAAAAGGTCCATGCCCTATGTCCGTACAAATGTTTCTCGAAATGAGGTTCCACGACGAACTTCATTATTCCACTGCACCTTGGTCTCTGCATTTTAATTCCTGTTGCAGCTGAACAGTTGTTAAACGTACTTCCGCAAAGTTCTGTGAGATCTTCAGTACTTGTATCGATGAATGGCATGCTACAAAAATGGCCAGAGAAGCTTCAGCTTGTCCTACCCTCTGGGGTTCCTGTAACAAATTCATCTAATTTTCTAGATGACGAACTTATTGTGGACAGTCAAACTTTTTTTGTTTTGGCTTACTGCACAAGGATTTATTGGTGGCCAACTGAATCGACGAATTTATTATCAGAACTAATGTACTTATCTATAATGTGTTGGGCGTGAAAAAGGGATCTAAAAAAATACACCTTGCCTTACAACTTTCATCGGGAACCTCTGTTAACAATTCTTCAAACAAAGGATCGCTTAACCACTCTTTGCGAAATCTCTCCTGGTATTGTGAAGGCGTCTTAACTTAGCACAATAGCACATGAATAGCTTCTGATTGTATGTATATAGCACAAATGAAACTAAATAAATTAACAGGGCTTCACACATAAATGATTCGTGAATCGCTAATCGTTGCTATAAATTGGGGTGAAGTGATACAATGAGATGAACTGAGACAAAATGCAGTTTTTGTTATAATATGTCTCTGTATTTGCTATTCAAAGTAAATGTTGGCTACAATGACCTTTCCCTGACTACCTTGGGCAGTTATAAGGCCTGTGGCAGTCAGCTGTTTCGTCGTACTAATTCTGCTACTCAGTCATATAGTTTACTTTGAGAGCTTATATTGTGTATTGGAAACTTCATACTCGCCAAAGATGTGGTCTATATTCGAAGAAAACTGAATTTCTTATGAAAGGTAAGGAATATATCTACGATTAATAACTTGTTATTCCAAATTTTATAAAAAAAAGTTTTTTAAAAACTAAAAATTAAGGAAGTTGTTTCTGTTTCAATTCACCCACGTTGAACCTAAATTCTACTTAATTCAATTTTTTTCGTTTTTTCGGCTACGTCAAGATTACTAGCTTTTACAAGATGTTCCCTGGGGCCAGAATCAGAAGAATATTCGGAAATGTCTCATAACAGCAACGAAGAAGATGAAGAATACTGTATGTGGGACTCAGAAGGAAGAGAAAAAGAACCTGAAGTAAATGACCCAATTACAGAAGTTGATTATATGACCCTCATTGTAGGAAACCTTTGGTTGTAAAATTAAAATATCAAATAACAAGAAAGGAAAAGTTGTGTTGTTCGCAAGTCTCATGTGTGTCAGAAACCAGCAGCGGTTGTAATAGGGTCATAGAGGGAAGTTTTCTAAAACAGTACAGGTGCCACAGAGATAGTTTTTTATGGCCAAAACTGAAGGAGTCAAATACTGTATATCCTTCACGAGGTTGTCACATGTCTTCCAAGCCCAGAGTCTGTTCGCTGTGGTCACTTTAAACTTTACAAAATATTCCTTGTTTTTGTAAATAAATAGTTTGATTTAAATATACTATGTGTTTCAGATCACCCCAACATTGTTAGAGCATGATAAGGCAGCCGTTTCATATGCGTATCACTTCACACAATTGTCTGGAGTGAAGTGATACAGGGTTTTTTAATAAAAATAACAGGTAAAAAAAACTACTACATAGACAGATACTCCAAATCTAATAGACCATTGGTATAAGCCTATCCAAAATTATTTTATGTGTTTTAATATGTTTTTAATTTTCAAACTGTGTCCCTTCAACCCATTTTACGTACCGAGAGAGGATCTCGTTGCTGCAGACAGAATACTACTAGACCTGTACCAAGGAATTGCGAGAAATACGCTGTCCAGGCAACAGCAGCTGTGTTCGTAGAATAAGGTAGATCGCTGTGGTGTTTGATAATGCATTTTGAAGCTAGAAAGCCAGTTGACAATGAAGGCGTAGAATTATTTAAATAAAGCAGCATATTTTATTCTTCTCTTTACTGATTAGGCACGTGTTAGATGCGGATCGAAATTTATGATGGACTTAGAATTATACAAAAAAACATCCCGCCACGAGGAACTGTAAAGCTAGAAATCCCACTTCACGGAATTAATTGCTTTTTCCTGCAAACATGCCAATGAAATAAGCTGAATCTAGTGGGAAAAAGCTAAATAGACACCAATGCCGGAAATTTTCAACTAACTGATTACCACCCCATGCGCAGGGTTCCGTTTCACTGAGGTTACGCAACAATCCAAATAAACTTCACGTTTAAGTACTTAGTAATCCTTGGCGATATATCGCCACTGTTGCTTATGTTTCTTGTCAGATGTCTTGCTTTCGTCTTGTTTCTGTTGGTCTACCCTCTGCAAATTGTGTGTCTAGTAACTAGTTCCACGACCGATAAACTTTGACTCAAATTGGTTTGTCCATATTTGCATACAAAAACAACAACGTGGTATTGTGGGTCCGCCTTGATGCTAAACACTTTGGTTATTTATTTCTTCATTCCCCAAACTAGTTTCAGCGACAAGTATCGTCGTCGATGGCTTCTTTGATTGTTATTTACTATACATGACAATGGTTTTACGATTGTTGCCACTGTTCCCGTCATATTTTCTGCGTTTTATTGTTGCCTTTTTTCTCGGCATACATCATGTCATCTACAACTGTGTAAGTGGATTCGTTGGACGGCTTGCGGCTTATTTTAGACACACAGAAACATAACTTTCGTACCTTGTTTGTAAACCAAAACATGTTTTAGTTTAGGAACAAGGTGCGAAAGTTGTTTCTTGTTCATGTTTTGGTTTACGAACAAAGTGCGAAAGTTACGTTTCTCTGTGTCTAAAACTAGCTGCAAGTTGTCCAGCGAACCCACTCATACAGATGCAGATGACAAGATGGATGCCGACAGAAAAGGCAACAATAAAGTGCAGAACATATGCCGGAATCAGCGGCAACAATCGTAGAACCATCTTGTGACGCATAGTAAATAGGGGAAAGAACCCACTGACGATGGCGATAATTGCTGTTTAAATTAGACTGGGGAATAAATAAATAACAAACGTGTTTTGCTTCAAGGAGGACCCACAATGCCATGATGTTTTAGATGTACATTAGTTCTAGTACGAAATCCGTCGATTCTGTTGGTCACCAATAAATCCTTCAGACTCCTCTTAAAACGTATGTTATTTCTAGCTGATCTTTTTATGGCTGGTGGCACTTGTTAAAGGAATGTCTACTGTATACATCAAATCCTTCTACACATTCTCGCAGTCATGCAGTAACAGACAACAGCATCGTCAGCGAACAGTCCGAGAATAGTGATGACTGTATCTGAGAAATTTCTCACGCAGATTTGGTGCGCATACGATATTACTTTTGTATGTGTGAAACGTTCATTGACCAGTATGAGGTACTTGTTTCCGTATTAGCCAAAAATCCCTCGTCGTTGTAACACACTTTGGAAAGTAGTTCATACCATCGTATCTTCACTATCGCTGACAGCGTGATCACTTTCGACTGCCCTATGGAAATGTAAAAATGTCTGCAGGCACTGTTTGCAAGATGCCGTGTGTGGAAAGAGCAAAATGTGTCATACACTGGTGTTTCCTGTATACGTGTTAATTCTGAACAAAAGTTTTGTTGTTGCTTTGTTTCCCCTTCGGAGCTGTGACTGCGTTTGCACTCAAATCACAGTACGCTCTAAGACTGTTCAAACAGTAATCCAAGCGCCAAAACGGAAATAGTTGAAATTGCCACCTCACTGGTCAATGTATTTTAGTTTAGCAAGAAAGATCTAAGAAACGTCTCCAATGTGCTACCATCTAACGGCAGGTTTAACCAAGCGCCAGCTCTCCATTCCATATTTTCATTTTAGCGAAAGTGAACCAAGTGCTATCTGTTTTGCAATAGTGATCCAAGTCTTACTTACGGTAACAAAACATTGTTTTGTTGTCTCTAGTGCTGTAAAATCTCAAGAAATATTAATCATGGACCTGGCAATGAATGCAGTTGAAGAGGAAAGGAGAAATGTACTAGAATTTCCCAAGATATGGAACGAGTGAAAGAGACTGAACGATATGAAATGATCACGTTTGACCCTGAAAAGACATTGCTATTGCTGAGAATTCCAAACAACATTCCGTTCTATAGAAGGCTGTTGTGGGTGTACAACTAACTGTCTAGATCACCCTGGTACAAGTGGAAATGGGCCTTACTTTGTTTTGCTGGAAGAAAATCACCCATCTCTTACTTCAGTTTCTCTAAAGTTGCTGATTCCTGGGCACAAATTTCTGCCAAATGAATGCCGCTTTCAGTATGTTGAAATTCAGCAACTCATGTACCTACCAAGTGGCTATCTAAATGTTATGAAAACTTGTAGGAAAAGAAATCCACTTGTTGTAACTTTAAAGGAAACCAGCTATTTTGTTGGGCGTTCCAAAATGGAGAACCGCATTGTGAACCAGAAATTTGACATCACAGGAACCAAATTAACTGGACGCAAACACGTGAAATAATGTTGAAATAGGAAGATCCATTCAAGCTGCACAGAAAAGCAGACTGTAATGATGACGACTACATCACTAAGGACCTACAGAAAAAACAACGGGAAGACCTTCTAACTCAGACTTTTATTGACTCTTTGAACAACTGTGGCCTTAAGGGAATGTCATATCTAGACCTAAACCCTAAGATCTGATATCTATATTGCACTTGATACCCAGCGTTGCCAAGCACTCTTATTATTCTCTTACTGGAAATGATCAAGTCACCGGTATCATCGAAGGATTTGACGGTGCAGTCGATTTTGAAGAAGATAAGTAATGATAGCAAGAAAGATGCATAATTTACAGAGCATAACGCTGGGTTGAGTGCATGTTCCATGTTACCTCCCTCCATATTGTATTTCCTTTAGTATGAAATAAATATTGCTGAAAAATGTTGCCATAACCATACTGCCAACATCAAAATATCGACAGTGTAGTGAGTGATTTATTGTTGCTTAACCCAAAATATTAGTTTTCTAACTAAACAATAATAATCCAACGCTGAATAACTATATAATATTTTAACACTAACTTATTTTTAATGTAGTGAACATAACTGCCTAAATTTCCACCAGTTTTGGAAATGAAAACTGTTACATGGTTGGGAAGGTTTACAAATAGATGAAGTGATTTTGGAGCTTGGTTCAAAATGGTTCAAATGGCTCTGAGCACTATGGGACTCAACTGCTGAGGTCATTAGTCCCCTAGAACTTAGAACTAGTTAAACCTAACTAACCTAAGGACATCACAAACATCCATGCCCGAGGCAGGATTCGAACCTGCGACCGTAGCGGTCTTGCGGTTCCAGACTGCAGCGCCTTTAACCGCACGGCCACTTCGGCCGGCTTTTTGGAGCTTGGATCAGTATTGCTAACCGCGGTCCATTTATGCTTATTTGCCAAGTACGTCTATATGAATTGACAATAACATTTAATTATTAGCTTCCATCAAATGTGTAGTAGATGTCAAGCTGAATAAAGCGCTGAACTTCTTTCCAAGTCGGCTCCAGTTTTCCCACTGCCGTTGGCACCGCTGTTTGTCTACGTGTGTTGGGATCGCGATCCGAAGGGTTCACCAGGAAGCTAGCAATGCCCTTCTCTCGGCGCATCGAGAGAATTCAGCGGCTGTGAACCTAGAAAACCACTGTTGCTGGCTGACAAACAATGAGGGCAGCGGGACCAGCGGATCACAGCGCTGCCCTCGGGCATTGTGCCAAACACGCGCCGCTCTCCCTGCCCATCCGCGTTCTGTTGTGCTCCCTTTCCTAGCAACGCGCGGTCCGACCACGCATTCTGCCCCTTTCCAGTTCTCAACTTCTTGTGTAGCTCGAGTTAGCACTTCCTCCTTTCAGATAATTCAGACACATTATCGCGAACTTCTCCCTCTGTCTTCTGTGCAACATTTTTCACGCATTAAAGAATGCGAACCTCTATTTGAGTGCATTAAGGATCCGAAGTGTCTCGCGCTCGCCCACGCCAATGAAGCAGATGTACTTTTTATCACACTTCTGACAAATGTAACTGTTTGTATTGAATGATACCCCCATATTTCTTCTATGGATCTAATTTACAAATAAAACTTATAAAATAAAGAGGGGTGCTGCAACAAACACAGAGACATATTAACATTCGCCATTATAACTGTGACGTCCCAGCACAATATGGAGTTGGTTAGGCCTGCGTGGAGCAGTCGGAATGATGACATCAGTGGAAGTCTCAGATGTTTCAATTAATCTAAACAGTTTTTATATCAGAGATAAGAGAGAGTTAGAATCTCCTTGGCTGCTTAGGATTGCGTTGAATAATGATGGCAAGGAGTTAGAAGTTGTAGAAATAGTCTTTATTATTGTTTACACAAATTTATTGATGTTTATATATACACTCCTGGAAATTGAAATAAGAACACCGTGAATTCATTGTCCCAGGAAGGGGAAACTTCATTGACACATTCCTGGGGTCAGATACATCACATGATCACACTGACAGAACCACAGGCACATAGACACAGGCAACAGAGCATTCACAATGTCGGCACTAGTACAGTGTATATCCACCTTTCGCAGCAATGCAGGCTGCTATTCTCCCATGGAAACGATCGTAGAGATGCTGGATGTAGTCCTGTGGAACGGCTTGCCATGCCATTTCCACCTGGCGCCTCAGTTGGACCAGCGTTCGTGCTGGACGTGCAGACCGAGTGAGACGACGCTTCATCCAGTCCCAAACATGCTCAATGGGGGACAGATCCGGAGATCTTGCTGGCCAGGGTAGTTGACTTACACCTTCTAGAGCACGTTGGGTGGCACGGGATACATGCGGACGTGCATTGTCCTGTTGGAACAGCAAGTTCCCTTGCCGGTCTAGGAATGGTAGAACGATGGGTTTGATGACGGTTTGGATGTGCCGTGCACTATTCAGTGTCCCCTCGACGATCACCAGTGGTGTACGGCCAGTGTAGGAGATCGCTCCCCACACCATGATGCCGGGTGTTGGCCCTGTGTGCCTCGGTCGTATGCAGTCCTGATTGTGGCGCTCACCTGCACGGCGCCAAACACGCATACGACCATCATTGGCACCAAGGCAGAAGCGACTCTCATCGCTGAAGACGACACGTCTCCATTCGTCCCTCCATTCACGCCTGTCGCGACACCACTGGAGGCGGGCTGCACGATGTTGGGGCGTGAGCGGAAGACGGCCTAACGGTGTGCGGGACCGTAGCCCAGCTTCATGGAGACGGTTGCGAATGGTCCTCGCCGATACCCCAGGAGCAACAGTGTCCCTAATTTGCTGGGAAGTGGCGGTGCGGTCCCCAACGGCACTGCGTAGGATCCTACGGTCTTGGCGTGCATCCGTGCGTCGCTGCGGTCCGGTCCCAGGTCGACGGGCACGTGCACCTTCCGCCGACCACTGGCGACAACATCGATGTACTGTGGAGACCTCACGCCCCACGTGTTGAGCAATTCGGCGGTACGTCCACCCGGCCTCCCGCATGCCCACTATACGCCCTCGCTCAAAGTCCGTCAACTGCACATACGGTTCACGTCCACGCTGTCGCGGCATGCTACCAGTGTTAAAGACTGCGATGGAGCTCCGTATGCCACGCCAAACTGGCTGACACTGACGGCGGCGGTGCACAAATGCTGCGCAGCTAGCGCCATTCGACGGCCAACACCGCGGTTCCTGGTGTGTCCGCTGTGCCGTGCGTGTGATCATTGCTTGTACAGCCCTCTCGCAGTGTCCGGAGCAAGTATGGTGGGTCTGACACACCGGTGTCAATGTGTTCTTTTTTCCATTTCCAGGAGTGTATATATATATCCTCCTGAACCTGCTTAATGTATTCATCTCTTGGTCTCCCTCTACGATTTTTACCCTCCACGCTGCCCTCCAATGCTAAATTTGTGATCCCTTGATGCCTCAGAACATGTCCTACTAACCGGTCCCTTCTTTTTGTCAAGTTGTGCCACAAAATCCTCTTCTCCCCAATTCTATTCAATACCTCCTCATTAGTTATGTGATCTACCCATCTAATTTTCAGCATTCTTCTGTAGCACCACATTTCGAAAGCTTCTATTCTCTTCTTGTCCAAACTATTTATCGTCCATATTTCACTTGCATACGTGTCTACACCCCATAAAAATATTTTCAGAAACGACTTCCTGACACGTAAATCTATACTCGATGTTAACAAATTTCTCTTCTTCAGAAACGCATTCCTTACCATTGCCAGTCTACATTTTAATCCTCTCTACGTCGACCATCATCAGTTATTTTGCTCCCCAAATAGCAAAACTCCTTTACTACTTTATACATACTGTTATTATGTTGTCAGTTCCTATATACACTGCCAGAACCAAATTAGTACACCGTTTTAGAGGTTTCAAATTCACTCGAGATTTATTGTTACAACAGTGCTTATGGGGTACATGAAAATATTACGTTTACATATCGATAGCAAAAGCTGTTCTGAGGTACCAGTTATCAACCCAATCCGAAACACCCACATTAATACGTGGTGCTTTTGATACCACAGGCGGCAAAGCAGGCGCTGATTTTGGCATCCAGTCGATCGTTCACGTGGTGAATACTTTCCTGGGATAAGTTATGCCAAGCTTGCTTGATCCGTTGACGTAGTTCTGTAAGAGAAGTTGGTTGACGAGTGGCACGAGCCACTTCTCGTCGTGTCATATCCCATACGTGCTCGATTGGAGACAATTGCGAGGGTCGAGCTGGCCAGGCAAATTACTGCAGAGCACGTTATTTCACGGGTAGGGTGTGGGTGAGCAACACCCTGTTGGAACAACATGTCGCCTTCCTGTTACAAGAACAGCCAAAGAACGGACCTAAGAATATTCTACAAGAACCAAGCACTGGTTAGTTTTCCCTCCAGAAACACCAATCGTGACCGACAATTGTAGCTTATCGCACCCCCGACCATATGGTCTGGGATGTGGCCAGTGTGTCTTGGACGAATGCCCTCTGTAGGACACCGCTCACCAGGTCTACGGCGTACATACAAACGACCGTCACTTGCTCGCAGACGAAGTCCGCTTTCATTGCTGAAGGCCATGACGCAATTCATCTTCCAAATGATCCTCTGACGGCACCAGTCGATCCGTGCACATCGATGCTGTGGCATGAGAGGAAGAGGGGCTAGAGGCGTGTGTACCCGTAGTCACACTGCTAACAATAAGTTCGCAACAGTGCTTGTTGACATTGGCTGCGCTCACAAGCACTCTTACCTGTGCTGTTGAAGTTGTAAGATCTGCCTCTGCTGCACTGACAATACGACGATCCTGGAGGGCGTCTGTGCTGTGTGGACGTCCAGAACCTCATCTTCGGGTGTGCTAACGTTCACGTGACCACTGATACCAGCATCGTTGCACACACAACTCACCCAGCATGTCCAACTAGTGTGGCAATTCTCTGAAAATACCACCCCGCCACTCGGAAGGCCACAATTTGGCCCTTTTCAGATTCGCTCATTTGTTTGTAGGGATCACAATGCGTCTCGGTGGCATCGTTCGTGCTTGCTTCACACGTCTGCACCACACTGAGCCTTCCGCCTGTGAGCATTCCCTATTAAAGCTTAGACACAGAGGGCGCTCTGGTGACTATATGACTACGCTTTCTGCTGGCGGACGATGTTGAAACAATTAGCAGCACATTTATTATGACCCAGGTGGTGTATGTCATCATCGGACCCAAATCGACGTCGTCTTTCCACGTGTACTATTTTTTTCCAGCAAAATACCTTCTCAGTATTCTACTATCAGCAACCCACACGTTACAAAATCTATCAGAGACGAGTGCTATTACTGCCTCTTGTTCTGTGAACTACTGGTCGCTTGGCCTAAACAGTTAACCAATGGCCACTTGGTCTATTTCACAGCAGGCTAGTACCAAGTCGTGACTTGTTCCTGGTATTGATTGAAATCCTCGATCGTAGCTAATTCGGACAGATACACGCAGTTCGTGTTCAACGCTATCCCACCGAAATTGTCAAGTGCTGCCCATATCAATATTGGAGTTGTGTCCACTATATCACTGTCTTTTCATAGTTAAAGATTCTACATGTCCATCAGTATCTGCTACTGTGATTCACTGTCCGCTGGCTACTCGATCCTGGAACTGACTATACACTTCATGACTATCGATGGCTGACCCCCTTATATAATTTCTAATTTAGTCTAGTTTCTCACGACCCTCTTCAGTATCTTTCTGGAACATTCAATCTACATGTTATCGCTTCAGATTTAGATTAAAGTTCCAGATTATACTCTCGTATGTTTCCGCCATGCGCTTCGGAACGTTTCCTAGTTCACATTTTAGAACGTGAGGTGTCTGATCTGTCAGATGTTCAGTAGAACAGACACCACTCATATTTATAATTTTATCGACACGGCCGTTGTTTGGTGTAAAAGTTTCAGTGCGGAACGCATGAACTCCTTACTGTCCAGCGAGTGCAGCAATGTGGAGGTTCCCTGCTCTTTTAGGGTGGTATTATGAGGATGCGAACGTACATTGCTGGCGGTTATGGAGGGCGCCGTAACGGCTGTACGAAATGTGAATGCCATCCTTCGACCGATAGTGCAATCATATCGGCAGCATATTGGCGAGGCATTCATCTTCATGGACGACAGTTCGCGGCCCCACATCTTGTGAATGACTTCCTCCAGGATAACGACATCACGACATCGCTCGACTACAGTGGCCAACATATTCTCCAAACATAACCCTATCGAACATGCCAGGGATAGCTTGAAAAGGGCTGTTTATGGACGACTTGACCCACCAACCACTCTGAGGGATATATCGCGAATCACCTTTGGGGAGTGGGACAATCTGGACCAACAGTGCCTTGATGAACTTGTGGACAGCATGCCACGACGAATACAGGCGTGCACCAATGCAAGAGGACGTGCTACTGGGTATTAGAGGTACCGGTGTGTACAGCAATCTGGACCACCGCCTCTGATGGTCTCGCCGTATGGTGGTACAACGTGCAATGTGTGGTTTTATGAGCAGTACAAATGGCGGAAATGATGTTTATGTTGATCTCTATTCCAATTTTCTGTACAGGATCCGGATCTCTCGCAACCGAGGTGATGCAAAACTTGTTTTGATGAGTGTAATATTTTTTGATATTGGATTGACAGCCTTCGTTGGTGCATGTTGGGAAAGGGTGACAGTAGGATATCGGGAGGAAGTAGAGGTGAACGAGATGGGCAAACAGACTTCTGATAATGCGGCTGCTATCTTCTCACGGTCGGAGGCTATCGGCAAATACACTGAGTGGAAAATGTTACACCGAGAACACTTTGACCGAGAGCTAGCTAACTGATATTCCAGTGTTTCCATACCTGTGGTTATCGCTGATATAATTTCATCCGTGTATGGCTTTTTTAAAAGTATTTTCAATATAAAAAACTCATATCTATAAATGAAGAATAGTGTGAATACATGATTCCTATTGGGTGTGTCTGAAGTTACTGAAACTTTTCGCGTAGAGATTCCAACGGGATGGCCACAGGATGAGGTCTTGTACCTCATCGTCATTTTTCAAACTGTAAGAAAAGTCGAATAATTGGCATGAGGGACAGTCTGGAATTATACCGACAGATGGCTCAGATCGTTGGTTATGGCGCAGTGACTGCAGAAGGATTGAATAACAGTGTAGCAGTGTGGCGAGTCACAAGTCATGCTGCGATTACTACATCACCAGAAGATCGTAGCAGTACACGACTTATTCTAACGAACAGGCGGCTGAAATCCGGGCAGAGGTGTCACTGTGAGCCGTTGGAACAGTTTACTGGAAGCTGGGTTCAGATCTCGATTTAACATGAATCGTTTAGCGCTGACAACATGCCACAGACAACACAGACTAACACAAAGTAGAGCCACAGTCAACTAGGACACTGAGTGTCTCTCTGTGGTGGCCTGCCATACGCCTCGCTCCTGTTTGCTGTCTTCAAATCGACAGCAACGTGGTCGTGGACGACGTGATGACAAGTCTCAGGATTTTCGAGACTCATACCTCACCAAGTCCTGGCATCATGTTTGGGGAGCTATTGGATACAACAACAGGACTGATTTGGTAACTATGAAAAGTAGACTGAATTCTTGACAGTGTATGACAAGAATGGTAAACACCGTTGACCAGCGTAATAAATTGCATATTCCAGCAGGATAACGCAAGACTCTACAATGCAGTTCTCAAGGCAGACGGCTTGTGGAATGTGTGGATCGTTGCTTGGCCAGCCCGTCCCCTGATTCATCACCCACAGAGTACGTCTGGGACTTCATTGGGTGATGTATACTTCCACACCGTCTTCCAACCAGCAGACTTCATGAACTGACACAGCATTTGTTTTAGGCAAAGCAAAAAGTTCCTCGCGATTCGAATCGGAGGCTGGTTTTTCCTGCAGTAACGACCATAAGAGTTATTCGTGACTGCGAGCATTACACCTCACACTGATGTTGATAATGGACGTCGGTTCCGAATGTAGTGGAAGTTTAATTACTTAATACCCACAGATTCTGATAAATGTCGGACTGGTGCTTCACGGTGTAACCAGTATACTATGTATCATGATGACTTGTGCTAAGAGATTCGCCTCACGTGAAAAAGCCTATGCCACGTCGTTTAGTATTGCTTAGTCCTCGTCGTAACGCGAAATTCCAATACCATAATCGCTGCTGAGCAGCGCAGAACTTCAATATATGTTCAGAATTATTAATCTAGCCCTACCCTCTCGTAGAACAAATTTGACTCCATTCATATGTCGTCGTCTTCCAGGCACAAATGATCGATACCTAAGCTGGGGATACTTTGCGCTCTGAGGGGATATCTTCTGTCACATTCCAAATGACTTGTGTTACAATCTGGTGAGCAAAATAGAATCGATAATCGATCATTGATCGTTGATTCGATAGCTGACATCACCTAGAATATTTTGGAAGGTCTTTGGTGTACCCAGAGTGCTTTGACTAGTCATATGGTGTTGTGGGAACGTTGCTATTCTTTCTTCCGTAATGTTGTCATTAATAGTTTCGTTTGAGTTCCGATTTCTGAAAGTAATTCTAAGGTAAGAAAAAGTTTGACTCACTGTACATTTAGGATATCTGTAACATAAAATATCTTTCTGTAAGTTACTATGGAAAGGCACAGTAACCTCATCCGTTATTTTTCAGAATTGGTTACTACAAATACTATTCCACAAGCTGTATGTGTATTTTATCTATGTTTTATTATTTCTACAACCTTTTTTCAGCTGCTGGAATACAAACATACCAAGGAATGATAACAGAGAACCTAGAGGTTGTTGTTATGCAGACTGTTCTTTGGAGGTACTGCTTAAATATTTGACTGCAATTAAGAATAGGACCATGTCAACCTTTCCTTACTTCTCAGTTGGTAAACTAAAGCGTTGTTGCATAAAATTACTTCATTGAAATATTAGTACATTCTTCCAATAGTTTCTAACAGGATATAAAGCTTGACCACAAATAGTATTTCCAGATCAATTTCAGCTTCATCGTATTCATTCGGAAAGAAGGTGCGTCTGAGCAGATCGGTGAATGGTTTCATAAAACAAAGGGAAGGACAGTTACAAATGAAATACCTTCTTTATATATGGGTGCTATCTATTCTTTCGCTATCTATTCTTTCGCACATGCAATACCTGACGAAAGAAAACTTGGTCATGTATTGTGTACAGCTGCTGATCGAATCTGAAATATCATAACACCGTCTGGCGTATACATATTATATATGGATGATGACTATTCTTTCGGACATTCGTGTCTGGAAGAACAGACACCATCCATCTATAATGATACTTGTACACGCCAAAAGGCGTTACGATATTTTAGAATGGATGCACAAGAGTATCCGAACCCTTACAGGAATACACTTAGGCTGCGAGCAAGTGGAATAGAACAGGGGGCGCTACTCTTTAACATGTGGCATACATAGAACTAGCTTAGCGCCCATTGTTTCGCTCGAATGGACTGTATGGCCTTTTTTGTTTTCGTTTTTATTTAATAGAATTTTTATGTTGTTCACAAACTGTAACACCTTCTAAGCTTTTCACGTTACTTAACACCATATAAGCGTGGTCTTTTCCGAATATACGTCTGACCAAAAAGCGATCCTAGTAGCCGGAGTCCAAAGTTCTTGTTAATCCTCCCTTTTGCGTTCTTTTGGAGATATTTCCATAGCAACATTCATGTTCCATCTAATATGTCTTTATATCTAACCGATAAATAAAATACTACTTTTTCACAAATTTAGCTTCAACATTTTTTTTAACGTAACGAAATATTTTCTTAAAAATTTTCATCCTCTATTCCACTCCCTCAGGAGTTGAATTTCCTGAAACACTGGAACACTTTTTTTAAATTTCTAATCGAAAAGTCAAATACCACTTGTCATAGAGGTAGCCTTAAAAATTCTTAGTAGTTCTTTAATAATTACTTATTTTCAAAAAAAAAATACCCTCTATTTTACCACTTTAGCGTTTACATTTCCAGAAATGCTTAAATACGAATTTTTTATTTACTGAGAAACCAATTACCAGTTTTGGTAGTTATAGCTTCAAATTCACCTTAACAGCGACGTACAGGGTGATTGTAATTAAAGTTATACTTTCAGACCGCTGTAGAAATAACGCCACTGGTCATAATGACGCCAAATTGCAACGGAGTGCCGGCCGGAGTGGCCGAGCGGCTCTAGGCGCTACAGTCTGGAACCGCGCGACCGCTACGGTCGCAGGTTCGAATCCTGCCTCGGGCATGGATGTGTATAATATCCTTAGGTTAGATAGGTTTAAGTAGTTCTAAGTTCTAGGGGACTGATGACCTCAGAAGTTAGGTCCCATAGTGCTCAGAGCCATTTTGCAACGGAATATTATCAGAGAAGAGGGAAAACGTATGGTAGGAGAAAAATAAATAGCTACGAAATGTAGCAATAGATGGCGCTGCAAGCATCATAATTTAATAGTGGTCGACTACAAATGTCTAATGAATCATTGAACAATGCCTAAGGTGTACGTTTGACATTAAACAAATTGTACTTCTCAGTGTGCATGGGTGTGATACTGTTGAAACGTTCCCTTTGAAGAATTATACATGACTGTGCTTAAACTGACACACAATATTTTGTCAGCGCAACGCAATCTGACTTTCAAAATTCCCTACAAAAGAATGGCCCTGACTAACATTAAACTATACCTTTCACAAATCACTTACCTCACAAAAATCTTCGCTGCTCAAGCTACTGCAATACAGCGAGCGCCACTACTGCCAGCTAAATAAAAGATTCAAACTATGGAAGGCACTAACTACTGATAGGGATAGTAAGCAAATGAAAGATATTAACAAAGAACAAACAATGTATTTATCTTGATATCATCATATATAAATATAGCAGTTCATGACAAATTTCAAAACTCCGCCATCTCTCTCCCCACATCCACCACTGCTGGCGGCTCACCTCCAACTGCGCAACGCTACGCGCTGTTCACAGCCAGCTGCCTAACACTACAATGGCGAGTATTACAACAATGCAAAGCAGACATAGACTGCCCACAGCACAGCCAGTGATTTTCATACAGAGGTGGCGTTACCAATAAAAAAACCTAAACAGCCTACTTACATAGAAATTTTTCATAATTACAATAACAAAGAAATCAAATGCACACACTTATTGATACAATGTTGGTCAAAAGCTAAAATTTTCTCACAGTCCATAAAGACAGTCCTGATTGTTCATTACGGTAAAATAGTAGTGTTTTTCTCAAAGTCTGAGCAGTAGAAGAAAATGCACACGGAAGTAGTGGATTTCCATGCAGTCTTGAAGAAGTAGTGTTGTCCTTCCAACGGAAAGACAGTGCTGACTCTTGACATGCATACAGGTAATGGGCCACAACAGAGCAAACCCACAGCACAGTCAGTCGAAATTATGAAGAGTATTGGTAGGTAGGTCATCACAGAGCAGACCCACTGTAGTCCTGGTAGAGATGGCCAGCAGCCATCTGTTGCGATTGTGCAGGTGCACATTCACCATCGAAGAGTCTTACGGAGAATATAGCAAGTCCATATACCACCACTTATGCACTCACAAAGTTTTTGGAATTGTCCTTAGAACCAGCAATGCTGTTATACAGTCCCTTGCTGAATTAGTAACACGCATGCAAACACTAACAGCCCCAACTTCTCACATATTGTCCATATACTATGACCAACAGAAACGTGTGCAGTGAAATGCAACTAACAAGTTAATAATATCATGAACTGGTGACAATTACAATTTTATAACATAAGAATACAATAACAAAGGTACAAAATACATAATTAAAAACATAACAATACAGATAACATTTGTAGTACAGGCTTTACAAAAGAATCGAACTATCATATACATCAGTGGAATTATGACATGAGTATATACACTCCTGGAAATGGAAAAAAGAACACATTGACACCGGTGTGTCAGACCCACCATACTTGCTCCGGACACTGCGAGAGGGCTGTACAAGCAACGATCACGCGCACGGCACAGCGGACACACCAGGAACCGCGGTGTTGGCCGTCGAATGGCGCTAGCTGCGCAGCATTTGTGCACCGCCGCCGTCAGTGTCAGCCAGTTTGGCGTGGCATACGGAGCTCCATCGCAGTCTTTAACACTGGTAGCATGCCGCGACAGCGTGGACGTGAACCGTATGTGCAGTTGACGGACTTTGAGCGAGGGCGTATAGTGGGCATGCGGGAGGCCGGGTGGACGTACCGCCGAATTGCTCAACACGTGGGGCGTGAGGTCTCCACAGTACATCGATGTTGTCGCCAGTGGTCGGCGGAAGGTGCACGTGCCCGTCGACCTGGGACCGGACCGCAGCGACGCACGGATGCACGCCAAGACTGTAGGATCCTACGCAGTGCCGTTGGGGACCGCTCCGCCACTTCCCAGCAAATTAGGGACACTGTTGCTCCTGGGGTATCGGCGAGGACCATTCGCAACCGTCTCCATGAAGCTGGGCTACGGTCCCGCACACCATTAGGCCGTCTTCCGCTCACGCCCCAACATCGTGCAGCCCGCCTCCAGTGGTGTCGCGACAGGCGTGAATGGAGGGACGAATGGAGACGTGTCGTCTTCAGCGATGAGAGTCGCTTCTGCCTTGGTGCCAATGATGGTCGTATGCGTGTTTGGCGCCGTGCGGGTGAGCGCCACAATCAGGACTGCATACGACCAAGGCACACAGGGCCAACACCCGGCATCATGGTGTGGGGAGCGATCTCCTACACTGGCCGTACACCACTGGTGATCGTCGAGGGGACACTGAATAGTGCACGGTACATCCAAACCGTCATCGAACCCATCGTTCTACCATTCCTAGACCGGCAAGGGAACTTGCTGTTCCAACAGGACAATGCACGTCCGCATGTATCCCGTGCCACCCAACGTACTCTAGAAGGTGTAAGTCAACTACCCTGGCCAGCAAGCTCTCCGGATCTGTCCCCCGTTGAGCATGTTTGCGACTGGATGAAGCGTCGTCTCACGCGGTCTGCACGTCCAGCACGAACGCTGGTCCAACTGAGGCGCCAGGTGGAAATGGCATGGCAAGCCGTTCCACAGGACTACATCCAGCATCTCTACGATCGTTTCCATGGGAGAATAGCAGCCTGCATTGCTGCGAAAGGTGGATATACACTGTACTAGTGCCGACATTGTGCATGCCCTGTTGCCTGTGTCTATGTGCCTGTGGTTCTGTCAGTGTGATCATGTGATGTATCTGACCCCAGGAATGTGTCAATAAAGTTTCCCCTTAGTGGGACAATGAATTCACGGTGTTCTTATTTCAATTTCCAGGAGTGTACATAAATAAAAGATCACAATAACTTTTGAAACATCAACTTCACACATGAGCATTAACACAAAACAGAATAAATAATGTCTAAACATCTTTACAAAGTAAATAACACATTATTAATGCCAATTGTATTTGAGGATAACAGTATTCCTCATCATAGTGAATGTAACTTAGTATTAGAAGAGAAAAAAGTTCTATGAAACATTACACAGAGACAGGAAGAAAACAAATACACAAGGGTACACAAACATATAGTGGGATAACACAAAAGGGAAAGGACAGGGTTTGTTTTACTGCAGTATTTTGCATGGAGATCTCCCTTTGTTCATTATTATTCCGAAAAAGTCCTATCTAAGCCTGCTTTCTGTATTCTGTTCATATTTCTTTCAAAATAATTAATTCTGATTGTACAATACTCATTTGGGCCCAAATCTTTTTCATATAACTTCGCAATGCATTCTTTACCTATTGTCCATAGTCAGTTTCTTATATAGTCTACCCCCTCTTAAGCTAACTTAAATCTACTGAGCTCAGATGCTAAACTAAGGGACGAGGCAATGCAGCAGCACATAAAACAATTAATATAAACAGCAATAAAAAAAATGGAAAAACGCAAAGCAAGCTACAGTAAATCTAAATTACCAAGCAATTCAACATTACAACTAATATGAGGCAATGCGCAGCAAACAAAAAAATAAATCTGGCTTAGCAGAGTAACACAAATTAAAGTTCAGTAGCACTATGCCTGACAAACAGCAGTTTATATCTAAACACGACATAGCTCAAGCAGAAAAAATAGTACACTAAAGATAACAATGCAGATAAGGGAAATGTATAATCACATCTTAATGTCTAAGTAATTAAAGTGGTGCACCACAACAACTTATTGTAAAAAAAATATTACCATGTACTTGAAAAGAATATTATGTATGCAGTTACTGTTACTAGTCCCTTCTTATTGTTCTTTCCTTTCCAAGTGCTCCTTTTTTGAAGAATGTGGATCACAAAATTATTATTTAATAGATCTGTTGACAGAAAGTGTTCACATTAGCAAATGCATTTAATTTTATTTTATGAAACCAATGCTGCAACACAGCTGGAAAACAGATGTCAAATGAAATAAGCAATTACGCAAACCAAAGCATAAAAATATCATTCAATAGTCATGTGACATTTCATAAGTTAGTAGAAATTCTCTCAACTCTCGTAGAAAGACACTTGTCATTATCAGGTTTGCAGATGTAAGAATATTATTTCCCGTCATTTCATTAGGCATTTCAGTAAATATCATAAATTACGAGCTCCACAGTATGCTTTCAACAAGGACATGTCAATAGCAAGGACAATGGCCTCCCCTTTCTTTTTTTCTACCTGTGCTTCTGATGAGGCACTCACTAATGACTTGTTCTCCCGGCGTCTGACACAGCTGGGTGCCCACGACGCATTACGTGCAGGTGGTCACTTAACTTTCTTATGGAAATATTTACGACAGCAGTTTCCGTTACAGTGACAGTCTCACATAAAAATATTTCACAGGTCAAGAATTAGCGTTGCAAATCTGTAGAAAGAAAATCCTATAAATATAAGTGTCCAAATAAATTATTCGTCAGCATTGTGATACAGTCACGCATTTACGCACATTTCATAACTCTTAAAGTACGATTCTTGGTTTCCAACGTACTTCTTATTCCTCATATACGGTAGCATCATCGTATTGATCATAAACATATCTCAACAGCATAGTACACATCGTCGTCATAATAATAACATCATAAAACCTCAGTCAAATCTCAAAAAGGTCGTAGCTTTCTGCAATAATTTCAAACCATAAAAAAATATTCTCTGCTCATTTCAATAGTGTCATCTGCCTCAAACGTACTTTAAAAATCATGATCTCATACCAAATACATCATTCAAAGCTCTCATAGTATCACAATGGTTCCGAAAAATGTGAGCATTTCTCAAAGTACAGACAAAATACAATTTCGTAAGTGTGAAGTTATCCAACTGTGTAATTACGTAAACATCTGTCACTGATGTAGTAAAAACGTTTGTCTGTCTCAGTTAAATGATCAGATAGCTGTGTAATTATGTGTTGGAGAAATATGGTACCGATGTGTAAAGTTGTATAAGCAAATACCATATTAGCTAGGGTTCCTTGTGGTTGCCACACACATGGTACACAAAGTAAGCGTGTACCCCCCTGAGGATTAATGTAATTATACCCTCAGGTGTTACAGATTACAACAATGGAATGAAATGTATTACGGAAAACCTTTGTATCATTGTCCATCAAATATCTTTAAAAATAAATGATTTAAGTACAAAATTAATCACTCAAACACATGTACTGTAGCGCTAAATCTGCGTCTTGCTGTAAGATAATCTCTGTGAAAGTGTCGTAGTTATTGTCCTCTGAAAGCTAAGTTCTGCAGAAGTCAATGTACTTACCTCATGATAAACAAAAGTGAAATGCTTTGCGTATAGATATCTTAGTTATTACGCTTATTGCCGTGATGAAGAAATTACTGTGCTGTAACGTATTGTTGTGCTACGGAAAAGGCAGTCTCATTGTAGCTATACCACAAAAGTTACTACTAAAACATGTTTTACTTTCCAGAATAAAACAGAAAAACTGTGCAGATATAAAACAGAAACACCGCAAAAGCAACATTGTATATTGTCACTCATTAGTAGCGTCGTGATAAAACCGTGTAGTTGTCACTTAAACTAACCACTGTGTCGTCTGGTATCTCACAGAAAGTACATTAAACCCAGAATGTATTTTCAAGTAAACCAAAATGTTGCATTAAAATCTCATTAGCAGTACCAGTATGTGTCCTAAGTATGTAAGCCTGATAGTCGTTACGTAATCGTGCAACTAACAAGCAAGAATGTACAAATTCAACACTGTGTCGTCTGTTCACTATAACGATGCATTCGTAATTTCTGTTTAAAAATGTTCCCTAGGTTCTAGACTGGATATTTAACTTCAAACATTGTTGCATGTTAACAGTTTCTTAAGTCTGACAAAGCATACTAGAAATGTGAAGTGAAAAGTTTTATGGCAAAGACAAAGTTAAAAAGCAGATTATCTTTCAATAAATGGTTTTACATGTGAAATGTGGTGTAAACCTTTACTCTTCCTAGCACGCAGAGTTTCAACTTCAACGCAATTATCATGTGGTGTACGTCGGATTCTGTAAGGTCCATTGTAAACTAGAAAGAATTTGTGACTCAAGTGTTTCTTCTTGTGTGACAATGAATGAGCTTTAATGAGAACTTTCTGACCAATATACAATTTCTTTGCATTTGCTTTACCGTGTAGTTTTCTCCTTTTGTCTGCTGCAGATTTTATATTTTTAAGAGCCAATTCAATTATATCTTTGTGTCGAAGTTTACGTGTATTTGGGAAAGGTACAAGCTCTCTGATTCTGTTCAGTGGTTCTTCATTCTTTAGTACAAGAGTAGGTGGTAAAGCAGTGTAATCATGAGGCATTTCATTCAGCACATTTTGAAATAAGTGTAAATATCTGTCCCAATGCTGATGCTTTCTGTGACAATAAAGTCTGCAAAGCTTTTTGATTTCTTTCATAATCCGTTCAGACGGGTTACAATGTGGTGAGTACAATGAAATAAAAACTGGTTTGATTTTATGATTCCGAAGCATGCGTGACCAAACAGCAGATCTGAATTGAGGTCCGTTATCTGAAATGACTTTGCTAACGTGTCCAACTTCACGTAAGAAATTTTTAACAAAGGCGTTGGATACAGATCGTCCAGTGGCTTTACGTAACGGAGTGAAAGAAACAAATTTTGAAGTAAGTTCAACAGCGACTAAAACGTACGAAAATCCATTAGATGTTCTGACAAGCGGTCCCAAGAGATCAACAGCAGCAAATTCTTTTAATTTAGAAGGAATAATAGGAAATAACGGAGCACGATGTGAGACAGTAGATGGTTTCGCCTTTTGACAAAGTTTACAAATAGACAAGACTCTTCGAATTCTCTTTTCCATATTGTTAAAATAACAAGTCGTTCGAAGAATATGATAACATTTTAGTGGACCAAAATGTGCATATCTGAAGTGAATGTACCAAATGAGCTTATTAACAAAATCGTCTGGAATGCAAAGTACCCATAGCTTGTCATCAACAGTGCAGCGTTTGAAGAGTATGTTGTTTCTAACCAGGTAATAATGCCGAATCTGTGTGTGTGTCTTTTCATGCCATTTGCTCTTGATGTCTTTCCAAATCGGATCTTTATCTTGTTCATGAGCAATGTCCTTTAAAGATGTGGTGATGAAGTTTTCAAAGGCGACTTTCTGAATGTAAAGAATACTGAAATTTTTCTCGAGGTTGCCTTCTGTGTTACTTTTCTCAAGCCCAGCCGGTGCGCGTGACAGTACGTCCGCAACAATGTTCTCCTTGCCGGGAATGTAGACTATTGTGAAGCGGAATTCTTGCAGAAACAATGCCCAACGTTTTAACCTGTCATGATTTAATTTTGAAGACATAAGAAATTGTAATGCACGATGATCACTGTATACTTTTACGTGCTTACCAGAAAGAAAGAAACGGAATTTGTTAAATGCCCAAACGATAGCCAAAGCTTCTAATTCAGTAACGGAATAGTTTTTTTCAGATTTTGTTAGCACTCGGCTAGCAAAAGCAATGGTTTTCTGAATGGTAGCGCCATTTTCTATGGCTTCTTGAAATAAATGGGCACCAAGACAGACTTTAGAAGAATCCGTGCTAAGGCAGAAATCTTGTGACAGATCTGGATGAGCTAAGATTGGCGCGTGAAGTAACGCTTCTTTCAAAGAATTGAATTCCAACTGTGCTTGTTCGTCCCAGTTCCAAATAGTATTTTTTCCAGTGAGAGAACAAAGTTTTGGTGTAACAAGAATTTGCATATTCAGAAAACGACGGTAAAAATTTACGAGACCTAGAAAACTGTGGACTTGTCTTTTTGTAGATGGAACTGGAATGGCTCTGATTGCTTCTAACTTTTCAGGATCCGGCTGAATGCCTTCAGAAGAAATAATATGTCCCAAAAACTTCACTTTTGTCCTACCGAATTCAGACTTTTCCAAGTTAACTGTAATTCCAGATTCTGCAAAAATACGTAACAAACTGTTGAGGATGCGATTATGTAGTTCCCATGAAGCTTCTGCTATTAGAATATCGTCCACATATAAGGTGATGTGACGTTTTAAGAACTCAGGTAATATGGAATTTAGCCCGCGAATGAATGCTGCTGAAGAAATGTTCAAACCAAAGGGAAGTTTCCGAAACTGATAACAAACGCCGAAACAAAGGAAAGCTGTGTATTTTCTACATTCTGGATGAAGTTCGATCTGATAAAAGCTGGATCTGAGATCAATGGAAGACAACACTTTTACACCATTAAAATTTTGAAGAAGTTCTTCCAACGTTTGCAGACTGTCTGTTTCAGGAATAATGATCGTATTGATTTGTCTCGAATCTAAGACAAGCCTGATCGATCCATTTTTCTTCTCAACAACATGTATTGGATTGTTGTATGAGCTTAATGCAGGCTCAATAATGCCCTCGTCGAGCATAGATTGTATTTCTGTTCTAACACGGTCCCTATAATGTGCTGGAATTACATATGGTCTAACACAAAATTTAGTATGCTCACGAACACGAAATTGGTATTGAAATCCCTTGATTGTTCCTGTTTTATGAGTAAAAACTGTGGAATGTGCTTGTAAAATCTCAAAAAGGTCCTGCCTATGAGTGTCATAACAATTCTCAATTGTCTGAATTTTATTCTGAATTAACTTATTAGTGTCAAATGCGCCGTCGATATCATCCCTGTCAGTACTTGCAGAATGATTGTTAGCGTCAAGTTCCGTAGAAAAGTCCGAACTGTTGTCTAACAGAACGTAAAGCCGATTAATTTCCTCACCATGGTTTGAGAGCCAGTCTTTAAATTTCAAAGCTATTGACTTACCTTCTTTCTCTAAACTTATTTCAGCATCGTGAAAGTTTAAGATTGCTTTGAATTCATTCAAAAAGTCTACTCCCAATATAATTTCCGTCGACAATAATGGAACAATAAGAAAGTTCGTAGAGAAGCTGTGGCTTTGACAAAAGAATTCTAAGTTGGTTTGTTGGCGTACATCTACGCTTTTTCCAGAGATTGCACCTTGTAATTTAATCTTACGTAACGGAAGTGTGGGGCAATCGTTCGATTTGTTGCATTTGCTAAAGGCTGTTTCACTAATTACTGAGATGGGACTGCCAGAGTCAAGTACTGCCGTAAATTTTACGTCATTTACAGTAATGTGAATCACAGGATATGCAATGTTGTTAAGTTTTACGTCGTGTTCCTGGAGTAAGATGTCCCTAATGTCTTCCATTTTTACGTAATTACTAGCTACGGCAGTTGCGTCATCAGTTTCATAAGTACGTTTTGTTGCTGCCAGCGGTGTGAGTCATTGCCTATTGTCTCTTTGTTGGCGCGCGTCGTTATTGGGATTTGGAGACCTAACTTCTACAAATTCACTTTGTCGAGAGGGCCCAGCTCTGTTAGAATCCCGCCAGTTCTGATGAAATTCACGTCTGTCGTTTTGTCGGTACTTTACATAGTTTCTTGTTTGTCGGTCATGTGGTGGAGAATTTCTCCCTGAATCGTAACTCTGCGCCGAACTGTTGCGTCTGAAGTTATTCTGCCTCCCTTGATAATAATTGTTCTGGTTCCCATATTGTCTGTTTCTCTGATTGTCTCTGTGATAGTCATTACTACGGAAATGCGATCTTTCCCTGTAGTTATTACTACTCAGCCAACGGTTGTCATACGGGTGGTGTCTGTTTTGGTCACGATTTGTGTTGTGAGAATAGCCTTGTCGTGTCAAGTTATTACTTCTTTCATCGCGGAATTGTGACGGATGTGACCTGTAATTGTTGTGTTCCTGGTTTCGCATTCCACGATTGTCAGTGTCAATTTCTAATTCTTGTAAGAGTCCCTGAAATGCTTCAATGTCGTCTTTGCAACGTCCTGCCAAAATAATATGTCGTAAATGTTCAGGCAGTTTGATTAAGCAAATGCGGATGAGTTCTGAGGGGCTGTATGGGTTTGAAAGATACTGATTCTTATGCAACATGTCTTCAAAATATTTCATAAGACTGGAAAATTCAGATTGTTCGAAACGTTTCATCATTATGATGCTATGTTTTACTCGGTCTTGTGTGGCTTGAGACCAATATGCTGAGAGGAAGGCATGGTAAAACTCTCCTTCACTGTGGCAATTGTGAATTACCGATCGCATTCTTACAGCTGGTTCATTCTCCAAGTAGCCACACATAAATTCTAATCTGTGTTCTAACGACCAGTTGGGAGGAAAACAATGCGAGAATTGATGGAGCCATGCTTGTGGATGAATGTCGTTGCCAGAATTCTTAAATGTTTTGAATTTACGTGTAGTAATGAACAGCTGATAGTCAAAATCATCATGTCGGCGAGTCGCATATCGGTCATTGTTAGGTCGTGTCGGCCGTTCCATCTCAAAATTCGGTGCACATTGCCAATTTCTTTCATAACTTCCGAAATGCCCTGTGTTATTATTTTGTGGCTGTTCCGTATTTCTGTGTCCCTCTTCCCGTATTGGGGCGCGAGTATCCTCTGAAATACGTAATTCTTGTATTACCTGTGTCAGCTGATCTTGTACTTCCCGGATTTCTCTTTTGTACTGTGTATTTATTTGATTTTGATTCTGTTTGAATTTTCTAATTTGTTCATACTCTTCTGTGTCAGTGAAGGCTACAGGTCTTGTGTCATTCAGATCATCATCTACCTTTGTAGATAAGTTAGTGACCTGATCCGAAAGTTCGGCTACTTTCTCCGATAGTGAACACATTTCCTCAGTGTGTTTTTCTGAACCACGTTTCAGAGTGTCCATTTGTGTTGAAATCGAATCTACTGTGTCCTTTAAGTTTTCCTGAGTTTTTGCAAGTTGCGTAACCGAATCGGTAGATGCAACTGAGTCAATTTTAGCCCACAAGGTCTCATGATTTTCATGAACAATGGTTTGCAGTTCTTTTATGGCTGCTACGGATTAAGATAAGGTGATCGGGATGGCCAGGCTGTAGGGAAATGGTGGCTGATTAGTCTAGCATTTCCGAAATGGCGCTTCAGCAGTTTCTTAACTGGATTTGCAATGTGCAGAGGCGCGCCATCTTGCATAAAAATGATCCCATCCACACACCCAAGTAGTTGGAGGGCTGGAACGCCGTGGTTGCGCAAAAGACACTCATAGAGCTTACCAGTGACGGTACAGGTAACAGGACCGGAAGCACCTGTCTCTTCGAAAAAATATGGCCGTATGATAAATGATGCCGTAAACCAGCACCACATAGTGACATTTTTAGGATGAAGTGGAACTGGTTGATTTGCGTGTGGATTTTCCGTTGCCCATATTCCACAATTCTGTGTATTGACATATCCTGTCACATGGATGTGGGCTTCATCTGTCCACAAAATGTTCCACGGCCAATGACTGTCCACTTCCATAGGAGCAGGAAATTCTAAAGCAAAGATCTCTCTTGCTGGCGTGTCAACGGGAAGCAACTCGTGCACATGGGTAATTTTGAATGGATAGCAAAGAAGGATGTTTCGTAGTATTATACGCACCGTGCTCACGGGTATGTCCAATGTTCGGCCAATTCTCCGTGCACTACACGTTTGCGCACCACCACTCGTCGCCTCCTGCGTTGCTGTGGCCACTGCTTCCGCTCACGTCGAATCAATTCGTTTCCTCCCTCTACCAGGTTGCACACAGAAAGAACTCGTGTTTTCGAATTTCCTAATCATTTTGTCGAGACCCAAGGCAGTCATCGGACCTACGCCTTTTTTTCAAACCCTTCAGTCTCCGTAAGTTCTGCAGAGCGACGTGTGCACAGTCATCATTCATGTAATACAGCTTTACAAGCAGATCGCGATGCTGCATTGAGACAGTTATGGCGAACGTCGCAGACGCGAAAGGGAGAAAAGTCGTGTACCCGGCGTGTTTATACCAACTCCAATGGGTCGTGCGCATGACAAGTGTTTTCATTTACGCATTCTGACACATACGGCGCTATCTATTGATCAATTTTCAAACTACAGGTTTTTTTTTTATCTTCTGTCATACTTTTCCCCCTTCACCGATAATACTCTGTTGCAATTTGTCGTCATTCTGACCAGTGGTCTCATTTCTACAACGTTTTTAAGGTTTAACTTCAACTATAATCCCCCTGTACTTTCAAAAAGCGTTTCATACGCTATTTCACCTCCGAGCACGGGGTCCCGGGTTCGATTCTCGGCGGGGTCACGGATTTTCATCTGCCTCGAGATGACTGGGTGTTGTGTCGTCTTCATTATCATCATTCATCCCCATTGCGGTCGGAGGAAGGCAATGGCAAACCACCTCCACTAGGGCCTTTCTAGCACGGCGGCGCGGGTCTCCATATCGTCCCCTACGCTCTGTTACGGAGTATGGGATTTCACCATCATCACCAGCTCCATAGGGTCGGAATTTCGGAAAATTCCTTCTTAAATGATGTCTACAGTATAAGATCCACATTGTCTGCAAACTGAAAGTTTCTATCCTTACCACTTTGGTCTGGGCGATGATGAGTCAGGGAATCACTAGACCATATTCACCTCCTTATGGGTGCAATTGCCAAAAACAGTTAAACATGTATCTTTTCTTGTGCAACCGAGAAGGCAAACACTAATTTTCATAGATTTAACTTTAAAAATGCTTTCATACAAAAATATTTTTGTAAAATATCTCCTTTTTCAATTCCTCAGGCGTTCAATTTGTAAGTAGGCTGTTTAGGTTTTTTTATTGGTAACGCCACCTCTGTATGAAAATCACTGGCTGTGCTGTGTGCAGTCTGTGGCTGCTTTGCATTGTTGTAATACTCGCCATTGTAGTGTTAGGCAACTGGCTGTGAACAGCGCGTAGCGTTGCGCAGTTGGAGGTGAGCCGCCAGCAGTGGTGGATGTGGGGAGAGAGATGGCGGAGTTTTGAAATTTGTCATGAACTGCTATATTTATATATGATGATATCAAGGTAAATACATTGTTTGTTCTCTATTAATATCTTTCATTTGCTAACTATCCCTATCAGTAGTTAGTGCCTTCCATGGTTTGAATCTTTTATTTAGCTGGCAGTAGTGGCGCTTGCTGTATTGTAGTAGCTTGAGCAGCGAAGATTTTTGTGAGGTAAGTGATTTGTGAAAGGTATAGTTTAATGTTAGTCAGGGCCATTCTTTTGTAGGGATCTTTGAAAGTCAGATTGCGTTGCGCTAAAAAAAAATATTGTGTATCAGGTTAAGGACAGTCATGTATAATTGTTAAAAAGGGGAAGTTACGTATGTCGACCCTTAGCTGAGGATACCTCACTGGAATCTTCTGATTTTTTGTTGTAGTTTGTGTATTTAGTGTAGCTTTTGTTTATTGCTAGCGCGTAATTGTAGAGAAAATTTCCTTTGTAGTTGCAGTCTTTCATTGTTGTACAGTAAAACAGTTGTGGCATGCATGTAGATTTGCACCAAGTATTTCGCAGCTGAAATTAACTAGATATTATTTTCAGTGCTATGTTAATGTGTTCTCTTATTTTTGATCTTCAAATTGTGTTCTTCTGTGTTGTCGTGTAAAATACTGTGACAATAATGGCGTGTGAAAAACGTAATACTAGGTTCCAAAGTAAACTGAGAAATGACAGTGAAAATGAAAGCAGTGTGTTAGCGCCACCGAGTAATGAATTAACTGATGTTCAAAGTAGTAATTTGGTAATTGTGCATAGGGAAATGGAGCGGGCGGCAAACAATGGCGTGGACAGTGAAACAATTAGTGAAGAGGGAAGCATTATCGATCGATCGGTCGGCAACAGCTCGCCTCAGGAATCCGAAATGACAGGACACAATTTTGCAAATACTGTAGATTCAGGTTTTGCGTCCTCACCGTTTCCTCAAATGAGTCAAGACACATTTTCCGCTTGTCAAAAAGTGAATGTTGCCGGTGCAAATTCACTGCCGAAAAGCACTGAGGAACATGTTTCAGACACCAGTGCATTGTTACTACAGTTAATGCAACAAATGGGACAAAAGCTACAAAAGTTAGACACAACACTTGAACAAAATCAGAAACAAATGGGACAAAATCTTCAAAAGTTAGACACAATGGAACAAAATCAGAGACAAACACAGCAAAAGCTTCAAAAGTTAGACACCACACTTGAAAAAACACGTGAAGATTTAACTACTGAGTTACATAACATTGAATCGAAATGTCAAAAAGTCTGTAATGACGTAAAAACACAAATTTGTGAGCATTTTCAACCTATTTTTTCGCGGCATGAAAATGCATTACAGAATCACGAAGCATCCATAAAAAAACTGCAAACTATTGTTCATGAAAATCATGAGACCTTGCAAGCAAAATTTGACTCAGTTGCATCTATCGATTCGGTTATGCAACTTGCAAAAACTCAGGAAAACTTAAAGGACACAGTAGATACTCTGAAACTTGGTTCAGAAAAACACACTGAGGAAATAAGTACACTATCGGAGAAAGTAGCCGAACTTTCAGATCAGTTCACTAACTTATCTACAAAGGTAGATGATGATCTGAATGACACAAGACCTGTAGCCTTCACTGACACAGAAGAGTATGAACGAATTAGAAAATTCAAACAGAATCAAAATCAAATAAATACACAGTACAAAAGAGAAATCCGGGAAGTACAAGATCAGCTGACACAGGTAATACAAGAATTACGTATTTCAGAGGGCACTCGCGCCCCAACACGGGAAGAGGGACTTAGAAATACGGAAAAGACGCAAAATAATAACACAGGGCATTTCGGAAGTTATGAAAGAAATTGGCAATGTGCACCGAATTTTGATATGGAACGGCCGACACGACCTAACAATGACCGATATGCGACTCGCCGACATGATGATTTTGACTATAAGCTGTTCATTACTACACGTAAATTCAAAACATTTAAGAATTCTGGCAACGACATTCATCCACAAGCATGGCTCCATCAATTCTCTCATTGTTTTCCTCCCAACTGGTCGTTAGAACACAGATTAGAATTTATGTGTGGCTACTTGGAGAATGAACCAGCTGTAAGAATGCGATCGGTAATTCACGATTGCCACAGTGAAGGAGAGTTTTACCATGCCTTCCTCTCAGCATATTGGTCTCAAGCCACACAAGACCACGTAAAACATGGCATCATAATGATGAAACATTTCGAACAATCTGAATTCTCCAGTCTTGTGAAATATTTTGAAGACATGTTGCACAAGAATCAGTACCTGACAAACCCATACAGCCCCTCAGAACTCATCCGCATTTGCTTAATCAAATTACCTGAACATTTCCGACATATTATTTTGGCAGGACGTTGCAAAGACGACATGGAAGCTTTTCAGGGACTGTTACAAGAACTGTAAAGTGACACTGACAATCGCGGAACGCGAAAACAAGGACACAACAATTACAGGTCACATCCGTCACAATTCCGTGACGACAGAAACAATAACTGGTCACGACAGGTCTATTCTTACAAAGCAAATCGTGACCAAAATAGACACCACCCGTACGACAACCGTTGGCAGAGTAATAATAGTTACAGAGAAAGATCGCATTTCCGTAGTAATGACTATCACAGAGACAATCAGAGAAACAGACAATATGGGAACCAAAACAAGTATTATCAAGGGAGGCAGAATAACTTCAGACGCAACAGTTCGGCGCAGAGTTACGATTCAGGGAGAAATTCTCCACCACCTGACCGACAAACAAGAAACTATGTAAACTACCGACAAAACGACAGACGTGAATTTCATCAGAACTGGCGGGATTCTAACAGAGCTGGGGCCTCTCGGCAAGGCGAATTTGTAGAAGTTAGGTCTCCTAATCCCAATAACAATGCGCGCCAACAAAGAGGCAGACAATGACTCGCGCCGCAGGCACCCACGTGCGCCGGCTGGCTCAGAGAAAAATAACATTGACGCTAACCCTGTGAAAAATTCCAGTATTCTTTACCGACGTATACTGCATGATAATTGCGTTCAAGCTGAAATTCTGAGTACTTTGAAGAGTAAAAGATTGTACCACATTTCACATGTAAAACCGATTATTGAAAGATAATCTGCTTTTTAACTTTGTCATTGCCATAAAACTTTTCACTTTACATTACTAGTATGCTTGTCAGACTTAGAATCTGTTAACATACAACAATGTTTGAAGTTAAATATCCAATCAAGAACCAAGAGAACTTATTTGAACAGAAATGACGAATGCATTGTTATAGTGAACAGACGTCACAGCGTTATTGTGTGTGTACATTGTTGCTTGTTAGTTGCACGATTATGGAACGACTATAAGGCTTACATACATTACCAGTACTGCTAATGAGATTTTAATGCAACATTTTGGTTTACTTGAAAATACATTCTGGGTTTAAAGTACTTTCTGTGAGATACCAGACGACACAGTGGTTAGTTTATGTGACAACAACACGGTTTTATCACGACGCTACTAATGAGAGAAAATTTACAATGTTGCTTTTGCCGTGTTTCTGTTTTATATCTGCACAGTTTTCTGTTTTATTCTGGAAAGTAAAACAGGTTTTAGCAGTAACTTTTGTGGTATAGCTACAATGAGACTGCCTTTCCCGTAGCACAACAATACATTACAGCAAAGTACTTTCCTCATCACGGCAATAAGCGTAATAACTAAGACATTTATACGCAAAGCATTTCACTTTTGTGTATTATGAGGTAAGTACATTGACTTCTGCAGAACTTAGCTTTCGGAGGACGATAACTACGACACTTCCACACAGATTATGTTGCAACAAGATGCACATTTAGCGCTACAGCACACGTATTTGAGTGATTAATTTTGTACTTTAAACATTTATTTTTAAAGATTTTTGAATTACAAAGAAAGTTTTCCGTGATACATTTCATTCCATTGCTGTAATCTGTAACACCTGAGGGTATAATTACAATAATCCTCAGGGGGGTACACACTTACTTTGTGTACCATGTGTGTGGCAACCACAAGGAACCCTAGCTAATATGGTATTTGCTTATACAACTTTACACATCGGTACCATATTTCTCTAACACACAAATTACACAGCTATCTGATCATTTAACTGAGAGAGACAAACATTTATTTTACTATATCAGTGACAGATGTTTACGTAATTACACAGTTGGATAACTTCACACTTATGAAACTGTATTTTGTCTGTACTTTGTAAACTGTTCATATTTTTTCGGAATCATTGTGATACTATGAGAGCTTTGAATGATGTATTTGGTATGAGATCATGATTTTTAAAGTACGTTTGAGGCAGCTGACACTTTTGACATGAGCAGAGAATTTTTTTAGGCTTAGAAATTATTGGAGGAAGTTACGACGATTTTGAGATTTGACTGAGGTGTTATGATGTTATTTTTACGACGACGATGTGTATTATGCTGCTGAGGTATGTTTATGATTAATAGGCTGAGGCTATATGAGTTATTTGATTATGCTTCATATTTATAATGACGAAATATTGACGAGTGTCGATGGATACGTATATGTGTAATAAGGTAAGGAGTAATGAATAGTGGGTAGGGACTCTTGACTTGTGAAACAGGATGTTGGAAACCAAGAATCGTACTTTAAGAGTTATGAAATGTGTGTAAATGCGTGAATGTATCACAATGCCGGCGAAAATTTTTTTGGACACTTATATTTATAGGATTTTGCTTCTACAGATTTGCAACGCTAATTCTTGACCTGTGAAATATTTTTATGTGAGACTGTCACTGTAGCGGAAACAGCTGTCGTAAATATTTCTGTAAGAAAGTTAAGTGACCACCTGCACGTAATGCGTCGCGGGCACCCACCTGGGCGACAGCTGCCCGAAAAAAAAAAGAAGCCATTAGCCTTTCAGCGGCACAGGTAGAAAAAAAAAGGGAGGCCATTAACCTCGCTTCTGACATTCCTTTGTAGAAAGCATCGCAAAAACGACACGATCAAGCATGAAAACATACGATTACACTGTGCTCTTAATTTATGATATTTACTGAAATGCCTAATGAAATGACGAGAAATATTTTTACATCTGCACACCTGATTATGACAAGCGTCTTTCTATGAGAGTTGAGAGAATTTCTACTAACTTATGAAATGTCACATGACTATTGAATGATATTTTTATGCTTTGGTTTGCGTAATTGCTTATTTCATTTGATACCTGTTTTCCAGCTGTGTTACAGCATTAGGTTTCATAAAATAAAATTAAATGCATTTGCTAATGTGAACACTTTCTGTCAACAGATCTATTAAATAATAATTTTGTGTTCCACATTCTTCAAAAAAGGAGCACTTGGAAAGGAAAGAACAATAAGAAGGGACTAGTAACAGTAATTGCATACATAATATTCTTTTCAAGTACATGGTAATATTTTTTTTACAATAAGTTGTTGTGGTGCACCACTTTAATTACTTAGACATTAAGATGTGATTATACATTTCCCTTATCTGCATTGTTATCTTTAATGTACTATTTTTTCTGCTTGAGCTATGTCATGTTTAGATATAAGCTGCTGTTTGCCAGGCATAGTGCTACTGAACTTTAATTTGTGTTACTCTGCTAAGCCAGATTTATTTTTTTGTTTGCTGCGCATTGCCTCATATTAGTTGTAATGTTGAATTGCTTGGTAATTTAGATTTACTGTAGCTTGCTTTGCAATTTTCCATTTTTTTTCATTGCTGTTTATATTAATTGTTTTATGTGCTGCTGCATTGCCTCGTCCCTTAGTTTAGCATCTGAGCTTAGTAGGTTTAAGTTAGCTTAAGAGGGGGTAGCCTCTAAGAGAATGAGTTGCGATGAATTGGAAGAAATGCATTGAGAAAACAGGTTTAGGTAGGATTTTCTTGGAAATAAATGTTGAGGTAAGAAATGTGTGAACATATAAATACAGAAAGCATGCTTAGATAGAATTTTTTTGGTGGAAACAAAGGATGAAATAAGAGGAAAGATATATGAAGTTTTGGGTTGGACTGCAGTACCAAATGTTACACTGAAAACGAACCCTGTCCTTTCCTATTGGTGTTATCCCACTATGTGTTTGTGTACCCTTGTGTATTTGTGTTCTTCCTGTCTTTATGTGTTTATCTGATAAGAATTGTAGAATTTTTCTAGTACTAAGCTACATTCACTATGATGAGGAATACTGTTATCCTCAAATACAATTGGCATTAATAGTGTGTTATTTACTTTGTAAAGATGTTTTGACATTATTTATTCTGTTTTGTGTTAATGCTCATGTGTGAAGTTGATGTTTCGAAAGTTACTCTGATCTTTTATGTATGTACTCATGTCATAATTCCTGTAACACTGATGTATATGTTATTTCGATTCTTTTGTAAAGCCCATATTACTACAAATGTTATCTGTACTATTATGTTCTTTAATGATGTATTTGTACCTTTGTAATTATATTCTTATGTTATAAAATTCTATAGTTCATCATATTATTAACTTGTAAGTTCCATTTCACTGCACACATTTCTGTTGGTCATAGTATATGGACAATATGTGAGAAGTAGGGACTGTTAGTGTTTGCACGTGTGTTAATAATTCAGCAAGGGACTGGATAACAGCATTGCTGGTTCTAAGGACAATTCCAGAAACTTTGTGAGTGCACAAGTGGTGGTTTATGGACTTGCTATATTGTCCGCAAGACTCTTCGATGGTGATTGTGCACCTGCACATTTGCAACAGATGGCTGCTGGCCATCTCTACCAGAACTACAGTGGGTCTGCATCTTTGATGACCCACCAGTACCATTATCTCTACAAGGACTACAGTGGGTCTACATCTTTGATGATCCATCAATACCATTATTTCTACAAGGACTGCAGTAGGTCTGCACCTCTGGTGGCCCACCAATACCGTAATCTCTACCAGGACTACAGTGGGTCTACTCTGTGATGACCTACCTACCAATATTCTTCAAAACTTCGAATGACTCTGCTGTGGGTTTGCTCCATTGTGGCCCATTACCTGTCAGCATGTCAAGAGTCAGCACTGTCTTTGCGTTGGAAGGACAACACTACTTCTTCAAGACGGCATGTAAATCCACTACTTCCGTGTGCATTGTCTTTTACTGCTCAGACTTTGAGAAAAGAAACGGCAGTTTCACTGTGATGAATGATCAGGACTGTCTTTATAGACTGTGAGAAAATTTGAGCTTTTGACCAACATAATATCAATAAGTGTGTGCATTTGATTTCTTTGTTATTGTAATTATGAAAAATTTTATCAAATCATTATTGGCCACTGCCCAAAAAAAAATTTGTAAAATTTTTTGTGGGGAGCATGGGGGCTATGTAAGTAGGCTGTTTAGGTTTTTTTATTGGTAACGCCACCTCTGTATGAAAATCACTGGCTGTGCTGTGTGCAGTCTGTGGCTGCTTTGCATTGTTGTAATACTCGCCATTGTAGTGTTAGGCAGCTGGCTGTGAACAGCGCGTAGCGTTGCGCAGTTGGAGGTGAGCCGCCAGCATTGGTGGATGTGGGGAGAGAGATGGCGGAGTTTTGAAATTTGTCATGAACTGCTATATTTATATATGATGATATCAAGGTAAATACATTGTTTGTTCTCTATTAATATCTTTCATTTGCTAACTATCCCTATCAGTAGTTAGTGCCTTCCATAGTTTGAATCTTTTATTTAGCTGGCAGTAGTGGCGCTCGCTATATTGCAGTAGCTTGAGCAGCGAAGATTTTTGTGAGGTAAGTGATTTGTGAAAGGTATAGTTTAATGTTAGTCAGGGCCATTCTTTTGTAGGGATCTTTGAAAGTCAGAGTGCGTTGCGCTAAAAAAAATATTGTGTATCAGTTTAAGCACAGTCTTGTAGAAATTGTTCAAAGGGGACGTTTCATAAATTTACGACACACTGAAACACGTATTTTTTTTATCTTGGGTATTAATAAACGCTTCAGTTGTATTTAGTCCTTTATTACTGGATCCCTACCGGTTTCGTGACACTAAAAGCCACCTCTTCAGGTGAACATCTGTACAACAATAAGTCCAGAAGGAATAACAACTCTGAAACATACACTGATATGATAAATCATTCTAAGATTTAAAAAAAAAATTAAAAATATTAAAAACTTTTACATGAGAATATCAAAATTTTATAACTCACATGATTCGATCATTACAGGGTAAAAGTTCGGAATCTTATTACCCAACATTCTTTGTCCGTCAAAGCAAAACACCGCTAAAAGACGGTATGTCAGATTAAAAACTGCCAGACTCCAATATAGCAGATAGCTCCAAAAACAAATCGTACCATTGTATTGTATGGGACCGGGGATCTAGAAATGACGGAGAGGCTTCGTCCCCGCCATAGCCCTCAGTGGCACACAACCCCGCAGCAGTCCACCCACCCCACCGCCGCCCCACACTGAACCCAGGGTTTTTGAGCGCTTCATTCCCCAATGGAATGTTAGTTCAAGCGTACTGTGTTGCAGCAACGAGTAAACAGTATTTGTTCGTGTAGCTTGAACGTTTTTGAGTTAAGCTGAGTCGCTGTCGTGTCGGCGGCCAGCAAACACTGTCCCAGACAACATCGAATGAGTGTGGCGGATGCTTACGGATCATCGGTAGGCGTGTTTGAGAATGAGAGGAGAAGAGTTTAAGATAAACAAAGACAGTGTAAACACTGCTGTTCATAAGCATTCGCAGACATTGCGGATATCCAACAACACGTGACCACGGTCATCGACCTATTCCATGAGAAGCGTTCGCTGATACGAACAGCTTTACAACCGATATCAGAAGTGCGTTGTAGCTGATGGTGAGTGCTTTGAAGGTCAGTAAAAGTATTGCTTTTGTAACTTTAGTTTCCTCTATTTTCTGAGACCATTCGCCTAACTTTCTAGACGCACCCCGTATAAGTAAATTTCCTACTAACCAATCTCATCTTCATTATATCTTACCAAAATCCATATTCAGTAACTAGTATCAAGATATAAATTTCAATTACTAATGTACATGAAAAAATAATTGGGACAAGGTGTGAACGTAACAACAATCTAACATGTACAGTCGCGACTCTCTCTGCTGAGAAAATTCTTATCGTCTGACAGTTGGAACGACATTACCGCCCCTAGCGGCGAGAAAGCATCCGTAAGATTAAAGTCTGTTTTTAATTATTTTTCTACGTAATTAACGAAATAGTTACTACATTTTTGCGCTCTAAGCACTAGTAAATTATAGATAGACATGAATGACAGTGAAATAAATGTAAAAGCGGCCGAATCTCACTGATTCAGAGGCGTAAGCTACAACTTATTCAGCTCAGCTGAAATCAAGTGAATATAAACACACATTTCATGTATAAGGAACATATATTTCTGTTGTTGTCTTTTATGACAGGCTCTTCCCTTAATACCTAACCATTCTGTATGCAGTTTAATGATTCAGAATGTTCTTACATTTCACTCGACTTTTCAATGCATGAATATTTTTGTAAGCCGGCCGAAGTGGCCACGCGGTTCTGGCGCTGCAGTCTGGAACCGCGAGACCGCTACGGTCGCAGGTTCGAATCCTGCCTCGGGCATGGATGTGTGTGATGTCCTTCGGTTTGTTACGTTTAACTAGTTCTAAGTTCTAGGGGACTAATGACCTCAGCAGTTGAGTCCCATAGTGCTCAGAGCCATTTGAACCATATTTTTGTAAACGTAACTGTTTTTGCTTCAGAAGAGAATGTATTTATTTTTCTCGTTTGTGACTCAGATGCGGCAACAATACTGGGATTGGTTTCTTCTGTACTGGGAAATATTTTATTAATTCTGATGTTTCATTATCACGTCTCTATGGTTTTTCCCTTCCGCTACAGCTGTCATGGCTTATTGGGCAAGTTAAATAATGTAGATATTGCATTACACACAAGTTTTCTACACTCCATGTTCTCTGATTTCACTGGAAGTCCAATGAAGAAAACTTCACGTTGTTGAGTAGATATATGACGTCTTTCTGCCAAAGGTCCTGTCTACTAGCCATGTTACTGCTTGAAAGAAAACGAAGTTCTTCAGTAAAAATCTGTTGGTTATAAGGAAATCGTAAATAAACTTCTATACACTGTATCGTTTCATACGTCCCAGGATCCTTAGCAAACTAAAGTAACTTTGATAGGCGTCGGCCTTCGGCTCGTAGCGGCTAGCGACCACCTATGCGGCAACGCGCCCCGTCTTCTGAATTGTCGCACATTCTCCCGCGTTTCCGTCACATGAAAATAAAAGAAAACAATTTTTGTGGTAACATACACTACTGGCCATTAAAGCTGCTACACCAAGAAGAAATGCAGATGATAAACGGGTATTCATTGGACAAATATAGTATACTAGAAATGACATGCGATTACATTTTCACGCAATTTGGGTGCATAGATCGTGAGAAATCAGTACCCAGAACAACCACCTCTTACTTTAATAACGGCCTTGATACACCTGGGCATTGAGTACAGGTACAGCTGCCCATGCAGCTTCAACACGATACCACAGTTCATCAAGAGTAGTGACTGGCGTATTGCAACGAGCCAGTTGTTCGGCCACCATTGACCAGACCTTTTCAATTGGTCAGAGGTCTGGAGAATGTGCTGGCCAGGGCAGCAGTCGAACATTTTCTGTATGCAGAAAGGCCAGTACAGGACCTGCAACATGCGGTCGTGCATTATGCTGCTGAAATGTAGGGTTTTGCAGGGATCTAATGAAGGGTAGAGCCACGGATCGTAACACATCCGAAATGTGACGTCCACTGTTCAAAGTGCCGTCAATGCAAACAAGAGGTGACCGAGACGTGTAACCAATGGTACCCCATACCATCACGCCGGGTGAAACGCCAGTACGGCGAAGACGAATACACTCTTCCAATGTGCGTTGACCGCGATGTCGAAAAACACGGATGCGACCATCATGTTGCTGTAAACAGAACCTGGATTCATCCGAAAAAAATGACGTTTTGCAATTCGTGCACCCAGGTTCGTCGTTGAGTACACCATCGCAGGCGCTCCTGTCTGTGATGCAGCGTCTAGGGTAACCGCAGCCATGGTCTCCGAGTGATAGTCAATGCTGCTGCAAGCATCATCGAACTGTTCGTGCAGATGGTTGTTGTCTCGCAAACGTCGCCGTCTGTTGACTCAGGGATCGAGACGTGACTGCACGATCCATTACAGCCATGCAAATAAGATGCCTGTCATCTCGACTGCCAGTGATACGAGGCCGTTGGGATCCAGCAAGGCGTTCCGTATTGCCGTTCTGAACCCACCGATTCCCTATTCTGCTAACAGACATTGGATCTCGACCAACGCGAGCAGCAATGTCGCGATACGATAAACCGCAATCGCGATAGGCAACAGTCCGACCTTTATCAAAGTCGGAAACGTGATGGTAGGCATTTCTCCTCCTTACACGAGGCATCACAACAACGTTTCACCAGGCAACGCCGATCAACTGCTGTTTGTGTATGGGAAATCGGTTGGAAACTTTTCTCATGTCAGCACGTTGTAGGTGTCGCCACCGGGGCCAACCTTGTATGAATGTTCTGAAAAGCTAATCATTTGCATATCACAGCATATTCTTCCTGTCGGTTAAATTTCGCGTCTGTAGCACGTCATCTTCGTGGTGTAGCAATTTTAATGGCCAGTAGTGTAATAAACACATACTGTAACACGTAATGTCTCTTATTAAACAGTAGCTGTACATATTTTACACCGGTGATCACAGGTAATGGGGGCCGCTAATAATCTCGCGACACTCCAGTTGTCACGGTCCCCGTTGGCTCCGCACGTAGCAAAGAATGAATCACATTTGTGGCAGTACCGGAGTATGTGAAAGGTATTGAAAACATATTGAAATGTACAACGCCACGTGTCGCGACTTGGAAACCTACAACTTAAACATTTTAATTATACAAAATTATTAAGGCTTTCGTGGACACTTGACAAGTTGCGAGTTGGCTTGGGTTCTTCGGTCGACGTTTGTTTGAAGATTTTTGTTACGTTTCGCCAGCACGAATAACTGACATTCTAAGGCTTCATTCTTCATTACTGGTGGCGGACTGGAATCGATCTCGTGGCCTCATATTATACAGGAGCTGGACAAAAATACTGAAACACCGCGAGTGATGCAAGCTTGAAAGTACGAGGGTCAGTCCAAAAGAAATGTACACTATTTTTGTAACAATACAATTTTCATTCTGCATGTGTGAAAGTTTTACAGTGTATAGATACATCCTTCCCCCTTGTTTTCAAACTCGGTTCAACCTGTTCCCGTGAGTGGCGCCGTCACGGCATGTCTTCAAGATGGCTGCTACACTTGACGTTCGCCAGAAGCGACGTGCTCTCATAGAATTCCTGTGCTGTGAAAACGAGACAGTGGCAAACATCACAAGAGTTTGGGAAAGGTGTATGGAGATGCTGCTATCGATCGCAGTACAGTTACTGGGTCAGCAAGCAGGTTACGTGATGTAAGCGGGCACGGCAATATTGAGGATTGTCCTCACAGCGGCAAGCCTCGTACTGCACACACTCCAGACAATGTGCAGAGAGTTAACGAATTGGTGACTGCTGACAGACGCATCACAGAGAACGAATTGTCACGCTACGTTGGGACAGGGGAAGGAAGTGTTTGCAGAATTCTGAAAGTGTTGGCGTTAAAAAAGGTTCGTGCCAGGTGGGTTCGCAGGATGTTGACAGTGGCTCACAAAGAAACTAGCAAAACGGTATGCAGCGAACTTTTGGAACAGTACGAGAATGGTGGAGATGAATTTCTTGGAAGAATTGTGACAGGTCATGGAACATGGCTCCATCATTTTTCACCAGAAATGAAGAGGCAATCAAAGGAGTGGCATCATGCAAATTCACCCAAGAAAAAAAAATTCAAAACCAAACTTTCTGCTGGAAAAGTCATGGCTACGGTGTTTTTCGATTCCGAAGGACTCTTGCTTGTGGACATCATGCCAAGTGGAACCACCATAAATTCTGATGCATATGTGACGACACTGAAGAAACTTCAAGCTCGGCTGAGTCGTGTTCGACCACATCGGCAAAAGCAGAATGTTTTGCTGTTGCACGACAATGCACAGCCACATGTCAGTCAAAAAACCATGGAAGCGATCACAAAACTCGAATGGGCAACTCTGAAATACCCGTCTTACAGTCCTGACCTGGCTCCATGAAACTATCATCTCTTTGGGAATCTGAAAAATTCTCTTCGTGGAACAAGGTTTAAAGATGATGACTCCGTTGTGCACGCTGCCAAACAGTGACTCCAACAGGTTGGTCCAGAATTTTACCGTGCGGGTTTACAGGAGCTGGTTCCAAGATGGCGGAAGGCAGTTGAGAGGAATGGAAATTATGTAGAGAAATGAAAATATTGTTCCTAAATGATGTATCTACACACTGTAAAACTTTCAAACGTGTAGAATAAAAGATGCATTTTTTAAAAAATAGTGTGCATTTCTTTTGGAGTGACCCCCGTAAATACAGGTGGCCAAACCTGCAGCTAGCGCTGTTGTATTGGACCGTTCCCACAATATGTTTCAAGTGTCAGTCGTGGTCAGAACAGTGTTGTGTGTAGTTGTGAGTGTATCATGTTGGAGCTACGCGAATTCGAACGTGGACAAATTGTTGGTGATCGTATGGTGGGCGCGTCCGTTACCAAGGGAGCCGAAATGTCTGGTGTTTCAAGGGACGCCTTATGGAAGCATCTACTGCACGCAGGGAAAGAGGAAAACACCATCCGCTAATTCACAACTCAGACGATATTCTGTGTTGAGTGATTGTGACAGACCGTCAGTGAAGACGACTATGACGAAAAGTAAGGGGACGAAAGCTGGAAAAGTCAGTGCTGAAATGACTGTCGCACTCTCGAACCCTGTCAGCACACAAGAAGCTTTGTCACGCCAAATGGCCCGGGTCCGATTCCCGGCTGGGTCGGAGATTTTCTCCGCTAAGGGACTGGGTGTTGTGTTGTCCTCATTATCATTTCATCGTCACTAGTAGAAGGCAACGGGAAACCACCACTGGAATCACTTCCCTAGACGCTCATGCGGTGGACCTCTCCGACGAGGCTTCCCCCATGACAAGACCTGCCGTTAAGGCAGAACACGAAGAAAAGAATGATTCAAAAGCCCCTAAGAGGAAAAACTGGTGCCGAAGTCATAAAAGCTGGACTACGGAGCAATGGAAAAAGGTCATTTCGTCCGATGAGTCTCATTTCACACTGTTTCCAACTACTGGCCGAGTTTACGTCCTAACCCCGTGAAGCAGACTGCTTGCTGAAAAGAGCGAAACATGGCGGAGGGCCGGCCGGGATGGCCGAGCGGTTCTAGGCGCAACAGTCTGGAGCCGCAAGACCGCTACGATCGCAGGTCGAATCGTTCCTCTGGCATGGATGTGCGTGATGCCCTTATGTAAGGTTTAAGTAGTTCTAAGTTCTAGGGGACTGATGACCTTAGAAGTTAAGTCCCATAGTGCTCAGAGCCATTTTGAACCATGGCGGAGTCTCGGCGACGCCTTGAGCGGCCATATTGCTGTATTCAATGGTTACCCTGCAACGTTGCGTTATTGCCAAGGTTTATGTTACCATTTTGGCTGATCAGGTCCATCGCATGGTGCAACACTTTTTCCCCAATGGTGATGCTGTGCTCCAAAACGAGAGGGCTCTGTACCCATAGCTCGCATCGTCCAGGACTGGCTTTAAGACCACGAGGATGAATTTTCCCATCTCATCTGACACAACACACACCAGCTCACAATATTATTGGAGAGAAGGGCTCGCGAACTCTATCTTCACATCGTTACCTAAACTTGCCACCGTTTTGCAGGAAGAATACGTAGTACACGATTCCCTTAAAAATCATACAGGGGCTCTCTTTATCCATTTCGAGAGACCTGAAATCTATTTTGAATGACAACGGTTTTACTGCACCGTATTAGCGGTGGTAATGTTTTCTGTTTTTTGGTTTTTCCATTCTGTTGTCCACCCCTGTTTGTAGTTCTCGCGCGAACATCCGAGGGGTTTTTCATGGTCGTTACCGCTATGATTCTCCCCCTTGCTACCTGCAACGATCATTCCGTGCACTGTATGGATTCAGGATCCGATCACCTCGAGACTTTCCTCTTTTACCATCTTTCCACGTCGTTAAGATTTTATATTCAGTACTGAGTGCTTCTAGGTAGTTGCGTGTGCTGCTATGTGTGAGCTGATATGATGAACCGAAGTCCAGGGGCAGTACAGAGTCTGTAACAAGACGCAGCACAGCCCGGTAATCTTTAAATAACGAAACAGTATGTGTGGGAGAGAGGCTATGTGACTCCCCCCCCCCCCCCCCCCCTCTGCGTCTATCTGCAAAGAGGCGCTTCACCTTTACTTTGTTTTGTATTGAGCATATCCGTGTTTGTTCCTGCTACAGAGCAGACGGCTGTGGGCTCTCTTGTACTTTGGGTGGACGAGGCTTCAGAGTTGGAAGACGTGTTTAAGGTAATATGGAAGAGACGTAGAAAGGAAGAAGAAAGATTCCATACAATGGCTCTTCAAGCATCAAACATTTCGGCTACCTTGGTTACGGAAGCGCCCACCATGCGACAATATGCCCACGTTCGAATTCACTTAGCTCCGACATAATGCACTCACAACAAATGGATAAAACTGAGGAAACGACGCATGGACTCTGCTAAAGAAGTATTAGGAATTAAAGTGTCCAAAAGTATCAGGAAAGAATGGATGACGGAACACATGTTGAAAAATGTGAAAGAAATGAGAAAGTGGAAAAATGTGGAAAATTAAGAACGCGAAAAGAGATACAAGAAACTGAATGCTGAATTAAGAAGAGAAACTGAACAAGCAAGAAAAAGATGGATTAAAGGGAAATGCGAGGAAATGGAGAAATTTGGAGACAGAGAGAAGGATGAAACGACGTACAGATTAACTAGAGAGTTAGTTTGTGAAAGTAAAACACTAACATGGAAATAGAAAGAGTTGGTGATGCATTACCTGAAGAACCATAGTAGGATATGAGCAAATGGCAACGATATGCAGAGCGTCTGTATAAAATAAATCAAATAGCAAGTGCAATCAAGCTTGAAGAGGGGCAATGTGTGCCGTGAGATGGAAAGTGACACAGCATCTTGGAAGCAGAAGTAGAAAAGACGCTCAAGGAGAAGAAGAAACGGAGACATGAGGATTCGATAAATTGCCAGCAGAAAGTGTTGAAGAGTTTATGAACCACAGGAAAGAAGGAATTACTCTGCCTCTGTAGAGAGAAATATCACAAAGGGGAACGGCCTGATGACTTTCTTGCACAGGTAATGACAGCAATCAACACAAAGAGAAACACCAAAAAATTGTAACGAGCATAGGACTATCAGTCTAATTTCTCAAGCGGCTAAAGTATTGCTGAGAGTGCTAAATACTCGTAGAAAGCAATAAGGCAAGTTGGATTGATAGACTGATGAGAAACAGTTCGGTATAGAAGAGGTAAAGAAACAAGAGATGCTACTGGCCTGTTCAAAAGCATAGGGGAAAGATATACAGAGAAAGATAGAGAAACTTATGCTGTTTTATTGATTTGGAAAACGCTTTCGACAGAGTACAATGGAACAAGCTGATGGTACTTTTAAGAGAAAGGGAATAGACGGGAAATAGAGACGATTGGTATAGAACCTAAATTTACAAAAGAAAGTAAGAATAAGGCCTGACAATGAAACGTCTGAGGGTAGAAGCTTTGGAAGGGGCGTTAGACAAGGTTGTACCTCTTCCCTTTGTTGTTCAACTTACATCTGCAAGAGGATATTGGGAAATATTTAGATGGAAAAAGAGAAGTGTGTATTGGTGGAAAAAGAATAGAATACACACTGTTTGTTGATGACATGGTATTAGCGGCAGAAAGTGAACGAACTGTAAATAAAATGCTAGAAGATCTGAATGATGCTTGTTTGGAATGAGGGGTGTGTTGTGTACATAGTCCCGCGTAGTCAGCGCGTACACAACTTTCCCACTAGAGCGCACCTCGCTAAGCACAACAGCGCAGGCGCAGTGCTCGTCCGTCTCCGCACTACGAGATGGCGCTGTCTTAGAGACGGACCAAATTCTGCTTCCGCCTATCCGCGTATTAATATGCAAAGCAGCCAATGAGATTGCTGCTAATGTAGAACCTTTTCTCCTCGCGGATCACACTCGCGCAGTGATACTTGAACCCACGAGGTATTATAACGAGTGTACAGACCTCTGATTAGTCAGTGTGCATTAGTCTGCATTAGTCTGTAGTCAAGTTTCAGTCTGCGCTCAATAAGATTACCATATTCCTGTACATAGCCACGAAGAGAAATGTATAGACACTTTGTCAAGTATCAGAGATATGTGAGAATAAGATTAACGTACCAAGACCAAAGGAACTTCAGATTGTCAATTGTAAACAGCATCCAGAATCAAGTTACGTAATGTCTATCGTTTTTATTATTTTACTAAATGTGTGTGAAAACTAATCAAGTTCTGTTTAAAGTTGGTCACCGTCAATCTGCTACTCTAAGCGTGCAAGTGGCATTTCTATCGTCTAACCTAACGGCAGAAGATAAACATGCCACGATAAGACCACGAGACATATTGCTGACACTCGCCTACTCTGTTAGAGCGACAAGTCCAATAATCTGATGGTGTGTGTACCAGAGGTCTTACAGTACGCACACCACAGGGTGAGAATCAGTAAAGCAAAAACAACGAGTATGGTAATCGGTAAAGGAACGAGACTGGCACATATTAAGACAGGACAAGTTGTCATTAGCCAATTAAAATCATTTAAATATCTTGGAAGTACGATTACTGAATTCTTGAATGCCATCAGGGGTTGAAAACTCGCATTGCTATAACGAAAGAGGCATCCATCAGAAAGAAGAGATCATTATGTGGCAAACTAGGTAAAGGTTTGAGGAAAGGACTTGGCAAGTGTTTTGTCTGGAGCGTGGCACTCAGTGGGCCAGAAACATGGACACTGAGACGAAAGGATGAGAAAAGGCTAGAAGAATTTGAGATGTGGATGGGGGGGAATGGAGACAACAAGCTGAATGGAAAGAGTAAGTAACAAAAGAGTGTTGGAAAGTGTTGGTGAGGCAAGAAGACAGCAGCAGGTTATAGCCAAGAGAAAGGAAGAAGAAGTGGACGGTGCATTCGATGAGACGAGATTGTCTGCTGACAGACGCTGGTTCTTGGGAGGAGATTGAGAAGAAGGAGGAGAGGCAGGGTGATAGACGACGTGAAGGGGAGTGGAGAGTACGCGGACCTGAAGAGGATGGCAGAAGGCAGGAGAGCATGGAAACCCAAGCACGTGAAAAACTGCCTTTGGGCAGAACACTGATGATGATAAAGACATGTACTTTAGCTCTGGCTCTGTAGCTTTTGTCTGTCTCCACCTTCATCACCCTGCCTTCGCCCCTGAAATATCATTGTTACTTTCTGATTTATTCGTATTTTAACTTTTGACACCTACCCCTGTTGCCAATGCGACTGGAATATTGCATAGACTAATCCTTTCTGGAAGGTCCCAATTTCTGTTTCTCCTAAACTGTGATAAACGGAGACATAATTTATAGTAAATTTGTAATTTCCAGTCTCTCCTGACTATCGTCTTCTCCATTGCGTCCACATCCCACTCGCCGTCCTGTGTAGATATACTAAAATAAAAATATATTCCTCACAACACTCAAACAGAAAACAGGGTAATATTTTTTGGCTTTAGCAGCCGTCACACCCAGCTCCAAGACTCTCACCTCAGAGCAGTTCATATTGCAGCATTAAGCAGACGACGTAGACCTAGTAGGTCGTGTGAGATACCAGTAGCAGACGGTATGACCGATACCGATTTCGTGGGAGAGAGCGTTCGAATTGTAGACCATCACTATGATTGGCCACTGTGTTCGGAGGTAACATTCCAAACGCTGACTTTCGATCATGAATATTGTAAAAACTATGCATTAAATTTCCTTGACACTCAAATATCGGCATCTCTAAATAGTAGATTAACGGCCACTTATTTCAAAAGTCATAACAATGAGCAAAACTAAGAACGAAAGTTAAATGAAAGGCAAACGAAGCACTGCGGGTATCTTCGGATCCTGCCTAAACAGCGCTTCCGTGCCAAGTAGTTTGCGCTGCCTAATCACCCGAGAACGAGCAGTCATAAGGCACAGACGCGTTGTCTAGCGCGATTCGTTCTATTACAGTCCCATAAAGAAAAATCAAGTTTAGAAGAATCAAACAAGTAATTGTGCGATCACTTCTGAAATTATTAGTGACGAGTGAATTGTTAAATAAATGGTACCAAAGATTGAAACTCGCAGTTTCCCGTGTTCTGCTAGAATAAATACCAGTTCTGTAATATTTCTGGCTTTACAGTTAAGAAGGCAGCGGAGGGAAGACGAAGTAACGTGTTCTGAGGTACCGGTGACATCTTGTTTATCCGGTACAGGTACCATGAGACAGAGCTCCTAATTTTTGGTTCTTCTCCGCGATTGGCTCCTGTGTTCGGAAGTTGTCGTTGTTGTGGTCTTCAGTCCCGAGACTGGTTTGATGCAGCTCTCCATGCTACTCTATCCTGTGCTAGCATCTTCATCTCCCAGTACCTACTGCAGCCTACATCCTTCTGAATCTGCTTAGTGTATTCATCTCTTAGTCTCCCTCTACGATTTTTACCCTCCACGCTGCCTTCCAGTACCAAATTTGGGATCCCTTGATGCCTCAGAACATGTCCTACCAACCGATCCCTTCTAGTCAAGTTGTGCCACAAACTCCTCTTCTCCCCAATTTTATTCAATACCTCCTCATTAGTTATGTGATCTACCTACCTAATCTTCAGCATTCTTCTGTAGCACCACATTTCGAAAGCTTCTATTCTCCTCTTGCCTAAACTATTTATCGTCCATGTTTTCCATACATGGCTACACTCCATACAAAAACTTTCAGAAAGTTCGGAAGTAGCGGTCTAAACTGATAAGCTTCTGTTATTAATATAAGAAAAATTGAACAATCAATTTACTTGTCTTTCATATAAAAGCATCTCTCAACAGCAGGCTAACATGCCATTATTTCAAATCGTTCATTACCAGCAGGATAATAAACAATTGCTAAGCGAAAAACACTTAGGTGAACTTCGGATGCCATGTTGTCTGCCGCGCTCGGTATCAGTCAAGACCTAATTAGAAAGCTCTGGTTTTTTAGATATGTAATTGAGAAGTAGTTTGATAGCAATTACACAAACTCGCAGTTCATTATTTTGTTTATTCTCTGTGAAAATACGGAGAATGGAAATTATTTGTGATTCTCAAATTAGGCAACAATTTTGCAGATTCTCGTATTCTGCTAATAAAAAAAATCGAGTGGCATCTCGTTTAAGCAAACGAACCTAAAACATAATTATTTGTGCGATACCAGTTCGTCACTAACAATTATTTACAGCCTCAAGATAATGGATTCACGACTTACGCACTGTTTTCTGCGCAGGGGACAACAACTGCAGAAGACTGCAGGCATGTGAACATTATTCAGAACTCATGCATTCCACTCAGGACGGCGGAAGCAACTAGGCACCTCGCATGTTCTACAGTCTTAGTACAAATGAGATCAGTGACGCGTCATCTCTGTAACACAGAGAAGGTATGAAAGGGAGGACATTTTCGAGGAAAGGGATTTTCCTTACATACGTAAATCCACCCCCACTCCCCGCCCTCTCTCTCTCTCTCTCTCTCTCTCTCTCTCTCTCTCTCTCTCTCTGTCTATCTATATCTCTCTCTCTCTCTCTCTCTCTTTCTCTCCTTTCCTTTCACTTGCCGTAGAGCTATCTCAAAAAATGAAAGATCAGTCATTAAAGTACTATCAGTTCGTCGCTAATAGTTCATTAATCCTTAAGACAACGCATCTACGACCTACCTGCAGATTTATCCGTAGGAGATTGCAGGTTGGTGAACTTTACTAGAAACTCCATGTATTTCACTCACAGCAGTGAAAGCAATTAAGCAGCCACGTGCACTGCATTCCCAGTACAAATAGGAACAGTGAGACGTAATTTGTGATAACACAGAGTAGGTAGGTGTTTGGAGAGACGTACAAAGACTTTCTCAAAAAAAAAAAAAAACGTAAGACCAGTGCTTCTGGCGGTATTTGAAACATTACGGTTATTGTACATCGTGTACCAACGCAATGTACTGGTTCTTCTGGGGGGAACAATATATATTCATATGGAATTACGAACAGTGCTATGAAGTAAAACATTTATGATTCTTGAAAGATGCACGAAAAAACGTACAGATAAACATTTATCATTCAACGTATTTATATTTAAGAAAAGTATCGATTTATTATGTATAGTATTCTTAGTTCTATGTTAAAAATGTTAATAGCTGTGAAACAGTCGAATGATTTTACTTAATTAACTACTCTGGCTTTGATCTTGGATGAGGACGGACGTGAGAGGGATTCTAAGTGTACTTACGTTGCATTTTGCTTGAATAGATGGAATTATTTGCTCTTAAAAACTTTATTTAAATATCTTTAGCAACCGTAGATGCTAGGAAACTAATGACTTATTTTTTCAAAATATCAGAATGCGCAATACATCGCGAGCCTACGAATGATTGTTATCGGCCATTTGCACGGCCGGAACGTTTGATTTGAATACTGCCAATATTAAACTGGACGGAGCCGCGGCAATGACTTATAAAGTTTGCGTTTTAACTGCAGTATTTAACTTCAGTGTCATTTTAATTTATTTGCAAAGATTAATAGTAGTTTTCATTAAACTTTTGTGATTGCCGCATGACGGATATCTTTTATCTCAGCTACCAAAATTGACAGAAATTAACTTACTCCGAAATGATCAGTGATAAATATGCCACACTGTAAGATTTCTCTAACGCAAACCCAAGACATTAAAGGAGTATTAATTTCAATGAAATGGCAATGCAAAAAATATTTGAGATGCTTTGTTGAAATGGCAATGCAAAAAAAAAACCTGAGATGTTTTGTTAACAGACGAGCTAAGATGCTTCACATCGCCCTTTACGTGTTTCATATTGCGAGCATTAAACTTTCAAACAGTATTTCCATAAAGACTGTGTAAATTGCTCGTGATAAGTTGTGTTGTCACTTTAGTGTGTGTGTGTGTGTGTGTGTGTGTGTGTGTGTGTGTGTAATTTAATATGTAATTATACGTATATGCTGTAGTGTAATAAATATGTAATGTACTGAATCAACTGTGAGAAATCAAAGTGGCAAAGACGTTATCTGAGAGACTCTATGATAAATATATCGTTGACTCGGAATATTGCTTTGTTTGTGGTTTACTCGTAACTAAGGGTAGCTAGAGTTTTCTGTTCGCTTCTTTTGATGTTATGTGGAGAATTGTACAAGAGACACAATAAACCGCTATTATTTCGTGAGAACAAAGATGAGCGTCATGACCTTTATTAGTATTTTCGGAAGTACTGAAATAGCAGAATTGTTTCAGATTGAAACGACGTGTTCGGGAAGAGACGTGGACAACAGCGCTCGAACCTGCAATCTCATGTATGAATAGTTGCTAAAAATTTCCAGCCGTCTCTCCCAAGACTCTTCATACGCGCAACAAACAGTAATTCTTTTAACAGCACTATCAGAGACAATTTTATCACGTTGTTACGACCTTTTACTGCGAGCATAATACATCGACAACAGACAAACAAAAAAATAGACAAACACATAAAAGAATCTACCACAATGTGTCTACGAATCATGTAGTTTAATGAACTGCATATGTACACACAATTAAAGCACGCCACTTGACGTATAGAACAGAACAAAACATACGCTTTGAAAACAACTCAGTAAGTATACCAAAATGTCGTAGATATTGGCGCCGTATTCCCGCCAACGTAATCTACAAAGTCGCCAATTGGACTCGGCAGCGTATTACGCACAAAGGGCGAAGGAGCTCTCTCTGTCTGTCGGAGCTGCCTGCCACCCAACGGCAACAGCAGAGACAGGAAAACCGCCAGAGCGGCCGCCGACGAGCAGTAGTCGCCAATAATTAGGGCGGAGATTCACGGCTGCACAAGAAAGTCCCGCGTGGGGTGGGGTGGGGTGGGCGAATGCGCGCCGGCGCGTGCGGCAGCCTGGACTGCTCGCCCGCCACGTGGCCATCATTAGCGCCTTGAGTATCGACGTGTGCGGCGTGCAATTAGCCCGAGCAGCGCCGACCGGCTAATGAAGTCCGGCGCTCGCCGCTAATTACTCATGTGCGAAACGGAGCGGCGGCGGCAACTCTGGCTGCGTCTGTTCTGTAAGGGCCGGGAAGGGCGGGGGTGGGGGCGCCCGCTGCCTTCTTTGCCAAGTCACCGCTCCGCCGGGACTGGGAGCTACAGCAGGTGGCGAGCGTTAAGCCGCACAGCAGGGGGCCCACAATCGTGCCCTGTGGGGCTCTGCACAAGCGCTCCGCGCCACGAAATCGACTGCCTTCTGCTATTTCCGGGAGCGAAAACTTGTAAGTGCGAGCTTCGCAACGGTGTCCTGAGTTGTTACGGGCGAACTACACCATCGTGACGAGAGTCGTGGGATATCGATACGCACATATACAGATGGCGGTAGTATCGGGTACACAAGGCATAAAAGGGCAGTGCATTGGCGGAGCTGTCATTTGTACTCACGTGATTCGTGTGAAACAGTTTCCCATGTGATCATGGTCGCACGACAGGAATCATCAGACTCTGAAACTTAGAATGGTGGTTGGAGCTAGACGCATGGGACATTCCATTTCGGGAACCGTTAGGGAATTCAATTTTCGTGATCCACAGCGTCAAGAGTGTCCGGAAAATGCCTACTTTCAGGCAGTATCTCCCATCACGGACAACGCAGTGATGGACGGCCTTTACTTAAAGATCGAGAGCACCGGCGTTTGCATAGAGTTGTCAGTGCTAACAAACAGGCAACAATGCGTGAAATGATCGCAGAAATAAATGTAGGACATCCATAACCATTAGGATTAGGACAGTCGATATTTTTAAAAGTATTGGGAATCCGATATATCGATATCTGAAAAGAGTATCATTATCTGTCCTCGATATATCGAGAAAAAATATCTAGACGTCGACGGAATAAATACAGACTCATCGCCTTATAAAAATATCAGCTGCACATTGTAAATATAGTGTCGGATTTAGAACTGTATATTTAAGTATTGATTTAACAGTGTTAACAGTGATGGTCTAACAATGGTAATTGCATGTAAGTGACGCAATATAAGATGTCCGATGGGTCGTTCGGTTTCGTCACATATCAGTTTTTTTTCCAGAACACTTCTTGTCAACTTCCCTGTTTTTTGTTTTTTTTTTTCATTTCTGCAAGCGCCAGCTACCTGGCAGCTGTAGTGTCAAAATTGCGTGGTGAAGTTAAACGTTGCAGTTTCTGTTGTTAGCGCCCATCCCCGATTACAACATTTCCCCTCACAAGTATCTGCCCACTGAACGAGGTGGCGCAGTGGTTAGCAGACTCTGTCCGCATGTGGGAGTACGTCGGTTCAAACCCGCGTCCGGCCGACCTGATTTAGGTTTTTCGTAATTTTCCTAAATCGCTTCAGGCAAATGCTAGTATGGTTCCTTTGAAAAGGCAAGGCCGACTTTCTTCCCCATACTTACCTAATCCTACGTGACCAATGGCCCCGCTGTTTGGTCCCCTCCCCCCCCCCCCCCCCCAAATCAATCAATCACCCAATCGTCTCGGCCCGCAGCAAAGACCAATCTCGGCATTTAGATTTTTGACCGCCATTTTCAGCATCTCTTTTTGAAGAATACCAATGTGAAAAAATAGCACAACAAATTAAAAATTGTCTTTTAACACAACTGGTGTACTACCTCTTCATATCGGAAAAATTGTTATTCCATTCACACCGCCACAACCCACTGCAGCCGGACTACTACTTTGTGTCACGTACACTTACTTCACACACTCAAAGATAAATGCTGGAAGTGACGAGAGCTCAAAAACTAGTAAGACTCCTTCACAGAGTGAAAGTAAAATTATGTTCTACTACAATTTCAAAAGAACACTTTCACATATTTACCGAAAATTGCGAAAATAATATAATATAAAAGAAAAATACCGGCACTCGATGTATTCTTTGTAGAAAATATCGGTATGTCGATGTATCGAACTCTTATTGACGGCCCTAATGAGGACAGTGCGACGAAAATTTGGAGTCCGTGGGCTATGGGGGTAGACGACAACGCGAGACCCTTTGCTAACAGAACGACATCCCCTGCAACGCCTCTCCTGGGCTCGTGACCATATCGGTTGGACCCTAAACTGGAAAACTGTGGCCTGCTCAGTTGGTAGGAGTTGATGGTAGGGTTGGAGTGTGACGCAGGCTTCACGTAGCCATTGACCCAAGCTCTCAACAAGGCACTGTTCAAGCTCGTGGTGGCTGTATAATGGTGCGGGCTGTATTTGTATAGAATGGACTGGGTCCTCTGTCCAGCTGAATTGATCATTGACTTGAAATGGTAATCTTCGGCTACTTAGACACTATTTGCAGCCATTTCCTAGACGTTCCCAGACGATGCAACTGTCCCCGGGCCACGTTTGTTTGCGATTGGTTTGAAGAACACTTTGGACAATTCGAACGAATGGTTTGGCAACCCAGATCGCCCGTCATGAATCTCATCGAACATTTATGGGACATAATCGAGAGGTCAGTTTGTACAAAAAATCCTGCACCAGCAACACTTTCGCCATTATGGACGACTAGAGAGGCAGCATGGCTGTGTATTTCTGCAGCGGACTTCCAACGACTTGTTAATTGCATGCCACGTCGAGGTTCTATACTACGCCAGGCAAAAGGAGGTCCGACACGATATTTGAAGTTGTCCCATGAGTTTTGCCACCTCAGTGTAATGCGAGAGATGCACCGGTCGCCTAAAGTTTTCCGGCAGTAACTGCTAGATATGCCGCGGAAAAGTCACGGCGCTTTTAACACAGATTCTCGGGTAAACACTTTCCTCGGCATATCCGGGTACTGGACTTTGTAGCGAAACAGGTTGTATTGGGCAATTTGGAGTATGCGATACAGCACATTTCGTAGTATGCGATGCACGCTAAAACAGATGTGGTAGTGTACAAGGACATTTACTGAATAAGGTCACTTTGTACAACAGTGTGAAATAGTTGTAATGAAAATGTTAGACTGTGTCACAGACCAATTAACGTATGTTCTTAATCAGGTAAAGTAATGTGCAGTTAGGATAAGTCATTATCACTTTGATATGAATTTCGAGATGTTTTGAAGAGAAAGAACAAATTCGGGAATCAGTGTTAATAGTGTATAAATGTTAGTAACCTTTTTCATTCAGTTTTGTAATTATAATTCAATTAGTAAAATTTGTTGTTAACCATAACGCAAATTAACTGTGTAAACCATTAAATTTGGAAAAGTTTAACATTTATGTATCTTTGCAAGTCAGGGCAACATATTCTTATGGAAATCACCAACTAAAAATCTATAATTAAATTCGTAATCAATGTTTCTGCAACATTCTATGCCGCGCGGGATTAGCCGAGCGGTCAGGGGCGCTGCAGTCATGGACTGTGCGGCTGGTCCCGGCGGAGGTTCGAGTCCTCCCTCGGGCATGGGTGTGTGTGTTTGTCCTTAGGATAATTTAGGTTAAGTAGTGAGTAAGCTTAGGGACTGATGACCTTAGCAGTTAAGTCCCATAAGATTTCACACACACTTAAATATTTTTGACCAACATTCTATAGAGAAATTCAGTGCAATGTGCACATATTACGAAAACTAGAGAATATTCGTTAAACTGGAGATATAAACCGATTCAGAAAGACACTTTGTATCATAAATACTGTTAGAAGAACGATTCATTAAATTTTTGTAACACGAATTAAATATTTTGTGATGAACGTAATTATTCAGTATTTTAGCCTTCAAACGTTGTAAAAAGTCATTTTGAACGTTTGAATTTTAATTTTAATGTTGTAGGAATATTACCAGCTCAAAATTGTTTCATAAAATCGCATAATTATTTAAATTACTTAAAGATACCCGAGAATGTTCTGGACTGAATAATAAGAACTTAATTGTTAACTGTATGTATGCTTCAAAATTGCACTTGTAAAAGATCTTTAAGTTCGTAAATATGCAACATCATTGTATTCGTTTTGATTTCTACTAAAACTCTGTAATGTCTCACAAGCTGCGACATTGGCGCGAGTGAAACCGTGACCCGTATATGCAAAAAGTTTCCTTTACTTTACGTCTATGCTCACAAACTTTTTGTTAACAGATTACCGGTTTCGATCTATAATGACCATCATCACATCTGCAGCAAAAGATGGGACAAACATAAATACACTCGCAGGTTGTCTACAGCTTAAGAACAATACACAGGCCATAATGAAAAGTACTAATGACCATATATGCACGTGTGCCCGTTAAGTATGAAGAGGCATACCTGTTTCATAAAAACAAAGTCTTAATGTAATGCAGCCGTAGTAGCTGTGTCTGTTTTTGCTGGATCAACTTATTGCAACTGTAACATCAAACATGAAATAACAGAATAATGTCAAAGAATGTAATTGTTAATAGATGTATAAATACACCTTGTCCAAAGCCTTGGCGCGCGTCCGATTGGAGTACTATCTGGTGTGTTCCGGTTCCTGGGAAGTTGTGACAGTCAGCTGTTGTACATTTGTGTGTAATAAAGAAGTGTTATCAACAGATTAATTGGTGTAAGTCTGGTAGTGACCCAAGACACTCTGTAGCGAAGTTATCACCTCCAAAAACGTAAACATGGTACGATCGGCTGTACTATGTTAAACATGAATTGATGGGGTACGTTTGATTTGGTGAATGGTGCTGGTATTAGAAATTACGTTAGATCTGACGTTGGAGCTGGGCTTCTGGAGCAGGATACGTTTTAACTTCCTTACATAGATTGCGTTCAGTGCTAGTACTCCCCTAGCAGGTGGCTGCACGTGCCCCTTTCAGGTCTACTTCCACCTCAGGCACAGACTGGCTCGTCTATGTTAAGTTTTCAGTCCTCACGATCGTTTGCACAGTACACCATTACGTTCAAATGGTTCAAATGGCTCTGAGTACTATGGGACTTAACATCTGAGGTCATCAGTCCCCTAGAACTGAGAACTGCTTAAACCTAACTAACCTATGGATATCACACGCATCCATGCCCGAGGCAGGATTCGCATCTGCGACCATAGCAGTCGCTCGGTTCCAGACTGAAGCGCCTTGACCCGCACGGCCACAGCGGCCGGCGCCATTACGTTCCTCTGTCTGACTTGATCATCTTTTATCTATAATAGCAAAACCTACATCACACAATCTGTACCACAGATAACATTTTCTCTTAGTAGCTGACAAACCCGGCATCGTCGTAGTATTCATTTCACCAGTGATCTACCCGAAACGAAACAAAAGAACGAACTGTATTTGTAGTGTAATATAGAAAAATTTCATCTCCATATATTCCTGAAGCCTCCTTTGAAATTAGACTGGTGGGCTTGGTGTGAGATCATACCGGGCAGTTTCTGTACGCCAGTTGCAGTTGCTCCGCGTGTCTGCAGCGCGATCGTGTAAACGTGTCTATGGCAAAGCGTGTTCATAGCTCTAGAGACGGCTGTTGTTGATGCTTACAGCGGTTCGCGCTTCGCAGATAAAAATTGTCAAAACCACTAGCAGCTGTCGGATGTCCTTAACATTATTCGACTGTAAGAGTGTCTTAGTAGTAAAGAATAAATAATATTAAAACTTAATGCATTATGCAACATTTTTTTACGCATTTCTGTGTTAATGACGTTATATCTCTTCAAGTATGTGTTATACAATAGTATATTATTGTAGGTACATTCAGCGGCATATGTGGATACTGTCTGCGAAGTGTGTTGCCAAAAGAGTTAGCAGTAAAGAAATAATAAATTTAAACGTCATGCATGATGCAGCAGTTTTTATGGCATTTCATTGTTTATAACGTCATAGCTCATAAACAATAATAGGATAGGGAGGTGGTTCTTATCCCCAAAGCGATTTTTGCCTGACAGTAAGGAATACGTGTACCAATTTCAGTTCGAATTGGTTCAGTAGTTTAGGAGGAGATTTGGAACACACACATACACACACACACACACACACATACACGAAAATATGTTTGGATATTTACATTTTTGCCTCTCCGTACGCCAGTACAACCAGTTCACACTTACAGCAGTGTTACCTGTTCAGTAAAGGCGTCAGTCTATCTTTTTTTACAAAGTAATGGCTAGTTTAGAACACAATTTTTGTATCTCACTAACTTGCACATTTCAACAAGTTCAGTGACCAAAAGACCTCTGCCTCATGAGTTAACGAACTAATGTATAAGACAAAGTAGTATGGCTCCCAGCTTAACAGCTTGTTGTTCCACCTTTGGAAACGCAATGTAGCAGCGATTTTGCGTGACATGGATTCGACGAGTCCGAGGTAGGTTTCTGATGGTGTGTGAGACCATGTACGAACCTGTGGGTGCGGCGCTGTCTCCCGATAGTTAGCGTTCCAGATGTGTCCTACCGCGTTTAGAGCAGGTAAATTTGGTGCCCAAGCCATCAACGTGACTTCACTACCGTGCTGACAATCTGGTGCTAATATCTCAAGCCGCAGGTTTCGAAACAGTAGAGAGGCATCTAACAAAGGGCCTTCCCACTGTAGTAGCATACTACCAAGGTAACTACCTGAAACCGAATTCGGCTAAAACTCAAGTATGCGCTTTTTATCTACGAAACAAAGACACCAACAGAAAATTAAAAGTCGTTCAAATGTTAAAATGTGGGTGAATTCTTAAGGGACCAAACTGCTGAGATCATCGGTCCCTAGATTTACACACTACTTAAACTAACTTACGCTATAAACAACACTCACACCTGTGCCCGAGGGAGGACTCGAACCTCCGGCGGCAGTGGCCGCGCAGCCTGTGGCATGGCGTCTCAAACCGCGCGGCCACTCCGCGTGGCTTAAAAGTCGTATGGGATGGCTTGGAGCTGGAGCATAACCCAAAGTATGTGGGGGTCACTCTGGACCGTGCACAGACATTTAGGTAGCACTGCCTGAATACAAAACGAAAAGTATCCGCCCGCAATAACATAATCAGAAAGTTCACAAGTAGCGGATGGGTTCCCAAGCGACAGTACTCAGAACATCGGCACTCTGCCGCTGAATACGCCTGCCCTGTTTGGTACAGCCTTGTTCATGACAGTCGCATGGATGTTTCCCCCTACGAGACATGTAGAATAAGGTCAGGATGCTTGGGGGCAACGTCTAACTACAAATCCTACAGCCTGGCGGAGATAGCGCCACCAGACACCAGATAAGTTGCCGCGAACACAGAGAGCAGCAATGTGGAACTAAAAGCTGCTCACCCGTTGCATGTCCTAAGCAGGGTGAAATCTAGGAAGAGCTTTCTAAACACTACCGTCAATGACAGTGCAAGAACGTCAAAGACACCACGAAAGCTGTGGACAACCAGAAATGCAGATATCGCATCATGCATCCTGTCTTCGATGGCCTTCACTCTAGACGAAAACCTGCAGTGGAAAAGGTGGAAATCCCTCAACAGACTAAGAAGTGGGGTGGCAGAACAAAGAATAATATGACCAAATGGAAGTATCTTAGAGACCCATCAACTTTAAGTGAATGTGAAGCCGAACAAACCATCAAGCACCTGTACAACTGTCCTCAGTGCCCAGTTTCCTGCATGCTAGAGGATCTGTTGTGGGCCAGAGAGAATGTCATAGAGGTTGCTAATTTTTGGTCAGATTATATTTAGTATTTGTAATCTTTTTCTGTATAACTATTAATATAGATATAAGATGAACATCAACAAAAGCAAAACGAGGATAATGGAATGTAGTCGAATTAATTCGGGTGATGCTGAGGGAGTTAGATTAGGAAATGAGACACTTAAAGTAGTAAAGGAGTTTTGCTATTTGGGGAGCAGAATAACTGATGATGGTCGAAGTAGAGAGGATATAAAATGTACACTGGCAATGGCAAGGAAAGCGTTTCTGAAGAAGAGAAATTTTTTAACATCGAGTATTGATTTAAGTGTCAGGAAGTCGTTTCTGAAAGTATTTGTATGGAGTGTAGCCATGTATCGAAGTGAAACATGGACGATAAATAGTTTAGACAAGATGAGAATAGAAGCCTTCAAAATGTGTTGCTACAGAAGAATGCTGAAAATTAGATGGGTAGATCACATAACAAATGAGGAGGTACTGAATAGGATTGGGGAGAAGAGGAGTTTGTTGCACAACTTACTAGAAGAAGGGATCGGTTGGTAGGACATGTTCTGAGGCATCAAGGGATCACCGTTTTAGTACTGGAGGGTAGCGTGGAGGGTAAAAATCGTAGAGGGTGACCAAGAGATGAATACACTAAGCAGATTCAGAAGGATGTAGGCTGCAGTAGGTATGGGAGATGAAGAAGCTTGCACAGGATAGAGTAGCATGGAGAGCTGCATCAAACCAGTCGCAGGACTGTAGACCACAACAACAAACAACATTAATATATGTCTTTAATCGCCTTATAGCTTGTCTATATTTCCTCTGTGTGTATCAATTTTATATCTTTAGTCTGTATTTTTTCTGCTTTTGTCTATTTTGTATTCACAGCTTTTCACACGAATAAATAAATAAATACTCCTATGCTCCTCAGATCACTGTAACACGGTCCTGGCTGTGTGACACAGATAGTTATCCTTGTGGATGACGCCATCGTAATCGGGGTGAAACATCATTCATGAATTGATCCACGTGGTTCGCAATAATTTTCACCTAGTCCTCAGTTGTCATGTTGCCTATTACCGAAAATATTACAAGTTTACTTGACGCGAAATGGGTTGTGTACATCTGTACAGTGTAGCTACACAATTAGTTTTTAATCTATTGGCCACTATTCCTGTTTGATTCATAAGTTTTGTAGATTAACTGTAATTATTTACATAGTGGTTTTGCTTTCTAGATTTTCTCGAATGTTTTCAATTATAGTACTTCTGATTTCCCCAACTTTTGTTACAAATTATGTGAGGAAGAGATAGATCATATGAAATGACAAGGAACTAGAGTATAAGAATAAAATAAGTTTACCCTAAACATTTACATTGAAGTATCAATTTAACTTTACGGAGTTTTTAAAAACTTTAATAATGCGTGTAGCTGTTTCATAAATAACTCAAAACGGGCAGAAGGAGCCCTATACATCTTATCTGTTGTGGGGGTTCTTCTTATTGGGGTAGTGGCCGATATTAAACACGAATTAAAATATATTAATGTGACAGTGATGGCTAACTACCACTACTGCTGAATCAAAAGCGATATTGTAAATAACTTGTATTTATTGCAAATTATCTCACGATAGAAATTAAACATATTGAACAAATCATGAATGAAAACAAATTTTTTCTCTGCCTCGTGATGGCTGGGTATTGTGTGATGTCCCTAGGTTAGTTAGGTTTAAGTAGTTCTAAGTTCTAGGGGACTGATGACCATAGATGTTAAGTCCCATAGTTCTCAGAGCCATTTGAACCATTTTTGAAAACAAATTAAACAAATTGTACGCTGTTCTTAGATATACTACACTGGTAAGATTGGGTCTCAGCTCTTAATGTTAAGTTGATGCGAAGTTAGATTTAATTATGCCCCTGGATAAGCAAATGGTAAATGCGATCTGACTGCGTTCCTATAATCTCAATGTTAAGTTGATGCGAAGTTAGATTTAATTATGCCCCTGGATAAGCAAATGGTAAATGCGATCTGCCTGCGTTCCTATAATCTCTTTTGTGTCTGATATAATACGCACTTTGGACACCACCACCAAGATACAAACCAAACAACATGCAAAAAGACAAATAACCACTAACGAGTCGTAAGCAAAAATGCACGGATGCTCAGTGGATGGCAAGAACCCGATCCAACAACTATTTCTGAACTTTACTGCCGCTGCTGAAAGTTTTACAATACCGTCTACCAGCGTGCTGGCTCCGGCGATACTGCTGGGGCGACGACTGCAGCTGTGAAGTCGCTGAATTAAAATAAGTCTCTCAAATATCTTGAGCAGAATAAACTACTCAGAAACTGCTAATACCACAAGCCCTATATTTTCTCTAAATGGTATACAACGCTTTCCAGACTGGCTCAACAGCCTTTAAGGTGCAGCCCAGTGTGTCTTGTACTAACGTGCAATACCAGTATGATAGCACTGTGCACTAGTTGACTACGTTCAATGGTGACCGCCAGCCTATAAGGCGGAATCAACCGCAGTTATACTAGTAGTCAATGCAATGCCTATCGTGGACGCTGATGTCCTACTGTAGCTGCAGACTCTAGATCATACACAACACAGTATTCAGAATCTAAGTCCCAATCTCAGAGCTACCGAACTTTGCGACTGTCCGCTTTCACGGCACCAGACGCTCTCCCCCCTGCCTCGCTCTTTACGATGCTCTTGCGACAATCTTGCCGCCAAACTCTAATCAGCCAATCCCGACGCTGCAAAGGCCTCCCTCATCTCCCTCACGGAGTGATGCAATTTCTCCACCTATCCAAAAATTTCTCTGTTCAAACAGCGGGCGTTGACCCTCAGCGTTGCCCGCACTTTCTTGTGAACTGCCCAATCAGAGCTCAGCCCATTTGCCGCTAAAACAGCGCGCGACCGGGCGGCGCCAGCGCGTACGTTGGACGCTCTCTGTCTGCTCGACATTTCCCCTCTCTCTCTCTCTCTCTCACCTGGCACCCGGCGGTGTTCCTTTCTTTTGATGCCTGCTGGTCAGTGGCCGCATCCCCTGGGACCCCCAGCCCCTGCACAATGCTCTTCCGGCGCTCGCCGGCCTTCGCCTCCCCGGCTGTGCCCGTCCACTCCTCGCCTCCACTGGCAAGTTTACTTTGCTTACACCTATAGCATGCAACTAAATATTATCATTACCAAAGCCCGTATTATTTCAGACATGTGTCTAATGGTCACGTATCTCTCTTTCTAATCCACCTAATAAGAGTAATTAACCATTATATGGGTTTATTTACTCCAAATAAGCAGAATAATCTGCAAAATGAATGTCACAAATGAAAGCCACCTTTCACTGTTACTGTTAACTTCACATGAATTCTACGCCTATATTACAACCTCTAAAATACCAACCACTGCAAAATCTGAGGGTGCCATTGTTTTTATATTTTGTTAATTCTAAATAACGGGTGTCCGGGGAGTAAGAACGAATTTGAATTTTGCGCAATTTTGTCATATGACGGTGGGCAACCGTGTTTTTCATATTTGTCATAAGATATTCTTCCTGTCAGTAGCTTGATGTGTGGTGAGCGTTGTTGTTTAATGTTTATTATCGTCATAGAGCAGATGGCAAATCAGCAACGTGTTCAAGTGATAAAGAGTTATTACAAAAACGGCGAAAGCCCCACAGCAGCCGTTCGTGAATTGCGTGTGACACTTGGACGTAGTGCTGCTCCAACCGAATCATAAGTTCCGAACTTCATCCGGACGTTTGAGACCACAGGTTCTGTTTCAAACGTTAAGAAAACAGGACGACCGCCTTCTGTTCGAATACAAGAAAACATTGCTGTCGTGCGTGACAACGTGATCGTAAGCCCCAGAAAATAGTTTCGTTGATGAGCTAAACTATTGAATTTATCACCAAGTTCACTGCATGAAATCCTTTCAAAAGATCTGAAAATGCATGCGTAGAAGGTTCAACTTAAACAAGAAATGAAGTCTGCGGATAGTGGAAAGAGACATCGATTTGCTCAGCGGGTCTTGGCCCAACAAGCGGAGAACGAGAACTTCATAAAAAGAATAATTTTCTCAGATGAGGCGCACTTCCCTCTCAGTGAGTACGTCAGTAAGCAGAGGTGCAGACTTTGGAGCAACGAAAATCCGCGAGTGACTGTGGAAGATGAGATTGATGCATCCACACTGCGCGACTATGTGGTTTGGATTGTGGGCAGGTGTGAAAGGCCCGTACATTGATGAAAATGACAATTTTTGGTCTCAACAAGATGGTGTGAACATGTCACACATCGCGTGAAAGATTGCTGTGCTAAATGAAAAGATTCCTCAAAAAATGATCTCTTTGCGTGGCCTGCCAGATCAAGCGATCTTATGCCTTGTGACGTTTTTGTGGGAATTTGCGAAATCAAAAGTGTACGTGAACAAACCACAAACAATACACCAATTGAAGGATGAAATTAAAAGGGTATTTAACGGAATCCCACCAGATATTTGCGAACGCGTCATCTAGAACTTCAATGAACGCATTGCTCGTAGCTGCACGGCCTTGGATGCCATATGGGAGATATAATTTTTCATACATAAATGGGAGAAGTTACTTAATGTGTTTGTAGAAGAACATTACATTTTCAATAAATATTCTATGTTCTATAGCACTTTAATATTCGCCCCTACTTCCCGGACACCCTCTATTAACTTCGGTCTCAACTTTATTTCCCCTGAGTGGTTCGTGTTCTTGTTAAGACGGCCACACATGTAACTGCGTGACTGGTAAGCGTGCTTGATCAAGCACTTTGTGCGAGTATACTAGCCATTGTAGCGTAATCTTACGCAAGCGCAAGGATTGTTCAAGCTGCTTGACGCTTGAGAAACTTTCAGTCATGCAGACTTGTGCAAGCATACCAAAGCGCATATGCTTGAGCGTGTGTACCGGCAACATGCAGGTTTTTTCTAATAAACGTCAGTTGTGAGGCAATCTTCATAGCGAACTTATGTCGAGCGACATAAAAAAATAATTCAGTAGCAAACTGCTGAACAAGCTTACGAAAACAAGTCTTGTTCCAACAAAGCACTCCGTCTTCAGGCCACAAGTGGCCCATCGGAACCATCCGACCACCGTGCCATCCTCAGCTGAGTATGCGGATAGGAGGGGCGTGTGGTCAGCACACCGCTCTCCCAGTCGTTATGATGGTTTTCTTTGACCTGAGTCGCTATTATTTGATCGAGTAGCTCCTCAGTTGGCATCACGAGGCTGAGTGCACCCCGTAAAATGGCAACAGCTCATGGCGGCCTGGATGGTCACCCAACCAAGTGCCGGCCACGCCCGACAGCGCTTAACTTCGGTGATATGACGGGAACCGGTGTATCCGCTGCGACAATGCCGTTGCCCTTGTTCCAACAGCAATAATGGAAAGCTTACCGCGCCAAGGCAAGGAGGAATGGTGTATACGTTAAAAAAAATCGAAAGTATAGACGAAGTACACAAGTCAACATTCACATGTTACAGACCTGTATAAATGAGTATTTGTACTTTCTCTAGATCCTTCAGCCCACAAAAAACGCACTATTGCTGTCAGTCTTTCGTGTGGTGTTACAGTTTCTCTCATGATCGCATCCTGCCTCTTAATCGAAAATGTTGCGAGCAGGCTAATAGGAGGTTCAAATATGTTTCTCTGTATATCCTGAAATAATTATACCAATCATGTGGATATATCTTGAAATAATTATACCAACAATGTGGATATATCTTCATCTTAGCGTAATTTAATGTGTATGTGTTTCGTTTCATTAACTAGTCTTTATCGAACATAACGCGTTCCCTATTTCTTTCGCATCTCACAGAGGTAAATATGGCGAAAATTAGCAAATAGTCTTCGTTCGAGCTCCACGTAGTAGAGACACAAACTGATGCTTGTGTAATCATGCTTGGGTGGACTGTGCGGAGGCGAAGGATATGTGTGCATGCTTGCAGAAAACGTTTGATTGCGCCTGCTTGTCTAGCTTGCAGTTACGGGTGCGACTATCTTCAAATATAGGCTAAACAACCTTTTTGTAAATTCAAATTTTTGGAATCTGTTGCATCCCATTAGCGTTGTAACGCAGCATTCCATTTGCAGCGACAGTCGTGAGTACCTGTGATGTTACAACAGCAACTCACGTTGTTTAGATGTTGCCTTGGCAACAGCTTCCGTCTGGCCCGCACCACGCAGCGGCGCTGGCTCGGCGCGCTCCCTAAATTTCCAGCTTTAATCATGTAAGTACCCAAACTTCAAAGTCTTTTCCTCGTTGCTTGCACCCTTATATCACATCGCCGTTAGTGTCGTAGTGAGGCGGACGAATTCGAAACTTTTAAGAAGTTGTAGTTGTCTGTAACGCAGATGACTTGAATAAGATAGACACGCGCTTCTTCCAGCCAAGATTATCCATGTCAGTTGAAGAATATAATATGGTGTACGAGTTTTGAGATATTACAGTAGTTGACAGAGGGTCTGTTTTGTTAGAAGATCTGTTTCCTTTTCAGATAATTAGTTATTTTGGCTTTCTGTCGTCGCTGTTACGTAGTGTGAGTTTATCTTTGTGATTTCTGCTGATAAATGCAAGCAGATTTTCGCTACTGTTTTTCCTCAATACGGTAATGTCATTTTACCTGCGTACGTATTCTGATGCTTTCATGACTGTCCTGACAGTGTTCGTTCTATTCGTTACATTATAAGTTACGCCACAACAGCGCATGTTACGCCCCCATAAATGCTCCTTGCTGGTTTCTTATCTATATCTGCATCTATACAGTGCAACACACTGTACAGTATATGGTGGAGAGTGCATATAATATTAGGACTGTGTGCTTCTATTCGCATTTTAGTGACGGATAGTAAGCTACGTAGGAGGAATGAATGTCGGTACATATCAATGCAAGCCCTAATGTCTCTAGTGGTACTGGTGTAGTCATTAAGTGAGATGAATGTTGCAGGAAGTGATATGTATCTTGAGTTATATGGGCATGTAGGTTCTAGTACAATGCGTTTCTTCTAGTACCTCCAGTTGCAGCAAAGTTGAACACATCTGCGACGCTCTCGCGTTAACCAAACTATTTCGTCACGAATGATGCAACTTTTCTTTGCTTTTCCTTTATGTTTTCTGTTAATCTAAGTTGTGAGTGGTTCCAGACCGTTGATCAAGACTAGAAATTTAATCGAACCAAGTATCTACAAGCATGCACCTTCGTAGCTGAATTATGCTTCCTTAGATGGTTTCCCCTTTGTTTCAGTGTTCCCACGACCATATGATTTCGATTCACCTCAAGTCACTACGGAAAGATATTTCGGATCAATTCTATTGTCCGATTCCATCCGTCAGTTTAGAGCAGTGGCGTCTTGTATGACGTCATGAGTTTACGAAGCGAAGGATGTAAGCGGTCTGTTATTAAATGTTATCTATGGTTGTGTTAGCAGCTGGCGTAAACTATGTTGTTTACCCCTAACATGTTGCGATTTTTGAGGATGTGGCTAGACAGGAACCTAAGAGTACAGCTTAAATGGCTGCGAGAGAATGAAGTAGTAAACACATTAATATTTTGCTTCTCACAAATATTTGACTGTTTTTACCGAATGTGGCACCGTTCCCGAGAATGGGGTTAGGCAGGAACCTAAATGTACAGCTATGCAGTCAATCTAGTTCTCTATTCCAAGTACAGTTTTTTTCCGTGAAATTCTGTAACAAATTACCCCACACGCCCATTACGAAAACGCGAAAAATAATTAACCATCGAATCGATAACTTGAATGTATACGTCATTTCTAGTTACTGATTCCAAGATTTATTATATTTCGCGTTTTTGCAGAAAGTGTGCAGTACATTCTTTCATAATTTTTGTATTTGGTGTCGCCCTAACTGTCGACTCCACTTTCCTTTGTTGTGTCATTTTCATTAAGTGTGGATTTCCATTTTGTTAAGAATTTAACTGTATAATATCGCTCGATGTATTAGCGTAAAAACGCGAACAAAAACAGACGTCGGAATCGAGAACTGGAACTGACCCATATAGCTTAATTCTAACTACAGATACCTAGATTTTTATTTTTCGTGACTCTTCGTTACTTGTGTAGTGCGTTTCTTTTAGGATTTCTGTGTTGCTTTCTCCTTATTTGCTGTTGCTACGTTACATTTTAGTGTGTCTTCGCTCAAAACTCTCACCTAGTCTCAGTAGTCTACTTAGGTTCAGCATTTATTACTAAAAATTACCGCTGTTCCCTAATATTACGACTTCGCAATGCGTGATATGCAGTACACTTTAAATGTAATATTTGATCCTTTCACTTACTGGGCAAACTATGATAATAATTTGTTTAAAGCATGTATATTTCCTTTTTTTCCTTTGCTTTTTTCTTTTTCGTTATTTCAATTTCTTTGCCATATATTTTGCGGCTACGTAACTAATCTCGTGAATGGTGACTGTAATTTATCGTGTGTTTGCGTATTATCTTTTTTCGTTTATTTACGAATGACCCTCGTTGTCTTATTGTATTTCCACGCTCGTTGCCTTGGGGTAATGCTCGTTACAATATCGATGACAGCATGATCGACTATCGACATTTGTTGGCGTTCGTTACGAAGCTCTCACATGGTTTAATGTACGCGTAACGGAGATTTACAAAAAACACGTTAGTCTTGGAATGATTTATCATAATTCTTGCTATAATAACATTTTACACACTGATTTAATCGATTGTTAATACCAACATATAAGAGTGCTCTCTCAGAAATGATTTATTATCGTCAATAATTTACAAATTAAGCATGAAATACACTTGTTTTATAATTTCCAGTACGCCGTTTCAGGGTAACGGGGTATTGAAAATTTATCACAAACACGTCACCATTATCATTAAATGTCACTTAAAAACGCATCAACGATATAAGCCTTCAAGAGTGAAAATGATAACCGAGACAGGAGACAAACATTACCTGATTAAGTGCTAGCTTAGGTTCGCATCCCACGATATGCAACTTTTTTTTCATTTTAGCGCTGTTAAAACATTCTGGGATTTCCTTAAGAATTTTGTACAAATATGTCCTGCAATATTCAGTGTTATTGACATTCTGTTTGACTGGAGATCGAAGGATGTAATAAATATTTGGCGATTTTCGAGTGTGTGGATAGAGAGGAACCTAAGAGGACAGCTTAAAATCCTGCGAGTGGATCTAGGAGCAATAACATTGGTATTTTTCCTTGACACAAAGTTAATAGCCGACCATGCGGTTGTCGATATTGAGCGTGACGTCACTTTCGCGGGAATTATTGTAACCCGTTACCTTGAAATATCACCTCGAGTGTCTTTGGTGAAAGACGTCAGTGGTCACTGGCCACTGGTCAAAGCCGACGGATGGAATCGGACGCTAGAATATATCCGATACTTCAACTTACTTGACGATTGTGACCATTTCGGTGATAGACAATATTAGGTGCGGTAAAGAACAAACCACTTCATGCCTTTAATCCTGCATCTGCATCGATATCCTGCAAACCATACTCCCCGTTGTACTAATTATTAGGGCTTTCTCCGGTTCCATTCACATACGAAGAGTGGGAAGAATGACTGCTCAAACGTCCCTGTGCGTGCTGTAATTAGCGTAATCTTGTCTCCACGATCCCTGTGCGAGCGATACGTAAGGGGGTGTATTATATTTCTAGGTTAACTTTGTAAGCGGGCATTCACGGCATAGTTTGCGCCTGTCTTCAAGAGCCTGCCAGTTCAGTTCCCTCGGCATCTCCAACACTCTCCCAAGGGTCAAAAGACCTGTTATATTCGGGCAGCATTTCTCTGTATACACTCAATATCGCCATGTTAGTCCTATTTTGTAAAGGCCCAACATACAAACATGTTCAGAAAAAACATAACACCTTGAAAGACCAGAGATAGGACATTCATATTCGCAGGACATGTACATTAGTATGTTCTGTAGAAATAATTAGCATTTCAGTCACCTCTGTTCAGCATGTGTCCTGTTGCCTAGTAAGCACAGGGTCCGCCATGGGCCCTGATAACTTATTCTAATCATGATGGTATCGACGCGTATAAGGCGCGAATGGCGTCTTCTGGTATATCCATCAATGCTGCATTTATCTGGTTCCAAAATTCAACTATGGTGGTTGGCATCGGGTCACAGCGCTGCCCCCGTCGTTTCACCATATCCAACACATTTTCTGTTGGTGACAAGTCTGGTTATCTGGCGGGCCAGGGCAAAAGGCTGACATCCTGTGACACCAAGAAGGCACTTGTTCATGCAGCAACATGTGGTCGTGCATTGTCTTTCTGAAAAATGGTGCGTGGGGTTTCGTGCAGAAAAGTTGACTACGGGTCGCAGGATGTCATTCACAAAAGGTCACACCGGTCACAATGCCCTGAACACGCACCAACTGTTATTTGTGGTTGTACGCAATAGTACCCCACTCCATAATGCGTTGAGCTGGTGCTGTATGTCTTGAGCGAATGCAGCCACCGAATGCAGTCACTGTGATGCCGCTCCCCCTGCCTGCTGCGGACCTAAATGCGGCCAAGATTTTGAAACGAACAGAACTTGGATTCCTCTGAAAACGCTATCTGATGCCATTCCTGTCCTCAGTGGCGTCCTTCTATACACAACTGCCGTCCACAATGTTTCTGTACATTCGTCAAAGCTAGGCGGAGAAGTGGACATTAAACGGCGACAGACTGTCACCTCTGTCAGTGTACGGTGTGTTACACTGTTCCACTGTTGCACCAGAGCCGAGGAGGACGCAGATCATTCGGATGAGGCGTCATTCTTCTCAGGGTGGGTCTGGGTGGTGAGACCTGGCCCGTGTGGTCGTGTTATATGGCCTTCCGTGTCCCATTCTGCAGACACCCTTCGCACTGCCGAAACACTTTGCCAAGCAGGAGCAACAATTTCCCGGACGGATGCATCACATGCTCTCATGCCAACATTGCGCCCTCTTTCAAACTCACTAATTTGACGGCACGGTTTGCGGTTCGCGCATATGTCTGCGAGACATCCTGTACGTCTTCTCGAGTCACACTGATGCATTACGTTCGGTTTATAGTGATAACGAGAACCGTAGGCACATTTTACCGGTTAATCGTGTTGCGCCGCGATATCGATGTTGAGCTTTAACCCGCGGGCCTACGTGGTTCAAACGCTAATCATTTCTGCAGAACATACTAATGTACATGTCCTGTGAGTACGAACTTCCTATGTCTAGTCGTTCAAGGTGTTCTGTTTTTTCCTGATCATGACTGCAGGGGTCACACGAGTGATTTGTAAGCTATTTCTTTTGTAGACTGACTGCATTTCCCTAGTGTTCTACCAGTGGACCGTAGGCTGCCACCTCTTTTTCTCTACGAATGACCCTAAGTCATTATTACATTTCATATCCTTAAAAATTGCCACACCAAGGTATTTGTATAAGTTTACTGATTCTATATGTGACTCGTTGATATTCTAGTCGTAGGGTACTATGTTTTTTCAATTTTGTGAAGAAATTTACAAATCCGAACATTTAAAGCAAACTGCCAATACTTGCACCACTTTGAAATTTTTCAAGATCCGCCTGAATATTTGCGCAGATTTTCTTCAGAAACTACGTTATTAATACATTAATACATCATCTGCGAAGGTCTGAGACTGCTATGAATTTTGTCTGTAAAGTCACAAATATACAACACGAACAGCAAGGACTGCAGCACATTTCGCTCGGGCACACCTGGAGTTACTTCCAAATTTGTCGATGACTCTCTATCCAAGATAACGTGTTGCATCCTCCTTGCCAAAAAATCCTTATTTCTGGCACAGATATCGCTTGTCACCCGATATCATCGTACCTTTGATAATAAGCGAAGATGTAGTACTGAGTCAAATGACTTTCGGAGGTCAAGAGTCACTGCATATACCTGTATACTTTGATCCACGGCATTCGGGATACCATGTGAGAAAAGCACACCATATTCTCGTAATCCATGAAGGTGGACATGTAGTATGTCATTCTGTTCGAGACAGGCTAAGTTATTACATTTGAAAAGAGAATATTGAAGTGTTTTTCTAAAGGAAATCTACTAATTTAGGTAGTGATAAATAAGCTCTGATATTTTAGTAATATGCAAAATGAAATTTACAGTGCGTAAAAAATATACTATCGGTCTCTAAAACCACCTATAAGATAAAGATACAGCACTCACTTTCACAAAGCCTGTGCAGCAGAAGGAGAAGGAAACGGGGCCTGTATATCTCAAAACAGTATGTAACACAGTACACGAACGAGCAGTTTCGTGAAAGCAACAGGTCGTGTGTGCATGTGTTAGGCTTTCGCTTATAGCATCCGGAAGTGAACTGGGACACTTTCCCCGGTGATGTACACACAAATTCAGAATGCAGAAAATAGTTCACTAGTTAAAAAAAAGTGTAACAGAACACCGATATTCTGTTAGCCGTATAATGATAGCAATTCAGAGAGGCAGTGATACCACATGTCTCAGCGTCTAGCAACACAGAATCTTACCTTAAACGATTTCCAAAAACTGACTACCATCGAAGAGATTTCAGCATTTGCTCTGTGACTGAATGCCAGTTCGTGAAATTAACTGGAGAAATATCCTTGAGTCTCACAACAAGAGCAGGTGGCGGTTATACTACGTGGCACGTTTAAATCAAGTTTGTATTTTGGAAGATAAGTTTCTAGCAAATAAAATCGCAGTACATGGTTTTAAGACTGATGTATTAATCTTGAAAAGCAATGAACACTATGTACAAACTCGTAACAGTGATGTAACCAACACTTCTCTTTATAAGACCAACCCAATCGTGTTGAGCATGTAATCCAAAATCACCAGTACAACTGTAATCTTACTCACCTTGAAGAGTTAACATTGCAGAATTTAAGACTGCGCGTAGTGAAATGAAGTCAGAAATGATGCAGCCACGACCTATTCCACTGCACGTAAGCATGCGGAAGGATACCACCACGAGGAGCAACACTGATAAACGAACTCAGCTAATCTCACACAGTAAATTGCATTTCGACACAGAATAGAAATTGAACTGATCGTACAAGACATCTTCCACATCGTTCAGTAACATGGTTCTCCATGAAACAAAAATGACTGCATCCTCAAAAAAAATGAATTTATTATTGGCTTACAGAGTACAGCTTTTTTAACCATCAAATACTGAAGAGATTGACAAATATAGCAACAGAACATTTGACTTTCATCATACGTATATTTTACGGCATACGTTCGTAAATTTATCTTCATACAGAAAATGTGGTTGTTTTTTCACTTAGAATTATATATACTGTTTACAGTTAACCACTCGTTTGTATTAAAACAGATAACTCTTGTGGTGAAATAAGTATAGTGCCGTCATATGCCCTCCTCGTTGTGTCTCCAAAAACTGGAGTGGTGCCAAGTCGCTGGCAGCGACTAAGTTCCGAGAGCTCATATAAAAGTTCAACTCTTCCTACCTCATAGCGCTTGCATTGAAATAGGTTGAAATTTACATCAGCATTTGTTAGTTCATCACATTGCCAACCAACGAGAGCAGAGTTTTTGGTTCGTGGAAACTTCGGTATGCTGCCGTTGAAAGATGGGCTAACTCAGCCGCAGTTGCCGTATAGAATCTGGTTGGGGTTCCACCAGGCCATGGAGCTTTGTTCAGTTTTAACGACTTCAGCTGTTTCTCAACGCCGCAGATACCGACTCTGACTTCTGCGTGATTTGTACGAAGTGGTACCGAGCGCTTCGAAGTGGTTCTCGAATTTCAACAATACCCGGTAAAAACGTTGTCTGTGTATTGTACATGTGTTGTTCTACACCGAAGAGCCAGAGAAACTGATGCATCTGCCTAATATCGTGTAGGGCCCCCGCGAGCAAGCAGAAGTGCCGCAGCATAACGTGGCATGGACTCGACTAATGTCTGAAGTACTGCTGGAGCGAAATGACACCATGAATCCTGCAGAGCAGTCCGTAAATCCGCAAGAGTACGAGAGGTTGGAGGTCTCTTCTGAATAGCACGTTGCAAGGCATCCCAGATATGCTCAATAATGTTCATGTCTGGGGGGGTTGGTGGCCTGCGGAAGTGTTTAAACTCATAAGAATGTTCCTAGCAATTATGGACGTGTGGGGTGTGGCATTGTCCTGCTGGAATTTTCCAAGTCCGTCGGAATGCACAATGGACATGAATGGATGCAGGTGATCAGACAGGGTGTTTACGTACCTCTCACCTGTCAGAGTCGTATCTAGACGTATCAGGTGTCCCACATCACTCCAACTGCACACGCCCCACACCATTACAAAGCCTCCATCAGCTTGAACAGTCCCTGCTGATATGCAGGGTCCATGGATTCATGAGGTTGTCTCCATGCCCGTACACGTCCATCCGCTCGATACTACTTGAAACGAGACTCGTTCGACCAGGCAACATGATTCCAGTCATCAACAGTTCAATGTCGTTGATGACGGCCCCAGGCGAGGCGTAGAGCTTTGTGCCGTGCAGCCATCAAGAATGCACGGCTCCAAAAGCCCATGTCGATGATGTTTCGTTGAATGGTTAGCACGCTGACACTTGTTGATTGCCCAGTATTGAAATCTGCAGCAATTTGCGGAAGGGTTGCACTTCTGTCACGCTGAACGATTCTCTTCAGTCATTGTTGGTCCCGTTCTTGCAGGATGTTTTTCCGGCCGCAGCGTTGTCGAATATTAGATGATTTACCGGATTCCTGATATTCACGGTACACTCGTGAAATGGTCGTAAATCTTGATAACCTGCCATTGTAATAGCAGTAACCGATCTCAGAACTACGGCAGACACTTGTCTTATATAGGCATTGCCGACCGCAGCGCCATATTCTGCCTGCTTACACATCTCTGAATTTGAATACGCATGGCTATACCAGCTTCTTTGGCGCTTGAGTGTATGATACGATATGATAATATTAACAGCCATCATCATTACCGTTGGTTGTTATTATTATCATATGGTATTACCGTTGATGAAATGTAACTTACCACTAAACAAGAGGCTTCCAAGGTGCTTGTTCGACCGAGTGTTGAGTGTTTTTTATCTACCTGGGACCCTTACTGGGGAGGACTGATACAAGAGATAGAGAAGATCCAACGAAGAGCGGCACGTTTCGTCAAGAGATCGTTTAGTCGCTGCAAGAGGTTTACAGAGATGTTCAACGAAGTGCAGTGATAGACGCAACAAGAGATGTGTTGCACATTAAGGGGAGGTTTACTACTGAAATTTCGAGAGAGTAATTCCCGGGAAGAGTCGGACAACATATTACTTCGTCCCACAAAAGTCTCGCGAAATAACCACAGAGATAAAATTCGAGAAATTTGAACTAATACAGAGGCCTACCGACAGTCATCTTCCCTATTGTCACTTGGAAATCGAAGCGGGAAGGGAGGATCAGTTTGTGGTACAAGAAGCACCCTCCGAAACACAACGTCATGTGGCTTGCGTAATATTGATGTACATGCAGTTACAGTTGCAGATAATCAGCTATTTGACACCTACCGGTAGATAAAGACCTTCCCTGTACTTCTCCATCAGTTACAGTCGTCAGCCTTACCTGCTTCTCTATTTGACACGTACCGGTGGATAAAGGCCTTCCCTGGATTTTTCCATCAGTTACAGTCATCAGCCTTACCTACTTCTGTTGTTACTGTTACTGCAGTTCGGTCCTGGTCTGGGTCTTTTTTTTCCTGGAATCCAGCAGAGAACTTGGTAGGTCTGTTTGCCGTGCATACGCTTGGTTGTCCAGCATCTTTTTCATTACGGTAATAACTGCATCATCCTCTTGAAGGAAGGAAACGGAGATTTGGTTTAACGTCCCGTCGACATCGTGGTCACTGGAGACGGAGCACAAGCACGGATTGTGTCAAGGATGCGGAAGAAAATCGGGCGTGTCCTTTCATCTTGGAATTTGCCTGGAGCGGTTTATAGAAGTCACGGGAAACCTAAACCTGGATGGCCGGACGCGGGCTTGAACCGTCGTCGTCCCGAATGCGAATCGTGTGCTAATGACTGCGCCACCTCGTTCGGTCCTCCGCTCGAATTTGTTATTCGAACCAGTTGCTTCTCTTCCTCTCCTAGTGATTTCGAGCACGCATTTCTTCATTTCGCTCTAAGAAGCCCCCATTTTTGGAATGTTTTTCAAATTAGAAGTTAATGTGTAACTCTCATAAGTGTAAACTTCCGAATTCAGACATATGAAAATACTCGTTTCGCAACCCGTTTAGCATTACCACTAATGAAATTATTTTCCTGTCCATCCAGCAGCGGGTTTCAAGTGCACTAAATACTGAAACTGAGCAACTGATTCTGTGGCTTCCTAGATGATATTTTTTGCTTTCTTTTCCATGTCTTTGTTATACATGATTTTAGTTATTGTAATTGATCTTCGGGACTATTTTCCATCTTTCTCCGCTAGTTATCCACAGAAGAGGAAAATAGTACAATGTCAACAGCAGAACGGAGATTTTTGAAGTATATTCCATTGACGCGAATTTCTTACCCATTTTCCCAGTTTAAGGATCTGAAACCTCCTTCTAGAATTTGCTGAGAGTAGTTTTGTGATATGGAATCTCCATGCCTGACTTCTCTTTTAATTCTGAATTTACCACCGTTGCGATTAAGTTTAATGATAGCTGTAGCGTTGGCGTGTGTATTCTTCACTATACCAACATAGGCTGAATCAGAGCCTTGTAGCTCAATTGCTGTCAGTAAAGGGTTTAATCAATCAGAGTTAAAAACTTTCTCAAGTTTTTGAATGCCAGATAAAGAAGAAATTCTTACATACAACTCCGGCCCATAACTGCATTCAGGGTGTGGAAATAGTCCATTGCGCTACATTTACCTTTATACAGAACAGAGAAAGTTATATTGCTTAATAGGAGGTGCATCAAAAATTACAGATGGATCCAGTTGGTATACATCTGTATTTACACTAGCGGAAGAAATCGCGACATCAAAAAATAATTAATCTAAAGTAATGAAATTTCGGGAATAAATTCATCTAGCTAAAGTATGTAAGTGATTAACACTACAAGATTACATGTTAATGTAAGCGCGAGATAAGCCATTGCACATCTGAAATGCCGCTACATTAATAACCGGTGTAGCCTCCAGAATGTTGACTGCAAGCAGACAAAAGTGCATACATTGTGTTGTACAGTTGCCAGATGTCGGTTTGTGGGACGGAGTTTCATGCCGTTGCACCTAATCTGTCCGTATAGATAGGGATGGTTAATGTTGTTTTTGGATGCCGCTGTAATTGTCGTCCGATGATGTCCCACATGTGCTCGATTGGAGGCAGATCTGGTGATCGAAAGGCCGAGGCAACATGATGACACTGTATAGCATGTTTGATTACAACAGCGGTATGTGGGCGAGCGTTATCCTGTTGGAAAACAACTTCTGGAATGCTGTTCATGAATGGCAAAAAAACAGATCAAATCACTAGAGTGACGTACAAATTTACAGTCAGGGTGCATGGGATAAGCCCAAGATGCTGCTGCTGTCATACAAAATCGCACTCCACACCATAACTCCAAGTGTAGATCCAATGTGGGGACTGATGACCTCAGATGTTAAGTCCCATAGTGCTCAGAGCCATTTGATCCAATGAGTCTAGGATTTAGTCAGGTTGGTTGTTGGCCCTCAAATGGCCTCCTCGTAATCAACACACGGCCTCACTGGCCTAAGAACCTAAGAACCATACACTTGTCAGCAGATCAACATTCGTCGCTTCGGTTCACGACTGTGATCCGGATCTGGTTCACTTCCTGCTTATGCTTTACGTTATACGAGTACATGTAGTTAGGGGCTATTGTGGCAGAGGGAGTTAATGATGGCAATTAGGCGGCTTAACGTTACTCCGGAAGTTTTCTAGCCAATAAGACGTATTGTTTGTATTTTTAGTTAGAACAAAGCAGACGTTTACTTAAAAAACGCCGGCATAAACAATTTGGATGAGAATTTAGTAGGGTTTTTGACTATCAGTCAATTCCAGTTTGAACTGCGGAGTTTCTAGGAAAATGAATCAGGTTTAATCCAAAGCAGTCGTTTCGATTTTCGTTCACTATTGTTACCCGGTAGTTATTATATTCAATAGCTTGTTATTGTTTCTTTTGGTATGACCGGGTTATTTGGTCAAAAATATACGTGGCAAATGAAGTTCGTTAAGGAATGATTTGCTAGACTTCTCACAAATAAGTAGAGCATTGTATCTGAACACATCCCTAGGAAAAAAAACCGGGCCAAACTGTTTTCAGTTAAATTTGTTAGTATACCGAATGTCAGATTGTCTTCTACAAAACTCATAAATTGCTGGGTCAACTCCGGTTTAACCATGATCATTATTTATTAACTAGAATGTTTTATCAAGTCTCTATTAGCATTTCGTTAAAAATAATTTTCTGGGAGACACCCGCTCACTGTTCGCTTATCCACAGCATCAGACGTTAATTGTAATTGAATTTTTGCTGCATTACACCTACATATCGAAGTAGCTGTTGAACTCCAATATTTCATTTCCACTCCGCCTAACAATCGTAGTTCCCGTATCATACTTTTGTCTATGTCTTTCGGAATCTTTTAAACTCTCCTGTGTTAAACAACAAAGCAGAGATCCATAGAAAGTGTACATTCTAATTCCTGCTGTGTTCAGGCCTAGCTTAGTGTTCAGCCAATGGCTGCTGCAGCGTTGTATGGTCGACCATCCGTTTGGTTCGTAAGTAGGGGCCTACTTATTCCAGGTAAAACCTGTTTCATAAGAGACGAAATACCATACAATCGGAATAATCATGTATGGGCTGTTGATAATCTCACGCTACCGTTGCGGAAAGCCATAGTTGGTTAATAGACACGTATCTGCTTCCCACCCCTTCTACTGTACCGCCATGTACTCTTTCTGACCAGTCGTTGTGGCCGAGCGGTTCTAGGCGCTTCAGACTGGAACCGCGCGACCGCTACGATCGTAGATCGAATCCTGCCTCGGGCATGGATGTGTGTGATGGCCTTAGGTTGGTTAGGTTTAGGTAGTTCTAAGTTATAGGGGACTGATGACTTCAGATGTTAAGTCCCATAGTGTTCAGAGCCGTTTGAACCATACCCTTTCTGAGACGTCTTTACCACGTTGTTGGAAGATATGCCAACTAATCTATCTCGCATTCATATTTGGTTCCAACATGACGATACCTCAGCGCACTTTGCACATCTCGCTCGTGAATATCTGCTTCAAACCTTCACTGAACGATGTATAGGAAGAGTAGTCTCATATCGTGATCAACTGTCCCATCTCATATGACACCAGTTAATTTCTTCTTGTGGGGTAACATGAAAAGTCTTGTGTATGAGGTGAGGCGACTGCTGAGAGTGAAGAGAATTTCCTGTCAAGGGTTATTATTACCTGTGACATTTACGTCTATACTCTGCAAACCACTTGGAAATACAAGGCAAATGGTACTTGTAGTGGACCAGATATTAGGGTTTCTTCCCGTTCAGTTTGCGTATGGACTGTGAGAAGAATGATTGCGTAAGTGCCGATTTTGGCGCCGACTTGTGTCTAATCTTCTCTTTACATTCCCTATAATAGAGACATATAGGTGAGTGATATCTATTCCTACATTCCCCAATTAAACCTTGGTTTTGAAACTTTGTGAGTAGACTTTCATGACAACGCAAGGTATCACGCAAATATGCGCATCGGAGAGGGAGCTCACAAAACTTGATTGGACTATTCTTCCCCATCCACCTTATAGCCCGGATGTTGCACCTTCCGACTTCCATCTGTTCGGCCCATTGAAGGATACACTCCGCGAGAAGCAGTATGTGAATGATGGGGAGGTTATTGATGCGGCAAGACGTTGGCTCCGACATCGACCAGTAGAGTGGCACCATGCCGGCATTCCGGCCCTCCCAATAAGGCGGCATAAGGCCGTCGCGTTGAACCGAGATTATGTTGAAAAATAGGGTTCTGTAGGCAAAAGACTGGGGAATAATATGGTGTATTGGAATCTTTAATAAAACCAACCTACTTTCAGAACAAAATGTGTTGCATTACTTATTGAACGTCCCTCGTACTTTTACTATGCCGAAACACTGTGAACATTCCTTCACTCGTTTGGTGCCTATATGATGACAGCAAGAGCTGAGCAATGCTTAATACAGCTGGATCTTAGGCTGCAGCGATCTCCTCCTCTTCCAGGTGGCAGCAGTATATGCCACGGCCGTACAGGCATGTCGTGGCCTGGAATGAGGAAGAGAAGCAGTTCCAGGAGCGGCTGAAGAGGCCTCCCATCTGTCAGACACCTCTTTCGCAGGTAAAAATATTGTTACTTCCTAAAAGTATAGTGGTTACGCTATAAACTTCGTATACATATGATGCTCATTAACCTGTCTTTAACCAGAATGGCTCCTTCTCATTTTGCCCCCGTACAATGCCATGCGAGTGATACAGCTACTAGTTACATCGTAGTATACTTAGGCTAGAGTGGAACACTAATGTGCTTGTTACTGTAAATCATTTGAAGGCAACGTACGTCTGGGGCACTGATTCGTCACTGAAAAACTTTGGATACTATATTTTCTAGTGTCAGTTATTTTGTTGGAGTTTAACACACAATCTATATCCTGTAGTTATATTCTGGCTGCTACTTTATAGTGTAGGGATTGTTCATTAACTATCACAAGCATCGATAAACGGTTGGCAGGAAGAACGACTGTCGACAAACCAGTTCATTGTTAATAGTAAACCTTTCCTGGCTGCATACCATCTCTCCTGTGGCGGATGTTACTGGAGTTGGGTCAGCATCTCCGTTAGATTCTGGCGCTTGCCTAACAATACACGACGAAATGTGCTCCTCTCTTTTGTATCTTTTCTACCTGTTCTATTAATCCTACCTACTGACACTCTTAGTCTGGCGAGTCTATCCGACTATTGGGAACCCTTTTTCTCAGGAATTGCTAGACGTATCAAGTTCAAATTATTGTCGCATGTCAAGTTCTGTGGTCACTTGGAGGTCGTAAAACTTTTAAGCTTCTAAGTCAGTTTAATCAAAGGTACAGTTATTTACGTCACATATTTTTACACTCGGAAACTCACTCATCAAAACCTATAGCGTGCTTATCGTTGACCCATGAAATTGGCAAGAAGCAAGGTATAATTGCAAATTGTAAATTTTTAACTATATAACACAAAAATATTTTTTCTCATTTTTTTATCTTTCTGTCTCTTGGTCTGTCCGTCTGTTAAAACCCTTTCATCTGCAACAGAGTGGTGTATCAAGTTCAAATTTATGTCACGTACTGAAATCCATGATCCCTTGTCGGTGTAAAACAGTTAAGTTTCTAAGTCAGCACAGTCGAAAGATGCTTCCATTAATGTCACGTATTTTGATACTCGCAAACTCACTCATGAAAACCTATAGGTTACTTCCCGTTGACCTAGAATCATGAAACTCGACAAGAAGCAAGGTTTCAAAGTATCAGTAAAGCAAAAAAAATTGAAACATTTTAAGCTGTAATTTCATCACATAAAAATATCATTCGCCGTTTGAACTTAAATTGCATTCGTCATCCGTCAAAAGCATAGCAGACGAATATTACTGGTTGCAAACATAAAATGTAAGTTGTGGTCTTGTTTTAGTAAGAAAATAAAAATAATTTACACACATAAAAAAAGAGTTTTGCAGCACCTCGGTTCCGACAGTTACAGAACCTGTACAGAAATTCCAATACAGGTCTACATAAACATCACTTCCGCAATTTTTATTGCTCATGAAAACCACACATTGTATGTTATACCACCATACAGCGAGACCTTCAGATGTGGTGATCTAGATTGCTGTACACACCGGTACCTCTAATACCCAGTAGCACGTCCTCTTGCATTGATCCATGCCTGTATTCGTCGTGTCTTACTATCTACAAGTTCATCAAGGCGCTGTTGGTCCAGATTACCGCACTCCTCAACGGCGATTCGGCGTAGATCCCTTAGAGTGGTCGGTGGGTCACGTCGTCCATAAATAGCCCTTTTCAATCTATTCCAGACATGTTCGATAGGGTTCATGTCTGGAGAACATGCTGGCCACTCTATTCGAGCGATGTAGTTTTCCTCAAGGAAATCATTCACAAGATGTGGACCATGGGGGCGCTAATTGTCGTTCAAGAAGACGAATGCCTCGCCAATATGATTGCACTATCGGTCGGAGGATGGCATTCACGTATCGTACAGCCGTTACGGCGTCTTCCGTGACCACCAGCGGCGTACGTCGGCCCCACATAATGCCACCTGAAAAAAACAGGGAACCTCCACCTTGCTGCACTCGCTGGACAGTGTGCTAAGGCGTTCTGCCTGACCGGGTTGCCTCCAAACACGTCTCTGGCGACTGTATGGTCGAAGGCATATGCGACATTCATCGGTGAAGAGAACGTGATGCTAATCCTGAGTGCACCATTCGGCATGTTGTTGGGCCCATCTGTACCACGCTGCATGGTGTCGTGGTTCCAAAGATGAAACTCATCATGGACTTCGGAAGTGAAGCTGCCTATCGTGCAGCCTATTGCGCACAGGTTGAGTCGTAACAGGACGTCCTGTGGTTGCACGAAAAGCATTATTCAAAATGGTGGCGTTGCTGTCAGGGTTCCTCCGAGCCATAATACATAAGTAGCGGCCATCCACTGCAGTAGTAGCTCTTGGGCTGCCTTAGCGAGGCATGTCATCGACAATTCCTGTCTCTCTATATCTCCTCCATGTCCGAACAACATCGCTTTGGTTCACTCCGAGACGCCTGGACTCTTCCCTTGTTGAAAGCCCTTCCTGACACACAGTAACAATGCGGACGGGAAGATAACACACATACTGTAAACATTAACGCCGTCACAAACCGAGGATGACCCATATCAAAAGTTATCGATGGCGAAATCAAATCTCATACATAAACAGCAGTTGACCGGCGTTGCCTGGTGAAACGTTGTTGTGATGCCTCGTGTAAGGAGGAGAAATGTGTACCATAACGTTTCCGTCTTTGATAAAGGACGGATTGTAGGCTATTGGGATTACGGTTTATCGCATCGCGACACTGTTGCTCGCGTTGGTCGAAATCCAATGACTCTTAGAAGAATATGGAATCGGTGGGTTCAGGAGCGTAATACGGAACGCCGTGCTGGATCCCAACGGCCTCGTATCACTAGCAGTCGAGATGACAGGCATCTTATCCGCATGGTTGTAACGGATCGTGCAGCCACGTCTCGATCCCTGAGTCAACAGATGGGGACGTTTGCAAGGCAACAACCATCTGCACGAACAGTTCGACGACGTTTGCAGCATGGACTGTCAGCTCGGAGACCATGGCTGCGGTTACCCTTAACGCTGCATCACAGACAGGAACGCTTGCGATGGTGTACTCAACGGCGAACCTGGGTGCTCGAATGGCAAAACGTCATTCTTTCGGATGAATCCATGTTCTGTTTACAGCATCATGAAGGTCGCATCCGTGTTTGGCAACATCGCGGTGTATTGGAAGCGTGTATTCATCATCGCCATACTGGCGTATCATCCGGCGTGATGGTATGGGGGCCATTGGTTACACGTCTCGGTCACATTGTTCGCATTGACGGCACTTTGAACAGTGGACGTTACATTTCAGATGTGTTACGACCCGTGGCTCTATCCTTCATTCGATCCCTGCGAAACCCTACATTTCAGCAGGATAATGCACGGACGCATGTTGTAGGCCCTGTATGGGTCTTTCGGGATACAGGAAATGTTCGACTGCTGCCCTGACCAGCACATTCTCCAGATCTCTCACCAATTGAAAACGTCTGGTCAATGGTGGCCGAGCAACTGGCTCGTCACAATACGCCAGTCACTACTCTTGATGAACTGTGGTATCGTGTTGAAGCTGCATGGGCAGCTGTACCTGTACACGCCATCCAAGCTCTGTTTGACTCAATGCCCAGGCGTATCAAGGCTGTTATTACGGCCAGAGGTGGTTGTTCTGGGTACTGATTTCTCAGGATCTATGCACCCAAATTGCGTGAAAATGTAATCATATGTCAGTTCTAGTATAATATATTTGTCCAATGAACACCCGTTTATCATCTGCATTCAGATGCATGTGCGTCAGCGCTTCTTTGCACACAAATGGCTACACAATAAGTTAATCTTTTGGACATGTGACCAAGACATCGGCAATAAACCTTAAAACTGAACTGTCAAGATCTTTGGATGCAGCTAATCTGCTGTGTCTGGAAAGAGTGAGAACATCTGAACAGATACAAAATGCCTCTGACTCTCATGTACATCGTAATCATTATAACTTGCACTCCCGTTCGCGGGCTGCTGCGAAGGTGTGCTCCTCATTTGGGATAGTCCCTCTGTCACATTGTGTAACTCTTCCTCTTCGTTTATCTTCTCTGCCTCACATTTACTCGAACCCCGTCTTCCACTATTGCTATCGATACTATTGCTGTTGATGCATACGAGTCCGATCCATCATACACATGCAGACTGGAGGACAGGACCTGTGATCTTGCTGTCCGCAATAGTAGAACGTTCTGGAGAATGCGTTAGTAATACTGGCAAGTGTGTACGAGAATTGTCTTTTGGAAGAAAACAGTTTTTGAGACTAAAACAGCAGAATAGAATGGACTGGATGCAACATGCACTGTTGGTGTGTAAGTTTGTAGGGTTTTGGTTTTCCATGTTGATATTCCGGTTGCTATGGGTTTATTTATCGATTGTCACTTTTTATTTGTGGTTCACCGTTGCTATTTAGGTTTACATATTGTCATTTTATTATTTGAATATAGTGAGTGAAGCTGTGGACGTTAGAAAAAGGAGTGCCAAATGGAGAATTTGGAACATTTCCGACGTATTCGCTTCTATGCATTCAGTAGAGGGTTGACAGCAGTGGAGGAAGCCTGAAACATTTGCGCCGTGTATGGGGATAATGCTATTCGAGAGAGCACGGCCGGCGAATATATGGTTCTGCCATTTTAAGGAGGATTGTTTTGACATTAGTGACTTTGCAAGTTCAGGAAGACCTGCGAGGTTCGATAAAGGTCGTTTAAACGTATTACCCTCTAATGATGCACGTCAGTGTACTGGAGAACTTGCGGATGCGATGAACTGTGATTATTCCGCCATCTTGCAACATCTGCACGCAGTGGGGAAGGTTAAAATATCTAGTGTGTGGGTCCCGCATGCTGTAACCAAAATCAAAAAAATCAGCCGGTGGCCACATGTGCATCTCTGCTAGCTCGTCATCAATTTCCTCTTGAACAACGGCGACCATTCCTATCCTGTATTGTTATTTGTGACGATAAATAGTGTCTTTATGCTAATAAAGGAAAAGGAAGGAATGGTGCAGACCAAGGAAAGCAGCAACACCCTGTACAAAGACTTGCGCGCATCCAAAAAAAAAATATTGCTATACATCTGGTGGAACAGTGATGGTGTGGTGCACTACGAATTGCTTCCCCGAGGTGTAACCATCACTGCTGACTTTATTGTTACCACCTGAGGCGTGTTGCACACGCAGTCCAAGAGCAAAGACCAGGGAGACTGCGTGAAGGACACTGTTCCACGTTAATGCCCGCCCGCTTTCTGCTAGACTGACAAAGAACCTATACAAGAGGTGGGCTGGGAAGTCATTCCACACCCACTCTGTTCACCTGACCTTGCGCCGTCACGTTTTCACCTTTTCCACTCTCTATCGAACAACCTTCAAGGAACTTCCTTTCAGCTCGAAACTGCACTCCGAACACGGCTCGAAGAGTTCTTCGCATCAAAGCTACAGTGGCGGAATCAAAAAGTTACCCCAGCGTTGGCAGACTGTTGTAAATAGTGGAGGAGAATATATTATTGATGACTAAACTCTCTGTTGCATGTATCTGTTTTGTTTCTAAACTTATGTAAAAACGCTAAAAACTTATGCACGAACCTAATATATAAAATGATTAATTATGAAAATGTTATGGAACATCAGTTTATCCCCCTATTATGAGGTTGAAACTTCCCCTTTGAATGTAAAGAATGACAGTGCTGGAAAAACTCTTACGGTATTAAATTTTCAAACAGCTGAGCAAAACTCAACGTACTCAAACAGTTTTCTGTTTACTTATTCTGATCATCACTAAACTGACACACAATATTTCTAGCGCAACGAAATTTGACTTTCAATAATCCCTACAAAAGAATGGCCCTGACTAACAATAACTTATACCTTTCATGAATCACTTACCTCACAAAAATCTTCGTTACTTGAACCACTGCAATACAGCGAGCGCCAATACCGCCAGCTAAATAAAAGATTCTAACTACTGAGGGCACTAACTGCTGATAGGCATAGTTATCAAGCAAAAGATTTTGATAGAGAACAAACAATTTATTTACCTTAATAGTGTTCAAAGTCATCATATATATATCTATCAATTCACGACATCCATCTTTACAAATTTCCTTTTTCTGGCGGACACACGTCCAGATCATCCGTTCTCAAAACTCTGGCACCTCTCTCCACATCCACCACTGCTGGCGGCTCATCTCCAACTGCGCAATGCTACGCGCTGTTCACATCCAACTGCCCAACACTACAATAGCGAATATTTCAACAACGCCAACCAGCCACAGACTGCACACAGCACAGTCAGTGATATTCATACAAAGCGCTACGTGACGTTAGCAACATAAAAACCTAAACAGCCTACTTACAAGGTCTGAATGTTATATTCTTATGTCGATCATCTATGGACAATCCGTACACTAATCGTCGATGCTCGCCAGTCTTACACCATTTTCCTATGCATTTCTGACGTTGTTACTGTCATGTCTTCTCAATTTGCAACTTTCCTATACACAATAGTGACAGCGTTCCAGAGGATTACACCAAAAGTTACTTTTACGTGTGACGATTCCGACACATTAAGAGCGACACGTTGAATTCTGTCTACTGAAAGTTCTGAAGTCAGTCACAGAGCTGGACAGTTATTTCATAAATTTGTACTTTGTTCACCAAATCAGAGTGGGGACGACATCATCATGGGCACCGTTATCTACGGATCTTTGCATCACATGGACGAACAGAGAGAACAGAATTTCACAAAATCTTTGTTTGTGGGACCCATGTAGATTCCTACAGAGATTTTCATTCTCGAGAGATTTCATGCAGTGCGAGCATACGTTTCCATTTCCTGATTACACTTAATTTTTGTCTACTTTATTTTATACTACACTAGTGTAGCCGAGTGTACCCTCTCTGGTATGATTTTTTAGTAATTTCATTGAAAGCTTTGGTAAAAATAAAATTGGTTCTTTTTGTCGTGACAGAATAAATTACTATTAATCACACCAGATTTGTCGGAGAACAGCAGCAACATGTTTAATTGACCCAGCTTTAAGAAATTCTATTACCTTTTAGCGGAAAATTCGTGCGGTACTCTCCGACGTTAGAAAAGTCGTGGTGTTCCGTTCGGAGCAGGAGGCGGCTGTCTTTTCTCCTTCGCGATATCGAAAATTACTAAAAAAAATGAACAGAAATTTTTTTTCGGAGGAAGATCGCGCGGAGAAAACAGACGGAAGTTACATGAAAGAAACCTAAGGGACCAACTAATTGGATTTGTACGAACATATAAACGGAACTGAAAGAACTTGGAATAAATACTATAACGATGTCGTCACGACAGCCTCCTGTTCCGACGGAACACACGCTGGATCATAAACTGCATAAATCTTTTAAACAGAAAAGATTATCACAAGTATAATTAATGAAAATAAAGTTGAGAGATTTTCTTTGAAATTAAATAAACTTCAAGGCTTCAAGTATTATATTATGAAACGGAAACTTACATTAACATGGCCACCCATTGTGGCGGTGGAGCGAATTTTTTACGATATACATTCTCGCTTGTTTGTGGCTACATATATTTTTAATCACTTAAACTCTTAACTTTACAATAAAATGATTATATCAGTATGGAGCACAATACTTTTGAGTCCGACTCGCAACACATTCACAGAACAGCTAGACAGCGGCGCGGCTCCCTGCAGAAGTAAAAACTGGCAATTGTTATTTTAAAACATAGGTGCATCGGTTTTTTTCTACTGATCGATAGCAGCGTATAACAGTTTATAGCTATCGTGATATTCTGCGCTTTTCAGGAGTGCGGCAAAGATATCTGGTCACAACATTCATTGGTATATGTTAGAAGTTCGCACATACTGACGCAAATACAGGAAAAAGACTTTTACATGTTAAAAATCGCAGTGATAAAGGCTGTAATGTCACAATGCCTCCCATGTGAGGCATGATGATTCCGGAAGGATCATCAGGACTCACATGTAGTTTCAAGACATTACTGGGTTTTATCATCTGTTTACTTTAGTTCTAACATAAAATTGGAATGAGTTTGTCATCTAGTTATTTTATGCTTCCAGTACAGTTATGAAAACAAATGTCTTTCAGTGTCTTTTGTGCACTTTGGCACTTCTCTCAGTTCATTGTAAGGTGTCCTTGCACTGTCATCTTAATTGCTGTTACTGTGAAACAAAATATGACAAAAAACAATCTTAAGTCTAACACACACAAAGATAAATGAATAATACTCTATATAGGAAACAAAACATGTCAGTAGACAAACATACACAGATACATTGAAATAATTATTTAAACAGTCCTCTAAAATTGTCTGTGACCTGTTTGGTCTCGGAATGTTTTTTTCATCCGTTTCATTAGATTCTTTTAGAATGTCGTTGTTAATCAGGACGTTTCACTTGACACTACACTGTACACTTTTGTCACACGCTCACTCAACCGGAGTCTGCAACGTCTATTCTCGTTCGGTGAGCGGCGTCGTCCGAGAGGTCACGGACCCTGGGTAGCGTCTTTTTTGTGTTCGCTCGTGTTGCCTCTCTAGTGTCTCGCATCAAGCGTCATGTCGTTTACATGCAAATAAACAGAAAGAAACCTGTGTTAGGTTCGTGCTATAATGTAGACTTACAGGTAAAGATTTTATAGGATTCTGGACAGGATTGATAACCTTCCCCTCCAGTTAACGTTTCAGTGCTCAGTAATGCCTTGTCTTTATTTAACTATCTATCGCAAAATATCCGACGTGACTGATTAAATGGAAATTAATTTGAAGCTAAGACTTCTCTTTTTACAGAATAAATCAAGTTCATAATTAAGTTTCACTGTGATAGCTTTAGCAATGTCTCTTGCGTAGTTGTGAGACGGAAAACATTCTAAGGTCAATGACACGCCTCCACAGCGCGCGCGTCGGTTGTGTTTCAAATGTTAATTGTTGAGTCCAACTGCAAGCAGCTCCGCGCTGTTGCCGGTTACTAGTCCAGTGCAACACGCGCTCGTGTATGCTCGTATGAAGTTTAACGTGTGTCACTCGCGCTCTGCTAAAATGAGAACACGCGGAAAACACACGTCTAGTGTCCTTCCTCCATCGTCGATCGGCGTATCGAAAACTTGGGTAGAAAATACCATCGTCTGTATCGAGGATTTCACACGACAGTCCCTGCGACCTGCCATGCTGCTTACACACAGGTCAGTGAAGCCAACGTTTTACATATAGTTTGCAAAATGCTTTGCTGCGATCGCTGTCACTACCTGCACTTGCGTGTACACATGTCACTGCACACGTATTTTGTACACTTTATCACTCGCATTTTGTTTAGAACGTCTTAGTGTCTGCAAATTCACATCTCCCATCTCACATTGTGATTTCAAAGTTCACAGTTCAAGTTACTCACAGGTAAATACATTACAAGATTAAACAATGTCCATAAATTACATACATACATACATACATTTCTTAAGTTTGCTTACAGTCACAAAATTCTGTTAACCTTTTCAGTCACGCCACGCCGGATTAGCGTATTGAATACCACTACTTGTGCATCAAGGCACGATTATTTCGGTTATTCTCTCTCCCTTTTACAAAGGTAAAATTTTTTTTTAAAAACAAATCTTTTAAGCAGCTTGTTATTTCGTTTCTCTTCAAAATTTAGTGTCACTGTTTATGTAGAGCACAGATTGAACAAATTCAGTCTTTACTGGTCGAGCATACTCATGCATTTCTCTCCGGAAGATTCATGCTTCATAAAGTTACTGGCTGCAAGTACTACTCGCGGAATGTATTACAATCTCTCAACATTGCTACTCGCGATACGCGATTAGAACAAAACTTTCGCTTACGGATCTCTCCCACAAATTTCGTTTCCACTTCAACCGTCTAAAGAGCACTCAGATGAGCCTGTCAAATTCTAACCCTCACTTTTTTTTTAATGGGATAGGATGAGGAAGTGGAGGAGGAGAGGATCAAATATGAACATAAATACACTATATACATATACAAATTCTAGCACAACTACACTAGGATATTTTTTTTTGTGACCTTAGATGCATGACATGCGTCACGTGTGCCTTCAAGTGGTTATTCTTTAATCTAATATCAGATCTTAGTTTTATTATTATAATGTGAGTCATATCTGGTGACAGCTTTCTAGTTTATCACGCTTCCTTCTGGGCGCTTGTCGGGCTTGGCTGTGAAATAACTAATTACTTTAGTGCATCATACATGTTTAAAGAAGAAACGTTTACCATCAGGAATACTTCAGACTTGTCAGTACGACGTATATGTTTCCATGTAGTGGCACTCTCGACTACATGACCTAACAGCTGTTGTAAAACACAATAAAGGAAATGCTTTGTTGCTTAGCTATTAAATCTTTATGAGGCTTACTGTTCGTAGATGATACTTTGAATCTGAGATTGAATCTCCTGAAAACTATCAAATACTACGTGATACTCTCTCTGTTATTTACTGCTTTTGACAGTTCAAACACTTGGCTACACAAATCTGTTTAATTCTATAGATCGCGCTAACAAAAGGTATAGTTCATGGCGGTGTTTCAATAACGCACAGTTTACACGCAATAGGCTGTACTCTGTACACTTAAAGACTAACATTCCATCTTGAGGGCTGAAAAAAAAATTGCTTAACCTAATATTTCACATACATATATATTCATTGGAGTTGGAAGGTGGCAATCTGCTACTTCCTTCCGTATCTCCTTTCACCAATAACGGCATTCCTCAATGCCAACAGCCAACTTGGACTGCTTACACCTATGACTAACTTAAAACTAACTGAGAATCTGTCCTCTCAAATGGAATGTGCTTTCTTTTTCGTACGCCATAATAAATCAAATCTTCAATTACCTCCATAGTTTTTTTTTTCGCCAAAGTGTGAGTACTCGTATTGGTGTGTTTGAATACCGAGGTGTTTCACAGTTTAAACCTTAGGCTAATGTTCCTTTGCTCGTTACTTCGCCTCGTTATACTTCTTGAGATCCTGGTGGTGATACAATCCTTTAATTCTGCCAGATGCTGGATCCGCTATTAGATAACAATTCTGTATGTGGTTTTCTAATTACTACAAATGGTCCGTCGTACAATAGCCTCCATTTCCGATTTCTTTTCAACAACTTCGATGGCTTAAAATGTGTCCGTAAAAGCACCTTTAGTTTTCCGCTTTCTTGTGATGCGACTGATTTTATTCTTCTGTCACATCACTTGACCATTCTCGCTGGTTTTTTACCCATTGTGTGTGTTGATTTGTATCAAACCCTTGTTGGTAATGCACTTGATTACCAGGCTGAAAAATCGGTACATTACTTGCCTGCGTAAAATATACCGGTGGATTGTATTGTTTTCTTGGTTTATTGTTATTGTATCTAAAGTCCTGTTGTGGTGGCGTGTACTGTTGTTGTTGCATGAATGGTTGTTGCTGAGGCGTGTATTGCTGTTGTTGCTGGTGTTGTGGCTGCCCATAGGGTTGTGGTGGAGGTAGCTGACCTCCGCAATTTTGATTGTTGCAACGTTTACCCTTGTATTTGTTCCCATTCTCGTAGAAGTTACTACCGTTATTGTTTGATTGGTATGGGGCATTCCCGTAATACTGTTGATGCGTGTTGTATATTGGATTGTACCGTTGGTTGCCGTAATGCTTGTTTTTGTGTTTACCATTACGGTAACCATTGTTTCGGCCTCTATTGCGGTTATTGTACTGTTTGTTTCCGTATTGTGTTTCGTGTGAACCATTTCCATTACTACCGTTTCCATTCGAATACGTGCCTGCGTTGTTGTTCTTACGGTTAGCATTCGCACGCGCGTCTTCGTGTATAAGATCGAGCGAATCAAGGACGGATAAAAATGCGTCCTGATCTTCCTCTGACACGTTCACTAATTTTTCGCGTATGGAAATGGGTAGTTTTGACTTAAGAATCATAATAACATCTTTTGTTGTTATGGGAGTGCCCCAATATTGTATCTTTCTCAAGTACTTTTCAAAGTACCGGCGAAGTCCACCACTGTTCGAATGGAAAGGTTCGGCGTTGTAGACCTCTTTGCGTAGGCGTTGCTGAACATCTGCGCTCCAAAATTTGCTTAAAAAGTTTTTCTCAAACTCGCTAAATGTTTTGCACTTATCAACCATCTCGGTTCCCCATATAGCACTTTCTCCTTGTATATATCCGGTAATGAATTGTATTCTGTGTTTGTCATTCCAGGCAGCTGGAAAGACTCCTGAAAAGTTCTTTAGGAAAACGACTGGATGAATATTTCGCTTTTCCGGTTGGAATGGTTGAAAAACTCTGTGTTTCAATACACTCTCCTCTTTCATGAGGGTTGTGAGTGTCAATTGTTCAGTGTTGTTGTGTGAATCGTTAAATTCATTTTTCGGTCGCGGAATGGACTGTGGTGTGTTGTGTTGTTGTGTTGTCTGGTATTGATGTTCATCTGGCTCAGAAGGTAGTGATTGTTTCCCGTCACTCTGGTTATCATACTGTAGTGTTTGAATTTGCTGTTTCAGGTCGGATATCTCATCTGTTACTTGCTTCCGCCATTCCGGCAAATCCCGGGTAAACACTCGTCTAATTTGGCCTAGTTCAGTACAAACAGTGTCTCCTGAACTGCCGGGTGCAGATAATATGTCTAAGGTTGCGGATTTAACAACATCTTTCAAGTCACGTGTAACCTTCTCCTCAACTAGCTTCTCTTGTACATCAATCCATTCTTTGTAATGTTCGGTAAGTGCTTTAGTGTGCGAAGCAACACTACTGTTAACTCTTTCGTCAATAGTTCGGTCCGAAATGTCATTCGCCATTGCACTTACTTTTGATTCTACAGTGGCTACCGCTGTCGCTAACTCGTCTACCTGTCGTTCAACTGTTTTATACGCAAGTTTTACCGAATCGGTTTCTTTGCGACACGCTTCGATTTGAGTTGTGAGATTCTGACCAATGTTATCAATTTTGTTATTCAGAGTGCTTATCTGGGTTGTCAAAGTGGTTACTTGCTCCGTGACGTCACCCTTAACCGAATCTATCTGTGCCGTGACGTCACCCTTAACCGAATCTATCTGTGCTGTGAGAGAGCCTACTTGCGTAGTGAGGGTACCTACTTTCGCATCAATGATGGTATTTACGTCATTCCTAACTGAGTCAATCTGTGTTGTCATATCCGTTTTCAGCTCTGATAAAAACTTGTCTCTGTCTTTCTCACGTTGTTCGCGATCACGTTCGCGCTGTTCCCTCTCCTGTCTGTCTAGTATCAATTCCTGTAACATTTTGACAATGTCAACTGATACCGTTATCGGGGAGGTGGGTGTTTCCTGCTGAGTGTCGTCCACGTTAGCTACCTCTTGTCTGTCATCTGTCCTGGCCGTCGTTCCGCGTGAGCGGAGTCGGTAATGTTTGTTAACAGTGCCGTCGCTTTCGTCTGCAGAGTTCGCGCTCGATTGTCCGTCCGCCATAATGAAATTCAACTATTGCCAACTTAAAATGGGTACTGCCAACTGAAATTCTGATTGTCAATTATTCTTGCCGCGCAAGTTAAAGTCGCGGCGCGTTCGTCAAATGTCTAATGTTACGTGGGTAATAACTGACACACGTCTGTAGCAAAAAGACAAGATGGAGTCAACGCCGTTGAAACAATTGATTGCCAACGCTGTTACACAGAAAAGACTGAAATGGCATCCATCTTGAACTTACACGAGAATACTAACTACAGTATAAAACAAATAGGCCAAGCAAAAGGTTACAGAAAATGTTCAAATATATACATAGAAAAAAAAATGGTTTTTTACGTTAAGCTACAGAAAGGATAGAGTGAGGTCGAATTTGAAGGTCAATGAGCTACTCTTTAGACAGAACTATGGCAAACGAAAATTTGGTACTCACTCGGCGTTGTCTTCAAAACTGCAAATCTGCGTCTTATTAAATCCCAAGATATTTGTGTAAATACCGCGTCCTTCAAGATTGCGTATATTTATTGCTCATCCGTAGTTTTGTGCAGCATTGGGTTCCAAAGAGCGATACATGAAATAAGACAATCATATATTAGTACCGTGACACTTTCAATATTTTAGTCAGGTCCCTGTTCGGGCGCCAGATCTGGTATGATTTTTTAGTAATTTCATTGAAAGCTTTGGTAAAAATAAAATTGGTTCTTTTTGTCGTGACAGAATAAATTACTATTAATCACACCAGATTTGTCGGAGAACAGCAGCAACATGTTTAATTGACCCAGCTTTAAGAAATTCTATTACCTTTTAGCGGAAAATTCGTGCGGTACTCTCCGACGTTAGAAAAGTCGTGGTGTTCCGTTCGGAGCAGGAGGCGGCTGTCTTTTCTCCTTCGCGATATCGAAAATTACTAAAAAAAATGAACAGAAATTTTTTTTCGGAGGAAGATCGCGCGGAGAAAACAGACGGAAGTTACATGAAAGAAACCTAAGGGACCAACTAATTGGATTTGTACGAACATATAAACGGAACTGAAAGAACTTGGAATAAATACTATAACGATGTCGTCACGACAGCCTCCTGTTCCGACGGAACACACGCTGGATCATAAACTGCATAAATCTTTTAAACAGAAAAGATTATCACAAGTATAATTAATGAAAATAAAGTTGAGAGATTTTCTTTGAAATTAAATAAACTTCAAGGCTTCAAGTATTATATTATGAAACGGAAACTTACATTAACATGGCCACCCATTGTGGCGGTGGAGCGAATTTTTTACGATATACATTCTCGCTTGTTTGTGGCTACATATATTTTTAATCACTTAAACTCTTAACTTTACAATAAAATGATTATATCAGTATGGAGCACAATACTTTTGAGTCCGACTCGCAACACATTCACAGAACAGCTAGACAGCGGCGCGGCTCCCTGCAGAAGTAAAAACTGGCAATTGTTATTTTAAAACATAGGTGCATCGGTTTTTTTTTACTGATCGATAGCAGCGTATAACAGTTTATAGCTATCGTGATATTCTGCGCTTTTCAGGAGCGCGGCAAAGATATCTGGTCACAACATTCATTGGTATATGTTAGAAGTTCGCACATACTGACGCAAATACAGGAAAAAGACTTTTACATGTTAAAAATCGCAGTGATAAAGGCTGTAATGTCACAATGCCTCCCATGTGAGGCATGATGATTCCGGAAGGATCATCAGGACTCACATGTAGTTTCAAGATATTACTGGGTTTTATCATCTGTTTACTTTAGTTCTAACATAAAATTGGAATGAGTTTGTCATCTAGTTATTTTATGCTTCCAGTACAGTTATGAAAACAAATGTCTTTCAGTGTCTTTTGTGCACTTTGGCACTTCTCTCAGTTCATTGTAAGGTGTCCTTGCACTGTCATCTTAATTGCTGTTACTGTGAAACAAAATATGACAAAAAACAATCTTAAGTCTAACACACACAAAGATAAATGAATAATACTCTATATAGGAAACAAAACATGTCAGTAGACAAACATACACAGATACATTGAAATAATTATTTAAACAGTCCTCTAAAATTGTCTGTGACCTGTTTGGTCTCGGAATGTTTTTTTCATCCGTTTCATTAGATTCTTTTAGAATGTCGTTGTTAATCAGGACGCTTCACTTGACACTACACTGTACACTTTTGTCACACGCTCACTCAACCGGAGTCTGCAACGTCTATTCTCGTTCGGTGAGCGGCGTCGTCCGAGAGGTCACGGACCCTGGGTAGCGTCTTTTTTGTGTTCGCTCGTGTTGCCTCTCTAGTGTCTCGCATCAAGCGTCATGTCGTTTACATGCAAATAAACAGAAAGAAACCTGTGTTAGGTTCGTGCTATAATGTAGACTTACAGGTAAAGATTTTATAGGATTCTGGACAGGATTGATAACCTTCCCCTCCAGTTAACGTTTCAGTGCTCAGTAATGCCTTGTCTTTATTTAACTATCTATCGCAAAATATCCGACGTGACTGATTAAATGGAAATTAATTTGAAGCTAAGACTTCTCTTTTTACAGAATAAATCAAGTTCATAATTAAGTTTCACTGTGATAGCTTTAGCAATGTCTCTTGCGTAGTTGTGAGACGGAAAACATTCTAAGGTCAATGACACGCCTCCACAGCGCGCGCGTCGGTTGTGTTTCAAATGTTAATTGTTGAGTCCAACTGCAAGCAGCTCCGCGCTGTTGCCGGTTACTAGTCCAGTGCAACACGCGCTCGTGTATGCTCGTATGAAGTTTAACGTGTGTCACTCGCGCTCTGCTAAAATGAGAACACGCGGAAAACACACGTCTAGTGTCCTTCCTCCATCGTCGATCGGCGTATCGAAAACTTGGGTAGAAAATACCATCGTCTGTATCGAGGATTTCACACGACAGTCCCTGCGACCTGCCATGCTGCTTACACACAGGTCAGTGAAGCCAACGTTTTACATATAGTTTGCAAAATGCTTTGCTGCGATCGCTGTCACTACCTGCACTTGCGTGTACACATGTCACTGCACACGTATTTTGTACACTTTATCACTCGCATTTTGTTTAGAACGTCTTAGTGTCTGCAAATTCACATCTCCCATCTCACATTGTGATTTCAAAGTTCACAGTTCAAGTTACTCACAGGTAAATACATTACAAGATTAAACAATGTCCATAAATTACATACATACACTTCTTAAGTTTGCTTACAGTCACAAAATTCTGTTAACCTTTTCAGTCACGCCACGCCGGATTAGCGTACTGAATACCACTACTTGTGCATCAAGGCACGATTATTTCGGTTATTTTCTCTCCCTTTTACAAAGGTAAAAAAAATTATTTTTTTTAAACAAATCTTTTAAGCAGCTTGTTATTTCGTTTCTCTTCAAAATTTAGTGTCACTGTTTATGTAGAGCACAGATTGAACAAATTCTGTCTCTACTGGTCGAGCATACTCATGCATTTCTCTCCGGAAGATTCATGCTTCATAAAGTTACTGGCTGCAAGTACTACTCGCGGAATGTATTATAATCTCTCAACATTGCTACTCGCGATACGCGATTAGAACAAAACTTTCGCTAACGGATCTCTCCCACAAATTTCGTTTCCACTTCAACCGTCTAAAGAGCACTCAGATGAGCCTGTCAAATTCTAATCCTCACTTTATTTTAATGGGATAGGATGGGGAAGTGGAGGAGGAGAGGATCAAATATGAACATAAATACACTATATACATATACAAATTCTAGCACAACTACACTAGGATATTTTTTTTGTGACCTTAGATGCATGACATGCGTCACGTGTGCCTTCAAGTGGTTATTCTTTAATCTAATATCAGATCTTAGTTTTATTATTATAATGTGAGTCATATCTGGTGACAGCTTTCTAGTTTATCACGCTTCCTTCTGGGCGCTTGTCGGGCTTGGCTGTGAAATAACTAATTACTTTAGTGCACCTTACATGTTTAAAGAAGAAACGTTTACCATCAGGAATACTTCAGGCTTGTCAGTACGACGTATATGTTTCGATGTAGTGGCACTCTCGACTACATGACCTAACAGCTGTTGTAAAACACAATAAAGGAAATGCTTTGTTGCTTAGCTATTAAATCTTTATGAGGCTTACTGTTCGTAGATGATACTTTGAATCTGAGATTGAATCTCCTGAAAACTATCAAATACTACGTGATACTCTCTCTGTTATTTACTGCTTTTGACAGTTCAAACACTTGGCTACACAAATCTGTTTAATTCTAAAGATCGCGCTAACAAAAGGTATAGTTCATGGCGGTGTTACAATAACGCACAGTTTACACGCAATAGGCTGTAATATGTACACTTAAAGACTAACATTCCATCTTGAGGGCTGAAAAAGAAATTGCTTAACCTAATATTTCACATACATATATATTCATTGGAGTTGGAAGGTGGCAATTTGCTACTTCCTTCCGTATCTCCTTTCACCAATAACGGCATTCCTCAATGCCAACAGCCAACTTGGACTGCTTACACCTATGACTAACTTAAAACTAACTGAGAATCTGTCCTCTCAAATGGAATGTGCTTTCTTTTTCGTACGCCATAATAAATCAAATCTTCAATTACCTCCATAGTTTTTTTTCTTTTTCGCCAAAGTGTGAGTACTCGTATTGGTGTGTTTGAATACCGAGGTGTTTCACAGGTTAAACCTTAGGCTAATGTTCCTTTGCTCGTTACTTTGCCTCGTTATACTTCTTGAGATCCTGGTGGTGATACAATCCTTTAATTCTGCCAGATGCTGGATCCGCTATTAGATAACATCCTGTATGTGGTTTTCTAATTACTACAAATGGTCCGTCGTACAATAGCCTCCATTTCCGATTTCTTTTCAACAACTTCGATGGCTTAAAATGTGTCCGTAAAAGCACCTTTTCATTAATATCATATGTAAGAGCCTTAGATACTTTCTTGTCATAAGACTTCTTGCGTAGATTCGCTTGTACAGCTAAGGATACCAATGCTTGCCTAAGTTTTGCATCTAAATCTAATTCTGGTTCTACAATTTTAGGTATGGGATCTAACCATTCATTTCTTTCCCGATGACTCGTCATTAATTCCGCAGGTGTAAATCCAGTTGAGAAGTGTGGAAGATTGTTGACAATCTGCTCGAATGAAGATACAAAGTCAATCCAACGGGTTTGTCGATTAGGTATGTAGGTTCGAATGAATCTATTGAACTCTTTGAAGATACGTTCGGTGGGATTAGATTGCGGTCTGAAACGAGATATAAGTATTTGTTTGATGCCATGTCTGGCAAGAAAATTACGCCATTGTCTGCCAGTGAAATTCGATGCATTATCTGATAGAATGGCCTCCGGCTTGCCAAATCGAGGAAAATAGTCTTGTTCGATTCGACGGATGATCGGAAGTGCACTGGATGATTTCACTGCATAAAGTCTCACATGTTTTGTGAAAAGATCCATCAATGCGACTAGGTATTTCACCCCTCCCCTCCCTCGCGGTAGGGGGCCGGCGAGATCAAGGGCCAGAACTTGATTTGGTCTCTCAGTAATAATTGGATTCAGAGGAATTAGGTTCGAATGGTTGAAGGGTTTTGCCTTCTGGCAGATAAGACATGTACTTAACAACTTGTGGATTCGATGGTGCAAGTTTGGTACATAGCAATAGGCAGAAATCTTTCGTTTGCATTTTTCAGGTCCATAATGACCCCAGGAAAGATGTGTGTACCAGATAAGGTGTTCAACGTATGCGTGTGGTATACACACACACCATCTACCAGAGAGGAGAGAAGTTCGATGGAATAAAACATCATTGTGTAATTTATAAAATTTGGACAAGTGGTGATCGGGTTTTGTTAGAAGAAGTTGTTTGATCTTACGCCATTTGGGATCTGTTTCTTGGAGTATGCGCATCTGCTTGCAGAGCTGAAGGAAATACTTTCTATGTAGTGGGTCTTTCATTAGAAGAATTCGGTAGTTAGACATCTGCTCGATAAGTTCACTAGACTCGGGAAGTCCTTGCGGCATGCGCGACAAAGCATCCGCGATAATGTTGTTTTTACCCTTGATGTATACTATTTCGAAATCATACTCTTGCAAGAAGAGACTCCATCGTGTAAGACGAGGATGAAGAAGTTTACACGAGAGCAAGAAACTAAGAGCTTGGTGATCAGAAAAGACCTTAATTTTCCGACCATGGATGTAGTAATTGAACCTTTTAAAAGACCATACAACGGCCAGAGCCTCCAACTCTGTCACCGAGTATGACCTCTCACATTCTGTGAGAACCCTACTTGCAAAGCTGATAACTCTTATCTCTTCTTTTGCATCAATTACTTCTATTTGAAACAAACAAGAACCAAGCCCCTGAAATGAAGCATCTGCCGAAATACAGAATTCTTTATCCATGTCTGGATGGAACAAAATATTGCTGTTAAGAAGTGCTTGTTTAATGCGATCAAAATCTGCCTGACACTCTGGCGTCCAATGCCAGTGAGTATTTTTCTTTAGAAGATCATGCAATGCTTGACTGTTCATCGACTGGTCCGAAATAAACTTTCTGAAAAAGGAAGTCATTCCGAGGAAGCCTTTCAACTGGCGTTTAGAAGAGGGCACAGGAAAGTTTTTAATAGCTGCTAGTTTGTCTGGATCTGGGGTAATTCCCTGTGATGATACAAGATGTCCTAAAAATTTAATCTCGCTTTTACCAAATTTAGACTTATGTAGATTAGCTGTGACTCCATAGTCAACAAACCTCTGGAAAACTTTGCTTATTATGTCTAAATGTTCTTCCCAAGATTTCGTAGCAATCAGTAAGTCATCAACATACACTGTTACTCGATCCAACAGTTCAGGTCCTAATACATGATCAAGTGCAGCTATGAATACGCCTGAACTCACATTCAAACCAAATGGAACTACTTTGAATTGGTATGATCTACCTGTAAATATAAACGCTGTATATTTTCGAGACTGTGATGTCATCTTGACCTGCCAGTAGCTCGATCTCAAGTCTACCGATGTGAGGAATTTTACTCCATGAAACCTTTGTAATTGTTCATCCATAGCCTCAGGTCGAGTTCTTATTGGAATAATTATTTTATTTATGTTTCTTGCATCCAAAACTATACGTACACTACCATCCTGCTTCAAAACTGGCAAATAATCCCTTCACAGAAGAGAGTATAATATGTTAGAAACATTAACATACACCACATCAACAAATAAGTTAGTGTTGTTGAAACAATGGCACTACTTGGCACCCGGAGTGGCCACTGTTCCTTTGCAAAACAGCAATGTGTCTGTCAGACTTTCATAGTGTTTTACACTCAACCACACCAGTTCCCAAAGCATGTTCCAGAGGATTACACCAAAAGTTACTTTTACGTGTGACGATTCCGACACATTAAGAGCGACACGTTGAATTCTGTCTACTGAAAGTTCTGAAGTCAGTCACAGAGCTGGACAGTTATTTCATAAATTTGTACTTTGTTCACCAAATCAGAGTGGGGACGACATCATCATGGGCACCGTTATCTACGGATCTTTGCATCACATGGACGAACAGAGAGAACAGAATTTCACAAAATCTTTGTTTGTGGGACCCATGTAGATTCCTATAGAGATTTTCATTCTCGAGAGATTTCATGCAGTGCGAGCATACGTTTCCATTTCCTGATTACACTTAATTTTTGTCTACTTTATTTTATACTACACTAGTGTAGCCGAGTGTACCCTCTTACCCTCGTTAAGGTGACGTTAACCTAGCGTTATGGTCGAAAAATTTAATTTCACGTTTTTGAATTTTTTCTTCAATCAGAGGTTGTTATTTCCAGGAAAAGTTGTTTCAGGACGTATCTTCCATAGCTTTTGAGTGACTGGTTAAATTTTAACGTTCGAGTAGGCCTGCCTTAAGGAGATCCTTTCAGCCCTCCTCTGGATTCATAGACTGAATAATCTCCAGTTCCAAAACTGAATCATTTCATTCATTCTTTAGATAGTTCTCTGAATATTCAGTGTGAATTGTGTGTAATTTAGGGTACAAATGAATCAATCAGTGCAGTTATTTGTGAAAGATAACATAAAACGAAATTCTTTTCCAAAGATTCTTTCTGCATTAGTGAGTTGGGTGTAATTACTGCTTGCAGTGATGGTTACTAATTCCGGATTAAATGAGTATGGAAGCAGAGTTTCGTTACTTTGCAGCTGTACAGAACCTTCAGGTTAAGTGCATAAAAAATTGTGAAAATAAATGTGTGGATGTCTGTAGAAGGAAAAGAGATAGGCGGAGAAGCAGAAAAGAAGTAGGATAGAGGAGAAAAAGTATTTTGAGCAAGGAAATATGCATACGACGTGTATTGAAGTAGGTCTTAAAATGTGATATGAATTTTGTATATTTTCCTTTAAATGCTTCTTCTACAGTTAAAAGTTTTCCTTGTTGAGGTACTATTTCTCAAAACCTGATCATCAGAATTAAATTAAATTAGGGATGATTAGGATCCTGCTGCTTCCAGAAATCATTTTGTAATGTTTACAACAGTAAATTTAAAATTATAAATTTCAAAAAAAATGTTTCTGAAGTATTAAAATTAAAAGTATGTGAGGTATAAAATTTTGCTTAATTAGATTGTGTCATAGTTGATTTTATGACTAAATCAGGAGTCCCACCCCTCTCCTGTTAATCTTTCACTAAAATGACGTACAGTAATCATTCAGTTTCAGCATTTGTAAGTAGGCTGTTTGTATGTTGGCAGTGCCATAGACTGTGTTAATATCGCTGACAGCGCTCTGCGCCCTCGGCATGAGATTCTGTGGTTGGACGGACTAGCAGATAGCGAGTGGATTGATAAGTGTATGGGCAGGTTTTTTCTTAGTGGAAACTCTGTGTTGGTAGGACACGCAATGTAAAGTCAGACGAAATTTCTTATAAGAAAATATGCAAGGAAAGGTATGAAATGGATGTATGGTTGGTAATGTTTGGGTAGTGGAATTTTTGACAACCATATAATTTTTGGAACTGGATGTCACATGAATAAGGTAAAATTTTCTAAATACACTGTTTGCTGTACAACAAAACCTTTCTTTTGCTAACCATATGCCTCTTAGTAGTTGTCTATAGTAGCTAGAAACCTTTTATTTAGCTGGCCGTTGTTGCTACTTGTTGTAATTGATGTAGTTCGTGTTATGAATATTTTCTGTGAGGTAAGTGACTTATGAAAGAATGGGGTTTCCACTATCGGGATTCGTGAATGAAATGGGTTTAGGCAATTAAGAGAGTTGGCGGTAGTTTCATATTTCTTTACTTTCATATTTTTTGGATTTCTATTATTGTTAGGATTTCTTGCAATTCAGGGCCATTGTTTTATGTTAATTATTGGAAATCATGTTGTCAATGTATAGCAGTTAGATTGCTTTAGGCTTGTATATTCTGGGTAATAAATGAATATGGTAAGTTGGAGTTGTCTTTGTTGGGGAAAATTCTGTTGGTCAGTGGTTTAAAAAAAATAATTAAAGACAGTTTCACAGTGAAATCGGTGACATTTGGAAGTAGTATGTTGCAGTATGAAGCAGTATGAACACTGCGGGTCCACTGGGGACACTGGACTCGCATTCGGGAGGACGACGGTTCAATCCCGTCTCCGGCCATCCTGATTTAGGTTTTCCGTGATTTCCCTAAATCGCTACAGGCAAATGCCGGGATGGTTCCTTTGAAAGGGCACGGCCGATTTCCTTCCCAATCCTTCCCTCACCCGAGCTTGCGCTCCGTCTCTAATGACCTCGTTGTCGACGGGACGTTAAAACACTAATATCCTCCTCCTCCTCCACTGGGGGCCGAACCACACAATAACACTCCAGTGTTATTCGGTATGGGGCAGCGGTGGGGCGGGTGGACTGCTGTGGCTTGTTGTGGGGTTGTGAACCAGTGAGGGCCACGGCGGGACGAAGCCTATCCGTCGTTTCTAGGTCCCCGGTTTCAATACACAATACACACTTGGTGCTAGATCAGGCGAATAATGTGGGCGGTCTGACGCTGGAGTGCTGCACTTGGCCAGAAACCTCTTAACAGACAATGCTGTATGAGTCGGTGCGTTGTCTTGATCTGTTCTTGCACAGATAGAGTAATTTTTTTCTTGTTTTTTTTTCACGAACTTAAGCAAGAACGGCAAGGTTGTAATGTTGATTAATAGTTTGACCTTCAAGAACCAGGTGGAGGCACACAGTTCCATGAACATCGAAAAAAAGCACTCACCATAGCTTTGAATCTTGATTTGCTCGTTCGAGCTTTCTATGCCCTCGGTGAAGTTGGACCTTTGCGATGCGTGGATTGGTCTTTAGTTTCTGGATCGTAAGCGAAAAACTGAGATTCCCCCGTTTTATCACTCTTTCCAAAAAACTAGAATCGTTTTTGTTGGTATTCGAAGTGCCTGTACAAACATTTACGTGAGCTTCTTTTTCTTCGATCGTGAGAGCTTTCGCCACCTGTTTCGCATACACTTTTTTCTTGTTAAACTGGTTATGTAAAATTTTCCTTACGCATTCTCTGTCGCTTCCTACATCTACATCTACATCTACATCCATACTCCGCAAGCCACCTGACGGTGTGTGGCGGAGGGTACCTTGAGTACCTCTATCGGTTCTCCCTTCTATTCCAGTCTCGTATTGTTCGTGGAAAGAAGGATTGTCGGTATGCCTCTGTGTGGGCTCTAATCTCTCTGATTTTATCCTCATGGTCTCTTCGCGAGATATACGTAGGAGGGATCAATATACTGCTTGACTCTTCGGTGAAGGTATGTTCTCGAAACTTTGACAAAAGCCCGTACCGAGCTACTGAGCGTCTCTCGTGCAGAGTCTTCCACTGGAGTTTATCTATCATCTCCGTAACGCTTTCGCGATTACTAAATGATCCTGTAACGAAGCGCGCTCCTCTCCGTTGGATCTTCTCTATATCTTCTATCAACCCTATCTGGTACGGATCCCACACTGCTGAGCAGTATTCAAGCAGTGGGAGAACAAGCGTACTGTATCCTACTTCCTTCGTTTTCGGATTGCATTTCCTTAGGATTCTTCCAATGAATCTCAGTCTGGCATCTGCTTTACCGACGATCAACATTATATGATCATTCCATTTTAAATCACTCCTAATGCGTACTCCCAGATAATTTACGGTATTAACTGCTTCCAGTTGCTGACCTGCTATTTTGTAGCTAAATGATAAAGGATCTATCTTTCTGTGTATTCGCAGCACATTATACTTGTCTACATTGAGATTCAATTGCCATTCCCTGCACCATGCGTCAATTCGCTGCAGATCCTCCTGCATTTCACTACAATTTTCCATTGTTACAACCTCTCGATACACCACAGCATCATCCGCAAAAAGCCTCAGTAAACTTCCGATGTCATCCACAAAGTCATTTATGTATATTGTGAATAGCAACGGTCCTATGACACTCCCCTGCGGCACACCTGAAATCACTCTTACTTCGGAAGACTTCTCTCCATTGAGAATGACATGCTGCGTTCTGTTATCTAGGAACTCATCAATCCAATCACACAATTGGCCTGATAGTCCATATGCTCTTACTTTGTTCATTAAACGACTGTGGGGAACTGTATCGAATGCCCTGCGGAAGTCAAGAAACACGGCATCTACCTGGGAACCTGTGTCTATGGCCCTCTGAGTCTCGTGGACGAATAGCGCGAGCTGGGTTTCACATGACCGTCTTTTTCGAAACCCATACTGATTGCTACAGAGTAGATTTCTTGTCTCCAGAAAAGTCATTATACTCGAACACAATACGTGTTCCAAAATTCTACAACTGATCGACGTTAGAGATATAGATCTATAGTTCTGCACATCTGCTCGACGTCCCTTCTTGTAAACGGGGATGACCTGTGCCCTTTTCCAATCCTTTGGAACGCTACGCTCTTCTAGAGACCTACGGTACACCGCTGCAAGAAGGGGGGCAAGTTCCTTCGCGTGCTCTGTGTAAAATTGAACTGGTATCCCATCAGGTCCAGAGGCCTTTCCTCTTTTGAGCGATTTTAATTGTTTCTCTATCCCTCTGTCGTCTATTTCGATATCTACCATTTTGTCATCTGCGCGACAATTTAGAGAAGGAACTACAGTGCAATCTTCCTCTGTGAAACCACTTTGGAAAAAGACATTTAGTATTTCGGCCTTTAGTCTGTCATCCTCTGTTTCAGTACCATTTTGGTCACAGAGTGTCTGGACATTTTGTTTTGACCCACCTACCGCTTTGACATAAGACCAAAATTTCTTAGGGTTTTCTGCCAAGTCAGTACATAGAACTTTACTTTCGAATTCATTGAACGCCTCTCGCATAGCCCTCGTCACACTACATTTCGCTTCGCGTAATTTTTGTTTGTCTGCAAGGCTTTGGCTATGTTTATGTTTGCTGTGAAGTTCCCTTTGCTTCCGCAGCAGTTTTCTAACTCGGTTGTTGTACCACGGTGGCTCTTTTCCATCTCTTACGATCTTGCTTGGCACATACTCATCTAACGCATTATGTACGACGGTTTTGAACTTTGTCCACTGATCCTCAACACTATCTGTACTTGAGACAAAACTTTTGTGTTGAGCCAACAGGTACTCTGAAATCTGCTTTTTGTCACTTTTTCTAAACAGAAAAATCTTCCTACCCTTTTTAATATTCCTATTTACGGCTGAAATCAACGATGCCGTAACCGCTTTATGATCGCTGATTCCCTGTTCTGCGTTAACTTTTTCAAATAGTTGGGGTCTGTTTGTCACCAGAAGGTCTAATATGTTATCGCCACGAGTCAGTTCTCTGTTTAACTGCTCAAGGTAGTTTTCAGATAAAGCACTTAAAAAAATTTCACTGGATTCTTTGTCCTTGCCACCCGTTATGAACGTTTGAGTCTCCCAGTCTATATCCGGCAAATTAAAATCTCCACCCAGAACTATAACATGGTGGGGAAATCTACTCGAAATATTTTCCAAATTATCCTTCAGGTGCTCAGCCACAACAGCTGCTGAGCCAGGGGGCCTATAGAGACATCCAATTACCATGTCTGAGCCTGCTTTAACCGTGACCTTCACCCAAATCATTTCACATTTCGGATCTCTGTCAATTTCCTTCGATACTATTGCACTTCTTATCGCTATAAACACGCCTCCCCCTTCACTGTCCAGCCTGTCTCTGCGGTATACATTCCAATCTGAGTTTGGGGTTTCATTACTGTTTACGTCTGGTTTCAGCCAACTTTCTGTCCCTAGTACTACATGGGCGTTGTGACCGTTTATTAATGAGACCAGTTCAGTTTCAGGAATCAATCGAGTACTCAACCGACTGTCAGTTGGAATCAGATTGCCTGCTTTTTTTATATTTTCATCCGTGTTTTGTGTTCAAGGTCACCCTGGATATGAGTAATCTTCACCATCTTTTCTTCCTCCTTGGGAACGCTTGCACTACTCAAAAGATCGCGTACGTGATAAACAGTCTTCGGTATACGCTACTTTTAGTAAGAGATAGGTTTCAGTAGCAGTTTTTCCAACTTTCATGCGAAACTTCACGACAATTCGTTGCTCTGTTGTTACACTTATCGTTTTTCCGACAAACCAACTAACAGCTCTTAGGCAAATGAAGGGCAAGATCACGTTGATTTATCTGTGGATTGCAGAGATGCCGCATTGGACTGGGAAGGCTTCATCTTCGCAGCTATTGGTCGTTTATTTTCGGCGCAAGCGTGCTTATCTTGTGACAGCAAAAATCCCGTTATTTTAAGGCCACACCCCGTATACGAAGTACATATTTGTCTTAAAATAGTAAGTCCGTACGAATGTGTGGTCCCACAGAACCGTCCCTGCAGTTTCGCTTTGGGGAGAAAGATGGTTGAAACTATGAAATGTGTATATTGACGCCCAGGAAAGGTGCTTGTGACCAAGCGGTTGAGAGCACAAAATCCAGCATCATCGTCAACATCATCTTCGTCATTATCAGGAAACTGGTAATACTGGAATGACGTCCCCCCTGCCATACACAGTTCAGTGGCTTGCGGATGATGTGCAAGTGAATAGCTGTAGATTTAGTAGGTGGAGCGCAGAAGGTGGCAGCCCTGCGCTGTGCCGGCAGGTGCTGAAGTCGCGGCTGCGCGAGTTGCTGTCCCGGATGCCCCGCCACCGCGGCCTGGCGCTGCGCCTCATCGAACTCCAGCAGCAGCCGCCGGGACTCAACGACCCCTGGTTCTCCCAGACCGCCGCCGCAGACGTCCCGCTCGACTTACGCTCCTTCCGCATCATCCACGGCAGCGGCTCTGCTACTTCGTTACACAATACTGGAGCAGTGGGTAAGGAACATGCTTTTATCTATCATAATAGTGCGCCGATCATGTTACGAGCAGTTAGTGACAGCTACCATTCCGTGCTACGCTTAGCTCCGTGCATAGGCTCCTCACATCAATTGGAGTCCTGGTCTGAGGATGGTCTGATAGACCAAAACCGGTTACCAGAATTCAAAATAAATAAAAGTTTGTTGCGATCCTGACAGCTTTTTGTTAAAACGTTACAATGGTCTTCAATCTGAAGATTGTTTGGTGCAGCTCATGACACTAGTCTACATCGAGGTGTCAAGACATATGGGATAGCGATGTTTACGCACACAGATGGCGGTAATATCGCGTACACGAGGTTTGAAAGGGCAGTGCGTTCACGGCGCTGTCATTTGTACTCAGGTGATTTGATTCTTGTGGAAAGGTTCCTGACCTGATTACGGCAGCACGACGGATTTAATAACTCTGAACGCATAATTGTAGTTGGACATCCTATTTCTGGAATCGTTAGGAAATTCAGTATTTCGAGAGCTACAGTCTCAAGAGTGTGCCGAGAATACCTCTCACCACGGACAACGCAATGGCCAACGGGCTACACTTAACGACCGCGAGCAGCAGCACTTGCGTAGAGGTGTCACTGTTGACATACAAGTAACACTGCTGGCCAGTGTGGCCGAGCGCTTCTAGGCGCTTCAGTCAGGAACCGTGCGATCGCTACGGTCGCAGGTTCGAATCCTGCCTCGGGTATGGATATGTGTGATGTCCCTAGGTTAGTTATGTTTAAGTACTTCTAAGTTCTAGGGGACTGATGACCTCAGATGTTAAGTTCCATAGTGCTCAGAGCCAAGTAACACTGCCTGAAATAAGAGCAGAAATTAATGTGGGACGCACGACAAACGTACCCATTAGCACAGTGCGGAGAAATTTGGCGTTAATTGGCTATGGCAGCAGACGACCGACACGAGTGCCTTTGCTAAAGGCCCGACATCGCCAGCAGTGCATCTCATGGGCTCGGGACCATATCGGTTGGACCCTAGACTAGTGAAAAACCGTGGCCTCATCTGATGAGTCCCGGTTAGAGTTGGTAAGAGCTGACGGTGGGTTCGAGTGGGGCGGAGATCGCACGAAGCCATTGATCCAAGCTATCAACAAGGCACTGCGCAAGCTAGTGATGGTTCCCTAATGGGCTGTGTTTATATGGAATGGACTGGATCCTCTGGTCCAACTGAAGCCACCATTGACTAGAAATGGTTATATTCGACTTCTTGGAGATCATTTCCAGCCACTCATGGACTTAATGTTCCCAATCAACGATGCAATTTTATGGATGACTATACGCCGTGCCACCTGGGTGCACAACTGTTCGCAATTGGTTTGAAGCACATTTCGGACAATTCGAGCGAATAATTTCGCCACCCAGGTCGCCCGACATGAATCCCATCGACCATTTATGCGACATGATCTAGAGGTCAGTTTGTGAACAAAATCCTGCACCGGCAACACTTTTGCAATTATGGACCGCCATAGAGACGGTGCGGCTCGATATTTCTGCAGACTTACTGAGTCTATGCGACGTCGAATTTATACACTACGTCGGGAAAAATGAAGTCCGACACGGTAGTAGGACGTAGCCTATGTTTTTTGTTATCTCAGTGTGTTCTGCACAAGCCTCTTCATCTCTGAAAAATTACTGCAATCGACAAACTGCCTACTGGCTTCTGTCTCGGGTTCTTCGGCCGACGTTCATGTGATGATTTTGCTGACGTTTCGGCAGTACGAGCGCCTGGCATTGTCAAAGCTTCACCCTCCATTGCCAGTTCACCATCGGCAATGGATGGAGAAACTTTGACAACGCCAGGCGCTCGTGGTGCCGAAACGTCAGCAAAATCATCACATGAACGTCGGCCGAAGAACCAGAGACAGAAGCAAGTAGGCAGTTTGTCAACAAGTTGCCCCGAAAGCCTTAACAATTTTGGCAATCTGCACCCATTTGAACCAGCTTACTGTATTCGAGTTTTGGTCTCACTCGACAATTTTTACCCCCCACCCGAACTTCCCTCTATTACCCAGTTAACTATCTTAGAACGTGTCCCATCAATGTTCGTCATATTTTAGTCATCTTGCGCCAAAAGAACTTTTCACCAGATTTTAAAGGCTTCTCTACACTTCTTGTTTGCACCGTCGTCCACGTTCCACTTCCATATAAAGCTACACTGCGGACAAGTACCTTCAGAAAAAGACTTCCTGACACTTAAATCTGACTTAAATGTTAAGCGATTTCTCTTTAACAAAAAATGTTTTCTTCTTACAGCCAGTCTTTTGTTATACCCTCTATCCATCTGCCGTTGTCAGTTACTCCACAGAAAAGCAAAATTACGTCTACTACTTTAACTGTCTCAGTTCTTAATCTAATACCCGAAGCGTCACCCGACGTAATTCCACTTCGTGTATATATGCACAGCACGGGACAAATTCTTGTCAGAAGATATTTCTTATTTTACTTTACAGTTTCACTGAGTTAAATATGAAAATAACATCGTTAAATACAAATAACTTTTAAACTGACAAATGACAGTCACAAGTCATCTTAATGGTATTAATAACGTAGCTACTGAAAGAAATCTGGTATCGGGCGTCTACTTATTTATGATCCGTCCCAATCAGACAATCACCTCGGAAAACCCTAATAGTTTGATGACAAGTATCGGAAAGAAATGACATTTATCTTATAATTACTTTTCTTACAGATTGCAGTAATTATAGCAATCATCCTTCAATGCGTCAACATTTCCTCAGTATGCTAGGGAGTATCATTAATAACTATTTGAATACAAGAAGTAACTGCAAAACGATTTGACGCTTTATAACTCTGACTGTAATGAAATTTTTCGTGACACTATTCTTGTACTTAACATGTGTATATTCATTCATTATAATAAAAAATTTTCGAGTTTCCAATCATGTGAATCTCTGGCCTCTGTTCGTTCCTTCTCATTGCCGATACACGCAGACATGTTCATCTTACAGTCTGTCTCCTTGAGCATCAGACGATACTGCTTACCTACCCCTCCACCCCCTCCCTATACAGATCGCAGTGTTCCCTCTGACTGAGACAGTTTATACCCTGCAATAACCATTACTTCCTTACGATAAAACCTTCAAAGAACCGAAAAGTTTATACTCCACGAACCATCTGCTGCTTGTACTTCCATGACTTTTACCAAAGCAGGGACAACACGATCGTATACAGCGGAGGTGTGGGGCTGGGGAAGAGGGAAGGTGGCAGCTGTCTTCACAAACCGTACATACTTCTGTGTTCACAGACAGACGATCGTTACAGTGTTAGTTTGGAGAAATATTGCAAGTGTAATGGTTGATGTGTAGTTGTCAGTGTGCCCAGAACCATTTGTCGTCAGACTTCTACAATATCTGATTAAAAAAAAGTGGAGCATCCAGAAGACGCGGAATACACAAAATGAAACGTCGCGGATTGACAGGGTACGTGATGTTATTTCGATCATTACAAAATCGAGTCAAATTTACAAAGAAGTATGAGCCCACTTACCAGTACGGCGTTGCTACTGGTTTGCTCTGGATACATGCACGACTTCGGTTGGGAAGGGTGTAATAAAGCCGTTGTTTCATCTCCTGGGGCAAGTCCCACAACCGTTGTAACTGCTCGTTGATATCCTGGATATTGGCACTGGGACAATGTTGCCGTCCGACGTAGTCCCATACATGTACCATTGGGGACAGCTCTGGGGATCTTGTTGGCCACTCGAGAACCTCAGCATCACGCAGACAGTTCATAGGGTTATGTGTCACTTGTGGACCAGCATTGTCCTGTTGAAAAATGGAACCACGGTACTGTCGCACAGGAGTAAACACGAGGACGCAGATGTCCGTGACTTACTGATCACCGTCGATGTCGTCTGGGGTAGTGCAGAACCACAATTCATCGCTGAAAGCAACTCGAACCTTTCAAAACTAATCCCAGTCATCCCCTTCAGGCCACTTTCTACTATCATTCCAGAGTGTGACACTATCTCTCCGTGGAGAGGAAATGAACAACCAGCAGCGCACCCTGCGTGTCCCAAATGATTGTGGCCACAATTATCTTCGCGGATGCCATTGTTTTTAACTTCTTATGGGTAGGAGATCAGGAGCGTCTTCATGACACTGGTCTCAGGTGTCACATGATGCATCACATTTCATCCCCCGTGACGCTTGATACCGCATTTAGTATCAATCGCTTGGCTGTATTCTCGTCTGAAAATTGTAGCTATAGCACATCTTCCGGTGGTCCAACACGATGGGAACGATATACAGTACACTGCCAATAAAGGATTTGAATTCCTATGCAATCACTCAGAAAATATGACTACAGGCATCAATGAGCCCTTCGATACGGCACATGTTATCTGAAGTGGTCGTGCTTGGTTGCACTGACCTTTGCACGCATCTCCCTGGAGACCGAGAGGCCACGCGATGAAATTCTGGTCGGCAAACAGAAATTTTTCAGACTGCCTTTAATCTAGACTTCACCTCTCACCGATGCAGGGACTCGCCAGGAACGACACGTGGTTCGGATTCCATGTTAAATTGTAGGTCCCCTTCCTGTAGTTGGATTACTGAAGTGAACCGTGGACACACAAGTCGCCTAAGTGGCATCCAGTTGAAACACTTCCGCTTGGATATTGAGCCAGACACAATTTTTATTATTCTCTCATTATGACAGACCTGGCACCAAATCACACCTCTTTTCGTGGCATTACACTCTCTCCTTAATCTTCCACTAGCTGGATATTTCCTTCAAACGTAAAATAGTTATTACACATCGCACTTTAGTTGCCGACCATGTGTCCGACAACGATTCCGTCTTAAAACAGTATTTCGTATGACAACGGCACACCTACCTCAATTCGCCAGCGATATTTGGAAGCGCCGATCGTTTCGTTTATCTACGAGGGGCTTGCAATGGAACAGCCGGCCGCTGTGGTCGAGCGGCTCTAGGCACTTCAGTCCGGAACCACGGGGCTGCTACGGTCGCAGGTTCGAATCCTGCCTCGGGCATGGATGTGTGTGATGTCCTTAGGTTAGTTAGGTTTAAGTAGTTCTAAGTCTAGGGAACTGATGACCTCAGATGTTAAGTCCCATAGTACGTAGAGCCATTTTATTTTATTTGCAACGCAACACATACTTTTTTCGGAAAGCAGGTTATTCAGGATTCCAGTAGACGATATTATTTGCTACTCTTTTGACTACACAACCCTGTTTTTCAACATAATCTCCGTTCAGAGCGACAGCCTTACGCAACATGACTTTGAGTCTCTGTACGCCCGCACGGTACCATTTCACTGATCGACGTCGGTGCCAACGTCTTGTTGCATCAGTAACCACCCTCTAACGCGTAAGCAGTTCTCCACACTTGACCGTCGTTGTTCTTTATGGTCTTCTATTAGGCGGCAAGGAAGCCAGCGGGCACATACCATTGAGTACTCCAATTGGTGGTCGGATGTGTCAGCACCACCAAAAGAGTCGTGCAGTTGTGGGGCGAGATGTTTGATTGTGAACCGTTCATCACCTCGAAAAAGTGTGTCCGCACGTTCCAACACTGCAGGAGTCACAGCTGTGTGCGGGCGGACGGCACGCAGGAGATCGGACCTTGCGCGACCTTGTTGCGATGATGACCGACGCCTCGTCCAACGATTCACCGCTCTTTTGTTCACTGCCAGGTCTCCGTAGACATTCTGAAAGCTCCTGTGAATATCTGCGATGCTCTGATTTTCCGTCAAAAGAAGCTCAACAACAGCTCCGTGCTTGGAGCAGACTTCCGTTACAGACATCATTTTGAAAAAAAAAAAAAAAAAAGGCTCTAAGCACAATGGGACTTAACATCTGAGGCCATCAGTCCCATAGTCTTAGAACTACTGAAACTTAACTAACCTAAGGACATCACACACATCCATGCCCGAGGCAGGATTCAAACCTGCGACCGTAACAACACCGCGGTTCCAGACTGAAGCACCTAGAACCGCTCGGCCACAGGGGCCGGCCACCATTTTCAAGGGTTCGTATAGGGTCGTCACCTATTGGATCTTTATGGAACTATGGACTGAAGTGAGAATATTCACAGCGTCCCACAACAAATTCTGGATTTTTTCAACCAAAATTGTCCGAGAAAAAAATTTGTTAAACTGCTTATTGAATGCCGCACGTCGTTTTAGAATTTTACTCCCATCGTGTTTATACACTGTTGGCCATTAAAATAGCTACACCAAGAAGAAATGCAGGTAATAAACGGGTAGTCATTGGACAAATATATTATATTAGAACTGACTTGTGATTACATTTTCACGCAATTTGGGTGCATAGATCCTGAGAAATCGGTACCCAGAACAACCACCTCTGGCCGTAATAACGGCGTTGATACGCCTGGGCATTGAGTCAAACAGAGCTTGGATGGCGTGTACAGGTACAGCTGCCCATGCAGCTTCAACACGATACCACAGTTCATCAAGAGCAGTCACTGGCGTATTGCGACGAGCCAGTTGCTCGGCCACCATTGACCAGACGTTTTCAACTGGTGAGAGATCTCGAGAATGTGCTGGCCAGGGCAGCAGTCGAACATTTCCTGTATCCAGAAAGGCCCGTACAGGACCTGCAACATCTAGTCGTGGATTATCCTGCTAAAATGTAGGGTTTCGCAGGGATCGAATGAAGGGTAGAGCCATGGGTCGTAACACATCTGAAACGTAACGTCCACTGTTCAAAGTGCAGTCAATGCGAACAAGAGGTGACCGAGACGTGTAACCAATGGCACCCCATACCATCACGCCGGGTGATACGCCAGTATGCCGATGACGAATAAACGCTTCCAATGTGCGTTCACCGCGATGTCGCCAAACACGGATGCGACCATCATGATGCTGTAAACAGAACCTGGATTCATCCGAAAAAAAGACGTTTTGCCATTCGTGCACCCTGGTGCGTCGTTGAGTACACCATCGCAGGCGCTCCTGTCTGTGATGCAGCGTCAAGGGTAACCGCGGCTGTGGTCTCCGAGCTGATATTCCATGCTGCTGCAAACGTAGTCGAACTGCTCGTGCAGATGGTTGTTGTTTTCCAAACGTCCCCATCTGTTGACTCAGGGATCGAGACGTGGCTGCACGGTCCGTTACAGCCATTCGGATAAGATGCCTGTCATCCCGACTGTTAGTGATACGAGGCCGTTCGGATCAAGCACGGCGTCCCGTATTACCCTCCTGAACCCACCGATTCCATATTTTGCTAACAGTCATTGGATCTCGACCAACTCGAGCAGCAATGTCGCGTTACCATAAACCGCAATCGCGATAATCTACAATCCGACCTTTATCAAAGTCGGAAACGTGATGGTACGCATTCCTCCTCCTTACACAAGACATCACAACAACGTTTCACCAGGCGACGCCGGTCAATTGCTGTTTGTGTATGAGAAATCGGTTGGAAACTTTCCTCATGTCAGCACGTTGTAGGTGTCGCCACCGGCGCCAACCTTGTGTGAATGCTCTGAAATGCTAATCGTTTGCATATCACAGCATCTTCTTCCTGTCGGTTAAATTTCGCGTCTGTAGCACGTCATCTTCGTGGTGTAGCAATTTTAATGGCCAGTAGTGTATATGCGCGAGAGGTCTTGTTACCTTACTTAGAGATCTACCCTCGTATGTCGAGAACTGTCACAGACTAGACAACTAACTTCCCTACTGGGCACTCATCACAGGTACAGACAAGCCACTGTCGACAACTGATGGGACCGATGCGGAGTCCGTGGTGACAGACACCAGCCCTGAAGCGGAACGACGGGAACATATTCCGGCGGGACCCGTGGCCACAACTCGACAGGGTAAGTAAGCCGCTTCTAGTACATTTTTCTGTTTAGTTATCGAATAATAATCATGGCAAGAGGCGAATAACTCTCACAACATGGGTAATAACGACGTAGCATACATGCTACCTTTTATTAAGTATCGCAAAAGCTGCTTCCATTTCGCTCCATGCTTAAAACAGACAGACAGTAGTGACAGCAAGTCTCTGCGGATAACAGAAGGCTTAAGAATCTCACGTAAAACAAAGTGTACAAGAGTATTGGGAACCATTTAAGTAGCCCACTATTTCATGCGTAGGCTGTAAGCCCATACAATAACAATCTCTCTAGCGCTTCGCAATTTCTACACTTTGGAGTACTTGCACGGACTTCATAGTACAGTAACATACCGCCACTACTCCGTGCTGCTGCAGTGCGTCGCTTTCAACTCTTGTCGGTAATTGAATATTCGACTTTTGGAGTATTTGATCACAGTCCCCGTCAAATACCAATGTAATCCACGGCCTAATTGGTTATGTTTAAAACAATCTTGATTCTCTTGAGCTCTACAGCTGGCTGTTGTTAATATTAATAAAACCATACAGCTGTATTGATACACATTTAATAAGTTACGACTAGTTTCTTTCCTTAGAACATCATCAGATTATCTTCAACTGAATAAAACAGAAATTAGGATAGTAACTTCAGCATGTCATAATTTCTTGTGTTTCAAAAGGTTGTTACTCATTTACAGTGGTATACATGTTGGCAACATCAAGTAATATAAGCTTGCTGGTATCAGCAGTCTTGATATCTTTGCCGCGCGGGATTAGCCGAGCGGTCTCAGGCGCTGCAGTCATAGACTGTGCGACTGGTCCCGGCGGAGGTTCGAGTCTTCCCTTGGGCATGGGTGTGTGTGTTTGTCCTTAGGAGAATTTAGGTTAAGTAGGTTGTAAGCTTAGGGACTGATGACCTTAGCAGTTAAGTCCCATAAGATTTCACCCACATTTGAACATTTTTTTTATATATTTAAGTCTCTTTACAAGTTCGTTGGAATCTTTGACTAAGTCCTAGTATGGGTGAAACAGACGATTAAGCTTTATGCTGATTAAATAAGATGGATTGCTTCCATAATTAACAGTTGTTCTTATTGGGAGGTCCCTTTCACGTACCTTGTGCAAAGCTCTTAGGGTACGTGCTTTAGGATTTATTATAACGAATGCTTTCTTTCCTTTAACTATGAAAAGAAAGTCATATTTTCTAAGCATGTCATAAACGAGAGTTAAGAACTTGTTAGTTACATCCTTATGTATGCCTTTGATATTTTTCCTACTGAAACGTTTTATCATTGTAATCGCTCTTATACATAAGTATTGTGGAGTTGTTTTTATTGGCTTTGATCAAAATAGTCTCATTTTCAGAACATTTGATGTTGTTGTTTGTCACTATGGGCTATTGGTTTTCGGTGTATCATCGTTTACATAGCTCAACCTCAGCTCTTTGTCAATTATCTTCTTAATTTTTCCAAATATGTATTCTGTTCAACTAACAGGACTTTGGCTTCGTCTAACACCATTTTGGTGTGCACGATAGTGGATTTAACACTTGAATCAAGTGTAAGAGTTATCTTATGTCTTTGTTCTCTGTCTAACAAGCATGTCTCCTTTGTGGAAGAAAAATGTTGTTTAAATTAATCACGCTACCAAAAAATTTACTGTTAGATACGTCACTACTAAAAACACTCACTCTTGTACCTGAAAGCCAGAAAATTTCCTAGCATCACTGATTTTCTATGAATCTTACAGCTTAATCATAACTGCATTAAATATAAGAGGGAAAGCAAATTTGCCATGGTTCAAGTAGGCAATGCATATAAAAACGTGCCTTATGCTGGTACTTTCCACATATTTCCTTCTTAACACCATATTTCTCACTTATCTTCGTAATTAGCATGATGTCGAAATGGGCGTACTTCGATATCGCCTCCCCCCCCCCCCCTGATCCAACATTTGTTAAACGAAATACTTTGGATGGTTTTTACCGGTTTTAGTCTTTTCCACTGAAGCTCAATGACTGACCGTGAGCAGCACAGTTGATTCTTGTTAATATTTATAAAAATCGTCACACCTGTATTGATATACGTTTATTATGTTAAGAGCGGATTCATTCAAAACTACATCTGGTTACATTGTCAACACTCTTCACAAGAAGCCCTACAAAATTGTGCCAGTATCATGGCTTAAGAAGTCTGGTTATGTTATGTTGCGTTAAAGACAAATTGTGAAACACGACAGCCATACAAATACTCTGTCGATTACCTGGCAGAAACATGGCCGGCAGAGAGTGCAGGCTAACTTTTCTTGTTATGAATATCTTGTATTTGTATATGCTGGACTGTCCAGACAGGGTTGATCCACGAGAGAGGGAAACACGTAAACATACTTGTTGGCCTTTACATACACTCATACATACATTATTCCTTGTTCCATAGATCATGAATACATTTCGTAATAATGTGATACGTGTCACCATAACATAAGTTTTATTTACACAAAATAATTAATAAATAAATTTTTTACAGTTACTTCTTCATATCTAAGAATTCATCTATTGAGTAGAAGGAGTTGTTATTCAGAAATTGCTTTAATTTGGCTTTAAATGTTGGTTGGCTATCCGTCAGACTTTTAATACCATTTGGCAAATGACCAAAGATTTTTGTGGCAGCATAATTCACCCCATTCCGTACCAAAGTGAGATTTGATACCAAAGTCAGATTTAATCCAGAACATTGAATATCATCCTTTCTTCTAGTGTTGTAGCTATGCACTTCGCTGTTATTTTTGAATTGGGATGGGTTATTAATGACAAATTTACAAATTTCATAAGTGAATATATGTATTGCGAAGGTACTGTGGATATCCTGAGTTCCTTAAATAAATGTCTGCAAGGTGCTCTTGGGTGGGATCCAGCTATTATTCTGATTACACGCTTTTGTGCAATGAATACATTCTCTCTTAATGATGAATTGCCCCAAAATATAATGCCATACTAAAGCAATGAATGAATATAGGCATAGTAGGCTAATTTACTAATATGTTTATCAACAAAATTTGCAATAACCCTAATAGCGCAAGTAGCTGAACCTAACTGTTTCAGCAGATTATCGATGTGTTTCTTCCAATTCAATTTCTCATCAATGCACACACACAGAAAGTTTGTGTATTCCATTCATAGTCTATATTTATCAAAGGTGTTTTGGCAGTTACTGTACAGATTTGTATAAACTGTGTTTTCTCAAAATTTAGTGAGAGTCCATTTGCAGAGAGAGTACAATTTATCGCTTGTGGAACGTCACAGTCGTTGGAAATAAAGACAATAACCTTAATTACAAAAAATAATTCCACCACGGAGTTTTTCAAACAATTTGTGACTACAAACAAATAAAAATTACATAGTTTATCAATCGTTATTTGAGTTTACCCTGAATGTCTCCAAAATAATCACGCACAACAAGGACAACGAATGTCAATCCTGAAATGAGAAAGAGAATATGATGTTCATATACATGAGAATTTCACACACAATTGATTTTGTTATTACAAAAGAAATAAAACAATGAACAACTTCTGCCATCGAAGTGATAGGAGAGGCTAATCATATTTTTATATCCTATAATCTCTGTGCCAAGGACTGTCAGAATCTCACGTCTAAAAATGGACAAACTTAATTGTTATTACAGTTGTAAGTCAGTAACATGATTCAAGGAGTAAGAAAAAACTGTTCATATGAAGAATACTCAGGTGTATCTACATATCTGTTCCATTCTTATTTGAATTTACCTTGGTTCACTCAGATGTTACCAATGCTTTTCGTACTAGCAGAACAAGGATAATATCTTTATTCGCCGTATACCAGTCTTAAGTTAATAAAGTGAATGCGCAAGTACATTATTGTTAAGGTTTTCGAAACAACTGTTTTAGTTTTGGTATGTAGTAGTTCATCATTCATAATTAAAATTTTTCTTGTTACAACATTCTTGGATTTGTAGTAATATGTTCCACTGTAGCATCCGAAACTTCAGTATAATCAAAGAGTAAGAGCATGCATCCTGACCAGGATGTAGGAAAGATTGCAGAATAATTTTAAGCTTAATATAAGATATTTGGTAAACAAAAGTATCGATGGCTTGTGACTTGGTACATTCATAAAGTAAAGCTAGAAATTTAAAAGAAAATGTTACATACGAGGTAAATTTCTTCTACAACAGCAACAAATATAGTAAAAATATGCTACCCCTAGCTGCCAAAAGCTTGTCAGCGACGTAACCTGAGTAGGGTTTTTCAACATCTCTGTTGCAAATTTATCCCGTTACTGAAAGAGAGCTGAATGAAGGTATGGAACAGTCATTGGAGCACGCTGACGGGCTGGTGTTCACCTCTTCAACGTACGCAGTTTACGCCCCACAGGATGCAGAAAAGTAAAATTTGCAAGTCTTTAAATACGTAGGCTACAATCTCCTGTAAGAATGTCTGAACCAACTGCACTTCCATTAAACTGAACATGCCGGTCCAAGAGCTCATCTCTATAACTATGGTCGTTGACAGTAGTCAGTACCTCGCCCAGTATATAACTCCTCAAACGAAATCCCCGTCAGCTCAAAACTGGTCACATTCAAAGATATGCCTCTAACTGTAGCAGCTACTGGTCTCCCTCGAAAGAAAAACAGGCAAAATTCGTTCCAAGAAGTGAGCCGTGGTTCGTTTCTGAAGACGACGTTCATCCTTTCATTTGTTTTCCAGTGTCGAATTTGTTGACCCCACATCAAATGGATCCACTTAAGGTTTGTGCGTAAACTGCTTCTAGGCGCCATATATCCTGCATACCAAATCGTTCTAAGATACACCGGATATTGACACTCATTTATAATTTCATTTCTTATCTACTAATTTTCCTGTCTTGGGAACCATTCTTAACATATAGACACTAGTGAATGGTCGTGTGTCACTGCCGTTGTTGGAATAGCAACAATTTGGTGTTGTGTCTGACCTTGTTATGTATTCTGTCAACGTAAACCCAGCAGGACAGAGGAAAGTTTATTGAATTTAATCTGCAAGTGGCTTCTGAACATAGCAAAACGTCGCTATGTTTGTAATATTTATGGATATCGAACAGAAACAAGTCAGGGGAGCTAATTGCTGGTCACGATTACTAAAGATTGCTGGCTAGTTTTATCTTTAATCGCCTATGTAGGTACGTTTCCGGACATTGGTTCCTATTTAAATATAATGAACTTACTGTCCTCTACAAGCCCTAAAAGTTTGTAACGGGAATTTTCGAACACCCTGTATGTGGGCGTTACCCACGCCAGTGATAATACCTTGTTGACTGGCAACGATATTAAAATTCCTGCGCTCTTGTTATGGAAATACCACACCAACTATGCTTCCTGACATGACTTTCCTGTACCTAAACAACTTCTTAAACAAAATTCACTCAGCCCAAAAAGGTATAAGCGCAAATGACCACTCTTTTCATAAAAATTGTTGTGCATATCTGAATTAGTCTGATTTTACTCGAAGATCGTGAAATATTTCGATAGGTGCTTCATCACAGATTAGCTTTTTGTGAATTTTTTTCAAGCATTTAATCAATAATCTTTTGCCATACAAAAAAAAAAGAACAAATTCGGATATTCAAACTTTTCCTTTTTTCACTTCTGATTTTTTCAATTAAATCTCATTATGGTGGGTAAGTTAACTTCCTTTCTTCAATATTTTTATTCTATAAAGGCTCCTAATGGTAGTAGCGTTAAGCAATGTTTCATTTTAGCAGAGATTAAAATGTTAGAATGAGCTCAAAAAGAATAACTATCAGCCTACGTTGCTTAAAATTCAGTGATACATTCCAGGATTGCTATCTACTTATTTAAACGGTCGTCTGTTTGATTTTAAACTAAAAAAAAAACACATTTATTACTGCTTTTATCTACAGGCGTGTAGCATTCTCAATAACATTAAAATTTTTATTCTCAAGTCGGCCCTGCAACATAATAAAACATAAATGATTTGAAATCGAAGGCGCTTCTTTTAATCCACACAATAAAAATTAATTTTCCACTATAGGGGCGATCCGCCTACTCTAGTCTCATCCCAGCCAGAAGCAACACAAATTGCTCATCTCAGAACATACCCACTGAAACGTTGGCTAGAAGAAGCGTTGTATCTTGCCATATGTTCCTGCAAACTGTTACGTGATTGTCTCAGGATCCATGACTTCTCCAGAAGAGAGACAGTAAACAATCTCTTACTTTGTGATTAGGTCAAAGTGAACAGTGCGTCGGTCCGCTTACAACAATGCATATCGTTATAATGACATGCAGATAAGGTGCAGACTACGGGAAACTTAATTAATTATTTAAATAACATTCTGGTCCAGCCATATTGCTTGCCAGACACCACCATCTCTGTAGCCAATCGCCTTGTGGCTCCCTTCACTGCCACAAGATCTCTCTGCCTACACCACTGAAACAGATTATAATACCTACGTTAAATTCTCGTCATCCCTATGAACAACATTGTATATCTCGATGTATATTACCCCTGACGCGAACAGCTTATAGTATACGAATGTCCGTCAAGATAATGCTCTTTTGAGTTAATGAGACTTTACAATCTTCTACCTAAGCGCTTAAGCAGCCGATTTTCGCAGCTGCGGAGGATGATTGGTTCATACAGTAACGTATTATGGAAGTGATCAGCAAGTCACCATTTTTAGACAAGCTGTTTCCTGTCTCTTTTGGATCAGTAATCGTATTTTAATAATATCAGTACGTTTTAAGACAAAGATTGTGTTATTAGTTTTTGATTCTGTACACTTGAGTGTCACTGTGTATGGTAAAATCTGTACATCTTGAGACAAAGACTGTGTTAACAATCTTTGGTTAAGTGCTCTTGAGAGTGACCTTGTGTGATAATATCGATACATCTCAAGGCACCGACAGTGTTGACAGTCTTTTGATTTTCAACACATGGAAGTGTCTGTGTCTGGTAATGTGAGAGACAGCAAATGCGATCTTATCTAGCTTTTGGGACGTCTGTATTTCATAAATTTTAAACCACGTTCATCCCATAAAGTATTTATTTGTAAGGTAGCTGTGAACCACGACGTTAAGTGCTCTCAAGAAATACACAACAGTAATAAGTAAATAAGTATTCAGAAACGGCTAGACTTGTAACAGCAAATATTGCACCAGCAGATGGACCCCACGCCTACCCAGCGTCAGAGAGGTCCAGCGTCACCGCATTGCCGTGCTTCGCACAAAACCTGGTGGAGATAACGCGCTACAATACCTTGCAAGGTGAGTCGACTACAATTTCACCTATGGTCTGCAGTATACCACATGCTGAAAATTTCACATATTTACCTTTATTTATTTATTTATTAATGTATTGCTGGTATTGTACTATAGTAGGTCATGTTACTTTCAGTATCTCAACTTTTAACTGATTCGACTTATATTCTGATGAACAAGGTATCTTGCTGTGCAGCCATGGTATCGATCTGCTGAGAGTTCTGGGACAGAATCCTTGGTATAATTCTTTTGCAAAACTTCACGACCATCACGAGTCAGTGTCCCATAGGAACCAGAAAAGGCAGTTTTCCCTTCAGATGTTGTGCCTTTACGTTTAAGAGCCGTATCGTCACTGGCACGTGTTCTTATTGTGATATACTGTCAGAGTGTTCAATGTGTGGAAAACGCCTTCGACTGTCTTATCCCACAATAAAACTGCCCTTTGTTTCCACACCAAACATACAGTGAGCAGTTCCTCGCCGCTGTCTGTGACACACCATAAGAGCAGCAAGTTACATATTTAGCTTTTCTTGTCTTTTTTCTTATTTTAATTCTTAAATTCTGTGCGTAATTTTGTATTTAAGAGATGGAACCTCGCGTTTCTGTAACTGTAAAGTGTAGATGCACGCAGTCTGTAGCGTAGTTGTCATTTCTTTCGAGCGGCCAGCTACACAACTCAGTGACGCGTCAGAATCCTTTGGTGACACGTCAAAAAGGTAGCAAGTTACACATTTAGCTTTCTGTGTGTGCTTTTATAGTTAGTTCTTAAGTTAGTAGAAGTAGGACGGTTAGGATGTGTGCCTGCTGCGTGCGGACGCTGGAGGAGCCGGCCACAATTCGCGAACAGCTGAAGACATGTTTGGCCACGGTCAGCCATCCGCAGGCTGCTCTCTTGGGGTGTAGCGGCGGTGGAGAGTCTGACGCGTCGCGTGGGACACCTCTTATGTCACTTGTATCGTCCAAGCGCTCTGGTACCGACTCACCTCCTAGTGGGCCCCACGCGGTGGATCAATCGTCAACCCCGGGTGAGAGGTAGGTGGTAACGCTTTCGTGTCCCTCGAGGTGGAAAGTCAATGTGGAAGCTATGCCCATTCACCCTGTGAGTGGAGAAGTGGCCGCTCCTACAGTAAGGTCCAAGCAGACACACGGGGAAAGGGGTTGCTAGCTATTAGGGAAGAAGCGTCCAGGGCCGGAAAGAAATACAGTGGGCGCTCGTTACGTCTGTCGGGGGTTCTCATCCGAGATAAGGAGGAGGCCCTCCCTGCAACTCTAGAGTGCACAGGGTGCATTCGTCTGCAGGTTTTGGCTCATATCAGCACCAATGATGTCTGTCGCTTGTGTTCTGAGGACATCCTCAGTTCGTATGACAGCTGGCGGAAGCGGTGAGGACTGCTGGCATAGATCGCGAGCTATAGCCAAAGCTCACAATTTATATCATCCTGCCCAGAGCCGATCGGGCTCCTTTGGTTTGGAGCTCAGTGAGGGTCTCAACCCCAGAGCCTACGTCGTTTCTATGGCGGTCACGGCTGCAGATTTCTGGACCTGCGTTATGGGGTGGAGAGTTGTAGGACCCCCCTTGACAGGTCAGGGGAGTAGCTACTTGGATAGCCAAATGCTTATGGAGTACACTTGGGTTTTTTCCGGCTAGGTAGTGGTTTGAGGTCTTTTAACAGTGCTCGCCAGTCGGTATGCGGAGAGCGAAATAAGACCGTCTACAGAGTAAAGACAATTCGACAGGCAAAATGTTAACAAGAAATCTTCGAATAATTCGTAAGGAAGTCCACGAATTTACAGGCCTCCAGTTCTCGCGCTCAAATTATTCTTGGCACCGAGATCTGGCTGAAACACGAAGTAGAAAGCTTTCAGATATATAGGGAGGTATGGAACGTTATCGAAAAAACAGATTTGACTGAATAGGAGGGGGAGTATTCATTGCAGCCGACAAAAATATTGTCTATTAAGGTCGAAATTGAATCTATGAAGTTATCTAGAAGCATGCAAAAGGTCTAGATGAACTCTAGTTAATTGTTGAATGCTTTCAGCGGCCACCCGATTCCGCCTTCAATGTCTTAGAATCACTCAAAGAAAGTGTACGCTCAGTACCACGGAAATGGCGAGATCATGCAGTATTAATTGGAGGTGACTTTATTCTACCGAATATATGGACTGGGACGTCTACGGATTAACTTCATGTGCTACGGACAGGCAGTCTTGCGAAATACTTTTGAACACGTTTTCCGAAAGTTGTTTAGAGCATCTAATTCGGAAGCCCACACGCAATGGAAATACTTCAGAATTTGTAGCTACAAGCAGGCCTGACCTTATCAACGGTGTCAGTGTAGAGACGAGGATTAGTGATTGTCTTATCAGCGACGATGGTTAATAAATCCATCAAGAAGTCTAGGAGGCTATGTTTGCTAGAAAGAGGATATAAGCAGTTGTTGGCAATACACTCAGAAAATGAATGGACATCATTTAGTTCCAGAATGATGGACGTGGAGGAGTGATGGTCAAAGTTTAAACGGTCTGGAAAAGTATGTGCCGAGTACCTAAATTAAGAGCGTTATGTATCCGCCGAAGTTTAAGAACAAAATCCGGAAATTGCTGACAAAATAGAGACTGTTGCCTTCTCGGTTCAGAAAAAAATGAGTAAATGAGGACAGGCAAAAGTTAACAGAAATTTGTGCTTCTGTAAAAAGATCGATGTCCGAAGCATCGCATGTGCCAAAACCTGTCAGTTCTGTGGCTACATACTCCACCACCGTGTGGTAAACGCTGGCAAGGAAGACTTACCGTTATTCCCGTTATTCAAACTTTCCATCAAGATCTTCTTCCCGTAAAGCCAAACGGCTTTGTATTTTGAGAGAGGTTAACGTAGAGTTTACATGTCTTGCTTACATTAAGGTCCATGTTTCAGTTAATCAGGTTGTAATCCGCCAGTTACTTTCATTCATTAAAAAAAAGAAGGTTGAAATGGCTCTGAGCACTATGGGACGTAACATGTGAGGTCATCAGTCCCCTAGAACTGAGAACTACTTAACCCTAACTAACCTAAGGACATCACACACATCCATGCCCGAGGCAGGGTTCGAACCTGCGACCGTAGAGGTCGCGCGGTTCCATACTGAAGGGCCTAGAACCGCTCGGCCACACCGGTCGGCTCATTCATTTCATTGAGAAGATGTTTCGAGTAGCATGACAACAATTATACATGTCTCTCTGTCAAGCAGTAGTCACCACCACACATTTATACAACCCATTTTTCAGGCCATCACCACCCCACTCCCCACCACACTCCCATTTGTTATCTACATTGTCTTATTCCTCCTCACTACCCCATCCTTCTATCCTTCCTACCCACATAGAATTTACTGAGATCTGACATCGAGAGACTTGCCAAATGTATCATCGTCTACATCATCATCATTATCATCATCGTAGTCATCGTCTTCATCATAGTCACCGTCACCGTCTTAGGATCAGCCTTATCATTTTACTGACTATTGATCGTATTATTTCAATTTTCTCAGCTGTAAAATAGTATATGCAAATACTGTTAACGTCATTTAACGAAACAGAAGCAATATGGCTGCTGATAGCCCCTTCCTCCACTCCTCGACATAATGTCGAATGTAATGCAATAATTGGTAAAGAAAAAATATCTTGACGTCCGTCTGGCGAGACTCTAAAACACCGTCTCCTCTAACGATGGCGATAAGGTGAACCTCTGAAGTACTGTCTTAAGTTATTTTTACGAAACATCAAAAAACCTAAGAAGAATGCGACAAATTATTGTTTAGGAAATCCCAACATAGTTACGGTGTGGAGTGTTTGTAGTTGTGTAAAACGCTTTAGTGCACACTTTACAGATACAGACCAAAATGAGCTTTCTAAGAACCGAATTTTTTATGTCATCATGACACACGTAGCAACAACATGAAAAATATAAAAATTTCTTGCACTGTTCTGCACGCCAATCAGGAGCTGTTTGTGCCACTTTGTGCTCAGATGGTGATGTTTGGTCTGTGGGGTGCTCAACTGCGTGGTTATCATCACCCGTACAAATTTCCAATCTTTACTCAGTCCAATCTCGCCACTTTCATGGATGATGATGAAATGATGAGTACAACACAAACACCCAGTCTCCGGGCGGGAATCGAACCGTGAGCCCCGTGATCCAGAGGCAGCAACTCTAGCCACTAGATCACGACTCTGAGCTCAGTCTTCTAGTCAGCGTTTTTTGACAACAACTACGGAAGCCTCGATTTTTTCTTTATGTTCGCTTTTGAGGCTTGCTACCTCCTTTCGTTAATTTACATTTCGTCTCAGTGTTATTATTACGCTTAGTAGCGCCACGAAAGTTCCGTATCACGGCGATGTCGGTAACAGGTGACAGTGGCACTTATTTCTTCTGAGAAATCACTCTTACCGAAGGCTGCAACTTGTAGACCGCTATAGACAATCCTCGTTCAAAGCCACTGAATCCTCTCCGTTGTCTCATCTGGCAGAGAAAAGCATATTTGATAATTACACTTTATGCCTACCCTTACATACCTTGAATAAATACTCTCGACGTCACATTGACAGCATGCAGCACAACTTTTTTAAATTTGGAGTACACACTGCGTCATTCCAGAAGCTAGGCCATCACGTTGGTTTCTGTTAATCTACCTTTCCTACTTTGAAGGTGACTTCAGTGTAAATTTTCATGTCTATATCTTGTTAGAAGTTTCTCTGCTTTGTTTTCTTTTCCAAACGGATTGTAATTTTTAACATTTTCTTAATTTTTAATAACATATCGAAAATCGTATTGTACAACCTTTATTATTCCTATCCGTTTCTGTTGTCCATAGAATCGTTAGAAACCTCTGATACATAAACGACCAGATCTTGGTAAAAAACAGAAGAAACGAGAGAGAGGTAAAAGACGTAAAGTCTTATAACATCGAGTAACGTACGGCTAGAAGTTCTTCAATTATAATATCATAGGGATTTGTAAGCGACGTTGAGACCCATTATACAGTGAGATTCAGAATCTGATACTTAAAATTGTACATAGCTCAGAAGACCCAACGTGGCAATAACACTACAGTACAACGGATCCAACCATGGATAGTTGTAAAGTGGTGCAGCTCCTGTTTCTCAGTAATGAGATCGACTGTCAATAGGTCTGTTGAACCACATCGTAGGTAATTTTATTCGTGTCTAAAGATAATTACCTGAACATCTTTTATCGTTTATCATGCAAAGAATGAAAGGCTGAAGTGTGGACTAAATATATGGAAGTGCTATACAAAAGAAAGAAACTTCAAAATAATATTATAAGAGAGAAGAGGAAATGAGTGAACATGAGATGTAGGACGCGATTCTGCGACTTAATTTGACAGAGCAGTGGAATACCTGATCCGAAACAAGGTACATGGAGTATGCGACATTCTTTCAGAATTACTTAAATTCTTGGGAGGACCAACTATGACAAAACTGTTTCAGCAGGTATGTGGGATGCACGAAATTGGTAGATCCCCATCTGGGGAAACATCAGTGTGTATTCAGGTGAAATGTGCGACCACGTGGGGCGATGTTAACCCAACGACTTATTTCTCAACATAAGTTGAACGGAAAAATACTACATTTATAGCATTTATAAATTTAGATCAAGCTCCTGCCACTTTTGACAGAAATACACTTTTGGAACCTCTGCAGTTATGAGGGATAAATGCAGGTAACAAAAAATTACGTGTACTTGTTCAGAACCACAAATGCAGTTATAAGTGTCATAGGTCTTGAAAAGGAAGCAATAGTTGAGAAGAAAGAGGGTCAAGGTTGCAGCCAGTCTCCTATGTCACTCAATCCGTACGTAGAGCAAGCACTAAAGGAAACGAAGGAGAAACTGGGAAAAGGATTTAAGGTTCTAGGGACATATAGAAACTCTGAGATTTGTCCACGACATCGAAATTTCGGCAGAGACGGCAAAAGACTCAGAAGGTCAGTTCACAATAATAATAATAATAATAATAATAATTTCCTGTGATTGAAAGTACCCGTGCAAGTCTTTGAATTGGACTCCACTTTCACGAGTTGCACGTTCCTGATATACCCCCGCTATCAAACCGGGAAAAGGGGACATTCACTTTAATGTTGTATTCGAAACACGTGTAGTTTCTGGCGAATCTCCACATCATTGACAGGTGAATGCTCGAACCGACAGGGATTCGATCCCGCAGCATAGCTGGTTTTCAACACGTTCTCGTAGTTTTGTGAATGAGACAGCATGCTGTATAATACCAGCGATGTATTTTGTCATCAGAAGTGTCGGTTCATACGTATTGTTTATGTGTACTCTTTTTATCTAATTACCTTTCTGTTTCGTTCTTTCATAGTAAATATATAAAATGCAATTAACATAAAAGTAAACTGTGTAAAATAAAAGAAGAATAAATTGCGTTTTCTGTACAATAGGCGGTTATTACATCCATAAATTTAGGCAACATAGTCTATGAAGAGCAGCGACCTGATGATATATTTAAGTTAAAATGAAGAGTCGAAATCGCAATAATATTTGTTCATTTACCGGTTTCGGCTTACGTAAAGGCCATCTTCAGTTGCGATCGTTGTATCACGAAGAAACCGAGGAGCCACCAAAACTAGCCATGGGGAACCAAAATTTCTGAAGATGGCTTTTTCATAAGCCGAAGCCGTTAAATAAACAAATATTATTGCGATTTCGACTAATTCTTCCATCTCTGAACTAGGGTATTTGTCAAATTTCCATTTCTTAGTGCCTATCAGTTTTACATTTAGAGGTTAATACTTAAATATCTTCGAAAAAATAGAGATCTTGATTCACATGAAAAAAAAGATCTGAGTAATATCTAAAAGAACAAATCGACTTAAGAAACGAAAATTTATCAAACATTTTACAAATAGTCCTGTCCAGAGATGGAATAACCTCCTAAACTAAACACAACAGACTTTATACTTAACATATTTTATACAAACGCAAAATTATACACACGTCCCAAATCCCATAGCATAGAGTATTATGTGTTGTACTACTGTGTATCTTCTGTAGAACCGCTGAACAAAGACATGTAGCCTGATGCCGGTCCAACAAAAATAAAAATAGAGACAGTCTTATCTATGTGACTATCTAAACGTACATAAAAATCGATGTATGCGTGTATAAACAATCCACATCTCCTCATAAACCATTGTATCAATTTCCTACAAATTTATTGCACATGCCATTTATTTTGTAGAAACAAGTACTTTAGGGTAAGAACTAACTGCGTACCATAGGGGTGGACCTGAAAAGTGTTGATAACGCTTGAGATTTATGCTTCCCTGGCTCTGCCTAACTGGCGTGTTGTGGAGGTGATATCAGAATGTGTTCCAGGGAGTATATGTATGGATGAACACAGCTGGTCAGGAACAGAGGAGGAGGAGGGGCTGACGAAATGGACAATGAAAAGAGGAGGAGGAGATGGACAGAGAGTGGAAGGAGGAGATAGTGAGAGGGGGAGGAGCAGATGGTCAGAGAGGGAAAGGAGGAGCCTGAGACCGAGAGAGGGAAAGACGTGCAAGTTAGAGAGAGGCAGATGAAGGGTATGGAGAGAGATGGGGGGGTGGGGGGGGGAGGTTGGAGGGGGGAGGGGGGGAAGAAATAGTTGGTTAGAGGCAGGAGGAGGTAACAGACAGGAAGGAGGAGGACAAGATGGACAGAGACGTGAAGGAGGAGATGTGTGCAAATACATGTGCCATACAAGTACAAGCGTGAAGAAGCAAGTAAAAGGATATATATACACTGATCAGCCAGAACATTATGGCCACCTCGCTAATAGCCGGTATGTCCACCTTTGGCACGGATAACAGCGACCACGTGTCGTGGCATGGAAGTGATGAGGCCTTGGTAGGTCACTGGAGGGAATTGGGACCACATCTGCACACACAACTCACTTAATTCCCGTAAATTCCGGGGAGGGGGCGATGAGCTCTGACGCCATGTTCAATCGCATCGCAGATGGGTTCGATCAGTTTCAGATGTGACTGGTTGGGGGACTAGCACATCAATTGAAACCCGCCACTGTGTTCCTCGAACCACTCCATTACATTTCTGGCCTCGTAAAATGGCGCATTACGTTGTTGAAAAATGCCACTGCCATCGGGAAACATCATCGTCACGAAGGGGTGCACGTGACCTGCAAACAGTAGATAATACTCCTTTGCCGTCAGGGTGCCATGCACGAGCTCCACTGGACCAATGGGTGCCCATGTGAATGTTCCCTAGAGCATAATGGAGCCACCGCCAGCTTGTCTCCGTCCCGCAGTACAGGTGCCAGGGAGTGGAAGATGACGGATTCGCACCCTCCCATCGGCATGCTGAAGAATATATGAGAATACTTCAGACCACGCAACGCTCTGCCACTGTACCAACATCCAATGCCGACGGTCACATGCCCATTTCAGTCGTAGTTGCCGATGTAGTGGCACGAGCATGGGTCACTGGCTGCGGAGGCCCGTTGCTAGGAGTCTTCACTGCATTGTATGTGCTCTCTCCGGCATAGAAGTCTGATGTTGGCTGCACCATAGTTCGTGCATGTCCTGTTTTACCAGTCTGCCCAGTATACGAAGTCCGACATCTCTAATGAGAGGTAGCCGCCCAAACCCACGACGTATGCACATGATTTCACGTTGATTTCACAGCGTGTTGAAGACTCTCATCACTACACTCCTCGAACACACAACAAGTCGTGAAGTTACCGTAACGTTCATGCTGAGCCTCTGGAACATCATGACCTGCCCTCAGTCAAACTCAGATACATCTAACATCTTTCCCATTCTATTGGAGCAGCAGAGTCGCTGGTACTGCTTCCATTGTGCGTGTGTCTGACCAGCAGTCATTCCTCGCCAGGTGGCGCTCCTATCGCTTGGACGGGTTTATATTGATAATACGAGGGTGAGTCAAATGAAAACCTTAAATATTTTTTTAAAATATTATTTATTGTGCAGAAGTGGTACAAAGCTGTATCACTGTTCAATATAATCTCCCCTACGCTCAATGCAAGTCCTCCAACACTTACAAAGTGCATAAATTCCTTTAAAAAAATTATTTTGTTAGTCCACGCAACCACTCACGTATCGCGTGGCGTACCTCTTCATCAGAACGGAACTTCTTTCCTCCCATTGCGTCTTTGAGTGGTCCAAACACATGGAAATCACTTGGGGCAACGTCTGGTGAGTATGCTGGGTGAGGAAGACACTCAAAATGCAGGTATGTGATTGCTGCAACTGTTGTACGGGCAGTGTGGGGCCTTGCATTGTCATATTGCAAAAGGACACCTGCTGGCAGCAATCCACGTCACTTTTATTTGATTGCAGGCAGCAGATGATTTTTTAGGAAATCTGTGTATGATGCACAGGTGACAGTAGTCCTTCTAGGCATGTAATCCTCCAAAATGACGCCTTTTTCGTCCCAAAAGAGAGTCAGCATAACCTTCCCTGCTGATGGTTCTATTCGAAACTCCTTTGGTTTTGGTGATGAGGAATGGCGCCATTCCTCGCTCGCTCTCTTCGTTTCCGGTTGGTGGAAGTGAACCCAGGTTCCGTCCCCAGTAACGATTCTTGCAAGGAAGTCATCACCTTCTGGTTCAAAGCGCCGAAGAAGTTCTTCACAAGCATCAACACGTCGTTCTGTCTTTTGAGGTGTCAGCTGGCGTGGCACCCATCCAGTAGACACTTTGTGAAACTGGAGCACATCTTTCACAATGTGGTGTGCTGAACCATGAGTAATCTGTAAACGTGCTGCAATGTCATTCAGTGTCATTCGGCGCTTTTCCTTCACTATGGCTTCAACTGCTGCAATGTTCTGTGGAGTCACAATTAGTTTGTGCCTGACCTTGACGAGGAGCACCTTCCATTGAAGTCACACCATTTGCAAACTTCCCACTCCATTCGTAGACTTGCTGCTGTGACAAGCATGCATCACCGTATTGAACTTTCATTCTTCGATGAATTTCAATAGGTTTCACACCTTCACTACGCAAAAACCGAATAACAGAAAGCTGTTCTTCGCTGGTGCAAGCAGCAAGTGGGGCGGCCATCTTTATACTGGTACTGCGACGGTATGTGTGCATCTGCACTATGCTACCACCTACAGGCCATTCTGCATGCTGTTTGTAGCACGCTTATCTACTTACAGGATAACGGATCGAAATTTCGATTTGTTATTACAAATTTAAAGTTTTCATCTGACTCAGAGTGTGGTCAGTATGTTCTGGCTGATATTATGTATATTGTGTGTGTGTGTGTGTGTGTGTGTGTGTGTGTGTGTGTGTGTGTGTGTGTCTGGTGTTGTTCATGAAGGCTGCAGGACACTATGAGTACAAAAATATTTAAGGTTTGAGAATTTTAGAAGCGAGAAAGACAATTTGTTTATACTGTATGTGGACAGTGAAGCTGTGTTGGGTGCCCGTACAGAGCTGGCGCTGGACGAGGAGTTGCACCGCAGCTATCGGCAGGAGCAGGAGCTGCAGCTGCTGGCGTGGGAGGTGCTGCGCTGGCAGGGCGGCGAGGGCCGCAAGTCGCGCCGCCGGCCGCTCTCCGTGGACCAGCTGCGCCAGCTGGTGCCAGCGCTCACGCTCAACGACTGCCAGGTACTGCCGAACCGGCCGGCGCCCTGCGGTTTACAGACACCTCCTCCAGCAGCACACAAGTCTGCCCTGTCGAAACTGATAGCCACGGCATTTTGACGAACTTGTCCTGACCTCGTCTTAGCGACGTGTTGGTATAGATGCTCCATTTTACTCTGTTATTGATACCATCGGCTTTAAATGGGGCAACAAATTCCTTGAGCAAACAGTATGCCATGGACTGTGCGACTGATCCCGACGGAGGTTAGAGTCGTCTCTCGGGCTTGGGTGTGTGTGTTTGTCCTTAGGATAATTTAGATTAAGTGGTGTGTAAGCTTGGGTACTGATGACCTTAGCAGTTAAGTCCCATAAGATTTCACACACTTTTTTTTTTTTTTTTTTTTTTTTTTTTGAAACTGTATGCGTGGCTGTAGTGAACCCATTCAGCACCGCTGCAACGAATTTTTATATGGATAAATTTGTAGAAGCAGCTCTTCAGATTCCGAAGAAGAGATCTTCACGTTGCTTTCGGTATCTAGATGACATTCTCGTTATATGGCCTCTAGCACAAAAACAACTCTCAGGATTTCTCAATAAAATTAGTTCTGATATAAAGTTCACTACGTAAATAGAGAAAAAATGAAAAATTTCTTTTTTGGATGTACGGGTATATAGACTACCCGACGGAACTTTACGGTAAGCCAACTCTCATGGATAGATACCTTCTCAGAAATTCTCATGACTGCCCCAAGCAGAAAAGAGGAGTGATCGGGACATTGATGGCCCGGGCTAAGAGATTGGGTGAACGACAGTACTTGGAGTTAAGAACTGCCTTCACGGGAAACGGCTATTTTGTCAAAGAGATAAATAGTGCATTACACTCTAAAAGATCAGGAGCTTCTAATAAATAATAATTACCTAAATGGAAAGTTTTCTTGCGATTCCTAAGCACAGTCACAGATCATCAGCGACGTACTCAGAAGACACGGTATCGGCACAAAGGTTAAACCAATAGGAAAGGTGCACGAATATTTTTGACGTTGCACGGGAATTATGACCGCCGCTTGCCACAACAGGAGTATATAAAATCCCTTGCGCATGCGGTCAGGTGTACATAAAAACTACAAAAAGAAACATTAATTCTCGCTTTAAGGCAAACAAGAACAATTGTCATCCGGGCAACACAAAGAAACAGGCAATAGCAGATCATGCTCTGGGACTAGGGAATCACCAAATTAGTTTCTCTGATGCTATAGTTTTATCGAGATCTAACATTACTGTGCTAATACGTACAGAGAGGATATTGAAATTCAAAAGCACAAGGACAACATCAACGCAAAAGAAGAAAGATTAAAACTAAACAAGTTGTGGACCATAGTGCTAAAAAAACGAACAGCGCTAACTCTTTTCCACCACAAGCTCCCTAACACACGTAGGCATGACTCCGCGATCTTTGACAGTGGTCTGTTGACATCATCCAACGACCGTCGTGTCATGTGGATACGTTTAAACAGTTCGATTTGCTAACTTTGTTTGAGTTTGTAACTGTCTTTTAGTCGTTATAGCCTCTTATGATGTATCCAGCATTGGTAGACGAAACGTTAGGCAGAGGAATATGACTTAGACAATAGCCTAATGCCCATATATAATCACCAAAAATAGGTTTTAAACTGTTACAAAACAGCCACTTCTGACTCCTAGTCTTCTTCTGAGTCCTAGCTACAGAATTCTGAGGACAGGAAGCTGATGTATGGGTTATCCAGTATCGCGGGGAGTGTCGTGCCACTCAGTGGTGCCTGCCGTACAGTACTTCATTGTCAGCGGTCCAGGAGCCAGTCGTGGCTAGCAGGCAGCGCTTGACGTCGAGGCTGATGCGCTGAGGCAGTGGTGCCTGACTGCGGCAGCAACCTTACTGACAGAACTCGACCTGTGACGCTGGCGGGATGTGCTCAGGCCCATGTGGGACCCAGGACCCACGAAGACTGGCTGGAGTGTCAGGTGGTGGCACCCACTACATGGTCTCGACTCGGCGATCCAACTCAAAGCCTGGAAACATCAGAGATAGCCGACAAGTCATAGATCAAAGACCTTGTGCGGTAACTGACACCGTTCGATGAGGCTAGAAGTAGCTTAGCCATACATTTGATTGAAGACTGGCAAGGAGACTGCAGCAGTCGAACGCATGACGACGATGGAATGCTTCTATTGGCTGAGGTGGAAGCATTATACTCCATATGGCAGGATGTGTTATGAGAGGAGGTAGGCTCCTGTCATATAGTCAGCTGTGCAACTCTGCCTTGTGCTACAGCACGTAGATCCTAGTCCACTATTGATGGCAGAACGTCGCATTCTAGGGTACTGCACCAGCGCTATTGAAACGCCAAGCTGCAGAATTACGTCGGTGTCTGGCCCACTTACCCCTTATCTGCCTGAAAGTCATCCCAAATGAAAATCATTGCCGTGAATGTCAGACCTGAGGTGGTCAGTTCGCCGTTATTTTGGTCTTTCACGTGGATGTATACGAAACCAAGGAAAGGAAGAGATACTCACCAGGTTATGAATACCACATTGTCTTTGATATAGTTTCTTTCCATTGGCAAGATGATCCACTATTATATGAAGCCTGTGGAATACTACTTTAGATACCACATATTTTAACTAGATGTCCGTTATTCGCTGACATAAGGGCAACTTTTGCCTAGCTGGAGACCTGTCCACTTTTCCTAGCTCACAGACATGAGATTTACATAAATTTCTAAATTTTTTGGAGTGTCAGGCCTCATATCTAAAGTGTTGGGGAGGCGAAATCAATACGTTTTGACTATATGGCTTGGCCCCGGTCATTTCTGTAAGTCGACAGCCATGCAAATAATACGCAGTGTGCATGAAAACTTTTCCCGAAACGATTGGCGGATTGTTAGTACACAGAAACACTTGTTTGTGTCGACGTAGCCAGTTATTCTGAGGAAGTCTGGTGTTCCTGAGAATCGTCGCAACAATTTCGCTTGTGTGAAAGGGAATGGTTGAAACCACGAGACGGGTATTTTGATATCCAGGAAAGGGTGGTAATGATCATCATCGTCAACTGCAGACCTGTTTTTATGGCACAGTTGTCCTGCTTTCTGGTTATGTGTCCTTACCAGTGCAAGCAGGCTTTCCTCACTTTATCCACAATTCAAACGACGCCAGATCTTCGTCGAAAGTTCTCATTAGATCCCACCAAAGCAACTTCATCTTCATTGCATGAAGCGTCTGCTAATGTTGTTTCAGCATCGAACGGCCTTACGCACCGTAAGTGGCTGCTGGGCGTAAATCATTACACTTAGGTGTTTTAGCTTCTTTTTAGCGCAGAGGATGCCGGTGACCAATTTCCACTTGAATTGTGCTACGTTTATCCTTCCCCACATATCAGAACGACAGGCCGCGGCGCCTACGTCACGAAGGCAGGCCTGAGCTCGTTCACTCGCTTAACTCAGCTGGAAAAATGCGTTTTGTTATCTCCCAAATGGGTGTATGCGTACTAGCGAAAATTGGATCTTCTATTGTAGTCTTCTATTATGAAGCTTTACTGATTACTAGTCGCAGAAAGCCACGCGGAGTGGCCACGCAGATGGGGCGCCAAGTCACGGATTGCGCGGCCTCTCCCGCCGAAGGTTCGAGTCCTCCCTGGGGCATGGGTGTGTATGTTGTTCTTAGCAAAATTGAGTTTAAAATAGTTTAAATAGTGTGTAAGTCTAGGGACCGATTACCTCAGTAGTTTGGTCCCTTAGGAATTCACTCACATTTGACCATTTGAATTAGTCGTACAGCAAAATTTAAAATCAATTCTCGACGTAAATGGTACAACGGTTTGTTTATAACATTTAGTCTCTTCTGCGTGACAGTCCTCATTTCATAGAAGATGTGGTGCCTTATGCAACTAATAATCATTTTAGTATGATTTTAATTTTATTGTACCCCAGAACAGCCGTAACATATTATTAGTCGGCCTGTGGACTTCCTATCATTGTAGGACTAAAACCTGTAAGATTCCATAATAGTGGATTCCAGCAGAAGATGCAATTCTCGTTTGTACATACATACCTAGTTACCAGTAAACAGGTGTAGGAACGTAGTTTGTCTGCTGAGATGAGCGAGCTCGGCCTACAATCGTGACATACGCGCCGCGGCCTGTCTTTCTCGCAGGCCTCGCAGTCGATTAATTGAGGCCTAACAACATAATATCTCTCATTTAGGTGCACGATGTGGAGGAGGAGGACCTATCCCCTAGCGTTCTGAGAAGTCCTTACGTTCTATACTTCTGTGTGTAGCAAATAGAATCATTTGGTAAAATCTTTCGTAGCTGTGCCGCAAGATCGCTAAAAGACACACTCGCTCACCAAGAAAGCATCCACTATTACACGAGGGCTGTTCAGTAAAGAATGATTATAATTTTTTTGACAATATATCTTTACTCATCCTCATAATTTTGATGGTCCTTCTCAAAGTAGTTTCCCACGAATGCAATGCACTTGTCACAGCGTTTCTGCCAGTCTTCAAATACATGCTGGAAACCATTTTATGAGAGGTCCTTCAAAATCGCCTCCGCAACCTTCATAACTGCTTCTGATGATTGGTAATGCCTCACACAAAGGCATTTCTTCATGGTAGGGAATAGAAAAGTCACACGGGGCTAAATCCGGACTATAGGGAGCTTGAGGGATGCACTTCACGTTGATTTTTGTAAGATATTTGGCAACAACATTGGCAGTATGCGGCCGCGCATTATCGTGGTGCAGCATCCAGCCTGCTTCACGGAAATGTGATTTTTTCCGTGTGATATGGACGTGCAATGTTTTGAGGACATCCCTGTAGGTTTTTCCAGTTACTGATGTGTGTGCAGGTACAACATGCTGATAAACCATTCCATGAATATCAAAGAATGAGAGGACCATAACTTTCCAGCAGAAGCAACCAGTTTTGCCTTTTTGAGGGTTGGTGATGAAGGAGATTTCCACACTGAGCTTTGCTGTTTTCTATCAGGAAGAAAATGATGTAGCCAAGTTTCATCAGCAGTTATTACATTTGAATGAAACTCCGGATCTTCCTCTAACATCAACCTTAACTGCATGCAGACGTGCACGCGAATGTCCTTTTATTCGGGAATCAAGAGTCTTGGAAGCCATCGCGCACAAACACGTGTCATGTGTCATTTTTCTGTCACCAGCTTGTGGGTGGGACCCAATGAAATGTTCAACATTTCAGACAGTGATCATAAGGTAATTCGTCGATCCTCTCTCACAATGACAGCAGCAGTGTTGATGTTTTCTTCCGTAAGAGCTGACTGGAGCACCAGGTCCACCTTCCGTTGAAATTGATTGTCTTCCCTCTTTAAACATTTTAAACCACCTTCGAGCTGTGCTGTAGGGAATAACAGGCTCTCCATAGTCCTCCTGTAACATTGTACAGACCTCAGCTGAAGATTTGTTGAGGTGAAAGTAGAATTTAAGAGCCGCATATTGGTCCTCGGTGTTACCTCCATTGCAGCGGTAAGCGATACTGAACATGTCTGACCTTGCCTGCCTGTCACAGACGGGAACCAGGAGTCCCAATAATGAAACTACTACGGCGTGTTTAAGCTAACAGAATATCATAAGATTAAATTTTAGCACGAGCAATTGCAACCATAAAAATTATGATCATTCTTTACTGAACAGCCCTCGTATTTAGTTACCTTACTCTACTGCAGTGACTGTAAGGTCCGTGCTCTGTTGAGCTCCCTATTTGTCAGGCTTCTTCAACAGGCCCCTTTACTTCATAAATTATTTGCTTCCCAACCTCAGGCGAGTTACAAGCCACAAGTCGGGTCAGTCGGACCTGCTTTTACCATGGTGCACCGCAAGATGCCCAAGGCTTCTATATCCAGAAAAGCATCTCTTCTAAGGACAGTCAAAAGAACTTTCTCCCCCTATCCGTTCATCACATTACCAACTGTCGTGTAAGAAACAAAAGGGTGCAGACTTAAAGTACCCAACCTCAAATCCAAGAACAGTTAATTGAAATGTAATTTTATTGACTGAAATATTTTGTTTAGTGAATAAGTCATTAGTACAACAATCCGGAAAACAATTTTCTGGCGTTTCAGAGGATAAAGAGATTGAAATCAAATTATTATTTCATTATGTGCGGAGGTGTCGGGTTATTTAAATAAAAACGGACCAATTCAATTTATTTTTATTTCAAGAAATATAAATGGCTTACGAATAACATTCACACAGATGGAAATAAGAGGATCTAAAGTTTCTTTTTAGCACCTCTGGAGAACGACCGATAGAGTGCTCACGACGACAGACACCCGAATCATGTCAGTTGTGAGTAAGATGGTTACCATGCAAAATAACATTTTCGGTATTCTCGATTTAGGAAGACTTGAGTTGGCAGTTTCACTGCACAGTGCTTTTCATCTCCGGTTTGGTACTGAATTACTAACTTCTAAAAGCATAAATCGTTACTTTAAGCACTTTTAATGTGGCTCCTCTCTTCCCATAATCGCTCATCCTCAGTAGATTGGCATTTAATTTTACTACGGTTTTTTTATATCAAGAAAGACGCCATGAACGCAAGGAAATCTCGGCTGCAACATAGTTGGTGGTTATTGTAAGCGTAGTAATTACAACCATATATTTGTAGAGTCCCCACACAACTCACTTCTACAAGCGACTTACAATGAAGGCTGCATCACAGTTGCAGGGCACATTAACTGGCTTACGGATAACATGCGAAGTCGAATGAGAGCGAATTACTACGTCTTTGCCCCACCACAGTTTGTTGCAATGGAAACTGAGTCATTTAGTGGTAGCCTTTATCGTCGCTTTTTATACAGAAGCAACGTCGTACGTGCGAATCTTTGCTCGTCACACAGGAAAGGTAACAGGGAATAGGACGGGGACCTACTGGACACTCTAAACAAAGTGACATATATCGACAGCAAGGTATGAGTGTGTCAAAAACCACGTCATATGAGCCGGCCGGAGTGGCCGTGCGGTTCTGGGCGCTACAGTCTGGAACCGAGCGACCGCTGCGGTCGCAGGTTCGCATCCTGCCTCGGGCATGGATGTGTGTGATGTCGTTAGGTTAGTTAGGTTTAAGTAGTTCTAAGTTCTAGGCGACTGATGACCTCAGAAGTTAAGTCGCATAGTGCTCAGAGCCATTTTGAACGTCATATGAAACATCCTTCTTGTCAGCATCCTTCAGGCAGGTGGTTTGAGTTTCTCACGGTTAGATTTTTACATGAGTTACAGAGTGGAGTGGCATAGTGGATAGCACACTGATCTCGCATTGGGGATTTCGATGGTTCCAATCCGCTCCGGCCATACTGATTTAGATTTGCCATGATTTTCCTAAATCGCTACAGGCAAATACCGAGATCGTTTTTTCTGTATCCTGTGATGTGGGTAATGCACGCTAGAAAACGGGAGATATGTCTAGGTAACCAAAATCAATGGGACTTTGTTACTGACACAGACAGTACACCCTAAGGCGAGGTTCTGAATAGCCACTGAAGAGCTTAGGAAGGAATATAACTGAAAGATCGTCCTGATCTGATGAGAAACTGGACTACTAGTAAACAGTTCTGGAAGGTGCAGCTGAGTGCACATTTTGTCACAGTAAGGAAATAATGTCATAGGCAAAGTCCATATCTGCTACTCTGTCGAGATCTTGGTTCCAGCTGGCATGCGCTGTGCTCTGACGAATGGCAATCAGTAAACCTCTACGTCGAACACTCACTCTTGGCGACTGATTGAAGAGCTGGTGGGCAGTGTCTTATAAAGCTGCCCAGAGAAGGAATACTGTGAGATGTCGTGATTGTATCACGTGGCCTACAGAGGCGAGCTAGTGCAGGCAACAGCGGCTCTGTGGCACGGCCTCCGCCCCCCCCCCCCCCCCACCCATATCGCAGTGGCTGTCAAACGCAGGATCAGCTGCAGTTCAGTTGAGAGCACCTTGAAAGTGTAGTAAGCAGCGGCTTTCTGATATATCGCTGGTGGCTGGATCATAAGGTTCCAGCCATGGCTACTACATCCTTCTTTCATATAGAGGATATGCCAAAGACCATCACACTGTGTAGTCAACAGTTATGATGTACATGACATCCAAGGATGAAGCATTCCTTTCCCCTACAGAGGAGATGGTGGACCCATCTCGCTGCAGAGGCGGCTGTGACGTAGGAGTAGATGACAGACGTGGATGAAACATCCATTCATCTCCAAGGGAGAGACAGAGAAGCCGTTATGGAGAGGAAGCACCTCCCAGGGGAATGAGATGCCTTGGCATGGTATAGCAGATCCTGGAACAGGTTCCTGTTGTGGTGGAGACTTCGACTGGAAGCAAGGTCAAAGGCCAGTGGCATGAAAATAACCATGAAGAGAGAGACCCTCCTGGTGGAAAACAGTGAGGGCCAAACCTGGAAAGCAATGGACATACAAAGACGGACGATATAGCTGCCGAAGCAGCATGACCTGGCGAGGCCACGCTTATGACGAAAATCTATAACTGGCAAACCAGACTGGACCGGACCAGAGATGACCGAGGCCAATGGACAGGGTGGAGCAATGTTGATCCTGGAATAGGCAAGTTGTACAAAGTGAAGGTGCCTGTCAGAGGGGAAACCAAGTGCATGACTAGTTTGACCCATTCTCAGATGGGAACAAGCTAGGGACAGGAAGCAGGAATCCAAGAATGTGGGGTGAACGTCAGCAATAGGTAAAAAGGATGGCTGAACCAAGAACAATATGTCCAGAGGGAACCAGGTGTGGTCATGGGAGACGACAGAGGACTGTGTGACGTCCCCTTCATACCGAGATGAGAAAGTCCCAAAGAGGACAGGAGTTGAAGGCACAGGCTGCACAGGGGAAGAGGCGATGGAGGAGACCATCAAGTGGGCCAGCGTCATGTGGGCTGATAGCGTGAAGGTCAGTGATATGCGAACTGGCGTCATGCAGGCCAGTGGTGTTCTTGCCGATGGCTTGCTAGCTGGCAGCGTGGAGGGTGGCGGTGGTGCTGGAAGCCGAAAACGCGTCAGGGCCAGCATCTAGGACATTGGCGACAATGACCCAAAGCAGCGCTGGGGCTGCAATGAGGATGCTGTCGGTGCATCACTAGGTGGCGCAGGAGCCAGTGGCGCCACAGTGGGAGGCGTCACAGCAGGCAGTGTTGCAGCAGGAGGTGCTGGATTGAGTGGCGCCAGATCGGGAGGCGCCAGATTGGATGGGAGGGGCTGGATCAGTAGGCGCCAGAGTGGGAGGCGCCGGAACAGAAGGCGCTGACGCAGGAGGCGCCAGAGCAGCAAGTGCCAGAGAGGAGGCGCTGAAGCAGGTGGAGCACCCTCGTGTGGGGTTGTTTAAATAAATGTGATCTTAATATGCCTAGTATCGTTTGAATATTGACATGTTGGGATGTTTACATTCGTTACCAAGTGATGTTCAAAATGGTTCAAATGGCTCTGAGCACTATGGGACTTAACATCAGAGGTCATCAGTCCCCTAGAACTTAGAACTACTTAAACCTAGGCGCTGCAGTCATGGACTGTGCGGCTGGTGCCAGCGGAGGTTCGAGTCCTCCCTCGGGCATGGGCGTGTGTGTTTGTCCACAGGATAATTTAGGTTAAGTAGTGTGTAAACTTAGGGACTGATGACCTTAGCAGTTAAGTCTCATAAGATTTCACACACATCTGAACATTTTTGATTTCCTTTCCCATCCTTGAACCAATCCCAGCATGTGCTCTGTATCAAATGACCTCATTTTCGATGGAATGCTAAACCCTAATCTTCTGTTTTATTATTTCCGTAAGTTGAAATGTGATACACAATATGCCAAGCATCATTTGGGTATTCTCGTATGCGGATCTTTACATAAGCTGAAATATGTTCCCCAATACACATATGATCATTTGAGTACTCTTCATATGGGGATGTTCACATGGGCTGGAATGTGATCCCATAACACCTAGCAATGACTCAGTATTGGCCAATGGAGATGTTTACATGAGTTACCAAAGAAAATGACACATTGGTTAGTACAACGGTTCGGTGGACGATGGTTCAAATCCACAGCTAGCCATCCTAATTTAAGTTTTCGGTAGTTTCCCAAAATCACACCAGACAAACGGTGGGATACTTCCTGTGAAAGGACATAGCTAGTTCGCTTCTCCATACTCAAAACAATCCGAGGTGGTGCTCCATCTCTAATGATCTCACTCTGACAGGATTTTAAATGCTAATCTTCTTTTCCTTTGGTTAGTTCGTTGGTTGATTTGAGCGATAGAACCAAACAGCGAGGTCATCGATCCCACTGGATTATCGAATGATGAGGGAGGAAGTTGGCCGTGCCTTTTCAAAGAAACCATCCTAGCATTTGCCTGAAGTGATTTAAGGGAATCACGGGAAACCTAAATCAGAATGGCCGGACCAGGGATTGAACTGTCGCCCTTCCGAATACGAGTCCAGTGTGCGCCCGCTCGCTCGGTCCTTTTCTTCTTTTTTTTTTTTTTTTTTTTAAGTTAATTGAAACGTTATCCCTAATGTACCTAGCATCTTCTGTAATTCTCGTGTGGGAATATTTACATGAGTTGAAATGTGACCCCCCAATATGCCTCGCATTTGTGAGTGCATTGAAACGTGATCTCGACACGCCAAGTGTCGTCTGAGTATTCTCATGTGATGATGTTTACAGGAGTAGAAATGTGATCCCAATACGCCTAACATCATCTGAGTAAGGTTGCCTTGGGGTGTTTACATGAGTTACTCAGTGAAGCCGTGCTGTTGGCAGCACACAAGTCTGCCATTCTGGGGCTGATGGCTCAAATCTACGTCAAGTCATCCTGATTTCGATTTTCCGTGATTTCCCTAAATCGCTTCAGGTAACTGTCGGAATGGTCGCTTTGAAAGGGCGCGGCCGATTTCCCTCCCCACCCCTGAAGCAAGCAGAGCTTTCACTGCGTCTCTAATGACCTTGTTGTCAGAGGTACGCTAAAGGCTTATCTTCCTTTTTTGTTTACATGAGTTGAAGAGAAGTCCCCGATATGCCTATCATCGTCTCCCCTCAATTCCAGAAACCTTCTGTACCATCATGTGGATCTTTCTGTTCTCAAAAATGGTTCAAATGGCTCTGAGCACTATGGGACTCAACTGCTGTGGTCATAAGTCCCCTAGAACTTAGAACTACTTAAACCTAACTAACCTAAGGACATCACACACGTCCATGCCCGAGGCAGGATTCGAACCTGCGACCGTAGCGGTCGTGCGGTTCCAGACTGTAGCGCCTTTAACCGCTCGGCCACTCCGGCCGGCCTCTTTCTGTTCTCTTGGAAAACAATGAACATGACTTGTGTAATGAGATAGATAATGAGATAATGCACCAGAACAGTCTGTGGAAAACTTAGTTGATATGAGGATGCTTGTGTGTGTGTGTGTGTGTGTGTGTGTGTGTGTGTGTATGTGTATCTATGTGTGTGCGTGGTCCACCAGATTACCTGACCTTCAGTCCGGTTGAACACATCTGGCGGCAATGAGGTGTGAGGGTATTGGACCCACCTCCAATTTAACTCCTTCATTTTAGAACAAGGGCTGTGCTGCAGTCGTTCAGAATGCCTCAGCCATGCTTCCTTTGTAAGCTGACTCTAGGGGGCGACGTTCTGCGTGTCACGAGCAGGTGTGCACTACTACCTCTGTCTAAAACTGATTTGCTCAACTGCGTAAATCTGTCCACAGCGGACATATGTGTAGCAACCATGTTCCTAATTAGGTAACGAATTCAGCAATAGACACCGTTTATACGCGATTCTTTCTTTGTATTAGCTCAGAAATAATTTGCGGAGGTGTAAAATATCACCCATCTTAATAGCAACCTTGAAATTCTGGAATAGCCAAATTTTGGATCCACTTCCGGAAATGTGGTGACAGAAAAAGTACGAAAATCAAGTGTAACCAGAGAAGCGAAGGGCAACTCTAAGAGATGAGTCGGTCTGAAAGGCATCCTTTCGTCCAACAGTTACAAGGCTTCTTCTTGAGAAAGACAGACATCTCAGACAAGCACACAGCTTTAATGGGACATTAGCCTAATGTTGTTATTGAATTGCACCTTTTTTTGCATCTTCGGGTAGAGCATCGTTATAACTGTCAGGAAAAGCTATTTCAAGTAATGTTTTTCGCAATTTTTTATTTATGAATTGTGGAATGTTGATGTTTGCGTAAGTGTGAAGCAAAGAGAGTCTTTAGATTCACAGACTGCATCGACATCATAATTTGATTGCCCAGATATTTCTGTGGATTCACATAGTGAATCATGTTTCAAATCACAAAGGAATCACTTAAAGCAGTTATTTGAGAAAAATTACCTATAACAAAATTATTTTCCTAATATTCTGTGTATATTTATTTTGCATGCAATTTTTGCTTTCAACCATGGTTATGTATCTTTAAAATTACTTCCCTATGAAATTGGTGTGGAGGCAGGATTTTGGTGAATTGCAGCTCTGCAAAACCTTGATGTTACACGAATAAAAAAGGTGAAAAATGATGCACATGGGCCCTCAGAATGAAAAGAAATCAAGTGTAACCAGAGAAAGAAACAGGAAACAAAGTAAAAATAATCTGTACCAGAGGATTACAGATGTGGTATATTTTAGGGTATACGTTTAAAAATACTGTAAATTTCGTAAAGTTTTCTTCAAATGCCTTTTTCTGAACTTATATTTTTGCGTAAGTGAGATACCACTTCTCAAAACCTACTCATCAGCATCGAATGAAATTTTGAGACTGTCATTTGTTGCTCCCCCATTATCATACAACAAACTAGTTTTGTAAAATTTATATCAGTAAAAAGACAAAAACAATTTAAAGTAAAAAACTGTAAATTTCTAAATATTGCTTATGGAAGCATAAAATTAATAACTCTTGAAGTATGACAATTTTGTTCGATTAAATTTTGTCCCAGGAATATTTGTGATCAAGCCAAAAGTTTCATCCTTCTTGTGTTAGTAATTTTGAGAAAAAATACATAATATTAATTTTTCAAATACAAGCTCATTGCTTATAGACTTTTCATTAACAAATTAAAACAGTAAATAGCAACTATGTGCACAATTTTTGTGCCTGTCTGAAATTTTTTGGAGGCAAAGAGAGTCTTTAGATTCACAGACTGCATCGACATCATAATTTGATTGCCCAGATATTTCTGTGGATTCACATAGTGAATCATGTTTCAAATCACAAAGGAATCACTTAAAGCAGTTATTTGAGAAAAATTACCTATAACAAAATTATTTTCCTAATATTCTGTGTATATTTATTTTGCATGCAATTTTTGCTTTCAACCATGGTTATGTATCTTTAAAATTACTTCCCTATGAAATTGGTGTGGAGGCAGGATTTTGGTGAATTGCAGCTCTGCAAAACCTTGATGTTACACGAATAAAAAAGGTGAAAAATGATGCACATGGGCCCTCAGAATGAAAAGAAATCAAGTGTACTCATTCACGAGTACAATTGGGGCTTCAAACAGATTAGCATGGAATGGTAGTAACATGAAATCTTATGGCTTTATGTAGCTATAATGGGTGTGTTAAAGCCCCTTCGACTTATGAAAGTACTTCACGTGACGCTAAGACCATTTGTATCCGCCAAGAACAACTTACCATCCAATCTCATGACAACTACCCGTCCACGGAGACTCCAGAAACAATTCTGTTAGAACTTCCTCCAAATGCTTCCTATTCAAAAGAGACCAAGAATGTGGAGTTGTCAAGACAGCAAAGAGCTCACTTCAACAACTAACCTGCAAGCACTGAAGAAAAACTGTCTCAGAAACAGGACAACGAACTGAGGAAATCTAACCGTGTGGCTGTTAAGCGATGGTTGGTCATGATTTCACCACGGGATGAAGGAGCAGATATAAATACCTTTAGTTGTGATGAAGAACAAGCAGCTTATTTATACTGCTACGATTTATTCGTGTGATCAAAACGATGGGAGGTGTGCTTAAAATGCATGATCTGTTCAAAATGGATCCACATAAACTGCACAGTAATTTCTAAGTAGATAACAAGAACTGCATGATCTGCTGATCATCTCTGCACTACGTCATTATCTCAATTGAAAATGCTATGCAGAACTTGAACACTGATGAGATTTTAACATAAGATGTTATAAATTTTGTTAGTGAACTTTGTTACTTCGCTGGAATCACAATTCTGACTTTTAACTCGGGTATTCTTTGTTTCATCTTCACAGGAATGTAACAGCAAAAAAGGAATATCTCTGTTAGGAGAGAAGAGTCATTTTAGCCCATCAGGTGCTCCAAAATGACATGGCGAACACGTTTTTGAAGTTCTAAATTCACAGGAGTCTAATTTCTGCGTTAAATTTTTTATGCTTTGCTACTCAGTGAGTGTAATGAGAAAATGCATTGACAGAATTTTCACTAGGTTAAGTCGATTGGGAAATACAAACGAACTTTCAGTATGTCGTTTTGAGTTACCTTCTCGCACAGTAGTGCAACTGTAGGAGTGAAATTGGGCTGAATTTTTGTTAACGATCAGATTATTTTTTGTGTAGTGTACGAACAAAATTCTAGACAAATATAAGAAAATTTACAAGAAAATGAATTTTAAGAGGATTGAAACAATTACGTTGAAAACTACATTAATGTGCATCACTATTTTATCCTCGTATTTGCGAGCATACCGTGCCCTTAATAGTATATATTTATTGTTTTGTTTGTTGGTTTATCATTGTACGTTTGTAAATTTTGCGCAGGCTTAATATCACACAACAATGAAATCCGTAACCACTAATAACAATAGCTGTTATTTTTAGAGTCCAACAATCCTTGCTGCATATGGTAAGAGCTGGCGCAAACCTACGGGCAGGGAATCGAACGAACGTAATCCTAAATTTAAACTGTTCAAATATCACACAGAACTTTAATTATTTCAAGTACGGCTCGTAATATTGCCTTTTATATTGTTCAATCGAAACATGATTTTTATTGAAGTTCGGCCTTTAAATTGACATGTATAAATTATAATTAGTTTCACTATTCAAGGATCAACCTTTAATAATCGTAATCCAGCTCCTTAATCTACAACTGGTATTGATTAAAATGGTTTCGAGATTTTCGTACAAACAATAACACTTTCCGTGGTATTTGGACACATGTAATATTACCGTACATTGCGAGAATGTGTTACACATTGTACCTGATACCCTGCCAGCGTAGACTGCCGAACAGCCACTGTGACTCTTTAACAATTATGGTCCATTGACTAATTTAAAAATTAGTCAAGTCACTGTATGCATTCACAAAGTGCACCAATGAAACAGTCTGCTATGTATTCAAGTCGACAAGGAATGATAGATTTTGTCAGTCAGTTCAGGCAATATCAGTAGCTCCGTGATGATCTGAAGTACCTTTCCACGGTCGACGCATGTAGCTATACAGGGTGACACAGCAGCCCCTACCGTTCCATTTTATGCATCCTGCACTATGTGTGTATCAGGACCGCTATTCAACAGCCACGTAATCAATACAGGTTCTTTCTCACAGAGTTTTGGGCGGCTGTTAGCAAACGAAATCATACTCCAAAAAATATAAGTGGCGACTGGCTGTGAGTTGCATGGTATTTTTGGATCAAGATACTTACCCAGTGTCTCCAATTTTTCTTTGTGTAACTAGTGTTGTAGTCATACAGATTTTGGATGTCTCCGTAAGTTTATTCAGTTTATAGCACTTAATCTTTCGTAAATGGATCAGAAACATTGCATTATAAAGTCTATTTCACGTTCGAAAACAACGAAATTAAGAGAAGATAACAAAATGGGAAGCATAGAAGTTCGCCATACAGGGTGAACATTAAGAGAACCGACAAACTTCAGGGACGGATTCATGTCTGGAAATGGAGGAAAAAAGATCCTATGAACATGTATCCGGAAATGCATCCTCGCCTTGGTACATGCGCTGACCACGTGATGTGTGTTCCTTGTGTGTTGCAGGTTGTGTGACCGACGTAGCGTACTGTAAATAGCAGTGGTTTGTGTACGGCCAAGCAGCTGGAAACGGCCGAGAGGCAACAAGGCTATACCGAAACCAAGTACTCTCATAAACACCGCTCAGATCACACATTTCAAGCCCTTTTTGGGCGTTTGTATGATCATGGGTCCTTTCAGATAGACTTAAGTGCGGAGAGGCGGCAGACTGTGCGTACACCAGATTTGGAGCACCGGGTTCTACAAGATATTGAGACGAGCCCTAGTACAAGCTCCATTATCACACAAACGCCCGAACGGGACTTGAAATTTCAGCTGAAGTGGTTGGTGTCTGTAAGGGTACTTGTTTCGGTATAGTTATACTACCTCTCGATCGTTTCCATCTGCTTGGCCGTACACAAACATCGTGTCGGCTTATTCCCGGCATAAAAAGCGGACCATTCTGGTGCTTACAGTTCGATGAGTCAGTCACACAGCCTGCAACACACAAGGAACACACGGAACGTCGTCAGAGGAGCTGCCATTCGTCAGCGCCATCTGCCGTAGCGATGATACATTTCCAGACACGTTTTCATAGGACCTTTTTTCCTCCATTTGCAGCCAGGAATCCGTCCCTGAAGTTTGTCGATTTTATTAATAATGTTCATCCTGAATAACCCACTGAAGAGATTAATATATAGGATGATTCAGCTGCCTCGACTATGTCTTTTTATGCAACCTCATATAACACATCGATGTTGTTGAGAAGCACTCTCTGGGCTTGTGAAGCACGTTGTGAAAACTCGCAGCATTACTGGTAAAGCACGTAAAGACATCTTGGATCTACTGTGCAAATTTTGTTTGTGGAACAACTTAAGCTCATTAACTTGGCGAGTCAAATATTTGTCTTTTCATTGAGTTATACAGGGGGAATCACGTAACACTTGCACCGCAGATATTTCGGACGTAGAAGGCACTATCGATAAGGCGGTTTTTATGAAAGTGAATTGTACGCAAGGATGCGCATTTGCAACCAACACATAGATTTTAAGACGTTGACGAAAGTCCAGTTTTTTTACAATCGTAGCAGATTTTTAAATGGAGGAATGCCTATTGGCAGTAAAATTCTAAAAGTAGTGTAATGTCAATGATGTTTGTTGCAGGAAGCGAGTTATCGTATTGTGAACATTGTAAACACTGACAGCTGTTCGTTCCACCCTGTTGCTTAGATGCTTGGCGACGGTGTTATGTCCTTTACAGTGTGTTGTGCTCTTCTATTAACTCCGGCGATCCTCATACGTATTGTGTAATGGTGGACGTGGCAGGACGTGTTTGGAAGATGGTATTTCCCAATGCGAAAAAGGCAGACATGATCATGGTTTATGGCGACTGTAGGAAATACGCCATTCATCGTGTAACGTGTCCGCCGAAAGATATCCCAATAGACGCCAACCTCTTCAAACAATTGCAGATGATATGAAACGGCATATTACTGCTGCTTGCTGTCTAATTTCCGCCGAAATGATAGAACGTGTGCAGAAACGTTGCATGGCAGACTTCAAGGTTGTAACGACGCTGGTAGTGGTCAATCTGAGCACAGGTTTCGAGGGTACAAAGGTTGTTTATGTGTGAGAACCCACAGAGGTATCAGTCTTTGTTAGGTTTTCATTTGTCCTAGACAATGTAACATTTAACAACAGGGCATCTGCGGAGACGTATTAACATATGTGTAGGGCTCCACATACGCACACAGATGAAGTTCACATTCATTTGTGCCACAACATTGAACAAACAACTGTCAGTGTTTACAATGTTAAAAATACGGTATCTCGTAAACTACTTTCACTAGACTGCTGCAACAAACACCGTGGACGTTCTAATTTAGTCTACTTTAATTGTGGTACTACCAATAGTCATTGTTCCGTTTAAGTATTTGTGCGTTTTGAAATAAATACACATCTGAAAGTTATAACACTCTGTGTGTGGGTTGCAAAGGCGGGTCCCTCCGTATCATTCAAATCTGTGAAATCCGTTCATCAATGACGGCTTCCATTATCGAAATATTTGCGGTGCACATTTTAGGTAATTCACCCTGCGACTGGAAAGTTGTTATTTCCACACTTCCCATTTAGATATTTCCTGTTAAATCTTTTGTTTCCGATGGTGAAACACAAAATGTATGACAACGTTTCTCTACCATTTACGAAAAATTAAATACTATAACAGGAATAAGCTTGCACAGAAATCCAAAACCTGTATGGCTACGCCACTGGATATACAAGGAAAGTTTGGAGACACTTGGATAAGTATGGCAGAGATAAGGTATATCTCGTCCAAAAATAACGTGTAACTTACAGCCAGTCCTCACTTGTATTTTTTACAGTGTGATTCCTTTTGCTAACAGTCACCCAAGGCTCTGAGAGAGAATTTGTATCGATTACGTGGCTGTCGGCTGACTGGGTGCCATTCGTGATATGGACGTAGCGTGTATTGCATAAAACGGATAGGTAGGGGCAGCTGAATCACCCTGTATACTGGCCATGCACTGTGGTTGAGCGCACGACCTGACGTGTTGCGAATGCCTCCTAGTGCAGGCAGCGGTTGTGCTGTGGCGATGTCGATATCTGCGTCGAAGGATGAGCTATCTTAGTTTAGGCCAAGACAGAAGAGACACTACTCAGCTGCCAGCTCTCGTTGCTCGTTCAGTCGCTTATGCACCAAGCACACACCGCATGGTGGCTAGCGGAGTACATATTAGATATATGTAAATGTAGACGTAAAAAGCGCGACCTAGCATCGGTAGCGTGGACACTGCCGCAGGGTGCTCAGACGCCCTCGCCGCCACGGTTACAGATCACGAAAGTGGACCGCGGGCTGCGGCGTCTGTCGCGGCTGCAGCTGCTGTCGCTGGCCGGCAACTGGCTGCACCGGCTGCCGGGCCGGCGGCTGCCCAGCGCGCTGCGCTCCCTCGAGCTGTTCGCCAACCGCCTGCAGGACCTCAGCTCCCTCGCCGAGGACCCGCCGTCCTGGCTGCTGCACCTCGGGCTCGCGCGCAACCAGCTCTCCGACAGTGAGTACCGCTCGCCCGTTTCCCTCTCTCTGCGTGCTGCATCAGAGCGCCCTGCCCCTAAAGGTGCATTTACACCTGTCCACCTTGCGCTTAGTCGCTGTGCGGCTGCAGCTAACTCCACACGGAAGTAGAGGCGCCCAGTGCGAGCATAGGTGTGAATGGGATCACTGGCACGCACACGTCAAGGAAGATACATGCACTTGCCCGCTTGCCTCTTAATGCACGTGGGGCAGGCACAGTCGCACGGCGACTAGGCACAAGGCGCACAAGTGTAAACACACATAACTACTGTACAGGATAAAGGGCACTTCTATTGTCACATCAAACGGAATTGATGACTGTAACGTGTCTGGAATACCATGACGGCTTGTACTGGTCGCCACCTTGACTGTCGAGCACAGACTGGCAAAGCGCGTGATATCAGCGGGTTTCATTTTGACTACATCGTGGGTGCCGGCAGCTGAGAAGCACCATCTTTGAAACTTGCAGGCAGAGGGTTTTCTTTACTTCGTATGACGAGGGAGGAGCTCTGACAGTTGGCAGCGCAGTACCCAGTATTCAGCATTGATGGGCAGCAAGCCATGGGGCGTTGCCTCGGTAACATAAGCGATATCTCACTATATGATTGGCGGTCGTGGGTGCGCGAAGCACGTGCGCCAAGGCTGTGCCAACTGCCAAACTTTATCTCCCACTGTATCCACTGTAGTGTCGCGACATTAACAACATACCTTGAATACACTCCTGGAAATTGAAATAAGAACACCGTGAATTCATTGTCCCAGGAAGGGGAAACTTTATTGACACATTCCTGGGGTCAGATACATCACATGATCACACTGACAGAACCACAGGCACATAGACACAGGCAACAGAGCATGCACAATGTCGGCACTAGTACAGTGTATATCCACCTTTCGCAGCAATGCAGGCTGCTATTCTCCCATGGAGACGATCGTAGAGATGCTGGATGTAGTCCTGTGGAATGGCTTGCCAAGCCATTTCCACCTGGCGCCTCAGTTGGACCAGCGTTCGTGCTGGACGTGCAGACCGCGTGAGACGACGCTTCATCCAGTCCCAAACATGCTCAATGGGGGACAGATCCGGAGATCTTGCTGGCCAGGGTAGTTGACTTACACCTTCTAGAGTACGTTGGGTGGCACGGGATACATGCGGACGTGGATTGTCCTGTTGGAACAGCAAGTTCCCTTGCCGGTCTAGGAATGGTAGAACGATGGGTTCGATGACGGTTTGGATGTACCGTGCACTATTCAGTGTCCCATCGACGATCACCAGTGGTGTACGGCCAGTGTAGGAGATCGCTCCCCACACCATGATGCCGGGTGTTGGCCCTGTGTGCCTCGGTCGTATGCAGTCCTGATTGTGGCGCTCACCTGCACGGCGCCAAACACGCATACGACCATCATTGGCACCAAGGCAGAAGCGACTCTCATCGCTGAAGACGACACGTCTCCATTCGTCCCTCCATTCACGCCTGTCGCGACACCACAGGAGGCGGGCTGCACGATGTTGGGGCGTGAGCGGAAGACGGCCTAACGGTGTGCGGGACCGTAGCCCAGCTTCATGGAGACGGTTGCGAATGGTCCTCGCCGATACCCCAGGAGCAACAGTGTCCCTAATTTGCTGGGAAGTAGCGGTGCGGTCCCCTACGGCACTGCGTAGGATCCTATGGTCTTGGCGTGCATCCGTGCGTCGCTGCGGTCCGGTCCCAGGTCGACGGGCACGTGCACCTTCCGCCGACCACTGGCGACAACATCGATGTACTGTGGAGACCTCACGCCCCACGTGTTGAGCAATTCGGCGGTACGTCCACCCGGCCTCCCGCATGGCCACTATACGCCCTCGCTCAAAGTCCGTCAACTGCACATACGGTTCACGTCCACGCTGTCGCGGCATGCTACCAGTGTTAAAGACTGCGATGGAGCTCCGTATGCCACGGCAAACTGGCTGACACTGACGGCGGCGGTGCACAAATGCTGCGCAGCTAGCGCCATTCGACGGCCAACACCGCGGTTCCTGGTGTGTCCGCTGTGCCGTGCGTGTGATCATTGCTTGTACAGCCCTCTCGCAGTGTCCGGAGCAAGTATGGTGGGTCTGACACACCGGTGTCAATGTGTTCTTTTTTCCATTTCCAGGAGTGTAGTTCTACTGCGGGAGAAACCACTCTCGCCAAGGTCATCTGCCATAGACAATCGCGTTTTGATGATAGTATCCGTTGATAATTGCGGAGTGTGTCAGAGGGCAGCACGCCACACTACAGCATATTATAAATTGACATCGAATCCTTCCCCCTCGCTGTCTCTGGTACTGCTGTACGAGCCGACGAACAATCGGCGCTCAACTGGAGAAAAAGGAGGGGGGACTTATTTGCCTGAAGTACAGATAGTGTAACAGGTTATTATTATTATTATTATTTATTAACTGCTTCAGATGTTTAAGTGGAGCATAGGGCTGCAACAACAATCGCCATTTTGTCCTGTCCCCTGCTAGTATTTTCGTCTCCATGTCATTCTGCATCTGCCACGTCTCCATCGTCCCTGAGGGATCCAGTAAGGTGATTTCTTCGCTATATGTTCGTTTGGTCTCCTAAGTATATGTCCTAAAGATCGCCACTTCCTGCTTCTTATTTGCAGCTCTTTGGCTTCTGGTTGGTTCTTATCAAGAGTGTTTCGTTAGACGTGACATTTGGCCACCATGCCCCAGGACGTTCCTCAGACATTTGTTGTTGAATGTCTGCAGCTTATACATTAGCTGCTTTGTCACTTTCCATGTTTCACATTCATATAGAAGCACAGATTTTACATTACTTTCAAATATCCGTAATTTCTTCCTCAGCGTTATTTCTTTTGAACTCCAGATAGAGCGGAGAGTATTAAAACCGCCTTTGGCTTTGCTGATGCGGCTGCTCTGTTGCACCACCGTATTGTGTAATCATGCTTACAAGGTAGCAAAACTTACCCACTTTTTCGGTTACCTGGCTCCCAAGATTAAGCCCTACAGTGTTGTTATCATTTGCCCGTATGTCTTTCATTTTTTGGGCTTTAATTTTCAAACCGACTTCCTTCACCTCAGATTTCAGATCTTCTAGTTTCTCTTTCATGTCGTTGAGGCTGTGGGGTAGAAGGTAGAGGTCATCTGCAAAATTTAGGTTTTCTAGGTGTGTTCCATTATTACATTTCTTCCCTCTTACTTTATCCATTGCTTGCGTCAGTACAATATTCAGTACTATGTTAGATAGTACCGGTGAGAGCATGCAGCCTTGCTTAAAGCCTGTTTTCACTAAGCAGACCTTGATGCTGAACCCGGCTCGTGTAGTTTTCATACACGCAATTGCCAAGAGCAGTTATTTTCTTGGGAATTCCGAAGGTTTGCAGTGAGCTCCATATTTTTGTTCTAGTTATACAGTCGAAGGCCTTTTCAAACCTACAAACAGCATATAAAGCGGCGATTGGTATTCATATGAATGTGCAGCTATTATTCTTAGCCGGCCGCGGTGGCCGTGCGGTTCTGGCGCTGCAGTCCAGAACCGCCGGACTGCTACGGTCGCAGGTTCGAATCCTGCCTCGGGCTTGGGTGTGTGTGATGTCCTTAGGTTACTTAGGTTTAAGTAGTTCTAAGTTCTAGGGGACTTATGACCTAAGATGTTGAGTCCCATAGTGCTCAGAGCCATTTATTATTCTCAAGGTGTTTATCTGGTCAATGCAAGACTGAACTTCCCTGAATCATTCTTGTTCTCTTCTTATTTTCTTGTCCACAGATGATTTTATCCTGTTTAGGATTATTCGCGAGAAGATCTTGCTTGGGATTGATAGATAAGATAAGAGAATCTTCGTCAATTATCTCGCATCAAAGGCGGATGCAGCAGCTAACAGATGCGATAGCAAGACCCTATGTAACATCAGAAGGAAACTGTCAAATAAAAACTACTCACGAATCGAGAAGACCAAATGCAGAGGTGGAAACAACATTGAGAACGTTCTCAACTGTGAAACTACAGATGACAGCTGAAGGTGGAGGGGGAGGGACTCCCACAAGACATGCCAATTAACGTTATCTTTTCTGAAACTCATCTTCACCAGCCTATTTAATATGTAGAATTCCTGTTGGATTTCTTTTCTTACTTCTCTTGCCTGTGCTCAATATAGCCTGAGTTTTCCCTCCCTCCTCTGCTGTATTACATCCCAAGTGTGGTCCGAGATCACTCTCGTCTGCCATGGTCCTTTGTTCCAAGAATTTCTTCAGCAGTCTGTGCATAGATCGTTTTTACTGCATCCCATTGCCCCTCAATGTCGTTCTCTTCGATTCCTTTCTCAGTTGGGTCAAGGACTCCTCTCGGATTTTGTATTGTGCACCGTTCCAAAATCAAAGCTAATCGTCTTCTGCCTGCAATGCCTCTTGTGTGCAGCTATTTTTAGACGGACTGTTACTAGCATAAGCTGGTGGTCGCGATCGACATCTGCTCCTCTTTTATTCCTCATATCTAGGCGTGATTTTCGCCAGGTCCTACTGATTGCAAAGTGGTCTATCTGGTTCTCTGCTCTGCTGTCTGGTGATACCCACGACAATTTGTGACACTGTTTATGGGATTAAATTGAACATTCAATTATCAGGTTAAACATGCCGCACAAGTCTCTGAGACGTTCTCCATTCTCACTTCGGGTGTCCAACCCATGTTGCCCGATAATCTGCTTTATCCCATGGTTGTGATTCCCTATTTTGCATTAAACGCACCCCTCAGCAGGAGAATATCTCTTTGTCGAGACTTTCGTAGCGTTTCTTGGAGTTTGCTATAAAATTTGTATTTCTCCTTATCCTCAGTCATTTCTGCTGGTGCTTACCATTGTACAATGGTGACTGGTGTTACCCTCGTTGCAAAGCGAGTGACTATGATTCTCTCTGTAATTGGGTGCCACTCTATCAAAGACTGCTTTAGCTCTCCGGTCTAGTATTAATGCCACACGTTCACTTGAGGTTTCATCCTTTCATCCAGAATAAAGGAGATAATGCTCTTCCTTTATTCTTCATTCTCCAAGTCCAGTTATTCTTGTTTCGCTTAATCCTAAAATTTCTAATCTGTATCGTTCCACTTCTTCTACCACTTCCGTTTTCTTCCCTGTTTGCCAACAGTGCTCACGTTCCAGAACCCTAACAGTGTCACCTTTTTCATTACCAAGGTTATCATGTTTAAATCCATCCGATTATTGGTAATCTCTGTTGCAGTTTCCCTTAGACTCTGAGGGTCCTCTCTCTCTGAAAGGCAGCAGCTACTGGTTTTGGTCCGCTTCGGAAATTTTATTTCCCCGATACCCACCATACCTGGTGAGCGTTACCCTACCTGCCACCAGGGAAGGCGCCAGATGGGGTTCCAGTAACCCTTCACACCTGGTTAACAGATGAATAAATCGGAGTTTGTGACGTGCAGTTGCCGTACAATACTGCAGCCCAGACAAATAATTTCAAAAAAGTCTTCCTAACATTTAAACTTACAGTACCTGATGAAATATCCGAACAGCTTTTAATGGACATCAATATCGGGTGCCCAACCCTTTTTTTCGGCTTGAACTCTGCTGAGACACTCTCGGTGAGGTTTCTGAATACCTATGGAGCAATGGCAGCCCATTCTGCCTTAAGAGCCGAAATCAGAGAATGTAGTGATGTCGAGCGCTCCGGTCTGGAGCGAAGTTGATGTTCTGACCCAGCCAAAAGGTCTTTCATTGGGATCAGGTCGGGAGTCTGGAAAAACCATTTCATTTCAGGAACGTTACTGTGCACAAACCATTGCCTACCAAATGCTGTTTTGTGACACGGTGCATTGTCAAGTTGATAAAAAAATCGCGCTCTCCAAAATGTTTCTCTACTGTACATAGTACACAATGTTGTAGAGTATAGTCATATTCTTCTGCATTTCTTAAGGGCACCACACCCTAACTACGAAAAATATCCCCACACCGTAACACTAACTCCTCTGTACTTCACTTTTAGCACAATACATGATAGCAGATAACGTTCTCCAGACATCTGGCACAAGCAAATCCTTCCATCGGACTGTCAAGATTATAGCCTGATGCATCACTCCAAATCAGTCGTTTCCAGTCTTTCACTGTCCAGCGGCGTTGATCTTTGCAGCAGCTCGAGCCCCACTGAACAGTGACTTCAGAAATGTGTAGGTTATGACAAGCTGTTCGAACATTTTGCGCTATTCTTTTTCACTACCTATGCATAGTTACTGTGTTAGCTGTACTGCTGGTAGGACGTTTGAGCTCATGAGTGATTCCCTCCGCCGACTTCATTAGATATTTTGCAATCACCATCTGCAATACTTGACAGTCCCTACAACCACACCTAAACCGAGATCAGAGAAACAGGTTTGTCTGGTCTTGGTTTAGGTGTAGTTGTTTCTTCGCACAATCACACTACCAACGACAGTTTTAGAAGCGCCGAATAATGTTCCTGATCGATTTGTTACTCAATTGACGTCCAGTGACTACTCCGCGTTCGAAGGAACTGGGCGCTCCTGATCGACCAACCCTGCTGTTACAGCTCCTCGGCTGACAACACAATACTCCACGCTTTCTCTTATAATGGTGGGTGCCTTGATGCTTTTGATCCGATACTGTATTCCACAAGTAGGGTGGCCTTAGCTTGTAACCCTCGTATGGGTAAGTACGGACATGTTCTGTTAACGAGAGCTCAACCCAGAAACCATGTATCTTTTACCTATACAGTGCTGCAAGTATAGTTAAAAAAAGGTAGGATATATCCCATTACTTGGTCTCTTATGTTCTACTGCTTCTGGATTCTCTATAGGTCTTTGTCTGCGAATCGAAAAGCCCTCCCCCAACTTCGTTTTTCCTCTCCTTACCCCCTTTTTTTCCCCTCATCTGTCCAGGTCCCCCCCCCCCCCCTCCATCTGCCCTTGGCTGTGGTGTGTCATCTTCGTGCCAACTTTTTAGTGCACTGTGTTAAGTGAGCGTTAAGTGTTGTGCGTCTTTTCCGAAGTTTTGCGAATAGAAATCATACAGTCGCTGGGTGTGATTTTTATATCTCTTGCGAACAGAAACCAGATTGTTGCCGTTTTTTTAAATTGTCTGTCTACTATATTCCCTGTCTGCTTCCTGTGTATTTTATTAGCATCGCCAACCCTTTGTTTTATGTTTTAACTTCCACAATTTTCCGTCATTTTACAATGTAAGTCACCGTTTTCATCACCTCCTTTTATTATTTTCTTCTTCTTCTGTTTTAAAAATCTGTAGGCTGAAGAGCGGCGTACTAAGCTGCTGCCAGCCCGCCACCTTCGGGGGAATCGTAACTCAATAAAGGAAAAAAAAATTCGAAAAGTGAGAGATAGTTCTTTGGTAGCTCTGGTGGATGAAGATTCAGATATCCGACTCGAACGACTATCTCAAATAACATTAAAACGTGTGAACATTAGCAAAATAACAATGACAATTTATAGCCATAGCCACCTTTACAGGCTTTAGTGATTTAAAAACAGCCACAGGGACTGGTATCGTTTCCTCACATATTACTGGCGCAAATTTCCATCCCGAGTGTTAGGCCATTACTCACCCTCTATACTAGAACACATTCAGTCATAACATGTTACGTCTATTATCATTTGTGAAGGAGACGGTACCTAACGTACAGCAAGCGATTAAGGAACCTGATGACTCAAGCGTCAGTTAGATTCCGAAAGAACCGGCGTGGCAGCCAGCAGTTCCCATGGCACCGCTGCCCCCCGGTCGCGTGTCGGTCTTAACGGGCCGCTGTGGAGACTGCGAAATTTATGAATGAATGGCTCATTAGCGCCCCGCTTACCGTCTGCGTGTAATATATTTTTGCCTTTGCAAATGAACTGTGAAATATGATAATGGCCCCCTAACACGAGAAACCCATTTCGTTGCGTACATTACACTGATTTCCCCTCCTATGCCTACAGGTTATGTGTCAACTTTTATTTAGGTCACAGCAGTAGCAGGAGTCGTTGGTTTCGCGCGTCACCACGTTGCAAGAGCTTGTGTCACTTAATCTCTAGGAGTTATACAGTAACTTTCAGCATTAAAATAATCAGACCTAACTGCTACTATCCAGTATACACTACAGAAACCTAACGCAAGAACATCCGAGACGAGAGCTCTGACTCTTGCACGGAATTCTAATTTCCAGCTACCTTCTAACAACGTTATTCTCTGACGAAGATATCACTTTTTCCTGAAAGTTGTAAATGATACGAAGAACGCACAACCCTAATGTTCCTGGCTAGCCAGAAATGTTATTTGTATCGGTGAGAATAGCCTGCATATGGATGTCAATAAGATTTAAGGTGATAGAATGATGGATTTTCGCTTCCCCATTAGTGGTTTATTTCCGATGTCGTCGTCTGGTTATGAATAAAACTAGTGTGTCGCAAGGTAAATGACAAAAAACGGAGGACTGTTGTCATTTAAGGAGAACGTTCTGAAAACACTAAAAAAAATTCAAATATGTTGCACGTTCGGTACAAAGAAACAGTTTAAATACCCTGTAGATGCTTGACAAAGCGGAATCAAGTGAACGTAAGTATACTCAATTTTGATATACAGGCAGTCCTCCAACTCCTCAATATATAAAGCTCATTTCTAATCAACATATCTCTGCAACATTTTAGAAAAATATTAGTTTCACGTAACTGACGATAGTCAGAAGACAAAACAACAAATCAGTGTTGACAGCATATTGTAATGAGAGTAACGCAACCTAACTGTATGAAAATAACAATACTTTCATTTTAAGTCCTACGTTTTGGTAAATATACGTAGCATAACACTGAAAAATCTTCATCGTAGCCGAGACACTGGAACAAAATATCAACTCTACTGCAAATATCAGAAGGTACACAGCCATCAGTATGTGATACTAAGGTATATATTTTTCTGTTGATATTTTCTGTTACTGATTTTATAAACTTAAAGTACCGTGATCTCAAAACTGTACGTGTTACCATGCAAAATTACTTTACATGTTATTTGACAGAAAACGAATGAACTCACTGAAGTTGGAGAAACTTCACCGACACATGTTTCGGTGTTAAACGAGAAGGCTTGGCGTTTGCTCAAGGCAGAACGGTGTTTCCACAATTATGTTTTAGGAAGCAAAGATGGGCAATAAGTGAACTTCAGTCACAAGATGAAAGGAAACTTCGTCGACGCATAACACTTAATTTAATTCTTTATAAACAGCTTTGGCTGACGTGTCTAGCCAATTACACAGTTTGGAACTAGCAAAAAACCTTCCAGAGCAACTCATAAAATTCTGATCGTCTGTAAAACCACTTAGAGGATCACATTTCGTAGTCGCATTCACGGGTGAACCAGTTTGCCCAAACGAACAACAAACGGAAAGTAGAAATCATAAACTATGAACTTAACAAATCGTTCACGCCGGAAGATCGTGCTGCGAACCAGCGTTCGATCGTTTTCTATGTTTAGTTTTGTGAACTGAAACTAAAATAAACTAAACTACTGTTCTTTATAACTCGTGTATCTATGTTGTAATGCAAGTGGTGTAGTTACGAAAAAGCTATCTGATAAAATGAGACGCCAAAAATGAAACTGTATCTTTAACTAACTTCAGCCAAATCAGTCGGAAGGCCAAACCTGTAAACTAAATAGGCTGTCCCGTGGAACTGTATTGTGCGGGTCAGTGAGCAGTGTTGCAGTGCGTCACGTTCCAATACGTGATTTGCAATTCTAACACGCAAACTAAAAGGATAAAAATGCTGCATAAAATTCCAATCAAAGTTTGGAAGAATAAATAATCACGAATGTCTCAGTGAAATGATGCAGTGATTTTTACATATGTAATCTGACTAAAAAAGCTTCCAAACACTAAATGATATACATGCAAGTGTAACATTTCAGTGTGAGAATAAGACTCTCTGTATATGAAATGAGATCTGAAATGAACTTTACTTAAACTGACATGACAGGGGAAAGTGGGGGAATTAGGCGCGAATAAGGCATTTTGACTATATTCTTTACACTGTAAATACCTAGGGGCTCCAATTTGCGTACCACTTTAGCTGCATCTGTTTACTGTAACATATCGTAAAACCATAAATATACGTATACACGTTTTAGAAAAAAACTGATAATTGACATCACTGTATTGTGTCATACCACACGTACCGGATAAAATGATGCTGTAAGTGGGGTAAGTTGGCGCAAGTAATAGTGTAAGGTATTTAATTCCACACATCTCATAATACAAAATATATGTATTGAATATTATGTTTATTAAATCAGGCACTGAACAACATAGGTTACAAAAAGGAAATACGAGTGTAATCCCAAAAGCAAGGTCTCCTATTTTGTTATAAATACATATACCTGTTTAATTCTACAATGGTTTACATCAGTTTACAGCTTGAACATTTAGCTATTTTTCGGCATAATCACCGTTTCTGTCGATGCATTTTTGTATACGCTGTGGCAGTTTTTGTATGCCCATGTCATACCAGCTCGCCGCCATGCTGTTCAGAAAGTTATGAACCTCTTCTTTCACCTCGTCGTCGGAGATGAATCGCTTTCCACCCAAATGTTCTTTTGACCTAGGGAACACGTGATAGTCACTGGGCGCCAAGTCAGGACTATAGGGTGGGTGGGTGATTATGTTCCACTGAAACTGTTGCAGGAGAGCAACGGTTTGCCGAGCGATGTGTGGGCGAGCGTTGTCATGGAGAATGTGTACGCTCTTGCTCAACATTCCTCTTCTCCGGTTCTGAATTGCCCGTTTGAGTTTTTTCAAAGCCTCACAGTACCTGTCAGCGTTAATTGTGGTCCCAGTGGGCATAAATCCGACCAACAATATCCCTTTCAGATTCCAAAAAACGGTTGTCATGACTTTACCGGCAGACTGTGTTTGAATTTCCGTGGCTTTGGCGAAGAAGGATGCTGTCACTGGCGTGACTGTTGCTTGGTCTCAGGTGTGAAGTGGTATGCCCAGGTTTCGTCACCCGTGACAATTGAGTCCAGGAAGTTGTCCTTCTCGGCTGCAAGGCGGTGAATAAATGGGCGGGAAGCATCAACTCTTTGCCGTATGTGGTCCTCAGTCAGCATGTTCGGCACCCCATTGTTCCGTTAAATTTTCTGTGAGTGGTGCTTCGGGAAACCTCAGGAGCGAACGTGCAGAGATCATCCAGGATGATCCGCCGATCTTCACGCATGATTTGCTCAACCTTGAACACTGTCTCCTCAGAAATTGACGGTCTGCCGTTCCTTTGTTCGTCCTGAATTTCGGTCCGACCAGCTGCAAACTCTCTACAACCACTTACGAAAATTTTTGACATCCATGCACGACTCACCATACACTTCCGTCAATTGGCGATGGATTTCAATCTGCGCAGTGCCCTTTGCGTTCAGAAACCGAATAACTGCGCGCAATTCGCACTTTGGCGGTAACATCCAACGGGAGCCTCATTCTCAACGGCTGCCAAGCCAAGACTGAGCACCTCAGCGAGGCGTGCGCATGTTTACACACAGCGCGTGAAGCACTCTTCATAAGAGTGTGAACAACTGCCACACAAACAGAGCTCTGCACTTATAAAAAAATAGGAGACCTTACTTTTGGGATTACCCTCGTAGAAAAAATATCACTTTAATTAGGCTAAATAGGAAATAAAAAGCCCTGCACAGTGCATTGCGAGGACATGCAGGTATTCTACGCAGCTCATGCTCCAGTGTTACTGTGTTTAGCAAAGTACAATGTCGCGACACACAAAGTCAGAATATGTGAAATTCGTTCTTGAGGAGACAGTGGTGGAATTTGAACTAGCTAAATGACTGAGAGTAATTTATCCTTTAAAAACTTTTTTATGAAAGCTATCAGTCAAAGTCCTCAAAATGATATTTACACAAATTTTTCTTTTAGAAGAAATATTACTGGACCTTGTTAACTTCTGAGAGCAAGCCATCTGAACTGATAACTTTACTTTGTTACGTCCGGACAGTGAATGTAACTAACTCAAACCAGTAAATAAATATTTCATTAAAATCTTACGTTATTCAAGCGCATCATAACTACGCGTAAGTAAGCAGTGCAGCAACAATATTACCTCACAATCTTCACTTGTCCAAATAATCTTTATCGAATCATAATTCACAGTTCATCCTTCACTGTACCGTTATGTCTGTGCTCTGCAAGATATTTCCATCCAGTCAGTAGCATGGCCAACACCCGAGTCTCTCTGGCTGCTTTTTGAATGCAGCGACAATTGTACTAGCAAGCAACGATCACACTACTTGTACGCAGAACCTCTGTGGCAACACATATCGTCTATTGAAAGCCTCTGTTTGAAAAATGTTTACCTTACAAAGATGAAATAAGATACATCCAATGAAAATAGAAAGGTCACCTTACTTTCCTTGAATACTAAAAATAAACTAGAAAAATTACAAACATTGCACAAAATCTCAAATGAGTGACATAAAAATAATCACCATCGATGATGACTGCCAAAAAGGACTAAAGTGGCTGCCTGACCTTCGGAATCGCGCACTGCGAAATAATGGGAGTTCACAGCTTCCGCGGTGGGAGAAAACACCCGTTACTGCTGGTTACAGCAGAGGGCAAGGAGCAGACGGGTATCACTACAGGCAGAGTAGAAGCGACGGCTATGGTTCTGACAGTTCATAAATCAGTCAAAAAGACTAGGAGAGTGTTTCTGCCAGGAACAGCGGATAATCAGTTGTTAGCATCACACTTACACAGTGAAATCCAATCATTTGGTTCTAGTATGATGGTAATAGGGGAGTTGTGTACAAAGTTTAAACAGCTTGTAGATCGTGCTCTGGATAAGTATGTGCCTAGTAAGTGGATTTAGGGCGGAAAAGACCCACCGTGAGTTTACAACGAAGTTCTGAAAATGCTGAGGAAACAAGGACTGTTGCACTCTAGGTTCAAAAGAGAACGTGCAAATGACTACAGGCAAAGGTTAGGTGAGATTCGTGCATCTGTACATCTGTGAAAAGAATGGGAACAGGCAAAGGTTAGTCGAGATTCGTGCATCTGTGAAAAGATCGAAGCGCGAAGCACAGCTATCAATGCCATACATTAGAGAAAGAGCTGGCCAAGAACCCGAGAAAATGCTGGCCCTATATAAAATAGATAAGCGAGTCTAAGGCTTGTATCAACTCACTCGTTGACCATTCTGGGTGCCAGTAGAAGCCAAAAGTTTTAAATTTAGCGTTTAAGAAATCGTTCACGCAGGAGAATAACGTAAACATAGCGTCATTTGACCATCGCACAGTCTTGCGTATGGAGGACATGGTAATAAGCATCCCTGGCGTAGAGAAACAACTGAAGGATCTGAAAGCAATTAAGTCTCCAGGTCCGGATGGAATGGATTCGGCTTTACAAACAATACTCTACGGCACTGACTCCTTATACAGCTTGCACTTATCGCGAATCTCTCGCTCAGCGCAAAGTCCCAAGCGAATGGAATACAACCGCTGGTGACACCTGTATATAAGAAGAACGGACCTGAAAAATTCCAAACCAATATCCTTAACATCGTTTTGCTGCAGAATTCTAGAACGTTTTCTGAGATCTAATATAATAAATTTCCTAGAGACCGAAAAACTTATCTCCACGAAGTGGCACAGTTTTAGAAACCGTCGGTCATATGTAATTCAGCTCGCCCTTTTTTTTATGTGGCACAATGCGAACTATGAATTAAGGGCAACAGCCAGATTCCATACTCCTAGATTTCCGAAAAGCATAAAATGGTTCAAATGGCTCCAAGCACTATGGGACTTAACATCTGAGGTCATCAGTCCCCTAGACTTAGAACTACTTAAACCTAACTAACCTAAGGACACCACAGACATCCATGCCCGAGGCAGGATTCGAACCTGCGACCGTAGCAGTCACGCGGTTCCGTACTGAAGCGCCTAGAACCGCTCGGCCACAGCGGCGGGCACCGAAAAGCATTTGTACGGGATAGTGTAAAAGTTGATTGACTGTAGAACGATACAAGATGACTTAGACATGAGTTCTAACTGGTGTGATGAATGGCAGCTAGCTCTAAGTGTAGAAAAATGTAAGTTAATGCGTATGAGTAGGAAAAAGAAACCTGTAATGTTTGGATACAGCATTATTTGTGTCCTGCTTGACACAGTCACTTCGTTTAAATTCCTGGGCGTGACGTTCTAAAGCTATATGAAATGTGTTGTGGTACAGAAGGCGAATGGTCGACTTCGGTTAATTGGGAGTATTGCAGGGAAATGTGTTTAATCTGTAATGCAGACTACAGACGGGACGCTAGTGCTATCTATTCTTGAACATTGCTCGAGTGTTTTGGATCTCCAGCAGATCAGATTAAAGGAAGACATCGAAGCAATTCAGAGGCGGGCTGCTAGATTTGTTACCGGTAGGTTCTAATGACACGCAAGTGTTACGGAGTTGCTTGGAGAACTCACATGGGAATACCTGTAGGGAAGTCGATGTTCTTTTTGCTGAGAGCTATTGAGGAAAGTTAGATAGCTGGAATTTGAAGCTGATTGCAGAACGATTCTACTGCCGCCAACATATGTTTCGCATAGGCACCACGAAGCTAAGATACGAGAAATAAGGGCTCGTACAGAGGCATATAGACAGTCATTTTTCTCTCGCTCCATCTGCGAGTGAAACAGGAAAGGAAACAGCTACAGTGGTACAGGGCAGTCTCCACCACGCACCGTACTCTGGCCTGCGGAGTATTTGTATAGATACAGTTCTCGTTGTAGATCCGCTACAAGGCCCCGGTCTACTGGGAATAGCAGCGACCTCTATCTAAAGAGGCTATCTCGCATGTGGAACGAAGATCCTCGTAAATCGTATACTGCCTAACTGCAAAATGGCGAACATGACACGTCACTAGAATTAACCAGAAAATGCTTTCAACCGGCCGTTGTGGCCGAACGGTTCTAGGCGCTTCAGTCCAGAACCGCGCTGCTGCTACGGTCGCAGGTTCGAATCCTGCCTGGGGCATGGATGTGTGTGATGTCCTTAGGTTAGTTAGGTTTAAGTAATTCTACATCCAGGGGACTGATGAGCTCAGATGTTAAGTCCCATAGTGCTCAGAGCCATTTGAACCTTTTGAAAATGCTTTCCGATTTAGTTCAACAAAATGGTGAGACGATGCCGTGTCGTTTCAAAACTCCACTGTCGTTCGAACATTGACAGGCTGATACGAAGATTGATTCCGTATTATTTCACTTATGCTTCACTCATACGTTGCACTGGCGTTCAACATCCTGACACGCAGCAGAAATCGATAAAGTAAGCACTGCATTAAGCAAAGACTTAAGTACATTTTACTCGTAATCAAGTACCGAGTCAGCTGGCACTTTGGTTAACACAGTGGTCTCGCATTTGGGAGGACGACGGTTCAGATCCCTGCTCGGCCACCAAGATTTATGTTGTTCATAATGTTCCTAAATCGCTTAACACAAATTTCGTGGTTATTCCTTTGAAAGAACACGGTCGATTTCTTTTCCAATCCTTCCGAAATCGGAGCATGTGCCCCGCACGTAGTGATGGAATCGTCGACGACACGCTAAATCCTGTCTTCCTTCCTTTCCTTTCAGAATCAAGTGACATAAATAATTCAGGCACCTCTTGAACACAGTTGAGATCGTTTGGTTAGAGGTGCCACTATCGATGACTGAAGCTGCTAATGAATTACACTGTCGAGTGAAAACTTAATGACCACCTACTTCATAGAACGTTGGTCCAACTTTGGGGCAAAAACCAGCAGTAGTTCTATGTGCCACAGATTCAAAAAGAACTTTCTAGGTTTCCGAAGGTACGTGGTACCGGACATCTAAGTACAGGTCAAGTTATTATAAATAACGGGCCGATATTTTGTAGGCGAGGTGGTCGCACCCGGTAGCGTCCCAGATGTGTTACATCGGTTCAGATCGGAAGAATTTGGTGGGCAAAACACCAACGTGAGTTCACTAGCGGGCTCCTCGAACCACTATAACACTGTTCTGGCCTTGTAACATGGACGGCTATCCTGCTGGAAGATGTGATCGAGCCGGCCGCTGTGGCCGAGCGGTTCTAGGCGCTTCAGTCCGGAACTGCGCTGCTGCTACGGTCGCACGTTCGAATCCTTCCTTGGGCATGGATGTGTGTGATGTCCTTAGGTTAGTTAGGTTTAAGTAGTTCTAAGTCTAGGGGATTGGTGGCCTCAGATGTTAAGTACCATAGTGATGATTAGAGCCATTTGAACCATTTGATGTCATCGCAGTCGTGAAGAAATCTGCCATGAAGGGGTGCAAATGATCCGCAGTAACACTTACGCAGTGCACAGCTATCACGGTGCCTGTGATTACTAGTGCAGTCCCGCGGAAGCCCAGGTGAATGTCTCGCAACGTCACTAAGCGACATTAAAACTCGTGGTGTGCTGCTGCTATAATTTTTTGTATGTATGGATCCATTGCCGCGGTGAACTTGTTGAAGGAAGTAATTTTCCTGTGTAGGCTTTTGGATTTTGAAATAGTGTCTTTAAGTCACTCTTTAGTGATTAGATAATTTCGTTTGTTGGGGAATTATCAAACTACCTGCTGGTGAAACATTACCAGAAGTTATAATTTGTGATACTGTTGTTACAATCAACTCTAGTGATAACACACAAGGGGAGGTCATTCGTTAGTCGCTAAATAAGAAGGAAAGTGGTTATTTCGAAATAAAACAGCCTACGCTGGAAAATGACTTCCCACAAGAAAGTGATCATAATGTTTGGCTCATCAGGTTATGACAGTTTTCCTTCAGTAGACACAGATGTTTACTTTTGAATGGGCACCTGTTCCTAAATCTGAAGAGAAACACGTTACTAAATACTGGGTATGTGATGTATGAATGCATGGTTTCGCGGCGATATGAATTAATAAAATTTTCTCGGGCTTCTAGCCCCGTCAGATGGTTAAAATCCCACGAGCAAACCGCCGTCCTTGTTGATGGTGTTTTCAGAGGTATTTATTTCAATAGCTTCTTTTACGATGCTATCCCAAATCCCTTCGTCCTCATAACGACAGATGTTTCGTCGAATAGAATTCGGTGTCCATTTTGTAAGGCGTGTTCTGTCACGGCTGATTTTTCTGGATAGCGTAGGCGTAAGCACCTCTCGCGTTCCTCCGGCGTTGCTCCACTGTGCCTACTGTTTGGCCGACGTAGTAACAGCCACAGTGACATGGTATCTTGTACACTCCAGGCGTTCTAAGCCCCAGATCGTCGCCGGCCGGAGTGGCCGAGCGGTTAAAGGCGCTACAGTCTGGAACCCCACGATCGCTACGGTCGCAGGTTCGAATCTTGCCTCGGGCATGGATGTGTGTGATGTCCTTAGGTTAGTTAGGTTTAAGTAGTTCTAAGTTCTAGGGGACTTATGACCACAGCAGTTGAGTCTCATAGTGCTCAGAGCCATTTGAGCCCTCGATCGTCCTTCACAGACCTCATGAGCTGTCGAATTTTTGCTGGGGGCCTGAACACCGATGGAATCAGCCGTGGCAGAACACGCCTTAAAAAATGGACACTGAATTCTATTGGACGAAACATCTGTCGTTATGAGGACGAAGGGATTTTCGGATAGCGTCGTAAAAGAAGCTGTTGAAATAAAAATCTCGGAAAATAACATCAACAGGGACGGCGGTTTGCAGCTCAGCACAGCCTGGGACGCGGCCAACGCGAGGTTAAAACGAGCGCGATGGACGCAGGATGAAAACATTACCATACATGGCGAGGAAGAGAGCGCTGTTCTCATCACAGCCAGCAGTGCGGCTATATAACGACGCGGCCACGGTGACACAGCAGTCAGTCTTACCACTTGACAATGACCGGGGAGAGCTCGGTCGAAAGCTCGTGGGATTTTAACCATCTGACGCGGCTGGAAGCCCGAGAAAATTTTATTAACAGGGTATTTGTTGTGGCGCGTTTTGCTACCATCATCCATGCAGACACTCATTGTCACAGAGACACGTACTGCAAACGCGACAGAGTATTTCTGTCAACAGGACTTGAACACCGAATTTTTAGGAAGATTATCTCCACTTCTGATAACAATATGTAGGCTGTTTTGACAACGTAATTACATAAAATAATAGATTTCTGTGGAAAATAACGGATGTCGCTAATAATGTAGCAAATGATTGTCATTTTCCGGTAGCAAATGCACAGACAAAATACAAAGAACACGAAATATTGGTGAGAGACTATATTTTCTGTTACCGTTTCCAGGATTAAAACCAGGAGAGAAATTCCACAAGTCGTAGCTTATATAAAGGAAAGAATTGTTGTGGTTACATCGGCTTTAGAGATCAGGAACGGAGCGAGTACCAGACTAATGCTGAGACTTTCACACTTCATGGCGCTTCTGTCACGCCAGTGCTATACCGGCTTCCTTCCCGTTGCAGTTTCGCGAGAATGACGCGTCTGAGAACGGTAGCTCCAGGTCGCATCCTATCCGTTCTGTCTCACTGAAGAGTGCAGGAGTGTAAGACTGGTTGCGCCTTAATACGTAATACGGAAGTTGACCACATTATCTAACTGTTGTAAAGCAGCTATGGCAGGGAGAAATGACCAATTGTCAGGTTCAGATGGCCTCTGATGAAGCTTTTTTTTTTTTTTAAAGGCTGTGAAGGGTGTACGATGCGGGGTATACTGTTACAAATTTGCACCATTAGAGAAAGACTGATATCTGGGAAAAGTTAGACGCTGCAGTCCACCGTTCAGACGAAGTTCATTGCAAACAAAGTGGTTGTGCTCTTGTTCATTCTATCTCCGCCACGAGAAAATATTTGCTTCGACAAACGAAAATTGTACATAAAGCAACGTCTCGGCTATGTTCCTGCTACCAAAAAGTGTGCTGTTTCTGCATTCTTTTGGTGAGGCCACGTTGCGTTTATGGGCTAATGAAGGGCTGTGTAGTTTTCATGAATTTCTGTAACTTGTTAGAAGACTTCTGTGAATTTATTTTAATAATTAATCAGCATTAGAGAATACATTTCATTCTAGTGTCCTGTCTTCTTGTGCTATCGTCACAGGCTCGGTAACTTGTTGAAAGTGTTCTTACTTCAACGTAATTGTTAGACATTCTGTGAATAGAGATTAAATTCATATCCATATTAATGTTATAAATACGAAAGTAAGTGTGTCGGTTACTCTTTGAGACTAAACAGCTAGAACCGATTTTGATGACATTTGATATGGGGATATGGGGATAGCTTGAACACTGACGAAGAACATAGGTTAATTTTAGAACGTGTGTAGTACAAGGAATTTATTGGTTGGAAGAATATAATTCGAACTATGGAACAGTAATTACCCTCTGAAAAAGCTATTTACTCTTTGATTTTTTAACTTTATCATATTTGTGAAAATGTGTTTATTGTTTGATGTATTCTACATAATACGAATCAACGTAATAAATACAATGCTTATAAGACTATTTACGTGTTTAACCGATACTTTCATACTAATATCAATCAAGAGCCCTTCACATTTTAGGCGCTGTGCGTCATACGTCACTTATAACTTCTTTGTTGGATCAAATTTGCGTGAATAGTTCGTTGTCATGTGGTTAGCGTTGCTGTTTCTCGATGATGGGTTCCGAGGTTCAACTCCTGCTAAGGTCGGTTTGTTTTCTGCTCGCTTCTGAATGTGAGCGTTATCCTCGCCATCATTTTATCATCGTCGACGCGCAAGTCGCCGGAGAGGAATCGACTAAAAGACTTGCACCAAACTTCCGGACAGCCCAGCCGGTGTCTCCCGGCCAATAAAACTGGACACACATTTCATTTCATTTCACTGTTACGCGAGCGTAGCCGCTGGTACTCACGACTCTATTGCTGAACCGACTCCTACGATATTTTGTATGGACATAGCTTGAACCCTGAGGAAGACGATAGACTGCTCTAGAAGGCTGTATTATCTTTTTAAGTATTATTAACATTTTTAAATATGGTTTATGTGAGTGGCATGCACACAACGCTGCCTCGATGGTCTGCGGTTATTCTTTCACAGTACAAATACAGCGTGGTTTATGATGCTGAGTTCCTACAACACCTGTCATGGCTACAGAGTTTTGGTTGCGATATAGCAATAAAACAAGACAGTAAGTCGGATAAATATATTTAAAACTGTTGCTATAAGCCTCACAAACGTAAATCTGATTTAACGTATAGTTCCAAGGGAACTCAAGCTGTGAAAGTTACTCGAATCCATCATACCTCAGAGCAATTTGATGTCCGCCGGAACTTGGATGCAGAACGTGAGGCGGCCTTAAAAGCTACAGAGACATTAGAACAGCCACAAGCCTGTCGCATGGAAAATTCTAAACGTCACGTATCTCTTACAGCTTCCAACACTCTTGAAGACTCTCAACGACGGCGTCATTTAAAGGCTGTACAATGTCCTACCTTTACATATGAGAGAAGGGAGGCTTTTGGTGAGGCTGCATTTGATTATGATCTATTAACTACGTTAATCCTATATTAATCATCGAAAGGGATGGGTCAAAAATGAAGGCACCATAATACTTAAAAATGAAATGGAGAAAATTTTATAGGTGTAGATATAGCCACTGGACGCTGCATTTGATTATGATCTATTAACTAAGTCATCAGGCGCAGTTTTTCTGATATTTTGGCAGATATTATCAATTTTTTTCTTTTTTTTCTTTTGAAATCTGTGGTTGGAGTCAGCCCTAACAAATACTGCTCATCACTTCTTTCATGCTATCCCATTGTCTCCGGAAAGTGTCAGTTTGTTTCCCGCTTCGAACAATATGATTGTTAAAGCGGAATTTTAGGTGTCCAATTAGACACAGAGTTCCCAAATTAGTCTGTGTGTCATTCGTCTTGTCGATACGTATGGAAAAAGACAGTAAAACAGGATAAACAGCCAATAGTCCAGCAGCAGCACTACCCAGGCCCGCGCTGGCTGCTACCACCAGACAGCAGCGCTGCTAAGTCGCTGCTGGAGTATTTGTTATTCCACCTGTTCTACTGTGCCTGTTAATAGACACCTATGAAATGAATATCGCATTAGACTAATTTTGGATCGCTCTCTCGAATGGGCATGAAAAAATCCTCTTGAAACATAATTTTATTTGAAACAGGAAGCAAACCGACGCTTTCCGTCGACACAGGGTGTTACATGAAAGACTTGATAGACAGTACTTGTTTGGGCTGACTCCAACTGCACAATGCAAAAACAATACTGCAAGTACCTGTCGAAAAATGAGAGAAAATGCTCTTGACGGCTTCTAGTAGAAACACCCGGGATTTGTAAATCCAGGTATCAACATATGTACATATACTTCTATGAAGCTATGAACAGGAACATATTCACTGCTAAGTGATGCGTGCTGTATTGGAACATAATAGTCATCATGCCGAACTGTTGTGTACGTAGCAGCAATGCACTCGCGTACTAGTGTACTCGCTCTCTTTTCTAAGCTGGCAGAGTCCACCAGTAGCGAATATCAGACTTAAAGTGACGAGTTTTCAGTTAAATGGACAGGGGCGGAGGCTAGTGAGTCGAGTTTCCGAGCGTACAGAGACGACGAGAGTTCGGACATGACGTCGTTGAATCTGCTGGCAAGTTTAAGGCGGGTACACAGAGCTATTTCCAATCTCTAGTAGGCACCATTGCAGTCACATGTGGAGCGTCTGTCCTCCGCCTGCGACATCGGCATCCCGCATGACAAAACAGATATGTGGGATGCCTTCATCACAGCGAGTGAAACCAAAGCAGATGTTTACGGTACGGCCGAGGCCGCTACCGAAGACGAAAACACAGCTTCGTGTCTCATCCAAATGGTTCAAATGGCTCTGAGCACTATGGGACTTAACATCTGTGGTAATCAGTCCCCTAGAACTTAGAACTACTTAAACCTAACTAACCTAAGGACATCACACACATTCATGCCCAAGGCAGGATTCGAACCTGCGACCGTAGTAGTCGCGCGGTTCCGGACTGAGCGCCTGAACCGCTAGACCACCGAGCCGCTAACCGAGCACCGCTGATCGACAGCAGAGCCAGAGGTCACGACCAACAAGCGGACTATTTTCCTACGCTACTCACGTGATGGAAAATAATCCCCGGAGATCCATCCGCCGACTGGCCTTACAAGCCGACGCACAGCCGGCCAGAAGGCAGTTCGACACGCCTTCCAGGCTTGTAGGGATGTGCCATCCCGGCCGCAACATCGACGCGCCTAGTCTGTTGATATTTTTATATCGTCAGGAGTGGTAGCTTTGAACTGTGACACAAGAGTGTCGTGTAACGGTGGTCTGGCCTCCCTGGAGAGCTCTGTGGTGATGCTGTGCCGACCACCCTCTAGTAGTTTGTCTCCGTCTCTCCTTTGGCGGACTTTCTGGAGCGACAGACTTGTGAGGATAACATTTTCTTTGGTTATTCTTCTGTTATAAGATCCGAAGTCCGAAGTGAGATCCATAATTTGTTTCTTCCTGAAATTGTGTTTTGTTTCGACTACTTTATCGACATCAGCAATGAGTTTCTTTCCCATTAAGAGCAGACTGAGGAATATTGTTAGCGTTTTGCCTCTGCTACCGCAGACACAGCAAAATTTTGGTCTCATAGCCTCGGTTTCTAATTATGTTAGACACTCTGTTACTCACACTCAGATAACAGCGCCCACATCGGTCGAACTTGCTTGCTTGACTACACTATGCAGGAGACAGAAATGTGTAGGTACATGTTAAGTTCTGTGCTCTAAGATTAGATAATGTAGACATGTAATTTTTGTGCCGAGAAATCACACGTGCGTACACAGGAGCGACGTCACTGGTGTGCAGAGTGCGAAAAATATAATATTAATACGCGAGCATGAAAACTGAAATACCAATTTTTAACATTAATTATACAAAGGGGCCAATGAAACTTACTTAATTCGAAAGATACTTTGCCATAAATGTGCACTATGGAAAAAAATGACGTGTACGTAGCCGTTTAGAGTGGTAATAGGAAGTAGATGCTTTCATATTCATAACTGTGGTGATATCTTCTCTATCACGCATTAAAATCTCAAATACGTGATCTAAAACTGAAGTGTTACCAACTTCTGCACTGTGTACCTATCAGGTGCTGTGGTAGAAATGACACACAAAAGTAACGTTTCATGAAATCGCATTCTAGAGACGTTCATGTTTATGTGGTTCGTTTGCACTAACACACGCATAAAGGGCAGCTAAAATGCGACAACTGCTTGTTTCGATGATGCTGTCAGCAGTGGAGTCAAAACATCGTTGTAACGAAGTCGGTAAATAACATTATTTATTGGCTTCGTTATTTCGCTTACTTTCCTGTAGTACTAACGTTTTGTTCACTTACCGCAGTTAGCAGAAAACTTGAAGTACCTAATTCACAATTTCTTCATTTTGAATAACTACGACTTCCTACTTCCTTTATTATATTGAAACCACATTTGTTTTAGGCTATGACTAGAAAGAGAATGCTAAAAGATCAGAGGAAATGATGCAGAGCTAGACAGACACAAATTTTGAGTAAATAAAGTAATAGAAATGGTATTTATATTTATACTGGCCACAAAAACCGCAGTCGATCCTTGGCCTCACTCATTTCAGCCTTACACATCTTAGTGTCAGCTGAATGTTAATTTTCAACACCCAGTATCTGCAAGTTTCCCATGGTATTACCCTTCCATCTAATTCTCGGCCGTTCTAGTGGTCTCGTTCCTTCGACTTCTCCATCCATCCCTTCCTTTTTTACCGTGTTCTCCCCTTTCCTCCTCACGTGTCCGTACCACCTGAGTTTTCTAGCGTTCACGCCCGCTACGACGTCAGGTAGTGTCTCTAATTATCTGAGTTCTCTGTTTTCCCTTATTCTCCACTGTTCATTTTCTTTCACTGGTCCATATATTTTTCTCAATACTTCGTTTTCAAAGGCGAAGAGTTTTTTTTATCGGGATCCATGTCTTGCTTGAGTAGCACACTATTGGTTTGATGAAGGTCTGATATGTGTTTATTTTTGTCTGTCTGGGTTGTAACTTAGATCTCATAATGTTCTGGATAGCTCCTAAACATCTTACCTCAGCTTGAGGTCTCGTTACGATCTCTTGTTCTAAAAGATTTTCTTTGTTAATGTTGACACCCAGGTAAGAGAATGAATAATCCGTCGTCTGCAAGGTTCCTGAGTGTTAGAGGGTTTGGCCCTAACTGAGCTCTTCTTCCTATTACTATGAACTTTGTTTTATTCATAACGCATGGGAACTATTTCATTAAACGATACATTTAAATGTGCACTGAAGGTAATGCCACATAATTTTGACAGCTACAATTGTAGTTTGAAGAATTTTGTAATTCAAAACGTTTAAAATCAGAGGTTACTGTACATGATACAATGGCATTCACACTGTTTTGTCATAAGAGCTAAATTAATTTGCCGACGTTAACACAAAATTTATTTTTCAATGCACTTTATCTAGGACACACTTGAAATGATCCAAGAATTACAGAGAAATCAAAGAATTATTTCACTGGAACAGTTCTGAGGCCTAAATTTCGGACACAGCTTTATGTGGAGTGTATAATTTTAAGACACACGACATTCTTATCATAGATGAGGTCCAATGGCTTCTAAATAAAGTCGTTCACCCTGTTACGTGTAATTTTTTTGACATCGACACTGTTCTTCACTGTAGACTGAATGGACAATCAAATCAGTCGTTAAGTACTGATAACAATGTGATGCATGAAATTGCTACTGAACATTTGTGAGTTCTTTCTCTCCCATGAAAGATTATTGTGCCAGAATGGAAAATAAGAAAAGAGAAATTTATGTGGCTACCACGGTTAATCAAACCTGACACCTTCAGCGTTACAATGATGCAGTTCAAAACAAATGTGGCTGTTATTTTTATAACGGTTGATTGTGAGTTACCATTCGAAATAAAAGCGTTTTTAACACTGGTACAGTCAACATTATCTAGGTTTCAGATTCCTCACTGGATCCATTAGCATATCCAATCATTTCCTAACGCATACATTCGATAGCATGCCAATTTGTTCCATAGTACACTAAATACGTCCATTGTAAGACAGCCTACAAATAAAAGTTACTATGTTGCAATATTCATGCTATCGTCTTTCAGTTAGAGGTGATTTCAGCCTTTTACATCACTCACAAAAATTACTTATTCAGTGGATTCTTGCCATGTATGTGCGTATTATGCGGAAATTCCAGATATTCTAACACACCGTAAACTATACGAACATAACACGAAACACATGATGCATGGGTCACATGGTGAATTTAATCAAAATCCTGTGTGGATGACAGATGGAAAACGCACGAAAGAACTTCTTAAAGATTTATGTGGAAACACATGACAATCGGCTAATGCATATCCATTGGAAAGACGCTGTAATAATAATAGCGTTAATGTTACATTGTACTGTAAAATCCATATTTACTTCCTAATTTTGATTGCCATGTGAATTTTGAAGTTCGTACTACAGTTAAAAGTGTTAAACACATTCATAAATATGTAAATAAAGGAAATAATAGTGCTACTATAGAACTAGGCAATGAAAGAACACGTGGGAATGAACAAGTTCAGACTGATGAAGTGAGAAATTATGTGAATGGCCATTATGTCGGATCAGCTGAAGAGGGATGGTACATCGTGAATTTCCAGTGCACTTTCAGTCGCACGCTATCATTAGGCTTGATATTCATTTACTATGCAAACAAAGTTTACTTCAGAGTAGAATAAGACTGGGATGGAGTTTGAAACATTATGCTGACATTCCTTTGCACTATGTTTGGGTAGATGCTGAAAAAAATGGATTAAGAGCGTATGAGGTGGTGATAAAATTGTTACACTCATGTATGTAATGTCTCCAAAGGACGTAGAACTTTCTCGTTTATGATTGCTGTTATCCCACATTTGTAGTCCAAATTCATTTGAAATTACTAGAACTTATAACTGAATTATTTGCAATGCATTTACTGAAGCATGCCACACTCACGTTATTGCTCCAAATGACAATGAATGGCGTAAATGTTTAAATGAAACAAAGGAACTGAATTCTCCAAAGCAAATGCATTATTTATTTGGTATAATTTGTGCACCAAACGTAGCAGCACATGTTTTAACATTGTGGCTTGAATTTAGAAAATGTCTTTGAGGAGATTTGTTAAGGGAACACAATGAAGGAATTTCTTACAACAAAGTACAATTTTCAGTGGTCATAATCTGATATGTCAATTACCTGGATTACCCGTTGCACTATTAATGCCAGAAATTCCTGAAGTAGGTATTTTAAATCCAATCCATGAAGAGTTACTATTTAATGAACTGTATGAAAGAGTTAATTGCCTGTTTCATTCGTGAAGTTGAGTGCCATGACACTGGCTTAAGTGTGTTTTGCTTAACTGCTCATGAAGTTTGTGGTAAGACATTGACACAAACTACAATTATTCATAAATTAAATCTGGTGCATCTTCGTTGCATTGCAACAGCCTTTGTGACATAGCTTCAACTCTTCCAGTTGAAGGTAGAAACTTGCACAATGCATTTAATTTGTCCATTCTCATTTTGGAAAATTCAGTTCTTCAATATAACAACAGAGAGTAGCTATGGTCAAACAATAATTCATCTCATTCATTCTTACTGATGAAGTTTCCATTAGTTCATTTCAAATGCTAAAACTTATAGACAGATTATTTAGAGATGTGTGTACACATTAATGTAGTAAACATAAAACTTTTGAAGATAAAACTGTTGTTTTGTGCTGTGTTTTTCAACAAATTTTATCAGTTGTACCACAAGGATCATGTGTCTCTTTACTTGAGACCTGCATTACAACTTGGAATGAGTTTCATAAATTTCATTATCATATTTTAACTGAAAATGCGGGGGCTTTACACATATTGTCCGTGAAATTTTTTGAAAGCAATTCGTAACCACCATGCAAGGAGATTTCCAAAGTTTGGTGACAATATTATTGAAATGTTACAGCCATTAGTTGGTGATAAAAATAATATCATTAATGATATTTAAGGCAATATTACAGAAAATAGTTTATCACAATTCATGTCAAATTCAGTTATTCTAGCATATAAAAATGAAGACAGTGCCATAATAATTAACGATTATCTCAATACTATGTTAGGTCATGCAAAAATTTGTCACAGCTATAATGAAATAATTTGTGATAATGAATACGAAATAAGCAATTACTATCCAAGTAGACTTTTTGAATTCTCTGTCTCTAAGTGGTTTACCACCACACAAATTACAATTAAAAATTAATTGCATTGTTCCTCTTATTAGAAGTATAAGTACAAACGAAGGGTTAGTGAATGGAATCAGAATGTGTCTAATGTGTATATAATAATGCTGTGATTGCCAACTTTAACTGGAATCACAAAAAGTAAGAGAATTTGGATTCCACGTATATATATGACTTATTTGGGTACTGTTTTACCTATTCAGTTCCAAAGAACACAATTCCCAATTATTCCTGCATTTACTATTACCATTGAGTCACAACAAACATTCTAAAAAGTTAAAATTTTACTAAGATAACCAATTTTTACGCGCATTCAGTTGTACGTTGCAACGAATAAGAGTTCGATCTTTCGATGGTTTGAAATGTTATATTTGTCTACATAGCGAACGAGGACACTTTGCGAATTACGAAACAACAGTTATTAAAAATATTATTTATACTGAGGTTTTGTATAGTCAAATTGTAGAATAAAAAAGGTATTTCCTTCATTTGTGTCTTTCAGTCTCTCATGCCACCTCTTCGCCCTTCCTTACTCATTCCTTTATAACATTCAGGTGAAAACTAAAACTCTGAATAATGCTGAGGTAAGAACTACCAATCTGCTTACGAATAAATTCCTATTACTTATATTTAGAAAATTGAGTTACTTTAATTTATAAACACAATTAGTCAAATTTCAGCTACAGGCGATACTAGCAATCACTTACTCCATATGAAGACGTTTATAGACTCTAATTATATCACGAGGGAGCGTCCTACGATACGGAAAACTCAGTGTGTTATCATGAGCAGATACGTGCACTCTATCATTTGTACATTGTTGTGCACCCAGTGAGTCGTGCATTGTTAATTTAATTATAAGTTTCCTTGTTGGTGTTGAAAGCTTCCTAAATGGCAGTGTGAAACCCCGCCCTGCATACAGACTTGAAATTTCCTAACAATAACAGCAGCTTTGTGTTCGTAGCGCAATGAGCCGGATCGAACAATGAAATGGCGAAGCCGTTGTTTCCGACGGTGAACGTTGCTCCTTCCTCGGGGACTATCGCGTGACACAGGGAACGCGAAACGGCCGCTTGGCGTGCCACGGTGACCACTGCGGGCTTATAAAAGCCGTGTACAGCGCTGTAAGCGAGGCTGTAAACACGGTGGGCCTCCCATCCGCTACAACGCCGATAACACCACGCACCCACGTTTTGGGAGCGCAGGGGGCGTAGCTGATTGCCACAGGTAATCGTATGCAATGGTGCCTTTCCCCGAGGGCGCCTGTACTAATTCGGTCACTGAAGGCCACTGCGGAATTCGTAGATATCAGGCAGCTCTTTGTCGCCGATTCAAAACACCATGACACTCTGTCCAATTGAAAACACCGTGACATTCTGAAATTGTCGTTGTTTCATTAACTGCGTAGCAGATACTCAACTGGGATAGCTAATGCTTGCTTAGACCGGTCTCTACAAAATGATACAGCGCTGCCTGGCTTTTAAGGACAGATTTCAACTGTTTTCGTACTTGGTGGAATGATACAATATCAGCGACTGGCATCGATTCTGGGATATGGCGCATCTATCTGGGCTCAAAAGCGCACGCTGCTGTAGCATGCTATGGCCGTGGAATGAGTCCAGGAGAACACCTTACTGCGATCAACTAGGGTATATCGTACTCCTCCGAACAGCGCATCACTATAATCACGGACCATGCCCTCTAGACTTGACTATAAGAGGGCAGACAGCGAACTACTTGCTGCTGTGGCAAAGCTTCGACAAAATTCACAAGGTTCTCGCCTTTATGCGAATAACAAGAAATAAATTTAAGTTATAATACTAGACACGTGGCAAGAATACTGGGATGGAGAAGACACCATCAAAGATTGCTGCCGTGTGTCTAAGAGTGTCTAAAAATCAAATATCTAAAGCCCACAAGGGGACTAGCGCAATTTTCACCTGTGATGGGCGCTACCCAGCATATCTTTGCAGCACGGGAAAGACAGACTCATCGCGGGGAAGTAGAGAGCACTCCCGAGCACGTCGTGTTTGAGTGCCCTACGGGCATAGACGTAGCAACTGAGCTAACAAGTAAGACACGCTCAGGCGTCTGGAGATGTGAGGGCTTTATCAGGGAAAGAACATAGTTCGCAATACAAACTAAACTCAAAAACGTGATTTCCATAAAACCTGGAATGACTTTATGTATCCCTCATGCGACAGTAGTCTATCGCGTTATCGCCATGACGTGTTGGATACACCACAGCTGGTGTTACCGGTCCTAGCCCGTGTATTAGAGCGATGGGTGCACCAAAGTGATTACGACATTTTCCTGAAGGCACAACAAAAAAAATGGTTCAAATGGCTCTGAGCACTATGGGACTCAACTGCTGTGGTCATTAGTCCCCTAGAACTTAGAACTACTTAAACCTAACTAACCTAAGGACATCACACACATCCATGCCCGAGGCAGGATTCGAACCTGCGACCGTAGCAGTCGCACGGGAAGGCACAACAGATGTGTTAAAAAGACTGATAAATAATCTAGCTATAGCAGTTTCAAAAACTTGTATTGCTGCAGGTTAGGAGGTAGGAAAATTCAAATAATTAATTCACATAGGTTTGGCTACATTTATTTCTTGCTATAAGTGTAACTAAATGTAAATTGAACAATCAGACATGATGATACTGTGGTAACGTAGCAGTTGGCTGTAGCACTAATACTGTAATGGGTTTCACTGCTCATTTAAATACTGTATGTAATGTAATGGGCTGCAACTTCTATATTAAAACATGAAAAAAGAGACAAGCAAATTCATTGGCGCAAAGTACGTGACGTGGCTGTCCGATGTTGCAGTGTCGAATGTCTGTAAGGCCCCTTGGGTAGGCGAAGTCCCCTCAGAATTATTGGGATCCTTGCGAGAGGTAGCCATGATAAAACAATTTCACCTGCTGCGCGAGATATATGAATAAGCAGAAATCCCTCAGACTTCATGAAGAATATAAGAAATTCATTTCGAAGGAAGTCAAGTGCTGACAGAGCTAAATACTATCTAACTAATGTTAAGTAAGCCATGTTTGCAAAATACTGATACGAATTATTTAAAGTATGCAAAAACTGGTAGAACCCGATCGTGGGCAATATCAGTTTCAATCCCGAAGGAATATAAGAACACGAGAGGCAGTACTAACGCTATGACTTAGAAGATAGACTGCGTTTGTACATTTACCGAAATGTGTTCAGGATGTTGACTGGAATATACTCTTCGAATTTATGAAGATAACAATGATATAACACAGGCTCAAATGGTTCAAATGGCTCTGAGCACTATGGGACTTAACATCTGGGGTCATCAGTCCCCTAGAACTTAGAACTACGTAAACCTAACTAACCTAAGGACATCACACACATCCATGCCCGAGGCAGGATTCGAACCTGCGACCGTAGCAGTCGCGCATAACACAAGGATCTGCGGATTACGTACATCTCGTACAGAAACGAGTCTGCAGTTACAAGAATAATGGAACATCATGAAAGGCAAGCAGTGCTTGAGAAGGGAGTGAGGCAATGTTGTAGAAAGTACCCGATGGTATTCAATCTGTATATTGAGCAAGCAGTAAAGGAAATCGAAGAACAATTTGGAGATGAAATTAAAATTCAAGGGGAAGAAATAAGAACTTTGAGGTTTACCAATGACATTGTAATTCTGTCAGAGACAACAAAGTACTTGGAAGAGCACTTGAACGGATTGAAATTAGGGTATAAGGCGAACATCGACAGAATTAAAACAAAGATAATGGAATGTAGTTGAAGTGGATTGTGCAATGCTGTGAGAAGTCTTTTATGAAATGAGACGCGGAAAATGGTAAATGATGTTTGCTGTTTGGGTAGCAATATAACTGACGATGTATACAGGATATAAAATGTAGCTTGGCTATAGCAAGAAAAGCTTTTCTGGAAAAGAGAAGTTTGTATCAATGTAAATCTTAGGAAGTCTTTTATGAATATATTTGTCTGCAGTGTAGCTTTATACGGAAGTGAAACTTTGACGAAAGGGAATTCGGAAAATGAAGGGTAGAATCTGTTGATATGTGGTGCTACAGAAGAATGCTAAATATTAAACGATTAGTTCTAGTAACTGGTGAAGAGCTACTGAATATAATTGGGGAAAAAATAAATTTATAGCAGCTTTACTAAAATAAGGAACCGGTTGATATGATACATTCTGACGCATCAAGGAATTGTCAATTTGATACCGGAAGGAAGTGTGGTGGATAAAAATTTGAGACAGTTACCAAGGCATGAGTACGGCAAGCAGTTTCAAATGGATGTAAGTTGCAGTAGTTATTCGGACGTGAAGAGGCTTACACATTATACATAAGCATGGAGAGCTGCATCAAACCAGTCTTCGAACCGAGGACTACAAAAAGGGTAGCTGATGTATTGTCGAGATTGTTGTGAGGTGGGGCACTATCAAGAACGTTTATATACGTAGGACATAAATTTGGAATATAGGTGAGTCTCTATGCATTTTTTAAAGATTTCACTGTATATTAGTTGAAATGCTTGCATTTTAAGCCCTATAAGAGAAGTGAACCCAGAAAAAATCCCATGTCACCACATCTATGCACAACAATTAATCGTTGGCCGGCACTTTTATTTGACAATAGTCCTCCCTCACTATCGTCTTGCCATCATTTGTTCGTTGTGCTATGTGTATGAATCCACGTTTTGAATAATAATTTTGATATTTTGTATTTCGTAAAAATTTAAAGAACTGGGACCTTTTTGCAACATATCCTCTCGTTTGCACGTGGTGACTGTTTCAAATTGGTAATCTTTAACAATAAATCCAATAGACAGAAACATTGGACTGACAGTTCCCTTGTTCGCTTCAAAGACCAGTTTTGGGCGTCAAAAGTCCTATAGTTTTCGCAATGTTAGTTATGAGAATGTAATGTAAACAACATCACGCAATTTGTTCGCAGTAAAACATTTATCCATAGCGTCAGTGGAATGTTTATTTAGTTCTGTTTACTTTTTCTTCTTTGGGATAGAAACATGAATCACCTCCTATTGGCATCATATCCTTCCTTCGAAAATTTACACAACATCGAGTCACATAACTTTAACACTTCGCTTCCACGTTTTGCCACCTTGTCCGTCGGCATTGTCGCTCTTTTCTCATTTTGCATTATCACTTGCTTTACTTGCACTGCGAAATAACGTGGTGCAGTGCTGAACTCGAACGTGACAAAGTACGTTCTCACTGTGGCCGCGTGCACGGTTCGCTTTGTCGAGTAACACCCAGAATATTGTTCATAAACGCGAGATATTTAGTGAAGTCTTTCTCTCCTGTTTCTAATAGAGATGAGGGGAGCGGTAACACGCGTCATTGATGTTAGAAACGTAATTTATGGTTCCTGCGTGTGTTCGGGCCTACACTGCATCATAAACAAGCGCTAGGCAGGGGCAGACCCTTCCTGGCTCAATGTTTTACCCCGCCTCGTATCTTAAGCTTTTAATGACTGCTGCCCTTCAGCCAACAAGCATCTATATCGTTCTCGCTCACGTCCTGTGTCATTTATAAAGACATCGTCCTACCTTCATAATTAATGCGTTTCCTTCTGTGAATGATATAGTCTTATCAATCACTCCTGGATAGTAGTGGTACATACAGTTAATCTGCTAAGCTGTTCAGCTCAAATATTTCCGGAATTGTTTAAGATTTCGTTATTCAGTTGTCACCTAGTTGAATTACGAGAATGTCTTCTCTTAACGACGTACAGTCTCTGTTACGGAGATGTCGGTATCAACTTCGGTTCATCAAACTGAACTGTAGTGATTTCTGCTGCTATTACCGTAGCTCTAAAGAACAAAAGGTGACAAAAGACATGGGATAGCTCCTAATATCGTGTCGGATCTCCTTTCTCCCCGCATAGTGCAGCAGCTCGACGTGGCGTGGACTCAACAAGCCGTTGCAAGTGCCCTGCAGACATACCGAGCCATGCTGCCTCTATAGACGTCCATAATTGCGAAACTGTTGCAGCCGCACGATTTTGTACACGATCTGACCTCTCGTTTACGTCCCATTAATTTTGGGTGGGATTCATGTCAGGCGACCTTGGTGGTCAAATCGTTCGCTCTTATTGTCCAGAATGTTCTTCAAACCAATCGCGAACAATTGCGGTTCGGTGATACGGCGTACTTTCATCCGTAAAAAAATTCCATCGGTGTCTGGAAACATAAAGTCCACGCGTGGCAGCAGATGGTCTCCAAGTAGCCGACCACAGCCATTTCCAGACAGTGAACGGTTCAGTCGGATCAGAGCACCCAGTCCATTCCATGTAAACACAGAGGACACCATTGTGGAACCACCACAAGCTTGCACAGTGTCTCGTTGACAACTTGGGTCCTTGGCTTCGTAGGGTCTGCGCCACACTCGAACCCTACCGTCAGCGCTTACCACCTGAAATCCCGACTCAGTTGACCGGGCCACAGTTTTCCTGTCATTAATGGTCCAACCAATATTGTCACGAGCCCAGGAAAGGCGCTATAGGCGATGTTGTGATGTTAGAAAAGGCACTCACGTCGGTCGTTGCGGCCACAGACCATTAATGCCAGATTTCGACGCACTATTCTCACGGATAAGTTCGTCGTTCGTCCCACATTGATTTCTGCGGTAATTTCAGGCAGTGCTGCTTTTCTGTTAGCACCGTCAACTCTACGCAAACGTCGCTGCTTTCGGTGGTTAAATGAAGGCCGTCAGCCACTGTGTTGTCCATGGTGAGAGGTAATGCGTGAAATTTCGTATTCTCGGCACACTCTCGACATTTTGGATCTCAGAATACTGAATTCCCTAACGGTTTGCGAAATGGAACATGCCATGCGTCTAGCGCCAGCTACCCTTACACGCTCAAAGTCTATTAATTCCGTTCGTGAGGCCATAATCACGTCGGAAACGTTTTCGCATGAATCAGCTGAGTACAAGTGACAGTTTCACCAATGCACTCCCCTTTTACACCTAGTTTACGCGATACTATCGCCTTCTGTACCATCTGTATATGTGTATATCGCTATCCCACTATTTTTGGCACTTCTGTGCACAACAGCGTTTCACTCTTCAGAATCCAGTTACGTGTTTTGAAGTAAATACAGTAATTAGAACTAAGGATTAATCTATTTTCGACATGAAACTGGTTGCTGTCGTATATGAAAGTTCGTGATTTCATACACAAATAAGGAAATACATCACGTCGGGTAAGGAGAAAACAGAGTGTTACATCGCCACAATACCGTTATGAAAGGAGAACAGCTTTCTGTGTCGTGCACTTGTCTCGAACACTGGTTATTCTGAAAAAGTATGTCATTCAAGAATCAAGAAAAACTAGGTCATGCTGCTTCTTTGTGGAGGATGCTGAAGGAACGCGAAGAAAACAGTTGAGCTGTACGCGCCATGGTATCCCAACAGATGGTCCATCAACAATAGCAGGTCAACGGATCTGCAAAAAATTGTTGTTGGAAGTACACTGGAATACTATGCAGAGGGTAATGATCAAGCCTGGAACGAGCTGGGGGAACATAACAGATGTTCTGACAACTGTTGCTCCAACCCACTTGACAGCTCCAGAAAAATTGCACGTGCGTCTGGAAGAAGTCAACCTGGCGTTGTTTGCATGTTGCACTAAAAAGCTTCCACCCATATCATGTGCCTCTTCGCTAGCTGATAACCAGCGGGACGGTAGAAGATAGATTTTGTCTTTTTTTAATCGATGAATCTACCTTTGCAATTCATGGAGAGCTGGATGTAAGAAATATGCATTGTTGGACGGCTGAGAACCCTTACTGGCCGAGGCAGATTGAACATCAAAGGCAGTGAAATATGGACGTTTGGTGCGCGATTATTGGAGACTACGTGATTGGTCCTCATTTCATTGAAGCCACCTTCACGGGCAAAAGATACACAGAATTCTCACCGAAGTGCTATAGGCTCCCTTACAGGAAATGCCACTTGAAATACAGAGATGTACGAGATCTATTCGGAAAGTAATGTTCGATCGGACACGAAATGGAAACCACAGTGAAAACCCGATGAAGCTTTGCACGAATGTGTTGGACAATGAGTTTAGTATGCCCATCGATCGCATCACATCGCTCTTTTCAGTTATGAGTACAGAGCGAGCACGTAAAGTTGCCTAGAAAATAATGTCTCCAGCCAAGTATGTGTGCCAGTGACATATTTCGCCTGATTTCATGCAGCCCACACAACATACGTGGCATGCACTTCCTTCTTCATGAAAATTCTAGTCCGCACACTACACGGACAAAGGGGACGCTCCTGCAGCATTTTCGATGGGAAGTGTTTGATCGCTCACGATATGGCCGGTACTCAGCTACCTCTAATAATCATCTCAGTTCACATGAACAGCTAGATATGAAGACTACATTTTGGCGCAGACAAATAGCCGCAGAGCAGGTTAGACAGTTGGTAGAAAGCACAGGCAGCTGACTTTTATGTTGAGGGTATTGGGAGTTACAACAGATGTCTCAGCCGGACCGGCGACTACGTAGAGATGTAGCTGGAAGGTGTAGCTAACTGCCGGCCGGTGTGACCGAGCGGTTCTAGGCCCTACATTCTGGAACCGCGCGACCGCTTCGGTCATAGGTTCGAATGCTGCCTTGGGCATGGATGTGTGTGATGTCCTTAGGTTAGTTAGGTTTAAGTAGTTCTAAGTTCTAGGGGACTGATGACCTCAGATGTTAAGTCCCATAGTGCTCAGAGCCATTTGAACCATTTGTAGCTAACTGTTGCAGATAAAACAGTTTCCATTTTCACAGTGGTTTCCATTTCGCGATCGAACGGACAATACTTTCCGAGTAGCCCTCGTACAGCGCCCGTCCAAAAAGTTCCGAGAGTGATTTCATTCCTGCCATACAAGCGACGTCACCGAACCAACAACTGCAAACAACAGATGTACTTTCGATTAATCAGTTGTGAGCAAGGGGTGGTAAGTAGTCCGGCGGTTGCTCACAGTAGAGTATCAGACGGTATGTTTCAGACGTCCGCACATGTTTTGATTACATTCGTCGTACATGTATAACTACTCGTTGGTGATTCGCAGCAGTTACACGGACAGGATAATTCCACAAAGTAGTGTTGAGCTGGTCCAAACTACCTATCGAAGTTGCTCTGTATCAATTACCTCTTCTATGTCTAATTCAAAAGCATCGACCTCCGCTATAGCTTGTAAGTCTTAAACCCTTGGGCACAAAAGCTTTTGTCTTTCCTCGAGAAATTTTAAGGCTGCGGGTCCTACGTTCAACGCATCAAGGCCACAAACTAATCTAATGTGGTTAATGATCAATGTTCTTTTAGTATCTCACGCGAATCATAAGTGAATTAGCTTCAATACTATCCATTGCTAGGTTGTCCATAGACGCTACACAAAAGTCACAATCGGTAAAGATCGCAATTGCTGTTGTAAACTCTAAACTATTTGCATCTAACATTTTTCATTATGTCGTTTAAGGATACTCTGTCAAGCATCTTCACGTCATAAACATCATAATACTGAACATTAACTTTCAATTCACGTAGCAACATTTTCAAAGATGTAACATACTTCGTTATAGTTTACTTCAGTCGAAGTATCATTTAAGCTTTTATTTCAGGCAAAATTGTTCCGTAGAACAACTCAGTACTTTCGTTAATATACAAATCATCGAAATAATTCCGAACACAGTTTTGTACTTTTTCAATCACAACACACCCCTATACTTTATTGCATAGCGGTTGTATGCTATTATATGTTAGCACTGATATACATAATGGCTGCATTTATGTCAAAGTACAAGCATGAACTGATTTTAATAAAACCTACATAATATTTTCTCGTGAAATAAAAAGAACGTCGATTCGTATGCGAATAAGAGTCACAGGAGACCACCACAATGCCGACGGCTGCTTCTCCCGGTGTGTGGCTGCCGGCTGTGTGACAATGTCGACAGGCTTCTCAGCTTACAACACCTGTACCGGGAATTCCGTCGCCTTAGTGCCTGCCTTCTCACAACCATGAAACAGATAAAATACAAACACAGTTTTCGTAACAAACGGTGTCTTACAAGGAGTTGTCATCAGCGGTGCGATCGACTTTTTGAAACTATCTGTTGGTTGGTTGGTTGGTCTGGGGAAGGAGACCAGACAGCGTGGTCATCGGTCTCATCGGATTAGGGAAGGATTGGGAAGGAAGTCGGCCGTGCCCTTTCAGAGGAACCATCCCGGCATTTGCCTGGAGTGATTTAGGGAAATCACGGAAAACCTAAATCAGGATGGCCGGACGCGGGATTGAACCGTCGTCCTCCCGAATGCGAGTCCAGTGTCTAACCACTGCGCCACCCCGCTCGGTAAAACTATCTGTACGACTATGTAGGTTAAGATCCCAGGTATCACACACTCCAGCCATTCACCCTGGTGGGACCTCATTTAGAAGTAAGTGCCGAATAAAAATTCGGAATTTTGTTCGACATTTAATAGCTTTAAGAAAATTGCGTCACATAGACCGTTTGCGATGTATAATGGATAGGATATCTGCATTCCCATGCAGGACGATGTGGATTCGAATCGTGTCAGGGGCATTAATTCCTTTTTTTTAAATCTTTATCGAAATTACTTCGATCATTATTTTTATTGAATTAATTGATTTAAATATAATTTTTTATTTCTAGTCTTTCGTCACATCATTTTAATCACGGTATGGACTTTTTCATTTGTGTCATGTTTTCCTTTATATCATGCTTTCTCCAATCAGAATTTTTGTGAATATAAATTCCATTATATTTATGTATTATAATATTCAATTATTTGAAAATTCCTAGCTACTAATTACGAAGAAGAAGACGAAATAATCTATTCATTTTTGTGCAACTGGGTGAAAAATGTATTTTTGTTACCAGATGTGCAATTTTTTTGCTCGTTAATCAACATACAAACATTTGAAACATAACCAAATTCCTATTGCACTGCAGATAAAATCACGCATATGAAACATTAAATGAAAGCTGGGTTTGTAAACTGAAGAGCCAAAGAAATTGGTACACCTGCATTATATAGTATAGGGCCCCCGCAAGCACGCAAAAGTGCCGCAGCACAAAGTGGCATGGACTCGACTAATGTCTGAAGTAGTGCTGGAGAAAACTGAAACCATAAATCCTGCAGGGTGGTCCATGAATCCGTAAGAGTACGAAGGGATGGATATCTCTTCTGAAGAGTACACTGCAAGGTATCCTAGATATGCTCAATAAAATTCATCTCTGGGGAGTTTGGTGGCTAGCGGTAGTGTTTAAACTTAGAAGAGTGTTGCTGAAGCCACTCTGTAGCAATTGTGGACGTGTGGGATGTCGCATTCACCTGCTGGAATTGCCCAAGTCCGTCGGAAGGCACAATGGAATGAATGGATGCAGATGATCAGACGGTACGCTTATGTACGTGTCACCTGTCAGACTCTTATGTAGACGTACCAGGGGCTCCATTTGACTCCAAATGTACACGCCCCACATCATTACAGAGCCTCCACCAGCTTGAACAGTCCAGGCATATGGATTCATGAGGTTGTTTCCGTAGCCGTACACGGCCATCCAATCGATACAATTTGAAACGAGACTCGTCCGACCAGGCAACATGTTTCCAGTCATCAACAGTCTAATGTCGGCGTTGACGAGCCCAGACGAGGTGTAAAGCTGTGTTTCGTGCAGTCATAAAGGATACACGAGTGGGCCTTCGGCTCCGAAAGCCCATATCGATGATGTTTCGTTGAATGGTTCGCGCGCTAACACTTGTTGATGGCCCAGCATTAAAATCTGCAGCAATTTACGGAAGGGTTGAACTTCTGTCACGTTGTACGATTCTCTTCAGTCGTCTTTGGTCCGTTCGCGCAGGTTTTTTTTCCGGCCGCAGCGATGTCGGACATTTGATGTTTTACCGGGTTCCTGATATTCACGGTCCCCTCTTGAAATGGTCGTACGGGAAAATCTCCACTTCAGCGCTACCTCGGAGATGCTGTGTCCCATCGCTGGAGCACCGATTGTAAGACCACGTTCAAACTCACTTAAATCTTGATAACCTGCCACTGTAGCAGTGTAATCGACCTAACAACTGCGCAAGACACAGCATCGCCGTATTCTACCCGTTTACATATCTATGTATCGGAATACGCATGCCTACTCTACCACTTTCTTTGGCGTTTCAGAGAAAGTAAAACTAAATTCAAGCAAAATGAAAACTAGATATAATGATCGCAATAACATGGACGAGGAAACAAAGTGAGAAAACAAAAAAATTAAATCGAAGTTAATACGTAAAATTAATTAAGAACACTTGAACACAGGTTTCAAGTGGAGAAAGAATGATAGGAAGTAAAGGAAGAGCAAATGAAGAAGTTGATATTAAGACAAAATTATTGACAAAGGAATTAAATTAAAAAAATACATGTAAATCAGTTAATTGAATAAAAGTGGTGGTCAAAGTCATTTCGTTAAAGATTTAGAAATAAAAATTTCTGCCTGTATCTGATCTGATTTCGAACCCACAGCTTTTAGCATAGCGTGACGCGTGAAAGCCTGCTGACACATCACTGAAATGCGAAACTGGCACAATTACTATTCTGACCATTACACTATGCAATAAGACCAGGTGTTGCATGTCTTTAACGGCACTAAGTGTCACACAAAATTCCGATTTTTTTAAGCCAGTAACTCGCAAAGGAGGGCACACCAGGGTGAATGGCTGCAATGTGTGATACCTGGGATCTTAACCTACATCGCCGTAAAGGTGGTTTCAAAAAGTTGATCGCACTGCTGGGGTCCTCTCCCTGTTAGTAGTGACATCGCCTACCATGTATGGTAGTGTGTCAGAGCAGGCCAGTCACATGAATCAACATCAACACTGTTTTGGACGTGTATCCGTAATGTGTCAACGTTATTGTGTCAAAAATCACAAAGTACTCGTACCATTGAACTGAAAATCTCTAATCCATGTGTTCAAGAAATTCTCGAGAATGTTTTGAAAAACAGAAAAGTATGAATAAAGATTGTCCCGCTCTCTGCGACTGCCGAACAAAAACAATGACGCATGAACACCTGCCGTGACTTGCCTGAAATGCGAAACGCGGACAATTCTTTTCTGAAAAAAATCATCAAGCATGACGATACTGCCGGCCGCTGTGGCCAAGCGGTTCTAGGTGCCTCAGTCCGTAATCGCGCTGCTGCTACGGTCGCTGGTTCGAATTCTTCCTCGGGAATGGATGTGTGTGATGTCCTTATGTTAGTTAGGTTTAAGTAGTTCTAAGTCTAGAGGACTGATGACTCAGATGTTAAATCCCATAGTGCTTAGAGCCATGTGAACCATTTGACGATACTCGTGTTATCAGTACGAACATATCACAAAACGACAAAATCCAGAAATTCTCATGAAGGGTCAACGCTTTAAAGACATAACTGGCATTCAAGCCAGTCTGACGCGTGAGGTGAACAACAACCCAAAGAAGGACTTTTCTGACAGTTTCCCATGGTTGTATGAACGTTGTCTGCGTTTTACTCAGATATTGGTAGACTATGGCGAATGCCTGAAGCACTTGATCCACCATCTTAACTTTTCTCTATTTTTTATTAATCCAGTCTGGAAACTTTTTGGACCGAAGGCGTATGTCGTGCCAGCACAATGGCTATCCGGCTCACCAGTCTGGTGATAAGTGAACCAGTGCTGTAGGACGTCAGCGGAACGTGATGTATGTTTTATATTTGTGGTATTTTATGCCTGACGTGCTGATATTCCTTTCTACCTTTTATTGTGAAACGATGCAAAATGACCATGTGACTTGCAAGTTTGTAAAGATCGTAAACTTGTGTTAGGATCTTACAAAATGCGATGATGACAGCACAGAGGTCCCGAAACCTGTAATCAATAAAAAGTTTTACAAGCGATCTTGGCGACCTGATATTTTAGAGTAATATAACAATTCTCATCGTCACCCTCTATTGACACAGTGTCAAACACATATTAAATCCTAAATCTTGATTGTTGGACGTGGACTTGAACTGTCGTCATCCTGAAAGCGAGTCGACTACCAGTTTTTTAATGTTTTGTTTTCTTAAACTGGTTTGTACATCAACAAAAGATAGCGATCATATGTCGAATCGGCATTTCAGGAGTATTCTCTAGTCTGACCTTTGCCTACTTGCGCTTTCTATTTCAACTTTTACTGGCCGTACTCCTTCTAGTTCTTGTACGTTTCATTTTCCGGGAGTTTGGCACCCGTCGACTGTGATAAGTGTTAACGAAGGTATTCATCGTTATAGTCAGCATTCTTACGAACACTGTAAAGGCAGTGCGGAGGCCTTGTTCTGCGCAGCGTTTAATTGAAGTAGTATCATACATTTGCAAAAGACGACAATTAACCTATACAACCTGTACATGTGCAACTGCGGAAAAAAGAGGCAGAAAAACGAAGACAACTTGTAATGTACAGCTAACAGAGTAAGATGGGCCTAAGAACCTATCACCTCATATTCTGTAATCATTCTTTTGCATCAACTAAAAATAATTATCTGTGCTAGTATTATAAATGTCCACGTTCTGTTCTGATACGTAATATCCACCAACTTCTTTTTGTGGTAAAGATTTCAACATTCCGCACATATTACAATTATTAAAGAACGTGAAATTAATCGCTGCGATCTTTTGAAAGTAGACTTGAAGTGCCATGAAGTGATAAGGGAAGCTGTGTCCATACAATGGCTGACGATAGCCAAAATAATTTTAAAAAATGCGGACAGTTTTGTAGATGGTTGTCAAGTTTGTACCAGCGTACACCGCACGTTCTCGAATTTTCCTCTCATAATATTAGTTGATAGTCGGCTTCAACGTGACACGTGAAAAAAAGCTTCCTTCCCAGGTGAAATAGATGTACGACGGGTCGTAAACATGTTCTTTACTGATGGCAACCGTCCCGTCCAACTGGGCTAACAGCGCTTGTAATAAAGTCGTGATGACTATGTCTACCTTTAAAAAAATACTATAGTGGTAGTCGCTCACAAAAATAAACAAGGCTCCTGTGATAATACTGGGAGAGACGAGCTTCTTGAGGCCTCTTGCTCGAGACTTATGCTACTACGTGGTTTGAGAGAAATCGGGCTGCAGCGAGCGAGCCCGACAATCGTCGTAGCGGGTACGGGAGTTGCGGCACCTGCGATCCACTCTCCCAGCTTTCGCACTGTGCGTGGATTTATCGGCCACGGCTGCGGAGAACGGCGGCAGCCAAATGAACGCCGCAACACAACGGTCACACATGCGACCGGAATCGAAGTCCAGCCCCGCTTCCGGCAAGAGGCCAATTTATGTTTCCGCGCGCTGCGGCGGTCAGCGGCACCGGCTTACAAGTTGGGCGCGGGTGAGTTGTGAGCAGCCGTCATGCAGCCGCACTCCGGGACTCGGATACCTGTGCGCAGCCGGCAAGTTGAGAACCGTGGCTCGTATTCGTTATGCGAACTGTTTGTAAGCGTGCCATTCGGTCGAATATTATTTTTAGTTACACATTTCAGCATCAAATCACACAAATGGTATCATAATTTGTTTCGACTTCTTAACTCATCATCACAATCTGTGTTTAAAAAGAATGAAAGGAGATAAATAATTCAAGGAAATTAAAGGGTTAGTCATCAAGAGGTAACTATCACCTCGAAAGAGCGCAGCTACTTATTAGTTTTTTGTTGGTTTGCAAGTGCGTAGCTGCAGTCTTACAAGGAGAGGACGCCAGCGGTCGGACACACTTTTGGGTATCATCTATATGGCGATGTAGGCTAAGCTCCCAGGTATCACACTTTCCACACGGAATTTCGCGTGAGACTCTACAGCTTCAAGAAAGGAATTTTTACCAGACTCGTTGTGTAGTGTGTTGGTTAAGACAGTATCCAGAAGGTTTTGAGTTCGAATCTTGTCATATGCCTTGTTATTTTTTACTTTAAGATCTTTATCGAAATGACTTTGATTATTGTTTTGACTCAGCTACAGACGTTTCTCGTGATACGACATCCACAACTGTTATTCATTGACACTGATAAAACCCGCTACATTTTACAACTGTAGCGGATTTTGTACTACAGTTGTAAAATGTAGCGGATTTTATCATTGACAATTTATTCAATTAACTGGTTTCAGCATAACTTTTTTTTTATTTCTCTTGTTTTCTCACAGCATTTGAATCATTGTATTAACTTTTTCAATTGCACTCATTTTTCTTTATATCATTCTTTTTCCATTTGGAATTTTTGTGGACGTAAGTTTAATTCTTTTTATTTATCAATATTAATATTTAAACATTATAAAACTTGTATCTATCAGTTAAAAAACAAAAGACGAAATAACCTACTTGTAAAGACTGTGCAATGGTGTCAAAACTTTTTCATTACACGATTTATTTTTCTTGGCTAGTAATCGTCATACAAACTTTTAAAACATAAATTTTTATTGCCCTATGGACAAAATAACGCAGATGAAGATTTAAACGAAAGAAGAGATTACAAGTAAAAAACAAATACAAGTAAAATGAGAAATAGAATAATGAATACAATAACATGAACCAAAACGGAAGATATTAACGCAATCGTAAAGCAAGAATTGGAAAGATGTGATTCACAATCACCAAAAAGGTGACGATCAAACCGTCGTCAGGCAATATGATGCTGAGTGTTTTTTTTTTCTTTCTTCTATTTTTTTACTACCATGGTGTACTAACAGATTATGCTTGGAAGGGGCACATTGTCAAAGTCTTCCAGGATGCTCTCTAGACGAATCGCTGCTTCGCGACAATGCCCCAGTTGATTCAGCGCATGACACAGTCATACATGCTGATTCTTTGGGCTATCAAATTGTCCCTGCCCCTACAAAACGTTCTCCTGACGTGGTAGCCGATGGATTGTTCTGCAGGATTTGCAGAATAACGACACGTGGTTTTTAGAGCTGGAACGTTTCCTGAACAACCAAAAATGCAGACCGCTGCAACCAAGGTCTCCGTTAAGTCTTCCAGTGATGGAAAAAATTGTTGCATTGAATGGTGAATATATAGAGAAGGGCTGACACCATCATCAATTTTAGGAATCAAGACACGGTATTTGCTTGATTACATTACGTAATAACTCGCCAAAGTTCAACTGAACATTGCAGAAGAGCACTAACAATGTAAACATGCGTGCGTACGCATTGTTGGAACCGAATGCTGCAGTTAAGTACGTAATAGTACGAGTACAAAGTTCATGACTTTCAATTCGCAAATATGCCGGCCGAAGTGGCCGTGCGGTTAAAGGCGCTGCAGTCTGAAACCGCAAGACCGCTACGGTCGCAGGTTCGAATCCTGCCTCGGGCATGGATGTTTGTGATGTCCTTAGGTTAGTTAGGTTTAACTAGTTCTAAGTTCTAGGGGACTAATGACCTCAGCAGTTGAGTCCCATAGTGCTCAGAGCCATTTGAACCATTCGCAAATATGTTGTTGTTGTTGTGGTCTTCAGTCCTGAGACTGGCTTGATGCAGCTCACCATGCTACTCTATCCTGTGCAAGCGTCTTCATCTCCCAGTACCTACTGCAACCTACATCCTTCTGAATCTGCTTACTGTATTCATCTCTTGGTCTCCCTCTACGATTTTACCCTCCACGCTGCCCTCCAATACTAAATTGGTGATCCCTTGATGCCTCAGAACATGTCATACCAACCGATTCCTTCTTCTGGTCAAGCTGTGCCACAAACTTCTCTTCTCCCCAATCCTATTCAATACTTCCTCATTAGTTATGTGATCTACCCATACAATCTTCAGCATTCTTCTGTAGCCCCACATTTCGAAAGCTTCTATTCTCTTCTTGTCCAAACTATTTATCGTTCATGTTTCACTTCCATACATGGTTACACTCCATACAAATACTTTCAGAAATGACTTCCTCACACTTAAATCTATACTCGATATTAACAAATTTCTCTTCTTCAGAAACGCTTTCCTTGCCATTGCCAGTCCACATTTTATATCCTCTCTACTTCGACCATCATCAGTTATTTTGCTCCCCAAATACCAAAACTCCTTTACTACTTTAAGTGTTTCATTTCCTAATCTAATTCCCTCAGCATCACCCGACTTAATTCGACTACATTCCATTATCCTCGTTTTGCTTTTGTTGATGTTCATCTCATATCCTCCTTTCAAGACGCTATCCATTCCATTCAACTGCTCTTCCAAGTCCTTTGCTGTCTCTGACAGAATTACGATGTCATCGGCGAACCTCAAAGTTTTTATTTCTTCTCCATGGATTTTAATACCTACTCCGAATTTTTCTTTTGTTTCCTTTACTGCTTGCTCAGTATACAGATTGAATAACATCGGGGAGAGGCTACAACCCTGTCTTACTTCCTTCCCAACAACTGCTTCCCTTTCATGTCCCTCGACTCTTATAACTGCCATCTGCTTTCTGTACAAACTGTAAATAGCCTTTCGCTCCCAGTATTTTACCCCTGCCACCTTTAGAGTTTGAAAGAGAGTATTCCAGTCAACATTGTCAAAAGCTTTCTCTAAGTCTACAAATGCTAGAAACGTAGGTTTGTCTTTCCTTAATCTTTCTTCTAAGATAAGTCGTAAGGTCAGTATTGCCTCACGTGTTCCAGTATTTCTACGGAATCCAAATTGATCTTCCCCGAGGTCGGCTTCTACCAGTTTTTCCATTCGTCTGTAAAGAATACGTCTGAGCATTTTGTAGCTGTGCCTTATTAAACTCATTGTTCTGTAATTTTCACGTCTGTCAACACCTGCTTTCTTTGGGATTGGAATTATTATATTCTTCTTGAAGTCTGAGGGTAATTCGCCTGTTTCATACATCTTGCTCACCAGAAGGTAGAGTTTTGTGAGGACTGGCCGTCAGTAGTTCCAATGGAATGTTGTGTACTCCGGGGGCCTTGTTCCGACTCAGGTCGTTCAGTGCTTTGTCAAACTCTTCACGCAGTATCGTATCTCCCATTTCATTTTCATCTACATCCTCTTCCATTTCCATAATATTGTCTTCAAGTACATCGCCGTTGTATAGACCCTCTATATACTCCTTCCACCTTTCTGCTTCCCCTTCTTTGCTTAGAACTGGGTTTCCATCTGAGCTCTTGATGTTCATACAAGTGGTTCTCTTATCTCCAAAGGTCTCTTTTAATTTTCCTGTAGGCAGTATCTATATTACCCCTAGTGAGATAAGCCTCTACATCCTTACATTTGTCCTCTAGCCATCCCTGCTTAGCCATTTTGCAATTCCTGTCGATCTCATTTTTGAGACGTTTGTATTCCTTTTTGCCTGCTTCATTTATTGCATTTTTATATTTTCTCCTTTCATCAATTAAATTCAATATTTCTTCTGTTACCCAAGGATTTCTACTAGCCCTCGTCTTTTTACCTACTAAGTCCTCTGCTGCCTTCACTACTTCATCCCTCAAAGCTATCCATTCGTCTTCTACTGTATTTCTTTCCCCCATTCCTGTCAATTGTTCCCTTATGCTCTCCCTGAAACTCTCTACAACCTCTGGTTCTTTCAGTTTATCCAGGTCCCATCTCCTTAAATTCCCACCTTTTTGCAGTTTCTTCAGTTTTAATCTACAGGTCATAACAAATAGATTGTGGTCAGAGTCCACATCTGCCCCTGGAAATGTCTTAAAATTTAAAACCTGGTTCCTAAACCTCTGTCTTACCATTATATAATCTATCTGATACCTTTTAGTATCTCCTGGGTTCTTCCATGTATACAGCCTTCTTTCATGATTCTTAAACCAAGTGTTAGTTATGATTATGTTGTGCTCTGTGCAAAATTCTACCAGGCGGCTTCCTCTTTCATTTCTTAGTCCCAATCCATATTCACCTACTACGTTTCCTTCTCTCCCTTTTCCTACTACCGAATTCCAGTCACCCATGACTATTAAATTTTCGTCACCCTTCACTATCTGAATAATTTCTTTTATTTCATCATACATTTCTTCAATTTCTTCGTCATCTGCAGAGCTAGTTGGCATATAAACTTGTACTACTGTAGTAGGTGTGGGCTTCGTATCTATCTTGGCCACAATTATGCGTTCACTATGCTGTTTGCAGTAGCTTACCCGCATTCCTATTTTCCTATTCATTATTAAACCTACTCCTGCATTACCGCTATTTGATTTTGTGTTTATAACCCTGTAGTCACCCGACCAGAAGTCTTGTTCCTCCTGCCACCGAACTTCACTAATTCCCACTATATCTAACTTTAACCTATCCATTTCCCTTTTTAAATTTTCTAACCTACCTGCCCGATTAAGTGATCTGACATTCCACGCTCCGATCCGTAGAACGCCAGTTTCCTTTCTCCTGATAACGGCATCCTCTTGAGTAGTCCCCGCCCGGAAATCCGAATGGGGGACTATTTTACCTCCGGAATATTTTACCCAAGAGGACGCCATCATCATTTAATCATACAGTAAAGCTGCATGCCCTCGGGAAAAATGACGGCCGTAGTTTCCCCTTGCTTTCAGCCGTTCGCAGTACCTGCACAGCAAGGCCGTTTTGGTTATTGTTACAAGGCCAGATCAGTCAATCATCCAGACTGTTGCCCTTGCAACTACTGAAAAGGCTGCTGCCCCTCTTCAGGAACCACAAGTTTGTCTGGCCTCTCAACAGATACCCGTCCGTTGTGGTTGCACCTACGGTAGGGCTATCTGTGTCGCTGAGGCACGCAAGCCTCCCCACCAACGGCAAGGGGAGGTTCGCAAGTATAAGGTTTAATAATTCACAATATATATTGCCGGAAAAAATTAGTACACTTGGTATTGATCGAATGACGGCACTAGATGCAGTCATAATGGTTTCAACGTCGTCCGCCAGCACATAGAGTAGTGGCATAGCTGTCAGAGCGCCATCTGCGTCTACCCTTTAACAGGGAATGCTCACAGTTAGAAGTCTTAGTGTGATGCAAACGTGCGAAGGAAGCGGGCAGCCATGCGTCGGAAACGCACTCTTAAATCCTACAGGCAACTGAGCGAGTTTGAAACGGGTCAAATTGTGGCCTTCCAGGTGACGAAATAGTCCTTTCGGAGAACGCGATACAAGATGGACGTCCTGCGTCAGTTGTGCAACGATGCTGGTGCCAGTGGTCACGTAAACATTCTCACACTCGTAGACAAGATTAGGTTCTGGACGTCCACGTAGCACAGCCGCCCGTCAGGTCGCCGTGTTGTAACGGCAGCAGTGGCAGATCGTACAGCTACCACAGCATAGACAGGGGGGTTTGTGAGCCTAGACGTGTCAACACGAACTGTTGCGAACCGGTTATTAGCACTAGAGCTACAGGCACGCACATCTCTAGTCTGTCTGGCATTCAGACCACAGCATCGACTTGCACGTCTCGACTGGTGCCGTCAGAGGATCCCTTGGAAGATGGAATGGCGCGCCGTGGTCTTCAGCGATTAAAGCAGATTCTGCTTGCACGCATATGATGGTCGTTTGGGCTTACGACGTAGACCTGATGAGCGCTGTCTTATACAATGCATTAGTCCAAGACACAGTGGCCCCATCCCAGGGGTTACGGTTTGGGATAGTATAAGTTACAACTCTCGTTCAGCTCTGGTGTGCCTGGAAGGAACGCTAACCAGCGCTCGGTAGTTGCCGAATGTTGTTACACCCGTTTTTTGCCGTTCTTGATGTGTTGTTCCAACAGGATAAATGTAAATGTCGTGTGACCAGAGCCTCCCGTCGGGTAGACCGTTCGCCGGGTGCAAGTCTTTCGATTTGATGCCACTTCGGCGACTTGCGCGTCGATGGGGATGAAATGATGATGATTAGGATAACACAACACCCAGTCCATGAGCAGAGAAAATCTCCGATCCAGCCGGGAATCGAACCCGGGCCCTTAGGATTGACATTCTGTCGCGCTGACCACTTTTTTTTTTTTTTTTTCAATATAGTTCGTTGCGTTTCGTCTGGGCGGACGTCACAAGACATCCGTTCAAGTTGATCGTTGATTCTTTTGACTCAGTTTTTTTTATTTCAGAGAGCACGCGGCCCTCTGACTGAACACGCTGAGCTACCATGCCGGCAACCACTCAGTTACTGCCCGTGAAACACAGCGAGCTGTGCAGGAAGTGCGGCAACTTCCCTGGTCAGCAAGAACTCCGGACTTGTGTCCAATCGAGCACGTGTTGTGATGTAATGGGACAACAAGTGACTCGTCAACCAATAACTCTTTCAGAACTACATGAAGAGATCGAGCAGGCATGGCATAACGTATCCCAGGACAGTACTCGCCATCTGTACGATCGACTGGATGCCAGAGTGAGCGGCTGCGTTACCGGCTGCGGAGGCTACACAACGTACTAATGTGATTGTTTCACCATAGGTCGATACCTGGTACCCTAGAACTGTTTGTTCTATTGATCCGCAAATGTAATCATTTCATCTACTTCACGTGCACTGTTGCAGGAATAAATCTTCAGTCAATTGGAAACCTCTAAAAGTGTGTACTAATTTTTCTTTCCGGCAGTGTAAAACTGATTACCAGATATACCCTCAAAGTGAAAAAGAGTAAAACACTTACATAACTACCGGTGTAGTGCGAGGGTTCTCTCCTTCAAGTGGTCTTCTTGCTCATTTCGGGGAACTCCGCCTCACACCAGACTTTTCCTGTGAAATGACTACTTATTATATAAAACATGATACACAATCCGGCTTTAATTAGCCGAACATTATTGATTTTATAACATATTTTTACATAATTACGTACTGAAACTTCTTTATTAAAATTTTTACTTATATTGCTGAGTGAAATTGAATGCAAATGAACCTACTTTCTCTTTACTTATTCTTATCATGTCAACACTGACCCACAATATTCTAGCGCAACGCAGTCTGACTTCTCAAAAAAAAAAAGGATAACCTGACTTCAAACAATTAATTCAAAAGGATGGCCCTGACTTAAAAGAAATCTTAACAATAACCTATACATTTCATTAAGCACTTACCTCACAAAAATCTTCATTACGCGAACTACTGCAGTACAGCGAGCGTCAATCGTGCCAGCTAAACAAAAGATTCTAACTACTAAAGCCACTAACTACTCATAGGCATAGCTGCCCGACACAACTGGCGATTAACTTTCAACGAGTCCGGCCAGCCACAAAGTCTCTTACAAAGTGCAGTCACAGATCCAGTGCAAAGAGCTACACAGTGCTGCCAACACAGAAGCAGCCCACTTACAGTACGAACATAGTTAAATGCATTCATCTGTCTGATGAGGCCTATGTCTTGGAAGGTTTGATGATACCGTGCCAATCCACGGTTCATTAAACCTGGAGTCGCGCGGATCGCGGTATGTGGTGCGCGGTATGCGGCGCTCGGAGCGTGAGATGTGGGCAGGCGTCGTTGACGGTTGTGTCAGTTTTGCGAATATTTCGGACTAAGTTAATTATCACTCAGACTCAACGATTTGATGTTTTTTTTTTTTTTTTTTTACGTTTACGTACGTTGCCCTCTGCCGCTTACTTATATTTAAATTTCACACATAATTTTTACATGTTTCTCTCAGTCCTCCCCCCCCCCCCCCCCCCTCTATCCACGACGTGACGACGCTTGGTTCAATATACATTGCTACTTATATGAAACTTAAAGAGAGCTTCATATTTTACTAGCAGACGGTACGATCGACACTCTATGCCCACATTCACAGAATCTCTTTCCGGGACGAAATATGAAATTGTGACGTGAGCTTTTTTTTTCACTTCTGCGATTTATATGTTTCTGTTTCTATATACATTGACTACGTTTTCAGTATGTATTTAGGTAACATAAGCAATACGAGTAAGTAGTGGCGATAATTCCATATGAAGTCGGAAGAAAGTGGACTGCCATTGCGCTCTCTTCCAGTAGGCTGCCCGATCTATTTGGACAAAAAATCGTTTTGATTTAGAACTGAATTGTAGACCTCAGAAAGAACTACAAAAATGCCTGCCACACCATATGTTTATCTTTTACAGTTGAATCACAGTCTTCTTTTTTTCTGCTTTGTAGGTGCTGAAACGAGCGACACCTAAAGCCAAAAATGATCCTTGCTGGTTAACCGTAAAAGATAAACGTGCGTTCTCGGGGACTTTTATTTACATCTTACTGAGCTCTACATCTGGTACTACTCTAACTTCATGTACCTCTTACGTATTACTTAGCAAATATCAAGAGAGCGCGTTGGCGGAAAACATTTTTACATAATTTAGCTGATTAAATTTAAACGTCTGAACAGATTTGCATGAAACATAGCTAAGTACCACCCCACTTAATTAGTTATGGTCAGCTATAGAGGCAGCATGGCTCAATATTTCTGAAGGGGACTTTCGAAGACTTGTTGAGTGCATCCCACGTCGGGTTACTGCACTACGCCGGGCGAAAGGAGGTCCGACGCTACACTGACGACCCTGAACATTATTAACACCTGCTTAATACCTTGTTGGGCCATCTTTATAACACAATATATTGTCGATTCCGCCTATTATCGATTCTACAGTTCGTTAGTAAATTCGTGGTGCTATGTGGCACCAGGTGCCTATGAGCAAGTCGTTTACTTTCCGCAAATAATTGGTTGCTGGTTTGTGAACGCGGCGATGGCGCTCGATAGCAACCCAAATGGGAACTGTTGGATTCACATCAAGCGAATTTGGTGGCCAAGACATTAACGTTATTTCACTATCATGCTCCTCGCACCACTGTAGCACAGTTCTGGTTTCGAGAAATGGACAATCATACTGCTGAAACATGACGTCGTCGTCAGGGAACACATCGTGAAGGGATGCAGGTGGTCCGCAGCTGACCTAGTGTCTTCGATTACTGCCATAGGTCCCTTGCAAGCGCAGGAGAATGTCTGTCATGGGGTAATACTGCTCCCACGGTCCGACGGCTTAGCTGGGTGTAAAATGCTTGCCTCCCATGCACTGGTCCCGGGTTCGATTCTCGGCCGCATTGGAGATTTTCTCCGCTCGGGGACTGGGTGTTGTGTCCTCATCATCCTTTCATCCTTATTACCGGCCGCAAGTCGCCCAATGTGGCGCCGAATGAAATAAGACTTGCACTTGGCGGCCGAACCCGACTGGGACATGCCGGCCTACAATACCATCCGATCATTTCATTTTTCACTGCTTCCACGAGTCTATGTCCGTGGCGCGGTGCAAGTTTCGAGCACTCGTTCGACTGTATGACGGCGATTGTGCAAACGATCATCGACATGATGAAGCAGAAACGTGATTCATACAAAGAGCCCGCACGTTTCCAGTGACGCACGGTCCAATCTCGATAATCCCGAGACCACTACAATCGTAGTTGACGATGCCATTCGGCCAGGATGCAAACACGTGGGGGTCACCTGCTGTGGAGCCCCATGTTCAACAATGTGCGCTGAATGGTGTGCTCCGAAACACATGTGCGTCCACCGGCATAGTGCTCTTTCGCCATAGATTTCACAGATCACCTTCTATCCCACTTTATAGAGCAAACAAGCTCACGTTCTATGATGAGTCGTGAACGTCCAACCACTTAGCGCCTAGTGGTAGTTTCACCGCCCTTCTACCACTTTCCGTAGATCCACACGACAGTAGCACGTGAACATTCGATTAGCTTCGCCGTTTTCGAGATACTCGTTCACAGGCTCTGCGTAATAATAACCTCCCCTATGGCAACGTCGCTTATCTCAGCGGATTTCTCTATTTGCAGTACATATCTTCGATGGGGTAGTCCCCCATCTGTCTCTGCTCGGCTTACATACGGTACTTTCCTTATTTCGTCACGTGCTCGCAACGCCACCGTAAGGCATCCAACCTTGCTATGGGCAGTGGTCATAATGTTCTGGCTTGTCAGTGTATATTAGGAGGTGTCCCATGAGTTTTGTCACTTCAGTGTACAGGGTGCTCATAAACACTCTGAAAAGCATGTAAGGGTGTTGCAGAAGAGGCTGTGCCGCGAAATGGCTGTTAAGAAAAAAATTCGATAAAGTGCGTAGTTTCAAAGTTATTTGGCGTTGATGGTTACAGAATCACGTCGCGCGAAAGTTCAAGCTACCTGCCAGTGGTGGCGGCACCAAATGTGTACTTCGTTTGGTTTCCTCAAACCGAAAAAACGTAGGTTTTGCTCACCTAGCTTAGATCTGTCTCTTGCGAAAACGGCACATTTGACTGTTATTGAGGATTTGCAGAAGTGGTAACTGGCGGACCTACAGATGTCTGTGCATTGTCGCATTTTAGTTCGTGCAAGTGCCTCGATTTTGCGCGCACAACGACCTGGTTCGCTAAATCCAACATTAAATTAGAATACTGCTGCGCGGTGTGGGATCCTTACCAGATAGGACTGACGGAGTGCATCGAAAAAGTTCAAAGAAAGGCAGCACGTTTTGTATTATCGCGAAATATGGGGGAGAGTGTCACAGAAATGATACAAGATTTGGGTTGGAAATCATTAAAAGAAAGACGTTTTTCGTTGCGACGGAATCTTCTCATGAAATTCCAATCACCAACTTTCTCCTCCGAATGTGAAAATATTTTGTTGACACCGAGCTACATAGGGAGGAACGATCACCACGATAAAATAAGGGAAATCAGAGCTCGTACTGAAAGATGTAGATGTTCATTCTTTCCGAGCGTTATACGAGATTGGAATAATAGAGAATTGTGAAGGTGGTTCGATGAACCCTCTGCCGGGCACTTGAATGTGATTTGCAGAGTATCCATGTACATGTAGATGTACATGTAAATTACTCCGAAAAGGCTCAAAGTATCGAATTTTTTTCTTAACAAGTATTTCACAGCACAACCTCCCCTGTAGCCCCCTTACAAGTTTTTTCCACACTGTATCTGACCACCCACTGTAGTCCAACAAATGGTATGTAAACGTACGTTACTTCAGAAGAACTGTGCCGAATTCCCATACCTCTATTGTGTCGCAGGCTATTGTGAAATTAGAGCATTCAGTGGTCATATCTCTAGTAGTATTAGTAATGTGTCAATACTTCTCAGAGTAAAATACCTTTGAACTGTTTCTACGAACATGGCAGTTTTACTGTATTGCAATGCCTTTATATTTTTACGATATAGTCTGCAGTGTCCTTTATGCATGCTTGTCTGAAGGACGTTGAAAGTACATCGCAAAATCACAGGCATTACAATATACTACGTCAAGCCAAGACGAAACCACGACAAAGATGATAAGTCTCTCCCCGTGAGGGAATCACAGAGGTAGTGCCAGTGCAGGACGTAGACACGCGGTTACATATGGAAGTCTGGGTTGGTCCTGGAGGCATGTTCAGATAGGGGTGGCTGTTACTGGGATCGCTTGCGTAAAGCGGGAAATCGGGGTTCGAGCCCTCGTCCGCCATAAATTTTGATTGTCACTAATACATTGCGCTGCTCGGGTCCGATCATAGTCGCAGTTGCGAATACATTTCTTGCGTGGCAGGTGTGGCGAGGTTAAATCGGTGGACACATAACTTGATTGTTGTCCTCTATCGAAGTAAGTAAAGATTGCAGCAGTGTATGGAGAGCGAACAAATTTTGTACTATACTAATAATTTTACTAAACACCTACATAGCGACTGGGTTGTAAAAAGAAATACCAATAACAACTGAGAACGGGAGAGCAATTAATTCCAAGTTCAAATAATGTACAGGTTTGCTGCCGGGTGACGTCGTCGACCACCGCCGATATTTCTGCAGTAGCACACCCTGCCATTGTCAAGGCACAACTACAAGGACAAAGCAATGTGCAAGGGAATTTAATACCTCAGTTCACTCAGGAGAAACAAGGATGTGTTGGTCAGAAGGAAGACTGATGGTACGTTGGGACATTCTGTTTATAGGAACCCTACTCACACTGACTCGTATCTGTGAGCTGATAGTTGTCACCATCCAGCTCAGCGTGAAGGAGTACTTCGTTCCTTGGTTCACAGGGCCCACGTTATCTCAGACACTGAAAGTTTGGCAGCTGAGCTATCACATCTCGAAGTCACCTTTCGTCAGAATGGTTATAGTGAGAGGCAGATCAAACGTGCGTTGCGCTATCAGCCTTCTGTGCAACGGGTGAGTGACGATAGCAACGAAGTGGCACCTAAGTCTACGGCCTTTTTGCCTTACGCTGGAAGCATTTCCAACAGGATTGGCCGTATTTTGCGGAAATATGATGTGAAATGTGTTTTTCGACCACCTTCTAAGATTAAGGCCCTGTTGGCGTCCGTGAAAGATGATCCTGGTTTGCGTAAGGCTGGTGCTTATGGTATTGTTTGCAGTTGCGGCATGTCATATATCGGTCAGACAATCAGAACTGTGTAAGATCGGTGTATTGAACATGAGCGTGACACACGCTTACAACAGCCGAGGAAATCCGCTATTGCAGAACATTGCCTTGACACCGGTCATCCTATGGAATACAACAACACGTACATTCTCGCTTGCACGTCCAGCTATTGGGATAGTGTTATTTGGGAAGTGTGGAAGCTGTTGAAATCAAACTATCAAGCAACCTTATGAACAGAGATGGTGGATTTTATCTAAATGCTGCTTGGAATCCGGCTCTGTCTCTCATCAAAAAACAGAGACAGAATTAGGGCTACCTCATCTTTTGATTAATAGTCACTACCGATATTTCTGATGTTGGTTATCTTTGGTTGTGTCTTGACTTTGCGGTTACTTGTTCTGTGTGTGGTATCTTCCTTGTTTCTCCTCTGTGAACCGAGGTATTAAATTCCCTTGCACATTGCTTCCTACTTGCAGTTGTGCCTTGAGAATGGCAGGGTGTGCTCCTGCCGAAATATCGGCGGTGGTCGACGACGTCACCCGGCAGCAAACCCGTAGATTATTTGAACATTCAACTCGCCGGGAACAGTTAAGGTCTCACAATTAATTCCATATTAGTGAATATTAAGGGAGTCAATCAAGGTGTAGCTCAGTGTGCAATGCAGACATTCAATTCCAGTAGCTGTTAGTGCCTAGGAGTAACAACCTTCATAGACAGCTTTACGGTGAACACATGCGGATGGCGATTCACTAAATCTCTCTGCATGCAGCATGGTGAAACAAGGTCCGCTAACCTCCAGATCAAAACATTATTGTTTGCCGTATGACATACATCTGTGGCTGTGCTCCTGTTTACCTAATGAAGATTTATCTCTACCAGAAATTGAACATTGCTGTGACATAAATTCCACTAACTGAATAATGTTAGTGGAATAATGTTGTCATTAAAAAAATTTCTCTGGGTTTTGATTTTTTGCCGACTTTATTTCTTTCTCAATGTCGCTAGTATCGATGTTGGCATCACTCGTGCTCGTAATGATATTTTCTGTAAGCTGCAACACATTTTAGCAATCTCTCCACATGAAAGAACATTTGAGAACAAAATTTACTCTAACGTTTTGACGTACTGTCTTTGACTTAAGTTTTTTATACCTTTACCAACTATGTGAATACTAAATATGGTAGCTCTGATAGACTTAGAAAATCAGCGTAGTTCTTTGTTACATTGCTCAGACTGTAGGTTAGCTGTCATACTCACTGAGGACTCAGCGGATTTTCCCTGCGACAATCAATCAACGTGTTTCAGTTAGTAACAAGTACTTGCCTCCATTGTTTCCATTGCTTTAAAACCGTAAATGTCGTCAAATAGCGTCAGCTGTTCGGTACCGACAGAATAACTAATTTAGGTTAATACAGCAACTCTCATAGTCAGTTTTACAAGGATATTTTTAGAATGCGTCCCCATAAATCAGGGTTTTCACTGTCTCTTAGAAAATAGTAATTTGCTCGCTACTATACGATTGGGAACTGAAGTTTTCTTTGGATTCTTCAGCGGTGGAATACCCATCGACGTGATGATTCGGCATGTGCAAACAATTTTTGACGCAACACTCTCAATTCGTATCTCGGCAGGTGTATGAGACAACAACGTCGGATATCGATACACACTCTGACTTGTTCCACACGTACAGTGGCCCACGGATCCCGCGCAGTACCCGAGCGACAAGTGCGCAGGCCGAGCCCGCCTGAGGCCGCTTGCCACTCTCATTCCTCGCTCTGCGTCCTGCAGACGCGTCACGTCCTCCACTCCTGACAAATGAAACACCGGCGTCTGTCCAGTCCTGCGGCGCACGTCACTCGGAACCCATCATTAGTCATCATTCCGTGAATTAGGCTCCGAGTGCTAATTCCTGGCGTCCGGCTGCCCACGATCCGCCAGGGCTGATAATTCGTCGTGATCGATACTTCCGCTGTCTCTGACACGTACTCGACCAGATCCTGGGCCGCCGGTGGTTCTCAGCTCTCCACAGCCCACCTGCGCGCTGTAATTTCATTACGATGGCCGAAATACTGCCGCATGTAACGGAGTGAGAACACTGGAACAGCAGAGGAGCTTTCATGCTTGGTGTCTCGCACGTAAATTCGAAAATAAAATCAGTCACACAGAGGACATTAGAAGATAGCGTGATAAATGTAACACGAAGAGACAAGTCCCAAGTAAAGATATAAGGAACAACTACTACTAAAATGGCGGTGGATGAAACATCGTAAGAAGACATGATGATAGGTGGAGAAAATTACGTCTTCCCAAGAAGGACAAAGTAGTGGGGGAAGACAAAGGTGGAGGACTGCCATGGCAACTATACTACGGGTCATAGATGAGTGGACCATGCTGGGAGAACAATTTGTCCAGCAGTGTCTCACTAATGGCTAATACCAACAACAACAACAACGTGTAGAGACGTGGATTGTAAGATAACGACAGCGAATGGAATTTATTTTTAAAAAATGCCTACAGAGTTTGTGCGTCTGTCACACAGTATTGATAGATGGGTGTGATATTTATTTATTTCGGAGTGTGATATTTATTTATTTCATTTGGTAAGATTAGAGTCTTCAGGTCTCCTCTTACATCTAACCAGACGTCCACAATGAGTTAACATTGCAGTATGTGTATTACATGAACAGTGCATGCCAATAATAATAATATTAACAATTCATGACATTCGCATGAGCTAACAGAAATAGAGCATTCACAGATATGACACCGCTCCAGACAAGACTCGTCAAACTCAGAGCAAGATATGGATCCCATATCCTCCACAAAAGACCAGACATGGAAGACATATTGACAAACATACCACCAACGACACAACGACCAAAATTCAAATACATATACCCAGCGCGTACAGTAGCTCAAACACCTCCAGGATACTCCACGACCTAGCACCAACAATGACACAACTGACTCATCTTGAAACAACCCCACCTCACATAGACGAAAGACCATAGTAAAAGCCCATGACATGATGTATGACGCACCAAAATCCACATCCAAACACCACAACGGCTCCACACCACAAAAAACACACAAGTATCATACAGAAAAATACAACATCAACACACATAAAACACAACAAAAGAGAACAAGAACAATCATAGAATCATAGACTAAGAAAAATATTGTAGTAGCCAACTCCGAGTACTGTAGTAACAGGAAAGGAGAACTGGTAACCTAGAAGTAAGTAAAGACACAAAAGTACGAACACCACAACAAACACGGCACCACAACACATAACACTCCTGTACAAGCAAGTAGAACAAAAAGGAAAACAAAAGAAATACGCACCACTCTCATAGTACTAAAACTATGATGAAAATCGCAACCACCCTAATCCCTAATATAAGCACCCTAAACAATGTAAACCATTACTTAATGGTAAATCACTCATTTATTCTTATCTATATTTCAATTATTTTAATCTATAATGTTACCAATCACTTATTTATGTGTTAATGAAGTTAAAAAATAACAATATTATGTATAGAATGTATTCAAAAATATAAAAATATAAGTTATGTAAAATAAATAAAATAAAGATGAAAACCTCTGGCTGTTGAAGGGCACTGAGATAAGCCTTAAAACAGCACGCCTTCTCCCCTCAGGAGAAGGAGTGAAACGTGCTATAAGAAAAAAAATGGTTCTTGCAGAAGAATTGGCGGATTTCTCGGAGTTGTCTGCTTACTTACGTACCCAAGTTATTTTAAGTGGGGAAGGGAATGACATCGTTTGCCCCACCAGTAAGGGTGAAATGCCATTAGCACTGTCGCCTACCAGCCAAAGACCCAGAAGGCAACGTGTATGACAATAATATAAGTATTTTCCATATTTTTTCATGTCTCTTCCCTTTCTACCTTAGGAATCCCGAATACAATGGATTCGATATTAATGAACAACGTTCCCGATTATTTTTATGTCATCCCTTTTCTACCTCCACCCTCACCACACCGCTAGGGGTGAAGCGTCATCGACACTGTTGCCACAGATATGGAATGTTTTCGGTAATTTATAGCTGACGCAGTCATCCTTACTCATCCCCACTTCTAGCGGTGGCACAGACGTCTTACCCCTCCCTCACTTCGTTTTTCCCTACCCAGTAACCCTTGTGTGTATTAAGTTTGGGCTCCAGGCGTACAATAGTGACTCTTAATATGTGCAGGGTATCCCAGATGGAATGGTCATTATTCAGATATGACAGGAACGACTATTCGAAGGAAAAAAAACTGTGGTAAATATGGGCTGCAAAAACGTATACCTTAAGGGCTATGAGCACGTCTTCATCTTATATACTGTGGAATACGTCTCTTCTACTGAACAAGTGCTCATATCTCTTAAGGTACTCATTTTAGATCCGATGTTTCCTTGACAATTTCTTCTCCTCCTAAAATATGGAAAGCAAAGATATTCCCTTCACAGTATCGATTATGAAAAAGTGCTCACAGCTCTTAAGATATGCATTTAAGAGCCTATGTGTATTGGACTCTTTTGCTCTGAGTAATGGTTTCTGTCATATCCCTGAATACTGACATTCCTCCCAGGACACCCCGTATAATGTTGTACCTATATTTCAGAACCTTGATCTGAAGATGGTCTTGGAGACCATCAGAGGAATGAATGCTGCTGGATTGCGTTCGTTAACTTCATAAGGACCGAGTACCTTGCGTCATAGTATGGGATATGGATATTATCTCTAGTTTACATAGCTGTCAATTATCACAGCAGGTTTTAAATTTCTGATCTGTTTAAACCGGTGGCTGTACCCTTTATTCAAGGACTCCATGACGCTGTCTTCTAACAAAAAAATGCAACACCCCAGATTGCCCGTGCTACCCTGACCGACACTAGGCAACGTATGCTGGACTGTTGCCATGGCCTGGGTTGCGAAGAGACTGGCACGCCACCGTTCACAGCCTTGTTTCCTAAATTTCGTAACTCGTATACCCTGAACCACCTACAAGTTTAATCACGTATTCGTCCTACTAACGTTTATACGTGTAAGTCAGATCTCCTTGTTTGCTATCTTCCCTGGTGTTGCAATGTTAATGTCTAGCAGGGTGTCCCAGGAGGAGTGGTCAATATTCAGTGATTTGATAGGAACCCTCATTTGAAGCAAAAAATTCATGTCGTCTTATGCGCTATTCCGAAGGCTTTCCGAACTACTGTAGCACATTTGTTTTTGGGCCAGTGACCCGCATGTATATGTCTCGCCGACTCCACCTCTCTGACGTTTCATTCCAGCCCAGTCTACATCGTTGCTTCCAGACTCTTGGCTCAGGATGTCTTCCTGCCGTTAAACCAGCCCACTGAACACGCAGTTGTCCATGGTGTGCTGCGAGTGAAGTGTTGCGAGGCACTGAGAGTTTATCACAGAGAAGCATCGATTAATGTGTTTGTATGGTGTATGCTTCGGTTTCTGCGATGATAGTGCTCCTGCAACTGTCGGACGACACCGTCTGCGCTTTCCGACACACCGAATTCCTGATCGTAGAGTTTTCAGCACACTGCGTGAAACAGGTATTCTTCCAAGTTCTCATTTTTCTTCTACATCTACATCTACATACATACTCCCGCAATCCACCATACGGTCCGTGGCGGAGGGTACCTCGTACCACAACTAGCGTCTTCTTTCCCTGTTCCACTCCCAAACAGAACAGAGGGAAAAATGACTGCGTATATGCCTCTGTATAAGCCCTAATCTCTCTTATCTTATCTTTGTGGTCTTTCCGCGAAATATAAGATGGCGGCAGTAAAATTGTACTGCAGTCAGCCTCAACGTGTAGTCCAATAACCTGCTTAGGAACAGCAACATATTGTTGTACAACAGCTGTAATGTGAAGTGTATGATAATGGTTAGAAGTGAATGTATTAAAAACACGTATCTTTCAGTCGGTACTTTTTAAAAGGCATATTGTAATGTTTACTAACTGTTTTATATGCGTCAGCCTGACAATGTACTGAATAACACAGAAAATAAATGACAATGTACGTTATATGTTTCCCTCTCGGAAACCAATCGAAATAGCGCATACGTCCGTATGAAATTTTTTGCTTCAAATGATTGTTCCTGTCATATCACCAAATATTGACCATTGCTCCCGGAAGACCTCGTATAAATTGACACACACTAAGAAGAAACTGCTGCTGTTATTTTAGTTTTGCGAAATGGTTTTTTCCATTAAAATGAAAGAAACTACTGAATGATATGTCAAGGGAATTGGGGAGCCACTGTCATGTCATGGCAACCAGTCCCGCCTCGTTCTTCGAAGACAGCCGACGCAATAACAATTAGAGATAAACTGGAATGAAATGTTAAAAGAATATCAAGTGATATCGATAAATCATCGAAGAAATGCTTTTAAGTAAACTGCAGTAGATTTATGATAAGTTTTCTATCAATATGAAAATCGAATAGATAACTTACAGAAATATAAATCACTCTCTTGGATAAAGAGATTAAAACTAACTGCAGGAAAAACTACATTTCTTACTTGAAGAATTATTACCAACATAAAACGAATGTAAAGCATCAACAACTTCAAAGATTTTGGTGAGATAATTCAAGAAAACATTTAGAAACACTTGCCAAATTTTATAATATCGCTACTGATGATAATGACACAAAAATAGCGTGCTAAACAATGAAACCTATTTTCAACAGAAAATACTGTCATCTCAGGAACAGTCAGGAAAGATGAGGTTATGATTTATAGAACAGTTTTCTTTTAAATTTTGCTTTGTAATTTAGACATCTGAAAGAAAGATTAATTTCTATCAATTTTGCTGTGTTCACAAATGTATATATTTTGTGTACATCGTGCGTTTGGTTTTATTCATTACAACTGCAGGCAGCACACCGATGAATTTTTATAATATCTATGTAAATTAACTTTATTAAGTTTGGTAATAAACATATCACCACATAAGATGGTGGGCTTAATAAATTTCACTACAAGAAAAATCGTAAAAGTAACGAAAAAGAAAGATAAAAAAAATCAGTCAATATAAATTATCATGCAGATTTCACCATAGGCCGAATTTGGGATATCTGTACAGGAAATGAGTAACCCGTACTACCAATAGGCACATTGTTGAAAGTCAATAATAAATTGTAGAGTAGATGCGTATTATCGTTATCGGTTGTACCCTTATATTATGAGTAGAGTGTAGTCTTTTTTCTTGAATTTATACCGTAAAACGATAAAAACGGCATTCAGACCGGTTTTTGCCTTGTAACCCACTTCAGTGCTTCGCAGCAGATGTAACACATGCTCAGTCTAAGCAGCACTTATTGTGCCACAAAGCAGCTCTCCAGATTTTATCAACAGTTCCGAAAGACGAGAAACGTCTTTCATCGAATAAAACAACAACTTTACTATTACCAATCACTGTTTATTTACTTCCACATTGCTTTTAGAAGGTTAAACCTCCATCATCAGGTGGTTTTTTGTGGACTAATATGGAATGTGCGTACTATGTTACGCCTTCGGAGAATCTATGGCTCTGTATAATAGAGAAAATCAAAATGCTATTTCAGAACAGAAATAAGCAGTGATTGGCAACAATAAACTTGTTGTATCATTCGATGTCAATAACAGTCACGATAAAGACTAAGAAAAACTGTTGCATTTAAATGTCTGCCACATAGACACTTCACAGCAGGATCGATCTCTCGCCTTAACTGCTCGACGAAATGGAATTATGTCTACTACTAAAATGGCTGCAGATGTTACAGCTTCCTCAAGAGTTGCGCCTTTCCAAGAATCTGTCCATCGTTGGCGTGTGTGGCAGATGTCTGCCTGTGTGTAATGTGTATGCCGTCCGCGACTGACCAGATACTTGTTATGGTGTCGACATCAGCGAGATTCTCCCACGAACAAATACTGGGATGAGATTTTACACTTCAGAGTGATTCTCTTCATACATTCGTTGCGCAGGAAAGTTGTGAGAAAAGGAACCACATGGTCCTTATGGAAATAATTTAATGTTGGAGCTATCCTGCTTAGGAACACCACATCATGATTGGATTTAGGAAGCTGTACATCCTTGTGTGTTACCAGAGGAATAATGTTAAAGGCCGAAGGTATACATTGGAACACACATATACGAGTTTTCTGAGGTTGTATGTCGTCCAAAGTTGCTCTTCATAGTCGATTGTGCACATCCTCATAGAGCTACTATTTTGCGTAAAGATTTCGTTGATGAAGATACTAAGGAAATAGATTGGTCAGCAATGTCTCTGCGACCACAGAGCACGTATAGAGTAGACTGATAAAATGTTTGACACTTTTTTGGTTTCACTAATTATAATATTTTATACAGTTACATCATGATGAGAGAAAAAGGAATGGTTGCCATTTAATTTGCTGCAGTTCATATAGAGCAGACAGCTCAATATCGACCAAGGAACATTCATATTCCCTCCTGTTTTAGTGTGCAGGATGTTTTATTGTGATTAAAAATGTGCATCTCGAATGGATTGGTCACGCAACACCACACAGCCAGTTCCCTGTAAATATCCTATAAGAAACAGTACAAGGATAGATAGATAGCCCAAGGATGATTGCATCTAAATTTCATAACAAGTTTTACATATTGCATGAAATTCTAATTATGTAGAAACAGAGAAGTTGGCTTTTAATAGATTCAGATTTGGAGCAGCCAACCACTTGAAAGACTGATGATCAAGATGTGTGTCATTAATTTTTTTTGTTTCTGTATGTTAAATGTTTACTTTATTCATTAATCCTTTAAGTCACAATGGTGACCTACCATTTATAATTACTTCTGCTGATTCATTTATATGAACAATTACCACGCCATGCCTATAATAGACATCGAAATAAATAACAAATTGAACAGTTTTGTTAATGATAATTTCCAAATAGTACATGGCGACATGTACAGTAGTTCTTTGTTGTGCAGATGAAAACATTTTTTTCAATTTTGGAGGTAATTCTTCAGACTCCGTGTTGTAATGTAAATGTCAGTATTTATTACAAAAACTCTATAGACTGGATTAGCACTTGACATGATCCAATAAAATTTCACATACAGTAAATTTTTTACATCTGTATTGTAGTTTAACTTATGGTTTACATCATGTTAACGTATGGATCAATGCAAAATATATGTATTAACAGAGAAGTGAATTACGTAAGATACTAGTATTTGAGATGCAAATACAAAATTCAAAATATCTATTTTTATTTTGCATTTGAAATACTTTTTTTCAAAAAGAATTCCCTATTTTATTTGCAATACTTAAAATATAGATATTTTGCATCTGCAAAATGCAAAATGCTTCTCTGCAAATATATGTTTAATGAGCTGTTTGTTTAAACGAAAGTAGTTCTGCAATGGATACAGGAGGTGTGTCAAATGAATATGACCATGACCCTAATGGTTACAAAATGCAGTAACACTTGAGTACAACATGCAATACATTTACCATTATTGTTTATGTAATGTAAAACGTACAAGAGTCATCAGATAACGCCAAAGTACCTGAATGAAGGAGGGAGCGAGGGCACACACGTTGAATTTAGTAGCTTCAAGATATTTTTATGTGGCCACACCTCAGAGTAATACATAGAGAACAGTTTATGCTGCAGCCATGTCAAAATATCGTGCAGTTTGGAGTTCAAGGGGTCCTAAAGCTTATGAGACTGTTTAGAATCAACTGTAAATCCCCTTCTTACCCATGTCAGGGTCACAGAATTCATGCTACAATTCTATTCAAGGTCTACTCATAGTCAACGATACATTAAACAAAACTTTAACGCAACTCGTATTAGCAGGTTTTAAACAAATAGAAATACAGTTTCTTAATGGATATATAATCTATTCATATCCTATTGCTCAAAGCGTCAGAGCTTTAAAAGGGGACAAAAATACCTACTATGATGGCTTCTACAAGAAGTAATGAGAGTGCAAAGAACGCTAGGCATGTTGTAAATGGATAAACCTATGTACTGGGGTATGCTGACAGAAGATATTACAGAAAGTCTTAACAGGCGCTTCGAGAGAGTCTATAAATTAGAAGAGCCCTAAATTAGAGGAACCAAAAGCAAATTTGGCGTATTAGAATCCATATCTTACACTTTTTTCAAGCTGAAATATGTACAGAAGACTATCAGAGAATAGTTGAAGAACTGTTTATTTCAAAAGCGCGGAAGCTTAAACAAGAATAACAAGATGGGAGAACTTGCAACATTCAGACAAAAAAAAAGTTGAACATTATTATATGTTTGTTGAGGACTCTTGTGCAGACGGTGTTAATGGCAACATTTGTTTACCAAGTTTTGCTTCTGTTGTATGACTATTTTCGTTTGGTGGAATAATAATCAAGCTATATGAGTGGAACATGAAAGATGATATGTTTCAACAATTACTGGTGTCTTAAAAGCAGTGAAATACTTAGCATGTAAAATTATCACTAACTAGAGCTAGTTTATTTGAATAAAGGTAGTTTGAAATTAAGTATTTTGCATTTTGTATTTAAATAATTTTATTTAAAACCATTTTGTATGTATGTCTCCAATAGAAAAACTAACCAAGTATTTGTATTTTAAATTTAAATACTTTTATAAAACAATTTTGCACATCTCTATGTATAAATAGTGTTTATAATCACTCAATATTAATACAACATTACTGGGAATACTTTGTATAGCTTTTCTTAGTTTTCTCCGTTAAATTGGATTTGGAATTCTTGATTATTGAAACTTTTCGAAATCATAAGCGAAACATTTGCTGTAAGTGAAATTCTTTCCCGTTAAAATGTTAACTTTGATAATATTGAGACAACTTTCCATCATAATATTTTTAATGTAAAATTTTGGCGAAAGTTGTATTATTAAATCTAGCAACCTCATGTAGTGTGTGGTATTGTGTACCTCGTGTCATTTGTATGGGATCAGCGAAAAACTTTGCCAATAAAATATGTGAAGTTAAAGCAAAAGTCCTGTGACATTTCATTTATTGACCTGTATTTTATTTGCAATCAGCGACATCATCCCTTCAGACAGAACTGTATTGGCAACCAGAACTAGTAGTAATGGACAACGAAGAGAAAATAAGTGAAAGAACATCTTAATAATTTCAACTTCAAATCATGAAAATTCTAGCTTTGTTTCTTATTTTTTTAAGGCACGAGAAAAATGAACATAGTGGATCACAGTAGAACTTGATGATGTTTGGTTTGATAAGCAGTATAAGCTCGATAGTAAAATAAAGAGACAGAATGTCAAGGAAATGATCACTGAAATAAGCTAATTCGTATATACATATATCTACAGACTTCTAGCTAGAGACGATCATTAGATTTACTCCTGGTATACAATACTTTTTTTTTTTTACAAATAACTTATTAAATATTGCCACATTGCTCACTCATATCTCACTATCAGTCACTGCACTCACTATTCACACATTGCTTCGTAACACTTCACTCACTACTCACACACACACACACACACACACACACAGGTGATCTCTGGGCCATTTTCTGTGGTGCAGCTTCCCATTTGCTATCCTGAAAAACTGAGTCAGCGTCCCTCCATAGTGAGTGAGATGTTGAGCTCAGAAAGAGGAAGAGGTGTTAGTATTGACCTATGCATAGCTTGGGGGTAAGTACGTCTAGAAAGGAAAAAAAGAAGGAAAAAAAACAATGTGAAGATGTTATGTGGAATGTTGGATATGTTATAATCATCATTATTATTATTTATTTCTATAACATTCTTTATCAAACCCCTACACTGTTTTAGCTAAGTAATCCTTCCTTCAATGTATAAAATGTATTACATAAGAGGTACTTTTTAGCAGCCTTTTTAAATAAGTGTATGTTGGCAATTTCTTTAATCTCTTTTGGTAATTTATTGTACAGTTTTATTCCTTGGTAGAAAACGCTGTTATGAGTATTATGTTTATTTTTGCTTGGTAAATGTAAGTTGAGTCTATCTCATGTTGCATGGTCATCCATAGAGCTGTTTGTGCAGTAATTACCAATGTTATTTTTGATGTGTTCAACTGACTGGTAAATGTATTCACAGTTAAAATCCTCAGTGTTCTGAACAGATCTTTACAATGAGCTCGACTAGTATTTTTGGTTATTATTCTTATGGCTCTTTTCTGGAGTTTGAAAATTGTGTTCATATTTTGTGCATTTGTTCTCCAAAAACAAATGCCATAGTTAAGAATTGAGTGTAAATGTGAATAATATGTAACTAAAAAGACACTGCATATTACACACTGATGATAGGATTCTAAGGGCATAACATGCTGATGACATTGTGTTTGCAAGTACCTTTGTGTCTTCAAACCACTTCAACTGAGAATCAATATTCATTCCTAGAAATGTTGTATTTGTTACACAGTCTATAGAAGTGCCATCTACATTTAATTTAACATTGTCGTTTTTCCTCTTCAAACTGAAATTCGTGGCATTAGTTTTCTTTATGTTCAGTGTCACTTTATTGCTTATTGACCAGTCATTAACTGCCTTGAGAGTTTCATTTGCTTTCTCAGCAAGGAGTTCTCTTGTTTTCACAGTGACTATAATATTGCTGCCATAAGCGAAGAGAATTTTTTTACCATGAGTAACACTGCTGGGAAAGTCATTGATGTATATCAGGAACAGTATTGGTCCTAATATGCTACCTTGCAGAACCTGTATATTAATGTATTTTGATTCTGATAAGTGTCTTACTAAATGTTTGGATTTATTTGAGGTATGTGTTATCTCTACTCTCTGTACCCTATTTTTTAGGTATGACCGAAACCAGTCATTAGCTACCTGTCTTATTCTCAATGTTTCTAATTTATTTAATGGAATCTTGTGGTCGACTGTATCAAACGCCTTAGAAAGATCCAAAAATATGCCTGTGACACACTCATCTTGATCAAGAGCATCAACTACAACTTTTGTGAATTCTACTATGGTCGACTCTGTATTTTTGCCACTTTGGAAACCAAACTGTGATTCACTTAAAAAAGTGTATTTATTCAGGTAATTCGTTAACCTGTCTTTCATAATTGCTTCTATTATTTTGGAGAACGCCGGCAGCAGGTAAATGGGCTGGTAATTTTCTATGTCTTCTGCATTACCTTTCTTAAGCAGAGGTACAACCCTTGCCTGTTTTAACTACTCGGGAAATGTCCTTGATCTGAAGGATTCATTTATTATATTTATTAAGGGACCTTGTATAATCCCTATGCATTGTTTCAGTACACACATTGGTACTTCATCTAGGCCTACTGACTTTTTATTTTTTATTTTTCGAATTGTTTTACTGACTTCATTGTCTGTGGTTGGAAGTAACATCATTGTATTTAGTGCAACATTATTTAAAGGTGTTATATTTGTTTGGGGGAATTTTTGCTGTAACTTCTCTGGCGGTCTTGCGGTCTGTGAACAGTGGCTGCCTTTATACACAAACGTGGTGTTACGTAACTGCTTAATCGAGTGCCACAGGCGAGTGACGAGCAACCTGAGTGGAAAAACAGTGACCGAGGCGGCGTGTCGCCTGGAGAGAGCTGGAAGGGGGGAGACGCTCTGGCTGTGGCTGGGTGTCTGGGTCTGTGCAGGGCAATGACGCGGCCCATTAGGCGGGCCGCGGTGTCGCCCAGGGCCGAGATTAATGGTCCGCCCACCCCTGCCGCTGCTCCTGCCCCCTCTCACGGTGAGGCCTCCCTCGTGCTGTGACATCTTGGCCCACCGCAGCCGTCTCAGCTCCCAGCAACGTGTCGACCAATCACTGCAGGCGGCGAACGTCTCTGCCCCCGGTAGCTTACTATTCAGAAGACTCCGTGCAAACGTGACGTCGTTTCGACTTCACGCTGCATCGCAGACGAAAAGAGCTGTGTGTAGACTGTTTAATAGAAGAGATGTGTTTCACAGTATCAAAGATGAACAAGTGCTCATAGGTCTTAAGGTATGCATTTTGAGGAAACGTGTACTAGACATTTGTTTTCATACCCCTGAAGGCTGGCTACCCTACAACCCTAGCAACAATGGTACCAGTGCATGTATTCCACTGTCAGAGATATCAAAACAATTTTCGATTATAACCTTCGACTCGTTCGTTTCCGGTACAGTGTCCCTGACCTCAAATTGATACATTTATCCTTCTCCAGCATCGTAAAAGTTTGTAACGTCATCGCGGGATCACCCTGTTTGTATACATGCATTTACAGGCTACGACGCCTGTATCTTTGACATCCTGCAGCGTCATTAGATGACGTTTCCTGACGTGGATTCCTATGTAAGACTTAATGTACTAAGTCCCGTCTACAACTTCTAGAAGAGTGGTAACATGAATTCTGAAACACCTTGCGTATGTTATTGGATTCAATGCCTACTGCCATCACTTTTTTCCCCCTTCCTGTCCTTGTAAATTAGTAAGTCGTCTCTCTTTCAGTTTTGATAAAGGCGCATTACGGGAACTAGTTAATACAACTTTTTCAGTAAGTTTTGAACTTCATGTCCACCTCGCGTGTTCTGAACCAGACGACCGCGAAAGAAAATTGCTCTGAGCACTATGGGACTTAACATCTGAGGTCATCGGTCCCCTAGAACTTAGAGCTACTTAAACCTAACAAACCTAAGGACATCACACACATCCATGCCCGAGGCAGGATTCGAACCTGCGACCGTAGCGGTCGAGCGGTTCCAGACTGAAGCGCCTAGAACCGCTCGGCCCGCGAAAGCAGATACACAGCTTTTGTCGTCTTCGATACGGTGTGTTGTGAATGTTGGTTACCCGTCCCTACCACTGGCGTAGCAGTGCGTTAGCCGGTGAAACTGGGCAGATCAGTCAAAAATGGTTCAAATGGCTCTGAGCACTATGGGACTCAACTGCTGTGGTCATACGTCCCCTAGAACTTAGAACTACTTAAACCTAACTAACCTAAGGACAGCACACAACACCCAGCCATCACGAGGCAGAGAAAATCCCTGACCCCGCCGGGAATCGAACCCGGGAACCCGGGCGTGGGAAGCGAGAACGCTACCGCACGACCACGAGATGCGGGCGGGCAGATCAGTCGTTGTGATGTTAACATTTACTTTCTTGTTTACAGTAAAGAGAGGTCCAAACAAAAGAAGAGGCTATTGGTCGTCAAAACGGAGCGGAATAATACGCTTTCTTAATACTCGGTTACTCAGTGATAAAAGAGCCAGACTAAATATCCAAAGGTCTTGCGTTCGATCCCAGGTCAGTCCTATGATTTTTCCCCGTCACGTATCACTTCTTTCACATCTGGCATAGCTTGCTGATACTAAAAATGCCGATTTGTGCAGTGTTTCGGAGTCCACACTAAGCTGCAGCCCCCTCCCCCCCCCCAAAAAAAAAGTCAGTTCACAAGTGGGAGGAAGGCAACGGCATACAACCTCCAGCAGAACCATGTCTAGTAAGGCACTGTGTGATGGCTGCTTTACTTACTTTCTTGGATGTATCACGTTGAAAAGCTTGTGCAGAAACTGAACGCTGGTGTCTTCATTATAGAATCATTGACACACGGGTGGCACGCCCAACGTGGTTTCCACCGTGGTCGGGGCGCCCTCAAGAACGAGCTGTTACGTCACACGGAACGTGCTCCTCATCGTGATTTGTGACCACGGTGCTCTCGGCGGCAGTTGGCTGCTATAATAAACACCGATGGTCGGTTAAGACTGAGATTTTCCAAAGTGCTGAGCTTTCACTCATATCATTGAAGAAACCCCAAACACAGCGCAAAGCAAAATTTGTCTGTTGTACTTCCTTACGTTATCTTTTCAAAGTGAAATCACTATGAACAGTAAGTTATAAGAATTATAAGAGTTAAAAATGGCTCTGAGCACTATGGGACTCAACTGCTGAGGTCATAAGTCCCCTAGAACTTAGAACTTCTTAAACGTAACTAACCTAAGGACATCACACACGTCCATGCCCGAGGCAGGATTCGAACCTACGACCGTAGCGGTCGCGCGGTTCTGGACTGTAGCGCCTAGAACCGCTTGGCCACTCCGGCCGGCAAGAGTTAAAAATTAGTATTTGTTCTATGTAAATAAATCAAGTAGATTTGTACTATGCTGCTGGTTGACAGATTAACTTTGTGAAATCCTAACGAAAGTCCAAAATTTATATGTTTTTAGTATTAGAATTGGTGTATTCAGACCCTTTGTAACTGTTCCCTACGAAATCGCATGCGTATTTTTCAGGCTGTTCAGTACCAGTTAATCGGTGTATATACTGAGGATGTACGCTTTTATGTTCTGGTAGTTATTTACTGAGTAAAAGAAATGTCTCGAGGAATGCGAAAAGTTAAACGTATGTAGCACTTACAATGAAAACTCGTAACCCAGAAAAACTAGCTTCGTTCCAATGCTGCCAAATTCTACGCCCAATAGGTACGGTTTCTCTCCTCCGACAAGTTTTATTTGCTTCTGCCCACTGTTGGTTTTCGAGTGTTGAAGTTATTGGATTTACCATAAATATGATACTGTAGTACTTTGTTTTTCCTTCGTGGTTTCTGACTATTATTCATAAAAGGGTTAACTATTTGACTATACCTTTTCTCGTTGACTGGAAATGATAATTACTTCGTTTAAACACAATGATTAGTTCAATAGTTTGGCTAAACATCGCTCTTAAGTTCCTCTACTATCATTATTACACATCGCTGCCATCGAGAAATGTTTTCGAAGTTATTGTAACATTATTTATTTTTTTTGCTGATTGACGTCGTGTAGTTGTGTGTTGTTGTTTTCCAGCGTTTGGTATATACAAATATGATGCACGGAAGAATTGTTACATAATGACGGAGTGGAGCCAATGGTAGTTTGTAAATTTAAATGATTTCATTTGAGACAAATATAAACTTGCCAATATTGTGAGTTACTTACTCAGTTTTCAAATAACTTCCGGGAATTCAGCCAGGTAACACTTTCAGCGACCGCCGATATTTCAGCGGGAGAACACTCCGCCATTTTCAAAGCAACTGCAACGGACAGGCGTCGTACATGCAAATTTAAAATCTCGGTTCTTGGACTGATGCAGGAAAGGTCACACACACACACACACACACACACACACACACACACACACACACTAAACCCTAGTGCCACCAAAGACAAGGAAGAGAGCCGGATTCCAAACAGAGTTTAAACAAAAACCTCCATCCCTGTTAACGAGGTTCCTTGCTAATTTAATTTCAACTGCCTCCTTAATAACACTGTCCCAATAGCTGGACGTGCATGCCAATATCTCGGTGTCATTATATAACATGAGGTGACCAGTATCCAAGCAATGTTCGGCAATAGTAGATCTACCTGGCTGCTGTGATCGTGTGTGCCGTTTACGCTCAGTACATCGGTCCTCCACGGCCCTGATAGTTTGACCAATATACGCCATGCCGGAGCTACAAGGAATGCGATATACACCCGCCTTACGCAGAACATGATCACCCTTAACAGAACTCAAAAGCACTCTAATTTTAGATGGAGGTCGAAAAACACACTTCACATAGTGTTTCCGTTAAATACGACCGATCTCGTTGGAAGTGTTTCCTCCGTAAGGCAAAAAGGCAGTAGACTTAGGTGTCGACTCACAATTATCATCAGTCTCCCGCCGAAATATCGGCAGTCGCTGAAAGTGTTATCTGGCTACATTCCCGGAAGTCATTTGAAAGTTGTATACGCCAGGAAAAACTCAGGCCTCATATTTACTCAATGTTTGCTACTTATTCAGTTCACTAAGAAGTTTTACAAGCCTCCATGAAAATAAAGAAGTGAATCGAAATGCTTAAGTTCTTGAATGGCGTACTTGTGTTTTGCTATTTAGTCTTGTTGCCTCGTGTACAGTTGTTTCCTTGTTTGTTAAAGAAGTGAAATGAACAGTTCTATAACACAAAGAAGAAAATAAGTAAATAGATGGGACAGAAATCAGTGTTATCAGTTAAAAAGCAACGTTACACACTCACGATAACAGCTGCTTTAGTACCCAACCTCCCCCACATCGTTTCTCAACCTGCTACTCTCGGCCTCAGACTTCGCAGATTGTTTTACGACAGCCGCTTGTGATGTTACCCGAGCGTCAAACAAGCCACACGTTTTCATTTCTACATGCCTCTTTATCGACAGACACTTATTATATTGTTAATTTTGACTGGAGACCAATTTAGTCTTTACTTTTGTGATAAATAGTAATAAAGAGGGCTCCCTCACAGAGGCCTCTTTCTTCTTTCATGCTGGTTACCTCAAAAAGGTAATGGTCGAATTGAGTTGGAATAAGTATGGTAGCACTAGTAACATATAAAATCAAATTTAGCGAAACATTATTAAAACAAAAATTGATTTTAACGTCATCGTTATATTTAGTGACCGACTGCATTTGGTTTGAGGAACAGGTGCCTGGATTCATATCTTGTAAAGGTAACTTGTAAGTAAAGTATTCAGTGCTTTTGTTCCAATGTCGTAACTGATTCACATTAATTAAAATATATTTTGTGATGGAGCTGGAAGTCTGAACAGAGGTTTTTTCACTTATTGCTTCGAGAAATGTAGCTGAATTGATTCATTTATAAAATGGAACTAAAATGAAGTACTGTAGTGTTATCGAGTAATAGGTTTGTTGGGAATAGATCGCAAAAGCAGTTCTCTGCGAAACCTAACATGTGACTGTGAATAAAAAGTGATTTTGTCGCTCAATAAATGCTAGAATATTTGATCATGTCATGATCTGAAAGGGAACTCCAACGAAAAAAATACATCATATTTTAATTTAGGTTTGAATAGCTGTGTGTAACGTCATTGGTGTGAAATGAAAGAAATAATTACAAGCAATTCTGTACTGTACTCGAACGCTGTGTTGTGTTACAAGAAAACCAACCTGTTGTCATTTTAAGGTGGAAAAGCAAGGACCTGTGCCTCTGAAGCAATCAATCCGTTATCGATCGTATACTTACTATCGATTTTTCAATACGAGGAAAGGTGAATTCGTGAGAGTTATATCATAATAGACAGTCATTCACTTCTTCATTCATTCATTGTGTTCCATTGTTCCTATCTACAGGAAGTAACTTCACAAATTTCGAACGAGTCAAGGTATACATTAACAAAGACAAGGAACTTACAGTAACTTCATCTGCATACTATTTTAGCGTCTGTCACTATTGTACTTAGTGCTACTCATGCTTATGACAGCTAAATTTAGTCGAGTTAATTAGAAGGAAAGCTGAAGAAGTAAAAAAAGAAGAGGCTGTGTCCCAGCTTATAATATGTGACTACGTTTGTCTGTGATTAGAACCTCAATATAGCTTTAATGCAATCGTGATTTGCAAAGAAAATGAGTTCTGTTTACAGCACATTAGTGCTTGTCATGCTGCAACTTCATAACAAACACAATTATGTGCCATGCAACAAAACCTTTCAGTCGCTGAATTGAAATATTCAGATAATTTGTAGAAATATTGGCTTAGTAGGAAATCATGTCAGGTGGGAGCTTGTTGAATATGTTTGCAGCACAGTACAGAAACATCACTCTGAATCCTGATGACTGCTCAGCCAAAACTGATTTTTATTATCAGCAACAAAAAACATTAAGGATTAAATGTACTGTGAAGTGATTGCGAGATTTGCAAAAGCAACAAAAAGACTTTTGCAAGATGTGCCGTTATCTACTTTACACAGTACTCTTTTCTTTCTATGCACTTTATCAGAAGATAATTCCATAAGACAACAACGTGTTAAAATTTGCCAGATAACCCAAAAATCTTGTACTTAAGTCGGTACGCTGAAAAACGCTTCCTGATAGCTTCTTGGGGGTTGGGTTTGTTTGGGGAAGGAGACCAGACAGCGAGGTCATCGGTCTCATCGGATTAGTGAAGGATGGGGAAGGAAGTCGGCCGTGCCCTTTCAAAGGAACCATTCCGGCATTTGCCTGGAGTGATTTAGGGAAATCACGGAAAACCTAAATCATGATGACCGGACGCGGGATTGAATCGTCGTCCTCCAGAATGCGAGTCCAGTGTCTAACCACTGATAGTTTCTTGATTAGTCTTTCTATACATTGACTCTATTTTAATTTATTAAGCAACTGGACTGCAAGGAATTTCATGCAGGATATTGTGTACAGCGTATGAACATCAATGACTACTTCTGCTGATAACAGGTCATTACCACTTGTTTCAAAGCACATACTATGAGTCTTTGTGATATTAATACTTAAACTGTCAGCAGCGCACAACTAGTAGGCCTGTTCAGCTACATACTAAGCTGTGTCGGAGGTCGAGTTTCGCTGTGTCTGATGTTGAGTTTCGACCCTTTATTAGTATATTCGTTTCATCAGCGTATGTTACTTGCAATGAACTTTCCTGTAATGATAACTTACTTAGGTTAGAGACAAGAGTGGGCCAGTATCAATCCGTCTGGTATTCCACATGTTATGTTCCAGAATTGTGAGTTCAGTTCCTTTCCTGAAACAAATACTGTCAATAAGACGCTCTACTTTCTGTTAAGAAAGTAAGACTTCATCCGCTGGAGAGGGATATCATTAATGCCATAACACTTCCATTTGACTAGTAAATTTTTGTCATCGGCACAATCAAAGGCTTTGTCATTGTCACAAAATATACCAACGGGATAGTTTTTCTTGTTTACCTCTGCTAGCACTTTACTTGTATTGGTTTGTATTGTTCCTTTTTTTGTGAAGCTCCTCTTACAAAAGACGAAGTACGAGGGCCGGCCGGAGTAGCCGTGCGGTTCTAGGCGTTAGTCTGGAGCCGAGCGACCACTACGGTCGCAGGTTCGAATCCTGCCTCGGACATGGATGTGTGTGGTGTCCTTAATTTAGTTAGGTTTAATTAGTTCTAAGTTCTAAGCTACTGATGACCTCAGAAGTTAAGTCACATAGTGCTCAGAGCCATTTGAACCATTTTTTGAAGTACGAGGCAAATAAAGTATTACGTTCAGTTAAATGAAACCCTATTCTATGATAGGCCACATTGTAAAACACTTTTGAAGGGAATGGATGGAGTGATACAGGTCTGTAATTACAGGTTGTTTACTTATATCCTCTGTTGTAGATATACCATGTTTAACTCTGTCAGAAATAATGCCTGTATCGTCAGTTGATTACAAAGATGTATTATTTGTTTTCGCGGAAAGCAGGACTTAAACTACTGTAGGAATATCTTTAAGAAATAGTTAAATTTTCGTCATTACCATCCGCTTTACAAATTTCTCCCTAATGTTCTGCACCGAAGTGCTTAAAGAATCTTCGCTTTACAAGAACGTATGTTCCCGTGCCCAGTGTTGACTCCATTAAAATTATTTTAGGTATACTGCCACGTGATAGTAAAAAATCGACGTTACCACCTTGTTGTGGTAGGTATATCGTCAATGTACCTCACCTGGCGTGATAAATATTATGAGGTAACGGACGGAGAGTCAGTGCCCACACTAGCTGGTGCGCCCACTAGCTGTAGCACCGACATCTTCGTGCAGTCTTTAGAGCGAACTGCACTAAATTCCACGCACTTGGACACTGGCTGCGATACTTCTATCAACCAATTATCAAAAACATACAGTTTGAGTAGGAACAAGAAAGTAACAATGAGACTCCGTTGCTGGGCAAGGATGCCCCAAAGAAATCGGTAAAACCACTCAACCCCCCCTCCCCCCCAAAATTCGATACGCACACCGCCGCACGCTATCGTTATCCAGCTCAGAGGTCCTGTGTTCGGCGCCTACTGCACAGCCCAGACGACAGCGTTAAAGATATACGTAGGATCAAACGAGAACTCAGAGAACTACATAGGGGATTAGCACAAAATCCGATTCCATCCGTCTGCCTTGATCAGTGACGACCTGTTTATGTTTGTTTGCGGTCGTATTTGTTTATCTAGTAGTCGCCATAAGTCGCCATATTGAAGGATGTAAGCAGCCTGTTATAAATGTTATCGGTGGTTGTCTTAGTAACCGGTCTAAACTATGCTGTTTATTCAGAATATGACGTCATTGGTTAAAGCAGACGGGTGGAATCGAACTTTGCGCTAATCTCTTACAAAATATCTTCCTAGCCAACAGACACGACAGCAAAATACGAAGAAGAGTTGCAATGTCTGGCAAGTGCAAACAGAAAATGATACATGACTAGCTTCGGAAGGTGCACTTATTTTATGCCAACGGCATCAGCAAACGATTGATGAACATGCTTTGTCGTGAAGGTATCAAACCAATATCCCGAAGCCGCTGCAGGAACCAGGATTCGAAAGAGTTGACAAAGGATGACACAGAAGCTCTCAGTAGTGCTGGCGAGTACGAGAGGCGTTGTGAGTCCAGTGTCGCCCACATAATGGAAATTAGAAGATCTGTTAGTCACTGCGTAGCAGAACACGAATGCTCCTTTCGACTGGGACAGCATGAATCGGCGAAATCTACTCACCATCGTGACTGCGGGGAGTCAAGTCCCGGTAGGCCTTACTGCTTCCGAGGTAACCGTGTGCGCTCTACCTTAAAATAAGTGAGGCGATCGAAATTTTGAAGCATCCCAGGAAGATCAGCAAACTCTCGAACAGCTCGACGTCAGCGATGCTTACATAACTGTTTGCGAGCCGTTGCTAGGCAGCTATCTCACAGGACATTGTTGTGACCGTCTTAAACCAAATGCAAGGGCAAAACCGGCGATACACTCTCGTGACTACGAACAGGGAAATGCGGTCCTCTAAGTCCATCATTCTCAGTGAGCTAGAAATTATCAGCAAGCTCCGAAATACGAATAACTTCCCGTATACCCCTTATTTTCTTCTGCGACATATTCTATTAACGGTCAACTAATAATTTAAGATATTGACATCGATGTTCCTATGACATCGATTGTGATCCTGTATATAGGAGTGACAACCTCTAGCTGCAACACAGCTGCAACGTCGGTTGTTTTAGTTATTTTTTCTTTCCTGTTATTTCATTCCCCTCTCGCCCCACATTGGCGGTGCGGGGATTAGTGGAGAGGGGGGTGGGGGGGATTGATTGTTAGCGGTACATTCCACGCCCTCTTCAGCCAAGGGACAGGTAAAACTAAGTTACGGTCAAAAACGCTAACATAAATGACTGACATAAAGGTGCAAGGACCTGTTCTAGGGAAGGTCGTCTGTTGTTGAAGGGGAGAGGGTTGGGCACTGAGGGAGCAGGAAGTTAGGTTTCAAGGATGGAAGACTGATGGCGTAGAATCGACAGAGTAGGTGTGGATGTTGGGCGACTAGAAGTGAGGGGTAGTTGGGGGTATCGGTAAGACCATAACCTTTAAGGGAAAAGGAGGTGACAGAGTAGGAGGGAAGGGGAAAATCGGTACAGAAATATGGGAAGGGAAGGAAAAAGGAGCCATGATGAGATGGAATGGGTGCGGTGGATTTATAGTTGGTAGGATGGGTAAACATGATGGAGTGAATGGCCTGGGAGAAGAAGTCGGTTGAAATTGCGTTGGAAGAGGACATGGATGGTGTACTGCTGTAGGGTTGGTGGGAAGTGTCGGTAAGATTGGAAATTAGAGGGGAAGTAATAGTATGTTTCGAGTCAAGTTTGCATGTGATGTAGGTTGTTCAAAGGTGTGCAGTATGAGTGAGGAGGGGTGGGAATTTGATGAGATATATTAGTCATTTTTTCCCTTAATAGTTAGTTCAGTTGCGGACAAAGAAAGCAGGCTGGCAAAGGATACAAACCGCTCTTCAGTCCGAGGTTACACGTATTTAAGAGATGGTTAAAATACATAAAAAGATGGCTAGAACAGATGATTTTTCTTTAGAAATACGTTGATGGACGATATTTGTGATTTTTATCTGAAAACGGATGACAATAAATGAAGTTTTCTTTCAAATACATGGAAACCACTGAAGATTTTTTTTTAAACTTGTGTGACCATTTTATATTTCAGTTAAAATACAGTTATGATGATAATATGAATGATACCATGGTGTATTGGTGATTCTCGTGATTCATGAAAATGATAATGGTTGTGATGAATATGAAATGATGAGTATAGTAATGGGGCCCGTAGAACCAAAGGAGCGGGCCGGTGTGGCCGAGCGGTTCTAGGCGCTTCAGTCTGGAACCGCGCGACCGCTACGGTCGCAGGTTCGAATCCTGCCTCGGGCATGGATGTGTGTGATGTCCTTAGGTTAGTTAGGTTTAAGTAGTTCTAAGTTCTAGGGGACTGATAACCACAGCAGTTGAGTCCCATAGTGCTCAGAGCCATTTGAACCATTGAACCAAAGGAAGCGACTAAAAGTCAACAAGTTGGAGTATGGTAGAAGAAGAAGATGGAAGGATCGCGTTAGGTGGACATTGCGACTATGGTTGGAAAGCGGGTGTATCTCGGTACGGGTTTCGTCGATGTGGAGTGGGAGACGATTGAAATCCCGTCGAGAGGGGATGGGAAGGCATGAATATGCATGGAATATTTAATTTGAATCTAGTGCTGCGGAGAGTACCTAGGTTTGCGATTAGGGGGTGGGAAGCTGAGCGCCGGGAAGGGGTCTTGCGATTAATTTATCGGATCCGTAGGTGCTCGAGGAAGGGAAGAAGGTGTGGTATGTGGTGAGTTGGTATAGGATGCTGGTTGAGATCGGTAGGTGTATGTGGAAGACGAGACAGAGTGCATGCCTTTCTAAGATTTCTAAAGACTTGTAAAATTTAGGGCAGGCGGAGATTCGGGCAACGTTGTCTTAGGTGAGGTTGTGGCGTATGAGGTATTTATAGCTGACGATAATTCTAGAAGGGTGTAGAATCCAAATGCACCGAAGAAGGCGGCAGCAACGAAGTGTGAACAGTACCGAAGCTTAAGCCTAATATTGTATGCACAAAAAATTCTCATAAAGATAGTTGTGAGGAGAATTAAAGAAAAGGTGGAGGATATGCTGACTGATGACCAATTTGGATTTATGAGGGGATTGCGAACGAGAGAAGTGATTCTGACACCTAGGTTCTTATCGACAAGCGAACAGAGAAAGATAAACCAACTTACATTTTCTTTGTAGACCTAGAAAAGGCATTTGGTAATGTTATCTGGCAAGAAATGTTCAGAGTGCTGAACAAAACTGGTCTAAAATACAAAGACATGCGGGTGATACGCAGCTTCTATAAGAACGAAGTGGCCTGATTAGGAATTTTCATTAGGAACAAGAAGCAAAAATTAGAAAAGACGTAAGACAATGATGTGCTCTTTCCCCTCGTATGTTCAGCTCGTACATGCAGGAAATTAAAGACCAAGTTCGTGAAAATGATGAGGTGGGGATCAAAGAAGACAGACAGGCTGCGTTAACAGATGATACCGCTGTGGCCACGGAGACGAAAGAAGATCTAGAGTACGTCATGGGCATAGTGGAAAGGCTTTTCTGTAATCAGAGATTAAACAAGTAAAAGACCAAAGTGATTGTATATAGTGCTGTTGAAGAATATGAAACTTTAAAAATGAGAACTGGAAGATAGGAGCTCAAAATGATAGGAGAATTTACCTATTTGGGAAGCAACATTGCAAGGGATGGTAGAAGATGGTAAAAAATTGCGAGTAGAATACACCAGACGAGATTACATTTAATTCAAGAAAGAACTTACTCACCAGCCAGAAGATCAGTCTAGAAATCAGGAAACGGATTATGGAAGTGTTTGTTTGGAGTGTGGCTTTATATGGGTGTGACAACAGGACAACAGAAAAACAAGAGAGAAACCCTGGAGATTTAGTGCTGCAAACCGGTGATGAAATGAGCTGATGTGACAGAGTTACCGACGAAGAGGTGCTGAGAGGAGTACAGGAAACCAGATATCGGTGGAGCCACATCCAAAGAAGAGGAGGCCAACTCGTAGCACGCATTTTAAGACACAGTAACATCGTTGGAACTATAGCAGAAGGAGCTACTGAGGGAAGGAATCGCTGGCGACCGCCAAGGTGTCATTCATGCAGCAGACTGAATGATGTGGGATGCACTACACACGCGGAGGTAAAGAGGAAGGCAGACTGAAGAAGGGAATGGCGTATGCTGCAAACCATCCTCAGGGTTGAACACTAAAGAGAGAAGATATATATTAGTAAATTAAAGTCCCTCGCCGTATTTTTGTGTCTGTATGTGAACGCTAACCCCAGGAACTACGGTAAGGATTTTGATAGGGTTTTCACTAATGCATAGACGGACTGACGAGAAAAGTTTGAGAGTTAATTTAATAATGCTACGATACACAAGTTGACTGGCCGTCGATCCTTAGTGCTACCCGAGCTAACACGGGGCATATCGCCAGTTTTATGTTATGGCGCGGCTGTGCACCTGAAGGATTTCAATGAAACTTCGTACTTATAGGGAATACGTGGAAGAGGGATTCATAAAATCTCTGCAATAACATTTTAGGATTGAATGTGGAAGTTACTCATAGCGACGTATTAGTGCGTTAGAGTGTCTGAACCATACTGTCCTTCTCAGAACACAGAACCCAGAGAAAGTGAACCAACAACTCCAAAAGCAACAGTAAACTGACCTACCTGGCGTGTTATTTCAGTGAGCATTAGGCTAACTAACGTGGCAAAAAGTCAGTATCAGAATAACTGTACCAAAATAACGAAGCTCACAGAATACTAGGTACCGAAAGCTGGTTAAAACCCGAAATTTACAGCAGTGAGAGTTGTGGAGAATATTTAAGTGTATATCGAAAGGATAACGAGCTCCGCGTTCAGGCCCTGAAGACTCAAGGGATATCGCCCGGCCGCCGTGTCATCCTTTCACGCACTGCCGTCATGCCCATGCGGTGTGTCGGGGCATGTGGTCAGCACACCACTCTCCCGGTTTGCCGACTTCCCAGGCGGTGGAGCCGCTACTACTCAGTGAACTAGCTTCTCAGTTACCATTACGAGGCGGAGTGCACCCGGTACCAGTCTTCCTACAAAGTAAAAATCCTTGGCAGTAGCGGTAATGGAACCTGGGTCCTTCACATGGTATCCATCTACGCTGAGCACTCGGGTACGGTGGCGGACAATCAGAAAGGTTAATGGAATATCGAGGTGGTGTATTTGTCGCTGTGGACAAGAAATCCAGAAAATGAAACTGCATGTGCGATTTTCTTGGAAAGAGTCAGAACCAAGGGTGGGTATAAGCTTACAATCGGATCGTTCTATCGATCACCAGACTCACCACCAGACGTAACCAAAAAACTTAGTCAAAACCTTAGTCCGCTTGTACATATGTTCTAGAATCATTCTGTAATAATCCGAAAAGACTTTCAAAAATGGTTCAAATGGCTCTGAGCACTATGGGACTCATCATATGAGGTCATCAGTCCCCTAGAAATTAGAACTACTTAAACCTAACAAACCTAAGGACATCACACACATCCATGCACATCCATGCCCGAGGCAAGATTCGAACCTGCGACCGTAGCAGTCGCGCGGTTCCGGACTGAAGCGCCTAGAACCGCTCGGCCACCACGGCCGTCGGAGAAGACTTTAATCATCCAACAGTCAACTGGGATAATTACAGTTTTGCTAATAGCCTGACAAGAGATCTTACGAAACGTTACTAAATGCCGTCGCTGAAAACTACCTAGAACTGACAGTTCGGAATGTCAGTAATGACGGATTTAATGGCAAAGTATAGAATTGATCTTTTTGAGGATGTCCACATTGAAACTGGTATGAATGACAAACAGCAGTTGTATAAACAATAGCAAAGTACAGACACTAGAAATAACCTCCTAAAGAAACATAGAATTCTGCGTAGCACCTGTAAAACAGAGCCTAGGGCTGTAAGTAGTGAGGCGCTGAATGTAACACGTTTGGCTGTCAAGAAAGCAATGCTTGAAGCCTTCAGTGACCACCGTAACAGAATACAATCGAATGATCTTTCAAAAAACCCAACAAATTCTTGTCCTGGTAGCGGCACCAAAGTTTATGTTCAGACAGTCATGAACGAGACAGGGTCCGATATTGAGCAAAGGGAGAAATGGTGAGTTCCTTTCTCAAACGTTCCTTTACAAATGAAAACCCAGGAGCAGTGCCCTAATTTAATTCTCGTACCGCTTCAAAGATGACTGAAATAAATGTTAGCGTCAGTGGTGTTGAGAAATGGCTGAGGTTGTTAAAACTGGACAAAGTTCCAGAGGCTGATGAAATTCCTATGACGAATTTGCAGCTGAGTTAGTCCCTCTTTTAACCATAATGTTTCGTTGATACCTCGAATAAAAAGTTTTTCTCAAAGGGCAGAATGAAGCACAGGTCACTCAGATCTACAAGAAGGACAGCAGAAATAATCTAGTAAGCTACCTTCCATTATCCTTGACACCCGTTTGTTGTAGAATCTTAGAATATACTGGGCTCTCTTAATGAGGTATGTCGGACGGAATGATATGGATGGTGAGCCATCGACAGGTGTAGAAGTAACTTCAGTTGTGCCCCACGGAAGTGTGATGGGAGCTTTGGTGTTCACGTAGTATAGTAATTACATTGCATACAATATGAAAAGTAACTTGTGAATTTGCGCAGATGATACAGTTATTATAACGAATTACCGTCTGAAAATAGCTGCCCAAATTTTCAGTCAGATCTTCATAAAGTTTCGAAGTGCTTCAAAAATTTGCAACTCACTTTAAATGTTCGTAATTTTAAAACTATGTATTACCCAAAAGAAAAGAACCTACTAACAGTGGTATAATATCAGTGAGTTACAGCTGAAATTGCTCAACTCATACCTTGGTGTAATAACTTGTAGCGACATGAAATGGAACAGTCACATAAGGTCAGTCGCGGATAAAGCAGGTGGCTGACTTCGTTTTATTCGTAGAATACCAGCAAAATACAGTCAGCATACAAAGAAGATTTCTTACAAATCACTCGTGCGGCCCAACCTAAAATATTGTTGAAGTGTGTGGAATTGGTACCAGATTGAACTGACGGAGGGTATTAGAAGCATACGCAGAAGGGCAGATACGTGTGACCACCGGGAGAGTGTCACGGAGATACTGAAAGAACTGAAATGACAGACCTTTAGGATAGACTTTATCTATCACGAGAAAGTTTACTTAGAAAGATTGAACAATGATGGCTCTACGAGTATACTACAGCACCCTTCTTATCACTTCCATATGGATTGTGAAGACAAAATTAGGCTAATTATGGAGCTCATTCTTCGCGCGCTTCCTACGTGAAAAAGCGCCTGATAACTGGTACAGAAAATGGGACGTACCTTCCATTGTAGATGTTGATGGAGAACCCACTAGACGCCCAGAAACTGTGGCGTTACAAACTTTCCGCGACACTGTTTGAGTTAAGTCACTCTCCTTAGGCTAAGTATTCTTAATTTTTTTTTCAGTCCCCGTCTGCATCACAAATATCCAAAGAGTTTAAATGACGGCATTTACAGCATGTTGTAAAGGAGTGGCAGACAGTGTAGTGGTCAATTTGCCGCTGCCTGCTTTCACAATATCCGCAACATTTCCAAACGTGGGCGGTTGGTATGCGCAGCAGGAAGATAAATGCTAAGCAGCGCAGGCCTACCTTGCTGCTGGCTGTAAAGGCAGAGTCTGGCATGAGACGTCCACTTCGCGGTGTTTACAACGCACTAGCCGACTCTGGCTGCCGTGCCTTACAATTTCAGCATGTTTAAGTCTTACCATTATAAAGAAAAGCATCCATATTCCTGAATCTCGGCTGATATAAGAATTAAAGGAGATGAAACATATAACAAACTTACTGACTACTCGGCGTATTCGCACTTGCCAAAAATCTCGTTTAGATGTCTTGAACCATTTGCGAAACAAATATATATTTGGAAACGACATGGAGAGATAGTGTCACATTAGATTCCTTCGTATAAGAACGTGGCATAGGCTAAGTATGCGAAGATTTTAGTAAAGTAACTTGCATTGAATGAAACAAACTGTGGCCCGTAGGCAGCGGCAGTATAATAAGCTTTCACACTAAGGTTTGAAGATTACATCTAAAAAAATATGGTGCTACGGACTTGAATGAAAGCTATAAAAATAATTCGAGACCATGCTGAAAAGTAATACCTTTGAATTTTTACGCGAAAACTCTTAAAGCTGTCTAAATAAAACAAACTTTATTAACATTTTCCATCTTTATTCATTATGTCTAAGTATCTATTTTTCAACGCAGTCACCCTGGTGGCGAACACATTTCTCCCAACTAGACACCAGTTTGTTGATACCGTCACCGTAGAATGTTTGACTTGGTTGACGGAGCTATCACCTCACCCCACCGCTTCATCACTATCAAAGTGAAGTCCTCGAAGATGTTCATTAATTTTTGGAAACAGGTGAAAATGAGATAGAGTGAAGCCGAGACTGTTTGCAGGAAGGTAGCTGGCAGTGAATCGAAGGAGTCGGATCGTTACAGATGTCGAAGAGCTCGTGTGTAATCTGGATTGTCATTCTGAAGGGGAGAGTGTTCCATGCGTAGAAGAGTGTTCTCTGTCGTTAGAGATTCGATTACAGCACGTTTTTCTTCCGGAACGTAAAACTGCAACTAGTCACATTTTTAAATATTTGTTTATCCCTATAAACACTTTTTGAGGCACACATTCGATGGTACACATACAAGTAACATCTTTATTTCTATAGTGTGGTGCTGGGTACAGTCTGCGTGATAGGGAGACAGATTAAGAAAAATGCGACACCGTGGGCAGGATTCTATTTCATCTGGCACTTTCAGTTTTATTTGTCTACTAGCTTAGCGCCCAGTGCTTCCCTCATGTAGATCGTATGACCTGCAGAGATGGTTATTTTATTAATTCGAATTTTTATGTTGTTCACAAATTGCAACATCTTTTAAACTTTTCACGCTAATTAAGGCCATATAAGCATGCTCTTTTCCGAATTTATTTCTCACAAAAATGCGATTCTGCCATCTGGAATCCAAAGTTATTGTTAATCGTGCCTGTCGCGTTCTTGTGGAGACATTTCCATAGCAACTTTCGTCCCATAACAAATATTTCTGTATATCTAATTCAGAAGTGAAATACCAATTTTCATAAAATTAGCTTTAAATTATTTTGAATGTGATGAAATATTTTCTTAAAAATTTTCATTCCCTATTTCACTTCCTTAGGGGTTGAATGTCTAGAAACACTGAAACATGTATTTTTCTTATTTCTATCCGAGAAGTTAAATACCAGTTTTCATAGATGTAGCCTTAAAAATCCTTTACTAGTTCTGTAGTAATTATTTATTTTTCAAAAACACTTTCACCCACTATTTTACCTCCTTAGTGGTTGAATTTCCAAAAGTGCTGAAACACGTATTTTTTTTTATTTTCTGACTGAAAAACCAGATACCAGTTTTCGTAGTTCGAGCTTCAAAATTTCCTTAATAGCGATATACTTTTAAAAAGCCTTTCATCCCGTATTTCACCCCCTTCGATGTGGAATTTCTGACAATCCCTTCTTAAACGATGTCTACAGTATGAGATCCACACCTTCTCCAAACTTCAATTTTCTATCCTTACCGGTTTGGGCTGGGCGGTAATGAGTCAGTGAATCCGCCTCGAACTATTTCACCCCCTTAAGGGTTGAATTTCCAAAAACAGTGACGCGCGTATGTTTTATTTGTAACAGAGAAGCAAAATACAGATTTTCATAGATTTAGCTTTAAAATTCTTTCATAATAAAATATTTTCATAAAAATCTCATCCCCTATTTCAACCCCATAAATGTTCAATTTACAAAAACACTGAAACACGTATTTTTTCATTTGTAACAGAGAAGTCAAATATCAATGTTCATAGATGTAGCGTTACAAATACTTCAGCATTCACCCATTATTTCATCCCTACAGGGCTAAAATTCCAAAAGTGCTGACACATGTATTTCTTTATTTCTGACGAAGAAACTAAATATCATCATATCCTGATGTGTCAAGGAATCTTTAATTTGGTAACGGAGTAAACTGCGGGGTAAAAACTATAGAGAGACACCAAGGACGATTACACTCAGCAGCTTTAAAGGGATTTGCGTTGCAGTAGTTATTCGCAGTGGAGACCCGTGCAATGGATAGATTAGCATAGAAAAATTCAAATGGCTCTAGGCACTATGGGACTTAACGTCTGAGCTCATCAGTCCCCTAGACTTAGAACTACTTAAAACTAACTAACCTAAGGACATCACACACATCCATGCCCGAGGCAGGATTCGAACCTGTGACCGTAGCAGCCGCGCGGTTCCGGACTGAAGCGCCTAGAACCGCTCGGCCACAACGGCCGGCAGATTATCGTGGAGAGCTGCATCAAACCAGTATTTGAAGTGAAAATCACAACAAGGACAAAACTCAATGTTGAATTCATTCAAAACATAATACATCAAGAGAGTTAAATTATTAAACTTAAACTGTAATGGTGGGCATTGATATTGTCGCCATGTCACAGTGGTCGTGTTTACTTGTGGTGATGGATTACACTGGAGTCGTGAGCTTACACTGCACAGCATGCGGCCCTTAGTTGTAGATATTTTTCTGAAAGGTAAAATTTTGGTATTGTCACAAAATAAAACTTTTTAAAAAATGAAAATAAAAAACAGTCTATGACAAAATTTCATCCTAATATGACAACTTTTAGGTGAACCTAAAACGTTCTGAGATTTGAAAACAGTATGTTGTGGTCTTCAGTCCGAAGCCTGGTTTGATGCAGCTCTCCATGCTACTCTGTCCTGTGTAAGCCTGTTCATCTCAGAACAACTTCTGAATCTGCTTACTGCATTCATCTTTTGGTCTCCCTATACTGTTTTTACACCCACACTTCCCTCTAATACTGAATGGTTGATGTCTTGACGTCTCAGAATGTCTCTTACCAACCGATCCCTTCTTTTAGTCATTTATGACACAAATTTCTTTTCTCACCAATTCTATTCAGTACCTTCTCATTAGTTACCCATCTAATCTTCAACATTCTTCCGTAGCACCACAATTCGAAAGCTTCTAGTCCCTTCGTCTCTAAACTGTCTATTGTCAATGTTTCAGTTTTCATACATGGCTACACTCCAAACAGGTATCTTCCTAAAAGACTTCCTAACATTTAAGTCTTCATTAGGTCGGCCGTTGTGGCCGAGCGGTTCTAGGCGCTTCAGTCTGGAACCACGCCACCGCTACGGTCGCAGGTTCGAATCCTGCCTCGGGCATGGATGTGTGTGATGTCCTTAGGTTAGTTAGGTTTAAGTAGCTCTACGTTCTATGGGACTGATGACCTCAGATGTTAAGTCCAATAGTGCTCAGAGCCATTTGAACCATTCTTTTAATGATTTATTAGTTGACCAATAAATAGGGAATCACGATTACCGGATCTAATTGCTTCTTATGTCAGACACAATGCTCTTATATACATTACACCTTACTTCTTCTTATAGATTTTTCCCCTACGAGAAACATTTTGAGGATGTGAGTCTTGAATATGAAAACTGCCTCTGTCATTGATCTAGCGTGGCTTACAACTTCTGGTACACGAACTGATTTCTCATCATTCGGAATTCCACCAGTTACCTCTAGAAGTCGTCGAGACTCATCTTTCTTTAGCTTCTGCATGGAGGTGTGAATATCTAGTAAACAGTGACGGGTTGCTCTTTTCGTGATAATGTTCAGAGACTACTAGCGTTAGCTCCTTGCCTTGAAAATTTACAGTTATTGCCGATCTATCAACCTTTTCAACACAGCTGCAGCTTTCCACAGCAGTGCAACACAAATTCTAGGCAGTCGTGAACCTTAAATTCGCGCCTTTTTTCTGTGTCTCATTACTCTAATTCTTTTGAGTCTTTGAACAGCTGTACGATTCATTATACACTCCTGGAAATTGAAATAAGAACACCGTGAATTCATTGTCCCAGGAAGGGGAAACTTTATTGACACATTCCTGGGGTCAGATACATCACATGATCACACTGACAGAACCACAGGCACATAGACACAGGCAACAGAGCATGCACAATGTCGGCACTAGTACAGTGTATATCCACCTTTCGCAGCAATGCAGGCTGCTATTCTCCCATGGAGACAATCGTAGAGATGCTGGATGTAGTCCTGTGGAATGGCTTGCCATGCCATTTCCACCTGGCGCCTCAGTTGGACCAGCGTTCGTGCTGGACGTGCAGACCACGTGAAACGACGCTTCATCCAGTCCCAAACATGCTCAATGGGGGACAGATCCGGAGATCTTGCTGGCCAGGGTAGTTGACTTACACCTTCTAGAGAACGTTGGGTGGCACGGGATACATGCGGACGTGCATTGTCCTGTTGGAACAGCAAGTTCCCTTGCCGGTCTAGGAATGGTAGAACGATGGGTTCGATGACGGTTTGGATGTACCGTGCACTATTCAGTGTCCCCTCGACGATCACCAGTGGTGTACGGCCAGTGTAGGAGATCGCTCCCCACACCATGATGCCGGGTGTTGGCCCTGTGTGCCTCGGTCGTATGCAGTCCTGATTGTGGCGCTCACCTGCACGGCGCCAAACACGCATACGACCATCATTGGCACCAAGGCAGAAGCGACTCTCATCGCTGAAGACGACACGTCTCCATTCGTCCCTCCATTCACGCCTGTCGCGACACCACTGGAGGCGGGCTGCACGATGTTGGGGCGTGAGCGGAAGACGGCCTAACGGTGTGCGGGACCGTAGCCCAGCTTCATGGAGACGGTTGCGAATGGTCCTCGCCGATACCCCAGGAGCAACAGTGTCCCTAATTTGCTGGGAAGTGGCGGTGCGGTCCCCTACGGCACTGCGTAGGATCCTACGGTCTTGGCGTGCATCCGTGCGTCGCTGCGGTCCGGTCCCAGGTCGACGGGCACGTGCACCTTCCGCCGACCACTGGCGACAACATCGATGTACTGTGGAGACCTCACGCCCCAGGTGTTGAGCAATTCGGCGGTACGTCCACCCGGCCTCCCGCATGCCTACTATACGCCCTCGCTCAAAGTCCGTCAACTGCACATACGGTTCACGTCCACGCTGTCGCGGCATGCTACCAGTGTTAAAGACTGCGGTGGAGCTCCGTATGCCACGGCAAACTGGCTGACACTGACGGCGTCGGTGCACAAATGCTGCGCAGCTAGCGCCATTCGACGGCCAACACCGCGGTTCCTGGTGTGTCCGCTGTGCCGTGCGTGTGATCACTGCTTGTACAGCCCTCTCGCAGTGTCCGGAGCAAGTATGGTGGGTCTGACACACCGGTGTCAATGTGTTCTTTTTTCCATTTCCAGGAGTGTATTTATGAACAATCGTGTAACATAGTCCGCATGTAAGACCAACCGTGTGTTCTCTTATTATCATTGTAACGACAAATGATGTGCTATTGGAAATAAATATCGTATGTCACAGAAACTAAAGAAAACTCGCATTAATTTTTATCACTAGCGTCTACAAGTGAATTGAAATGAAACCATTTAAGAAAAAATTATAAAAGAGGCAAACGGGGTAAGATTTCAGACATTCATGCTCGTCAGGGACGCTTGTTTGATTGACTTAAAAACCAGAGTAGATCGTTGTTGTGTTAGCTGAAAAAAGATAACACGGGGGGAGCAGAAAAAACAGGAGCCACCTTATAATGTATTATAGAGGACAGGGCAGCCTCAACTTTTGCATGGCCCACAGCATTCACTGTATTGAATCATCGTCGTTCACACTGCCTGATCAATAGCGACGTAGGTACACTGTGCATGTCAGATTTTTGAATGGAACATGTTATTTCTGGGGGTTTCCCTTCGTTGTTAGGAAAAAGCTGGAACTGGAAATACCCCTCTCCAAGACCCTTCCCACAATACTCCCAAATGGGACTGCAATGCCCTACTATCAGAATGTTTGGTATTTGGCTGGACCAAAGCTGCCACTAACATGGGTCAGAAGTCGAACAGCACGTTTGATCTTTATGGATGTAGACTGAAGAATTTTTAAAGGAAACACTCGTCTTATCTTGTCAGAGATGTGCTTATCTGTCCTCTGACATGTACACGTTGACCACCAGCCGCGGAGCATGTGGCCGCGACTTCAATGTCAACACCGAAATGGCTCTATGCACTGGGGACTTAATATCTGATGCCATCAGTCCCCTAGACTTAGAACTGCTTAAACGTAACTAACCTAAGGACATCACACACATCCATGCCCGAGGCAGGATTCGAACCTGCGACCGTAGCAGCGGCGCGGTTCCGGACTGAAGCGCCTAGAACAGCTCGGTCACAGCGGCCGGCAGTGTCAACATCCCAAGTGAACACAACGTACACGAGATGACGGATCCAATCTTTTTTTTGTCTTTTCTGTCCTACTACAGCATTCGTAAATTTCCTGTAATTTATGTTTACTCGGAGCATGGGCAGGGTTAAACCATGTGGAGCTCCGGGACTAGAAGAAATGTGTGGCGCCTGCTTAGCTCATGAAAGTTCATACATTTCTGTGAAAGTACAATAGGAAAAATAACGGAATACACGTATTTCTACGACAGCAACCATGCCATTCATTAGATGATATCATACCTAATGGACCTTAAAACTGCATTTACAAAATACACAAAGTTACCCTATTACATGAGCAATAAATAAAAAAAGAGAGCCTCAAAAATTTCTTTTCCTCGATTTCGCCCTAGCGAAGTCCTCCACCGCATCGTGGGAGTCTAGAGAACTCGTCACCTCGTGTTCAATGATACTAAGGAAGGGAGTAAGAAAGATTGGGTTTAACGTCCCGTCGACATCGAGGTCATTAGAGGCGTAGCACAAGCTAGGTTTGACCGGCCGCTGTGACCAACCGGTTCTAGGCGCTTCAGTCCGGAACCGCGCTGCTGCTACTGTCGCAAGTTCGAATCCTGCCTCGGGCGTGGATGTGTGTCATGTCCTTAGCTTAGTTAGGTTTAAGTAGTTCTAAGTCTCCTACTGATGACCTCAGATGTTAAGTCCCATTGTACTTAGAGTCAATTTTGAACAAGCTAGGTTTGCGTTAAGGACAGGGAAGGAAACCAACCGTACCCTTTCAAAGGAACCGTCCCGGCATTTGCCTGGAACGATTTAGGGAAATCAAGGAAAACGATGGCTGGACGCTGGTTTGAGCTGTCGTTCACCCGAACTGCGGCGAGAGAGGAAATACCTTCGTCTTGCGTTGTACCACGTAATTTGTTGTTGATAATGGCTATTTTGGAAAATCATTTCTCAGCTTCACAAATCGCAGTTGGTACATCACCAAGATCATTATCCCATAATTCGACTGGTAAAACGTTTAGCAGTTTTTTATTTGAAAGAAAACTTCAAATATTCACTAAAATGAAGAATTTAACAACGAAAACTTTCTGCATCGAGATGACTTCGACATTTTTCAGCAAGTTTCTGTTAGGAGTTCTTTAGCTTCTTGCTTCATTATATTGTTTGTTAACGTTAGGAAAAGATCGTCTACTTCGCAATACTTTACTTATCGCTTCTATAGTTCTGCTTGTAATTTATCAACGACTGCAATACGTGGCACACGAAATTTATCACATCCACTCCACTCCACTCAACTCTTTCTCCATCAGAGAATCTTTTTATTTTCCGTTTCGTTTCGTCGCTATATTCCTGATACACATACTCACTTTGGCTCCTAGCTTGGTTCCGATATTCATCAAAATTTTCCCTAACTTGACTAAAAAACTGGATCAATGATCACAGCGCCTGCCACCCACTAGTTAAATTCGGTCCAGGGGTTTGCGAATATTTGTTAGTTTTGTCCATTCGAGACAACACGTCCTCTCTGAAAACAGACAACATTGCTGTCTCTAGTTTTTTTGTTTTCTCCGAAGCGATTCTGCCGCATTTCTTGTCGCTGCCTTTTCTTCTTTGTTCTCGACCATTTCCTCAAATGACACATGAACGTATTCGAAATTCTGTCAAACAATTGATATTGCTTCCACACGACACGATCATCTAGTATAGGAAAGTGTTTTAAGTCGCCCATTATTCTTCACAAGAATGTGATAACTATGAGTGGAAGCTACAAAAAAGTCATTGGAAAACTTGAAACAAACGAACTGGTTCTAATGATTGCTCTGCATTGTTCTGGGCCATGAGGTTTAAGGAGTGCGCAACGCAGGGCACATAAAAAGCTAGTGACTTTAGTTCCTTTATCTTTGCACTTAAACCTTAATATTTCCAACTCGTGTTACTGATACTGCCGTAGGACTGAGAACGGCAACCTTCTATCCTAATATTATATTTTCCAAAGAGATCTAGAATCACCTTCCTAACACTTTCTCGCATGTGGCTGTCTATGGAACAAAACACAAAATCTATCGTGAGCTCTTCCCTCGAATCAATACCTTACTACAACAGCCAATTGATATTCATGTGCCGTGTCTATCGCTGAATCTACAACTAGTCCGTAGTATTTTGCTATTGAGTTTCTCCAAACATTTTACTTAGTACCTTATTTCCCATGAGGCCGATGAATTCTTCACAAAAAGTCTTGGACACATAGGACTGTTGGTCACGACCTTTGAGAGCCCTGCTCTTGGATGTGTTGTTGCAAAAATGGGTCAAAATGAGTAATTAGTTCAAGGGAACCTAAATAGTTACCATTATTTTCGGCTCCAAAAATTTCATTATCACCAGGAAAACCAAGTCCTCTTATTGCTAAATATTTAATTACTTCTGCAACGTCCCGAAGCACCCCCTGCCAATAATTTTCCTCTGCTTTAATCATATACTGCAATTCATTGTCGATACATCCTTCGTTTTTTCTATCCGAATTTTTGCCATGTTTACCGTTGTTTCGGTAGGACGCCGCTTTTTCTTCCCTCTTTTTCCAATCAGGAACTCCACAGGTTGAAAATTGACTACTCAAGGCCCATGTTGTCACTTAATGATTTAGAGGAAATATAAAATACATATCCTGTAGATTCGGAGTACAACAGCCTTTTCTTTCATTTTCCTTCCCATTTAGCAGTCTTCTGAAGAACACGTTTTTGGATGCGTAGCTTCTTTGTGATTTGTAGACACGTTCTGATTTACTTGGATCATCTACATTTTTCTTAAAATACTCTAAACCTTTCGCTAAATATAGTTCCACGAATTCGCTCTCACGTTTTTCTGTTTCTCCGGATCTTTCTCCAGTGTTGGGGACTTCATTAATTTGTTGTCGGTACTGCCACCGGTTTCGGTTTTATGATCGCCTAGTTCAACATTCGCATTCACCACCGACTCATTTACAAAAATTTCAGATTCACCAGAACTTGTCACACACCCCATAGAGGAAGTAGGCACAGGTACAGGTTGTTCTGGTTCAGTACAAACTTCATTAACATTACCAATGGAATAATCTTTCTTCGCAAATACGAAATCACTTTTTGCAGTTTGTTTACAAATTTAGCTGCTTCTTTCTGTGCTTTTCTTTTGCTGTCACCACTGGAAAACTTTCTCACGTGATGAGATTCCATTCGAGCACCTAAAACCAAAAATGAAACTCAAAGATGAGTTACTCACTAACTGATTGGAATAAACAATGTCGTCCCAGGTACTAACAACAGCCAGTCTGCAAATATACTGCACATTACAACGCTCTATACAATATTGCCATACAAATTAACAGTTCAGCTCTACAACAATAGACAAGCGATAAAAACCAGCGAACAACAGAAAGAAGGGCAAAGGGATGAGTGTATCTCACAGCTCAAAAAACCGTTTGAAGTTATCTGCCTACTGTTGTGGTCAAAAACTTCTACCCATCTCCGTGTATGCGGAGGGAACTTGTTGACATGAAACAAATATATCCTACTGCGCAACTAAGCAGTGACTTAATTTTTCGCTGGATTGGAACTAGATATTCGGTAACTGTATGATACTGCGGAACACTTCTTTTCAACAAGAAAATATGAATCACCATTATCATGCACTATATTCGATGTTCTTCTTTAAAACTGATTATGCTAATTTATTAAGATGATTAATGTAACAAACGAATAAATTTGTTGCACATTTTTGATCGTATTTTATCCTATGATGACGACTGTACCTTGAATGATGTTTATTAGTCAGCCAGCTGAGAACTCGATCAGAATGGAGGCCTCCATCCACCTGGAGGTCTGGGTGTAGAGCCCCCCTTCCCTCCCCCCCCCCCCCTACGCACCTCTCCCTCCCCCCTAAATCCAACCGTGACCTGGAGATACACACGGCATCACAATTTGTCACTACTATTCGAAGCCTCCTGGCCTGTGCTTCACTTCTCCTACCCCTGATCCACAGAACCAGTGAACCGAGTAATATGAATGACGTTATATCATTATTGTGCAGTTTTGGGCGAAGTGTATACCACACAATTAAAGTATCCATAAGATATGGAACAACCTAAGAGTGTTCTACCTTAAATTTCTGAGAAATAGAAAATTATTTCAGGATATATTTGATGGTTTTTTTTCTAGAATTACTAAAGGTGCTCAATATCGAAAAGAGAAAAGTGAGATTTTGCTTGAAGCTAAACAATGAAAACAGAACAAAGGAACGTAAAAATGGAGCAGTTTGTTCCAAAAAAAAGATTTGTTAACTCGATTACTTTCTACATTTTCATATATTAATAGCTAATCAAGAAGTCTAAGGACAATATTTACACTCAAGGAGCAACGACATACATTTAATCTCAAAGGAAATTATATAATTTCCATACAAGGAAGATTCTGTTTGCTTCAGCAAGGGAGCATGTGATCTCCCGCCGTAGAAAAACTGTCCTACGCGTCGCATTGTGCCTCGTTGACTTTTAATTTGTAGATGAGTAGATGCATCTCTAGTTTTTAAAATGTTCGATAGATTTTATTGACAATAACTTGGAGTACATTCAGTTAGTTACTAATTCTAAACCATAAAAGAAACCTGTACGTAGCAATTGCGACTTTTTATTTCTTGACCAGTAAACTATTAACAAATTTTGAACGAAATACGACAAAATTCTTTTGTGGCACATAATCGTTTGTGACTAAGCATCTCAGGTTATTCATAATATTAACTATAGAACGTGAATAGTCATAAAATCTTTGGTGAAGTTCTTGAACACCGGATTGTGTGGGTCACATAGCAAACTATAACTGTCCCTTAGAGGCTGACTGCCTGAATTCCTGTTACAAAATTTGTAAATTTCATGTGGACTGCACGAAAATATTCAATACGAGAACTCCTAGCGAGAGAGATACGATACAATGACAGAAATGTAACGTTTTGATATCTTTCATACGATTATAAATTATCTCTAAACGACTAATAACAGCTAATGGATGTCAAATACAGCCACTCACAGTAGTATACAAAATAGAACAAAGTTAGGATCAGTTCACATGCGAACTCTTGAAGGATAAGCAACTGTGACTGATAAAACACCATAAATGCCACAGGAATAATAAACACTGACTTAGGCTATTTGTCGTTCTCTACCTCTCTCTCTCTAAGCTGCACAGACAGTTCCCGTCAGTATTTGACATACATCATTTTGTAAAGATCCGTAAACATTTAGAAGATATTATTCGTCAGTTGAGAGGAAAACATGTTACCTATAAACGAAGGGACGTGTAGAGCAAATCAGACATGCCTATGTAAGGTTCAACAGCTGAGGGGATATGTTGAGAAACATGATGTGGAACAGTAAACCACACACATTTTAATGGTGATTATTCGCCGAAAGGATTATTCGCTAACTATGAAAACAGTGAGCCACCATTTATGACTTCCTAATAATAATAGGGTGTATGTAAACGGTAAGTGGAAAAAAAATACCGAGCGAGGTGGTGCAGTTGCTAGCACACTGGACTCGCATTCGGGAGGACGATGGTTCAATCCCACGTCCGGCCATCCTGCTTTAAGTTTTCCGTAATTTCCCTAAATCACTCCAGGCAAATGCCGGATGGTTCCTTTGAAAGGGCACGGCCTACTTCCTTCCCCGTCCTTCCCTACTTCCCTAATCCGATAAGACCGATGACCTCGCTATCTGGTCTCCTTCTCCGAAACAACCTCCCCCCTACCCCCCCCCCCACCCCCCACCCCCTCATCAGCGAAACGTATCTTGAAAAAAATTTATACAATGAAAGGCGACGTAAAATTCGAAATTGTAGAGACGTCAGGTATAAACATTACTAAATAGATATCAGAGAACCATGTAAAGAATTTTAACTTTTACGTATCCAATTATTGTCAATGATCCACAGATATTCGAGTTCAAGAAACGAGTTTCTGATTTTACTTAATTAGTCAGATTCTTTTGTAGGTTTGATAGTGTGACAACTTGGCATATTTCTTAATTTTACGAAAAACATTCGAGCTGAGAGACCGTGATCACAAAATAAAACTATTCCCTGCCGTTATCTACGACTGTGGAAGATATCTTCGGAGATAAAACGGCAACCTCAGCAGACGTCTCTCGCAATCAGGAACGAAGGACACACACACTGTATGTTTTGGCATACGACTTTAGGCAACTTTCCTTGGAAGTCGTCTCATACACAATGAAAACTTAGTACACTAACAGAAAAGAATATAGGAAAACTTTCAAAATGATAAGCGCTTTACTTATTCCTCACGGTGAGGTATGTGTGTTTTTTGACACTGCCTTTATAATCGTTATAAAATGTCTGGAGCGTCTTGAAAGTAAACTGGTGACGTTGCAATATCCTTGACAGTAACTATTATCCTATTTTTGCCATCACCATAAATTCTAATTTAGACTGAAAAGGTAATGTTCTAATATTTTTACCGATTAGTTGATTCTCTTCTTCAGTAAATAAGTAGTACACTTTTATTTTGTTTAGTTTCCAACGTTCTGGTGAATGTAAACAGAATTTTTCCTCAAATTTAGTCGTAATAAAAGAGGGAACAACTTAGAAGCTGGACACATACTTCATCGACCTGCTTTTTGGCGAAGTTCACTTGCCATTAAGGTCTTTTCGAATGGAGGGAATAAAGTGAATTATCTGAACAGGTAATCATCTGGAATGGTATGGGAAATACATATATCATCAAGCACCGAAGTTTCACAAGTCTGCATGCAGCCCAACGAAACCTTCTCATGCCATACTTTATCCATACCCATATACAGGAAAAAAGCCAGTAAACTTTAAGTTAAGTTACTATTTCATGTCTTCTACAGCATTTCTTCGCATACACGAAGGCTTATTCTCAATAGCACTTCCTTTGATAAGTAACTCTGTAATTAACATTCCCAGCTGGCAGTCGGGGTAGTTTTGTGCCACTTTTTACGATTTTTAAAAAATACCGAAAGAGAGTAAATAACACATCACAACAGACATTGTAACATTTTACATCTGTAGTTATTGAGTGCTTGGAAAATTGAAAATATGTACTAACTAGAACTAACTAGTACTAACTCTTAAAATAAAATTTCGATTTTAATGCCGGGACAAAGCTACACTGTCATTCAGGATAACTTAAGACGAATCTTCAAAAAACAAAGAATTTTCCCTGTGTCTAATGCTCTGGGTAAATTTAGATCTTTCCAGAAGGAAATCAAGTGTTAATAAGAAGTAAAAACAAACATTGTTACTTCAGTACTGCAGGTTTACTTTGAAATATCAAGATATTTGTATCAAACTGGCATTGTTCAACATAAATCACTGCTTTCTTCACAGTCAATTCAGTTAAAGGATAATCAGGAGCCTAACAGCTTGTAGGAAGTTGGAAAGACAGCCTAAATAATAACTGGAACTCACAGAGGTAAAAAAACTGTTGCTTCCAGTATTAAATAACCGGAGTGTGTGGGGCAGCAGCCATTTGAAACTAAAGTGGTAAGTAGTACAAAAATACCCTGACCGTTAAATAGTTATCCTGATTGACTATCTCTGTCGTATTAAAGTATGAAATTAGTGATACACTGATGTAAGTACATCTTACGAAAATATGGTTGCCATGCAGTTTATGTATATCGTTGCATGGCATACTAACTAGCAGATGAAATAAGGTACACTAAATAGCATAATAATTCCGAGCAAGTCATACATTAGTTCCTGCGTAAGCGCCGCGACTATGATTACAGACAGCAACCTCCATCTGTTGGGCGACTGCTTCAAACAACTGCGCACGCTCGACCTGGGCGACAACGACATCTGTGTCCTGGAAGACGTACTAACTACGCTTCGGGACCTGAAACATCTCCGCAGCCTACGTCTAGAGGGAAACCCATGCTCTGTAAGCGTTTTCATTTTACGGTTTTCCAAACTCTTTCCCTTATACAAAGTCCTTCAATAGACTCATAACATAGGATACTCAAATCAAAATTTCTCTGCATGTACTGCTCATGGTGAGATTCTACTTCTTACACAATACTTTTCGTTTACTGAACCATCAATTTTCTGTTCTTGTGTGTGTGTGTGTGTGTGTGTGTGTGTGTGTTGACTCCTAGAGGAAAGATTCCGCATAATATTAAACGTTTTCTACCAAAAGTAATTAATCTACGGATCTTATTTACGTCAATAAGAAACAACATAAGAAACAGTAACATGATATTTTCCCTCCTGTGCAACATGGACTCCAATAGCTAGAAAGACTTTCTTCTCCGTAAATTTCATGTTTTAATGAGACCATTGTTTCGCTTCTTGGATTAATTGTATTCGACATCATCGGAAGCAGAGATGATGCATTATGACTAACTCCTTCTGCAAAGACTTAGATACGGCGCGTTGAATTATTTGAGTTCAAAAAAACCTTCCTTCTACGTTACTGATACTTGTGTAAGGTACATAAAGTAGAAGATTATTATGCGATATGGTGTCGAAAATCGGCGAAACTGGAGGACTGCAATAACATTTCCAAAGAAGCACTCTGATCGTTCTACTGAAGAAATATGAAAAGGGTGAATGTGAAACCTGTCGTACTATCAGCCTTGCACACAAAAACATACAGGAAAGTAGGAGGAAACTGTGATGGAATTCTGGAAGATGATCTGTTTGATTGCAGGAGAGGTAAAGGCACCAGGGTACCAGACCTTACTTGGCGTAGAAGGAGTATAATGAAAGTCAGGACAGCTTTTGTCTGTATATGCTTTGGTGACACAGAGAAAGCCTTCAACAGTCTAATGAGTTGTTCAAAAGTCTGAGACTAACAGTATTAAAGGTCTATGCCTTACGGTTAACTTGAGTAATCTCCAATATGTGTCGCTGGGGGAGACAAAAATGGAGTGTTAAAAAAGAAAGTAGTTAACAATGCTGTGAAAGGAGTGAAAAAAGGTTTAGGGAAACAAGTAACAGTATAGGGTGAACAGTTATCAATGCTAATGCTTACAGGTGACGTATCTATTGAGACTGGAAATAACAAGACCTATAACACTTGCTGAATAGAATATTTATTTCTCTACACTCTTACTCCGTATTCTGAGCTAACGTGAAAGCGATTAACAATAGTAGAAGGAAGAACAACGAATCACTTAACATCAGAATAATAGCTGGAGCCCACCCAAGCTTATGTTGCAGACATTTAAGGACATAGGAATACTCACAGTAGCTTCACAGTATACAAGTGTACCTGAAATGAAAGTAGAAAATGAGAGCACTGGTAGAGTGGTTCATAACAAACAATCCACATAGTAACCCATGTCCGCACCCCTCAGCGTAAGGGGCTAGGCGTCGTTAACTGCGCCGCGCGCTGCCCTTACGAGGGTAGGCGCACAACGTCCGAGCTGTCATGGTAGCAGCTCTGCAAGGCAACGATTTCAAGGTACACACATCAAAAAAAGTTTTGCATCACCCCACTTCCCAGAACTCATGACGTTGACTGAGGATATTGTATCACAGATATAGTCACTTTGACTGTTCAGAGGGGCCACTAAACACGCCCAAAGATGTAAACAACCATTCATGAGCAGCGCCTATTAGACGGAGAGAGTCCGACAGTCGAATAACCCCAGTCATTCCACCATGGAGGAGGTATACGGCTCGTGTTGTCTGTAGTTCAACCATACCTCAACGGTCAATATCGGCGTTCGATCGCGTCCGCACTCTCAACAAGGGAAGTGTCCAGGAGTCTCGGAGTGAACCGAAGCGATGTTGTTCGAACAAACTGTCGGTGACATGCCTCGCTCAGGCTGCCCAGGAGCTACTACTGCAGTGGCTAACAGCTACCTACGGCTTATGGCTCGGAGGAACCCTGACAGCAACGCCACCATGTTGAATAATGCTTTTCGTGCAGCCACAGGACGTCGTGTTACGACTCAAACTGTGCGCAGTAGGCTGCACGATGAGCAACTTCACTCCCGAAGTCCATGGTGAGGTCCACCTTTGCAGCCACGACACCATGCAGCACGGTACAGATCGGCCCAACAACATCCCGAATGGACCGCTCAGGATTGGCATCACGTTCTCTTCACCGGTGAGTGTCGCATATGCCTTCAACCAGACAATCGTCGGAGACGTGTTTGGAGGCAACCCGGTCAGGCTGAACGCCTTAGACACACTGTCCAGCGAGAGCAGCAAGGTGGAGTTTCCCTGCTGTTTTGGGGTGGCATTATGTGGGGCCGACGTACGCCGCTGGTGTCATGGAAAGCGCCGTTAACGGCTGTACGATACGTGGATGCCGTTCTCCGACCGATAGTGCAACCATATCGGCAGCATATTGGCGAAAAGTATAATAACATGACATGGCCGAAATAAAGAATAATAAAAGTGAAGTTAAAAAAAGCTTCCTTCTGTAATGTAATAAAATAAAAATAGTTGTCTCTTTTTCTTTACTAGCAGTGTAATGTAATAGAATGAATATGAGCCGTGACTTATATAAAAAATAAACACATATTAATGCAATGGCTCAGCATAAAAGAGAAATAACTAATGTAGGAATATTCTGAACAGTGTAATATGTTGTTTAATTTATCCCGACGTGTATAAGCACTCAGTAAACTAGCTCAGTCCTCAGGGGTTACGGAATTGTAAATACTCATTTGTTTAACTATTAAATCACCACAGTTATTCCTCAATATATGCCTAGTCGACGTCAAGTTAAAAGTCGTGTGCTGATAGCACCAGAGAATATTTCACCAGTCTGTTCACTGTACAACAATAAATTCCGTAACTCAAAAACGTGGTCTCGTCTTGATTCAATATAACAAGCGTAGCTTTTGCAAATAAAATCTTATACCAGAACTAGAATCCTGTGACCAGGCCTTCCTGCCTGGGATGTTAGCTTGTAATTTTGAGAAAATCTGAAAGTGAATCTTATTAAATCACTTGCAGCGACCGCCAGGCTCGTAGAATCTGAAAGAAAGGCTTAATTTTCTAACCGGTGGCACGTCTCTACGACGAGTTGAAAGAAAGTTCTTAATTATTTTTTAAGATGGTGCCTAACAATGAAGAATTTCCGTTAAGGCCCATGTCTTCTCGAGACAACCAAGCCTTAGGATTACAAATGATTTCAACACGACACAATTTTTAAATCACAAACAACTCTATTTTCAGTTTTGTTAATAACTCGCATTGGCTGATACAGCAAGATGAACCTTCGTTAAACGCTCCTTACGGCTCGCGTCCAGATCATAATCCAAGAAGTAGTATAGTAATGACAAAAGAGGTCAGAGTTCAAACACAGAATCTCAATTCCATGGAACAGGCATACATTGTTGCATACTATATTGTTCTTTGGTAAAACTCGCAAGTTACTTATACAATACTAATCGTAAAAACATGTAATCTATACATTTCACATTCATGTCCATCCAGGAGAAACAGTGCACTTCAACAGAAGAATATTACTATTACCACACATTGGCACCGAATTAAGGACAATACTCTTTAAACTGTAAAACCAAATAATAATCAACGTGTTGCATAGAAGAAATTTAAGTTCTTTACCGGATTGGGGCACTCAGTGCCCTTCTCAGAAGTCTGAATAAGTAGAAGTCAGATAAAAATATTAAAATTAAGAACGAAAAGTTTAATAATTTTTAATTTTTTTAAAGATAAAAAACGGTCATACTTATACCTACTGAATTATTTCAGAGTGCAACAATAAAAATCATACAGCAAAATGCCGCGCTCCTGAAAAAGCTGCGGGTCTTTCGAGATTAGTTCCCAGATTTCTCATCCACAGCGCCACTTGTCGTTGATTTTAACTTATTTGATTTATAATTAGGTTTTTATATTATTTTTTTATATTACTTATTACGCTACTTATGTCCACCTACATTTTTGTTTATGCCTCATGACAAATACAGTTGTTTTGTTTTATTATTTTATCGTACTTTCACCCCCACCCTGAGGAAAACTTCAAGATACGTATCTCATTAGTTGATTAGCTTCTGTTCTGGAATGATGTCTGCACTTGTTGTTTCGCTTCTTTATACAACACTGAAGAGCCAAACAACTGGTACACCTGCGTAATATCGTGTAGGGGCCCCACGAGCACGAAGAAGTGCTGCAACACGATGTGGTATGGACTCTACTAATGTCTGAAGTAGTGTCAGGGGGAACTGACACCATGAATCCTGCAGGCCTGTCCACAAATCCGTAAGAGTACGACGGGGTGGAGATCTCTTCTGAACAGCATGTTGCAAGACATCCCAAATATCCTCAATAATGTTCATGTCTGGGAAGTTTGGTGGCCAGCTAAAGTGTTTAAACTCAGAAGAGTGTTCCCGGAGCCATTCTGTAGCATTTCTGAACGTGAGGGGTGTCACATTGTCCTGCTGGTACTGCCCAAGTTCGTCGGAATGCACAACAGACATGAACAGATGCAGGTGATCAGACAAGATGCACACACGTATCACCTGTCAGAGTCGTATCTAGACGTTTCAGAGGTCCCATATCACTCCAACTGCACACGCCTCATACCATTACAGAGTCTCCACTTACTTGAACAGTCCCCTGATGACATGCAGGGTCCATGGCTTCATGAGGTTGTCTCCATATCCGTACACGTCCATTCGCTTGATACAATTTGAAACAAGCCTCGTCCGACCAGGCAACGTGTTTCCAGTGATCATCAGTCCATTGTCGGTGTTGACGGGCCCAGACGAGGCGTAAAGCTTTGTGTCGTGCAGTCAGCAAGGGTACACAAGTGGGCCTTCGGCTCCGAAAGCTCATATCGATGACGTTTCATTGAACGGTTCGCACGCTGACACTTGTTAATGTCCCAACATTGAAATGTGAAGCAGTTTGTAGAATGGTTGCGCTTCTGTCACGTTGACCGATTCTCTTCAGTTGCCGTTGTTCCCGTTCTTGCAGGATCTTTTCCCGGCTGCAGTGATGTCGAAGATTTGATGTTTCACCGGATTCCTGATATTCACGATACAGTCGTGAAATGTTCGTGCGGGAAAAGCACCACTTCTTCGCTGTCTCGGAGATACTGTGTCCCGTTGCTCGTGCGCCGACTATAACACCACGTTCAAACTCACTTAAATCTTGGTAACCTGCCGTTGTAGCAGCAGTAACCGTTCTGACAACTGCACCAGACACTTGTGGTTTTATGTAGGTGTTGCCGACCGCAGCGCCGTATTCTTCCTGTTTATGTATCTCTGTATTCGAATAAGCATGCCTATACCAGTTTGTTTGGCGCTTCATTGTATTTGCACAGGCTCCATGAACCACATGTAAGCTTCTACGACCTCTTTTTGTATGTGTGAATGGATTCAATATTGTATTACTTACTGCTTCTATATTTTTAGGACCACAACATTTTACTACATGCATGTTATTGTTGATACTTGCAAATAAAGCGATAGGTACAATTTTAGCTTTAAATTTTTAAAAAGTTTTAAGCATTTCGTCCTTAATTTTAATATTCTTCTCTGATCTCTACTTATTTGTAGTGTATTTCCCAGTACAGCCCTCTAAAGGAGGGCACTGCGTGCTCGTAACCTGTAAAGAAATTAAATTTCTTTTATGCAACAGTTTGCTTATTATTTCGTTATATACGTCTACAGTTGCTGATGATGGCTAAAATACTAAGTTTTTTAAAGCGTAAGCCTGGAGCATGGCAGTTACTGAAGTAAATCATGGGCAAGAGGTTGTAAGTAGGCTGTTTAGGTTTTTTTATTGGTAACGCCACCTCTGTATGAAAATCACTGGCTGTGCTGTGTGCAGTCTGTGGCTGCTTTGCATTGTTGTAGTACTCGCCATTGTAGTGTTAGGCAGCTGGCTGTGAACAGCGCGTAGCGTTGCGCAGTTGGAGGTGAGCCGCCAGCAGTGGTGGATGTGGAGAGAGAGATGGCGGAGTTTTGAAATTTGTCATGGACTTGCTATATTATCCGCAAGACTCTTCAACGGTGATTGTGCACCTGCACAGTCACAACAGATGGCTGCTGGCTATCTCTCCAAGGACTACAGTGGGTCTGCATCTTTGATGACCCACCAGTACCATTATCTCTACAAGGACTACAGTGGGTCTGCATCTATGATGACCCACCATGCCATTATTTCTACAAGGACTGCAGTGGGTCTGCACCTCTGGTGGCCCACCAATACCGTAATCTCTACCAGGACTACAGTGGGTCTGCTCTGTGATGACCTACCTACCAATACTCTTCAAAATTTCGACTGACTCTGCTGTGGGTTTGCTCTGTTGTGGCCCATTACCTATCTGCATGTCGAGAGTCAGCACTGTCTTTCCATTGGAAGGACAACACTACTTCTTCAAGACTGCATGGAAATCCACTACTTCCGTGTGCATTTTCTTTTACTGCTCAGACTTTGAGAAAAACACTGCTATTCTCCTGTTATGTACGATTAGGACTGTCTTTATGGACTGTGAGACAATTTTAGCTTTTGACCAACATTGTATCAATAAGTGTGTGCATTTGATTTCTTTGTTATTGTAATTATGAAAAAAAATTTTCAAATCTGTATTGGCCATTGCCCAATCCAATTTGTAAAATTTTTTGTGGGGAGCATGGGGGCTATGTAAGTAGGCTGTTTAGGTTTTTTTATTGGTAACGCCACCTCTGTATGAAAATCACTGGCTGTGCTGTGTGCAGTTTGTGGCTGCTTTGCATTGTTGTAATACTCGCCATTGTAGTGTTAGGCAGCTGGCTGTGAACAGCGCGTAGCGTTGCGCAGTTGGAGGTGAGCCGCCAGCAGTGGTGGATGTGGAGAGAGAGATGGCGGAGTTTTGAAATTTGTCATGAACTGCTATATTTATATATGATGATATCAAGGTAAATACATTGTTTGTTCTCTATTAATATCTTTCATTTGCTAACTATCCCTATCAGTAGTTAGTGCCTTCCATGGTTTGAATCTTTTATTTAGCTGGCAGTAGTGGCGCTAGCTGTATTGCAGTAGCTTGAGCAGCGAAGATTTTTGTGAGGTAAGTGATTTGTGAAAGGTATAGTTTAATGTTAGTCAGGGCCATTCTTTTGTAGGGAATTTTGAAAGTCAGATTGCGTTGCGCTAACAAAATATTCTGTGTCAGTTTAAGCACAGTCCTGTATAATTGTTCAAAGGGGACGTTTCAAGGTGACTGTAAAACAGAAACTGGAAGCATCTGATAAGTTATGTTGTAATGGGATATTAAAAATTACGTGTACAAGTACGTTTGAAATGAACGGGTAATGGTAGGTACGGCCGAGAAAAATCCTTAGCAAGGGAATGGGCATCTAGTGTAATATCTGGTGCACAGCTGCAGCATCCTTGCGAAAGACTGGATGTGGAGAGTGAAGACGCGGTAAAGCAGGAAAGCTGTAGGTATAGTTACGTATAGGTGAGTATGGTAAAGCGGTCACTTCCGGGAGATGGGGAGGCGTGCCGGCCTCGGATCGAATCCGCCCGGCGGATTGACGACGAGGGCCGGTGTGCTGCCCCAGCTTCAGTGTCGTATTTAGGTGGTTTTCTACATCCCAGTAAGTGAATACCGGACCGGTATCTACTTTCCACCACAGTTACAGGATTCACAAACATTCAGAAAACGTTCTTACGTTTGCACATAAGATAACACTAGGTGAAGACGGATGGGGTCCACAAACTCCGTCACAGGGGGGGGGGGGGGGGGAGGGAGGAGGAGGGGGGGGGAGGAATGGTGTCGTCTGAAGGACATACGGTTATCCACTACCATTAAGAATACCAAATCCGAAACAACATGCAACAAGAAAAAGAAGGAGAAGACAGTTACAGGAGTAAACAAAAATTACAAAATGCCTAGGAGATTTTCGAAGCGAAAACAAAGCGAGAGAGGAAAAAAAGATGGAGGAAACCGTCAAATCTGTCGAAAGACTGACGACATGAAAAAAATAGCAAGTTAAACTTCAAGTTATTTGGTAAACCGTATTAAACGCTGCACACTTTCCTCAACTTGAAGCAATAGCAATACAGAGCACTAATGGCAGTATTAATAGAAGTGAACTACCGAAACGTGAATAGTTCGTTTCGTCTACAAATTAAAACCAGCTGATTAGCAACCACCAGATCAGCCTGTTAATAAAACAGTATATTGTGGCATCACCTTGTCGTTTGAAACTATGTTGACGTACGACTGTTTCAATCGACAGGCATTAGGTAGCGTCATGAAACCAGGACATTTTATCGAGAATTACCGAGGGACGTGTAGAAAAAGACCAAGCCTTGGCCACTTTAATCAGGCTGAAGTGAATGTGCAGAGATTGAATGAAGATACACCAAAAATACCACACATTACCATCCCCAACACGGTGTACGATAAACATTAGCATTCAAAACAGCTTCCAATCGTCTCATAATGCATAAATAAATGTCCTGCACGGTTTCAAGGACATCTTATACCATTCTTCCTGTAACTTAGTGCCACGATGAGGTAACGGTGACTGAGGTGGAAATGCGACAATTCATCGCCGTGCTCACAAACCAGTCCTCGACGATGCGAGCTATGCGAACAGGGGCCCTGTCGTCTTGAAGCGCAGCATGACTATAGGGGAACAGACATTGTACTACGGGAAAATGGTCAGACAATCCTCGGCAGTAATGTGACCTTCCAGAGTAACAATGGCGCCAATGGAATATACCACGATGTGCTGTCCAAATCATCACTGAACCCTCACCATGTTTACTCTTGGGACATAAACACGGACAGACGTTGGAAATAGTGCGAAACAATACTCAGTCGACCAAATGAGTTTCTTCCATTGCTCCATAGTCCAGGTTTTATGGCTTTGGCAACACGTTCTCCGGTCACGGGCGTGAGTGGATTTGTAATTCCAGATCGTCCTTCAATTACCTCCTTATGGAACTCACTTCGTGTCGTTTGATGCTGACAAGCATCGCGAGTGCGACATTCATTTCTGCAGTGACTTTTGCAGCAATTGTCCTCTTGTTTTTTGTCACAATTCTCTATCCGTCACGATCACTCAACTACACTTCCGTCTGCGTTGTGACTTAGCGGATGACGTTCTTCTGCTCTTCCCGTATGCGCTATACATCTTCGATACGGTGGCTCTTGAAACACGAAACAGTTCGGCTTCCTTGGTCGCCGAAGCACCCACCATGGAAGCACCAAGAGTTTGCGTACGTTCGAAATCACTTGGCTTCCACATAATGCAATCACAACCAAGCGAAACACTGTTCTCGACGTGACTGACACATGCAAAGCGATGAAGACATTGCGCAGTGCAGTTCATTGCTCATGGTTCGTAGAATAGCGAAATCTGCAGGCTTGGCTACACCCTGCATTTATGTTAAAGCACGCTTTTCTCGCGTTGTTTCCGTGTTTCTGCACAACCAGTGTATGTAGCAGTAGTTAAGAAGGGACGAAGAAACTTGCACAGGATAGATTAACGCAGAAAGCTGCATAGAACCGAGATGAAAGACCACAACAATAACAACAAAAACATATCGCGTACAAGACGATATGCGGCCAGAGTCTTTGAACAGTGGCCTTGGTACCGTTTCAGATGTGCGAGGTGTACCGTGAGGCCGTGATCCTGAACGCGCCCAGTCTGCACTTCCTGGACGACATCGAGCTGTGGAACATGGACCGATACGTGCCCGACGACCTGGACATGCGGCCACACCTGTCGAAGGGCGTGCTGCTCTTCTTCTGCTACCGGCTGATAGGGCTGCCGCAGCCGCGCCCTATGGTGGTGTCTGGCAAGGTAAGGCAACACTGTGCCTGTCTCTACAGTCTGCTCCATGTCACTCTTTCAAACAGTAATGTTGTGAACTACTTTGGCGGTTTTTGGCGGAATGGCTTATATGCTGAAGTGGGTCTAAATTTTTCTAAGTACGTTGCATGAAGTGTTTATCTTTGCTATCCTACGCACTTCGATAGTCATCAACGACGATACAGAGACGAGCTCCTCCCCTCAACACACAGATTACAACAAACAGTGTTACACTCTGAAAAAAATACGACGATTAACAATGTAACACAGTTAATGGTTTCGCAGCTGGTGTTTACTTGAGTCAAGATTTCTGACACAGAGGTCAGATCTATATATAAAACTATCCACTGACGTTTCGTTCCCATCTGCAGAACCCGTTTTCAAAGAAGAGGACTAATAGTTGCCAGTTTATCTCTGAAGATGTCTCCGAAAGATGGGGGCGAAAGGTCAGTATGTAGTTTTTGCTGTCTTCTCCAGAAGGTATGGGACCGGCCTACGTAGAAAAGCGTTGTTGCCTACGGATTAGACGTAACATAGTGGTGGTAGTTAGTTCCTATGGGACCCAACTGCTGAGGTCATCGGTCACTAGGCTTACACACCACTTCATCTAACTTAAACTAACTTACGCTAAGGACAGCGCACACACCCATGCCCGTGGGAGAACTCGAACGTCCGAGAGGGGCGGGGGGCGGGGGGGGGGGGGGGAGGGGTTGCCGCGCGAACTGCGGCAAAACGCCTCAGACCGCGGGGTACCCCGCGCGGCGCTAACATGGTTAATGCCTGCAATACCAACGCATTTTCCTTAACGCGCGTTACTAAGGGGGAGGGCTTTACTTTATGCCCATCGAAAATGCGGTAACTGTTGTTGACTTACATTAACAACATACTTTTTAAAGCGATACAGATGTGTAAATAAGATACAGAACCCGAAAATATCTATCAACACACTCTTAACAATATCAGCGCACTCCCAATAATGTGGATTACCAACGGGGTGGTTCTTTATGTCCCCCAGAAAAAACTTGAAAAATGCATTTTTGGTTAATTGTTGTTTGCTTTTACTCACAACATTGATATATAAGTAAGGTCCTGAACCTGAAAATATGAAAGACGCCATTCATTGGGAAAAGTAATATTTACTGCTAAAACTTAAATTTTTGGCCTAAGTTTAACTGAAAAATTTAAAGCGTTTATGAAATCTGACAGAAGAATTCATTAAAAACAAATAAATATTTATTTTAAAATATGAAGTAGCTAACTAGATCATAATATTTCAAAAATGTGGGCATAAAGTCTCTCCGCCTCCCCCCAACCCTTTGTATTGCGATGGTTAATGTTAGAGGAAAAGAAATATGACACGCATGTGCCTTGTATCATGGAAATAGTTGTCTAGTGGACGTTCATCAACCAAACTTGAATATAAGCAGACACACAATTCCATTCAATAGATGGTGATAACTCCCTGCGCAGGCCCTGGTTGGCCCGTAGGTGTTGAGCGACTGCTGCGTCATCTTCCACCAGTGGCGTCATTGGATGTGAAATGGAGGGATGTGGGTTCACCATACCGCTCTCTCGGCCGTTGTCAGTTTTCGCGACCTGGAGCCGCTTATAACGGTCAAGAAGTAGCTCCTCAGTTAGCACCACAACGCTCAGTGCAGCCCGTTCCAATCTTCCTACCAAGAAGACATTCCTGGCAGTACCGGGAATCAAACTCTAGTCCTCCATATGACAGACAGTCCCGCTTACCACTCAGATGTCGAGGTGGACACTCGGTCGGTAGCACAGCAGGACAATCTTCGGACAGTCGGCAGACAGTAACAGGACCCTGTCTCATCGAGTGTCTCCGATCTCATCTACAGTCGCCACCAAGAAGGGGCAAACTGGATATTATACAACCAGTGTTAGTTATTGTCTATTGTATTTAGACAGACTGCTGCAAGTGAAAACTGAACTACACTCCTGGAAATGGAAAAAAGAACACATTAACACCGGTGTGTCAGACCCACCATACTTGCTCCGGACACTGCGAGAGGGCTGTACAAGCAATGATCACACGCACGGCACAGCGGACACACCAGGAACCGCGGTGTTGGCCGTCGAATGGCGCTAGCTGCGCAGCATTTGTGCACCGCCGCCGTCAGTGTCAGCCAGTTTGCCGTGGCATACGGAGCTCCATCGCAGTCTTTAACACTGGTAGCATGCCGCGACAGCGTGGACGTGAACCGTATGTGCAGTTGACGGACTTTGAGCGAGGGCATATAGTGGGCATGCGGGAGGCCGGGTGGACGTACCGCCGAATTGCTCAACACGTGGGGCGTGAGGTCTCCACAGTACATCGATGTTGTCGCCAGTGGTCGGCGGAAGGTGCACGTGCCCGTCGACCTGGGACCGGACCGCAGCGACGCACGGATGCACGCCAAGACCGTAGGATCCTACGCAGTGCCGTAGGGGACCGCACCGCCACTTCCCAGCAAATTAGGTACACTGTTGCTCCTGGGGTATCGGCGAGGACCATTCGCAACCGTCTCCATGAAGCTGGGCTACGGTCCCGCACACCGTTAGGCCGTCTTCCGCTCACGCCCCAACATCGTGCAGCCCGCCTCCAGTGGTGTCACGACAGGCGTGAATGGAGGGACGAATGGAGACGTGTCGTCTTCAGCGATGAGAGTCGCTTCTGCCTTGGTGCCAATGGTGGTCGTATGCGTGTTTGGCGCCGTGCAGGTGAGCGCCACAATCAGGACTGCATACGACCGAGGCACACAGGACCAACACCCGGCATCATGGTGTGGGGAGCGATCTCCTACACTGGCCGTACACCACTGGTGATCGTCGAGTGACACTGAATAGTGCACGGTACATCCAAACCGTCATCGAACCCATCGTTCTACCATTCCTAGACCGGCAAGGGAACTTGCTGTTCCAACAGGACAATGCACGTCCGCATGTATCCCGTGCCACCCAACGTGCTCTAGAAGGTGTAAGTCAACTACCCTGGCCAGCAAGATCTCCGGATCTGTCCCCCATTGAGCATGTTTGGGACTGGATGAAGCGTCGTCTCACGCGGTCTGCACGTCCAGCACGAACGCTGGTCCAACTGAGGCGCCAGGTGGAAATGGCATGGCAAGCCGTTCCACAGGACTACATCCAGCATCTCTACGATCGTCTCCATGGGAGAATAGCAGCCTGCATTGCTGCGAAAGGTGGATATACACTGTACTAGTGCCGACATTGTGCATGCTCTGTTGCCTGTGTCTATGTGCCTGTGGTTCTGTCAGTGTGATCATGTGATGTATCTGACCCCAGGAATGTGTCAATAAAGTTTCCCCTTCCTGGGACAATGAATTCACGGTGTTCTTATTTCAATTTCCAGGAGTGTATATTGCGACGCACAATCTTCATGCCGCTTTTAAGTATCTTAAAACTTCTGTCAATAAATCATTTTAAATTATTGCTGGACTTCGGTGCGACTTATTTTTGTCATAGCTATGGTTATCTTCATTTGGTCCTGTGTTGAATCCGCGCAGTTGCAACGTGGAAGCAAACCTCCTTCACTTCATGCCACATTTATCTGTTTGACGTCAAGTGCATTTAGTGAATACAACAGTTTTATATATCGGCCGCAACCTCTCAGCATTGAAGACTGTAATGAATATTGCTACTGGATTCTTCCAGTTTTCGGATACCTTATTCATAATGAACAATAATCTTAAGATACCTCGAAACCTACAAGGTAGACAAGATATTACCTGTTATAACAGGGTGAATGAGGTTCTAGATTCACAATAAGACAGTGAATGGAATTGTGTTTGGCTTGGTGTTTGTGTACAATGAGAGGCACAAAGATTGCGCAGCCCGAATAATTTAGCGTCCAAGAACAGAGGCATGTGCAAGTTCGGAAGTGCCAGTCTTCACAACTGTAGTGGTCTGTGGAACTTCAGCTTGGTCTTTACATCGTCATATAAAGGCAATATAATAGTTGGCATGCAGTGTGTGTCGAGATTCATTGCAATTTAACTCATCGTATCATTTCTTTTGAAAATCATTATCCGGACATGTAGAAACGGTTTACGTATGAGAACTCCAAGTCGGTAGAACTGCTACAACGACGAGCGTTTTTTATCCGTTTCAGTGGCTGAGTAGATAGGCTGATGGGTTACGAACTTAAAGGACGAGCGTTGGAATCCAGCTGGAGTCAATTGTCATTTTTTTTTTTTTTGTTACTTAGACTTGTGCAGGTAATATTTTAAACCTTCGCTACAAATTGTGCAGTTCTAGGCTTTTCTAAGTTCCACATACAAAAGATTCCATTTTATAATAGTCCAATCTTTAAACATACAGACAAGTGCTTATAGTAAAAATATTGAAAATGAATGTATTTATTTATAATTACGTCGACCGCCAGCTCGTGTCTCTATAGCTTCCAGCTAAGAGAAACATGGCAGCTGCCTGTGCATTTTTCTCTAAACCCTACCCGCGGCTTACGCGAGAGAGTGGATGTGCCTTCCAGTATCTGTTGTTTCCAGTTTAGTATTTATTCTTCAGCTACTGTAGACCAATTCGACAGTTATGCGCAAAAGAAGGCATCGATAGCTCCTTGGCAGCGTGTCAGTTTGTTGTACTGGTAGCTGCCGTATGTGTCGGATCGACTCATCGAATCCCACAACAGCCATTTTTTTATCGCGTTGCAAATGTTTTGTGTTTTACTTAGTTTTTGATACTAAATTATAATTTCATTTTTTACCTTCTTCAATATTCTCTTCACTAAATAACTAATTATGGTTTGTGAATTGATGTCTAAAAATAATCTTACTTGGAAGGCAATATTTATCTGACCTCCCATAAAAATAAAAATAATTTTCCTTGGTAGGTGAGATTTTTATGACCTCCAATAAAAAACAAATAGTATAGTAGCAGGCAGATTTGTATTTTGAAATTAATATTGTTGGCCTAATAGCTATGTAGGCCTTTTACGGAAAAATGAAGAGAAGGTTAGATATAGCTTCAGTATTTTGTCCACATGCCATTGGCATTAAGATCGTCTTGGATCCTCCGAGGCGTAGAATTTACGAGTCTGTGGAAAAAGTCCTCATCCACAGCAATTCTCTCCCATGAAGAATGAACTAAATCCAATAGGACATTTACAGTTCCTGAAGGGGGGTTTGAGCAAGTGTCCCGTAGAGTCTTTTTAAGTCGAGCCCATTCTTGCTCTATGGAGCTGAGATCAGGTGACTTCTGAGGCCACAGAAAGCAATAAATAATGCTCTCCCTCCTTTGAAAACAGCTCTGAGTCCTAATGCTAGTGTGTGATGGATGATTATCACGTTGGCGTACCAAAGCCGAGCTACAGGGATGATTGCCTTGGATACGTCCCAGATTTCCTGCACCGATGTAAGACATCCAGCCGCAGCATTTCAAACTCATGTATCCGCTTCTAGCGGAAGTGGCTGCGAAGCGGGCGCCATTCGTTGCTCATCTGTACGGTAAACAAGAACAGGAAGCATCAACACCATAACGACCGTCCTGCCTCAGATGTATTAGCACTGTTTTCAAAGAGAGCAATTAGTCGCTCACACATATTCATATCAGCCATTATGAAGCAGACCTGTCCCGTAAGCCAGTCAGGTTATACGTTTCTCTTAATAGAAAACTATAGAGACATCAAGTGGCGGTCGATGTAATTACAAATAAATACATCGATTTTTGATGTTTTTACTACGACCATTTGTCCTTTTGTTTAAAGATTAGATTATTATAAAAATGAATCTTTTGAAAGGATGTGGAACCTAGAAAAGCCTACAACAGCACAATTTATAGTGAATTAAGGTTCAAAATATTACTTGCACAAGTGTAAATAATAAAAAAAGTGATAACTGACCACAGTTAGATTCTAATGCTCGTCCTCTACGTTCGTATATCGTCAGCCTATATCCACTTCTTTTTAGTCTTGCTTTATTCGTTATTTTCTGTTGCATTTGCTCAGAGCGGACGTTTCACGACATCCTTTCAAGTCCATCGTTGATCCATTCACTCAGGATTTTTTTTTTTTAATTAGAGAGGGCAGATCACCAGCTGCTAGTACACGTTGATTCACGGCGCCGGCATCCGCTCAGCCATTGAAGGATGTGAAACGTTCGTAGTTGTAGTAATTTAACCTACGTGCAGTTCTTATATTTTACCCGTTTCTAAGTGCTCGAATAATGATTTTCAAAAGAAAAGTTACGATGAGTTAAATTGCAATGAATCTCGACATATAGTGCACCCTGACTATTACATTGCTTCTATTTGACGATGTAAACACAAAACTGAAGCTCCACAGACCACTGGAGTTGTGAACACTGGCACTTCTGAACATTAGCATGCGCAGTGCTCTGTTCTTGGACTCTAAATTTTCCGCGCCGGGCAATCTTTTTGACTCTCATTGTACATTGTACCTCAACGAGTTTTGTCTTTCAAGTTAACGTTGAAAGAAGACTGACAATGGTCTCTTCCGTAAATTAAAGGCAAAGAGAGCTGATAAGCGAATGAGATGGGGCAGTTGCACTCCCAAGACGATATTTGGTGCTGGTGGAGAATCGTGGAGGCGTTGATCGCTTGCAGACCTGATTTATACACATGATCATGCCATAACTGCTGCTTAGTCAGACGGACCTTGGGCGACAAGTACTTACTTGTATTTCTACTGAGAAAGAATTAATTACTGGAAATCTGGAGCGTATGGCGTAGTCGACCTCCTCTGTCAACGACGTCTCATAGCTCAGCATGGAGGAGCATTATTAGTCTTACTTAGTTTTCTTTTCGCGATCAGGGCCAGAGCACCGCGCACAGCCACAACGCCCCTCTTCCACTGGATTCTATTTCTTGCTTTCTGCAGCCAATCACCCTCTAAGCTGGTCTACAGCAAATTCTCATCGATACCATCACTCCAACTTAGCTTCAGTTTACCTAGTAATCTTCTTCCATGGGGATTAAAATCTGTGGATGTGAAAGGCCATCAGTGTTTACCCATCTTAGCGGTATGACCTACCCATATAAGCGGGTGGTTTACATCAGGCCAACAAAACTTTGGATGTGTAGGTTTCATCCAGCTCACAATTGTGCTGGATTCCCCGTTTTCCAGTGATCTCATGTTGTACCGAGCCGCCGATCTTGTTAACTATTTCCACTCGAAAACTAGATTATTATTTAAGTCTTTTTCCGGACACTCCTAGTTTCGCAACTACACAATCCTACGAATTTGATCAGCATTTCCTTCTGCTGGAGTATGAAATGACTTGAGAGACTACCCAACATAAAAAACTGACTGAGTAGTGAAGTACGCATGCTTTTCGTCTTGGAACTTCGTTTTGATTTCTGCCTCACACGATGCACCCTCGTTAACATTACTCTCTTCCCCCAGATATTTAAAATTATGAACCATTTTGTAGGGTCAAGTTCTTATTAACACTGGCTGAAGTAGATCTCTTTAATTGAAATCAGTTCTGCTCGTCACCAGATACTCAGTCTTCAGTTCATTCACCAGAATACCAGTCTTGGTCACTGCTGCCTCCACATCTTCACTCACCCGTATCAGGAATTACGTGTAGATCTGGACCACAGGGCAACGTCGCCGACCGATACGAGATTTGTGATTTTCTCACCATCGTTCCCTTTAATATTCTTCTGGAGCGATTCCCTTATTATCTTTCCGAGAGCCACGTTGAATAATTTCAACGGTTTTCTAGCATCAAAAGGAAGCGCGTAATGCACTCCCTAGCAACGTAAGGGAGGAAGTCCCGATCATTTTGTCAGAGACCAGAAGCTGGAAGAAATTACTACATTTTGAGATACCAATAAACAACATGTCTCATGCACCATTCTGTAAAGTGACTCTCAATTTAATTGTCTTTGTAGCAGTAGCTGGTATTCACCAACTTCGGCCAGTCAGTAGTTTCGAATAATTCTGCACTTCCTGTACTGTATGATAAGTGGGTAACAATAACTGTCAGCTAAATCACAGAATGTTTTATGTGCAGATGTACAACACTTTTTCTGATCTCTTATCTGTTAATAGTGCTAAGATGTAACTAAATTAATAAACAAACTTTCTTTACATTAACATAAAAACATAATATATGATATGGGATGTGGCTAAAAGAGCCGAACTTCTGTGCGAAATAAAATATGCAGTTTTATTTGTTCTTTATTTTTTTGTGCTCGATAATAGATTCCTCATCACCAAGAGGATGTTTTTGAGCCTTGTTTATTTACTTGTTATATGTCAGTGACATAAAATTGCAGTTTTTTAAAAACTAAATGGCATATCCACGATATCAAAGATATTGGTGGGACGAATACTGTTTCCTCTTTATGTTATTGTTTAACATTGTTGCTTTAATGAAATTGTACAAAGATTGGTGTATACTGTGTCTCGTTCCATTATATAATTTACATGCGTCAAGGTTTCGGAATGAAACAGTTGATGAACTAACGTTTGGTCTGATACCATGAAACAGCGTTCATGAATTGATTCAGTGGGATAGTTGAAACTCCATTTTCATATACTCTTGTCGGTCGACTTATGTCGATAGAATGCAGTTGTTTCAGTATACCACTCTTTTTATTTACCGTCACAGAACTTTTAATGCAAGGAGTTTGCAGTAAACCAGATCACAGATACTAGCATTACATCAATCAAAGATATCCTCGTAAACGTTTTTGTGTGTATCATTTTACCGAATCTTCCCCACCCCTGTCAACCTCCGTGGGTGCTATCTGCTGTCCTTCTGGAGTACACAAAGCCGGGTCACCAAATTGGAAGTCGATACTTCTTGCAGACGTACATCTAACTCGTGAAAGCTTCTAGGCTCCATGATATTTTTCTTGGTCCCTCTTTCCCAGAAGACGTCTGCTAGCTTCTGGCGTAGTTTGAATTCTTTAGTCAGACCGTGTGTGACAGTAGGTTCTGGTCCAGTGGGCACAATAGTTCGTCACCGACCAGAAAGTGTGCCCCTGTCAGAGGTTCCACGTATACGAGATAGACTTCGAGTTTAGTGCAGCTATTATGATGACCAAGGTGGCATGGACTTGTTCTGCCGGTAATCTTCATCGTCCCAACATTTTCCATCCCAACATTTTCCACAAAGTCCGCGGCTCGTGGTCTTGTGGCGCCGGCACGGTAGCTCAGCGTGTGCGGTCAGAGGAAAAAAAAAAAAAAAAAAAAAAAAACTCTGAGTGAACGGATCAACGACGAACTTCAACAGCTGTCATGGGACGTCCACCCCGAACGTATTCAACGAACAATTACGAACAAAATGAGATAAAAAGAAAAAGTGGCTAGCGTTGCTACCTCTGGATCATGGGGTGCCGGGTTCTATTCATCATTCCATCAGCATTCGTGACAGTGGCTAGATTGGACTGTATACAGATTGGGAATTTGTACGGGCGCTGATGAACGCGCAGTTAAGCGCCCCACAGATCAGACATCATCATCATCATCATCATTTTCCACAAGAATCGCTTGGCGATGCCCACCAGCCCCTCCCACCATTCTCCCCACCAATATGCCCGTGGGGCGTTGAACTTCCAAGTGGTCTCGTTTGTGTCGAGGAAGCGATGTGTCTCTTAGGTGTTCAGTCAGTTCCACAGTTCAGACAATTCTGCGTTGAGACATGGAAGATCTTTGCTTTGCCAGTGTACATAGCATGTGGCAATCCATGCCAGCTAGCAAATCTCTGTAAGGCTACCAAAAGTGTGTCGATGTTCGTACTGGAGTAGAGTTCTAAATGCACAGTACATGTTACTGTACAAATGAAGAGAGTTATATAAGCCTTTTCCATGAAAATGTCTATCTGGATTTAGAGAGGACACGCAAAGTATATGCCAGTGACAGTATACCACTTGGATGGTCTCATTCGATCTGTGGATTTGGAAGCGCCAGTTTGTTGTCGTCTTTGAGTCCTCATGCTCATGTATCGTAAACATGTATGTGAGATCCTTTTAATGGATTGACGACCTTTAAGTATTCATAATTCTTTTAGAAGTTCGGATAACATAATTCGGACACTAAGATTACGAAGTTTAACATCTGTGTGGAAGACGAGGTGTGTCGTAAAGTAACGTGGCACATCAAAGAGTACTGGACGCCGTTGCTCAGTGTTGAGGTCTACAAACTGAAATCTATCTTCCAAATGAAGGAGTCCGTCTTCAGTAAATGAATGAAACCGTTCGATTTTAGAGTCTTGCTGGATGGGTTTAACGTTCTGAAGCTTGTAAATTTCCCGTGTGTAACACGGTCTTTGGACTACTCTGATCCAGTAGGTAGGGGAAAAAAAGGATAATGCATTGACAATGGCTAGTTTCTAGCCGTAATCTAGCTCTTCCAATAAAAATTCCAAAGGACGACTGATAGCTGAAATCTACTATTTACAATATAGACTAATATTTTCTACAGACCTACCATCCAGTCATATGTAACTGATAATTACTATTAACATTTATCACTAGTGGATATCATTACTGATGAGGTGACATCAATATAAAACTTTATCTTTACTTTCCATCTATTGTTCTTCAGTTATACGGCATGTTCGGTTGCTATTCACACATTTCTTCCTCAAACACTCCAGTGGCTTAAAATATAGTTAAGAAATTTCATTATTTCACAACTAAAAATGTTCAAATAAATACTAATGTTGAAGTAGCCTTTTCAGTAGCCATTTTACCAGCAGTAGGCCCGTGCTGCCATCTGCACATCATCTGATCTCAAGTATTACAGTTGCACTTACTTCATTTTATCAATGACATTTTAACAGTGGGATGCAGTCAACTATAAAACCACAGTTGTTCTTTACAGCATTTCCAATCATAAACTTGCACTTGCAGCTGCAGTATTTGTATCAAACAGTTAATTAGTGTTTCAGGTGTGACAATTCCTATCTTTAAGTTTCTTCTTTATATGAAAGTCTCACTGACTACATTAGAAAGTAACAAACGGTACAAATCCATCTTGTCGACAGAAGGCGTGTCAAGACAGTATTAATAATCAACAGAAACTGAGTCCGCAGCCTGTGGTCGTGTGGTAGCATTCTCGCTTCCCACGCCCGGGTTCCCGGGTTCGATTCCCGGCGGGGTCAGGGATTTTCTCTGCCTTGTGATGACTGGGTGTTCTGTGGTGTCCTTAGGTTACTTAGGTTTAAGTAGTTCTAAGTTCTAGGGGACTGATGACCATAGATGTTAAGTCCCATAGTGCTCAGAGCCATTTTTTGAACAGAAACTGAAGTTACAGTACAGCAGAATTTTAAACCGGAATGTATTATTGCTACATAAATTTCACAGTGTCTCAAATTTAATTCAGGGCGCAATTCGCTCGATACTATTTTGGTACCCTCATAAACTAAAAACATTTCAGGCTACACAAGTGATAGTAACAGATCACACATTACTAGCTTGCATTCAACAACCTAAAATAAAATCGGTTCCATTCCATTCTGGCAGGCTGGTACAGCAACGGTTTTGAGTTATTTCAAATTGTAGAAAAGTCTGGATTGCAAAATTATTTAATTTCAATAACGCTTTTCGCCCTTCTGCGGCATCACCAGATTGTCTACAAAACAAGAAAACAGTCCATTAAGAACAAATAAAGAACGGGGGGGCTGGGGGCATTGTCCTGTCTAGTACGACTACGCGAGTAAATAGATTAAAACATGTATTAAAACTTACACGAAAGTAACTGGATATGAAGCCCATCCGTCATAGAAACATAAAGAATGAAAGTTGGAACTAATTAAAAGAAAGGCAATACGATAGTAAGCCACCCCGAGTATTAAGGAGACGGGTAAACTTCATAAAATTTCAATAAACCGTTTGCTACTTATATCACATCAGCAGACACCGCCATAGTAGCACAGCGTATAAGCGCGGTATCCACTGTGCACGGCACAGTAGGGTGTTTGGTGCTCACACAAATATGTGTACGACAGCCTAGTAAGCACAGACAGCGCTAATGTGGCAAAAGACAACCAGATGTCGCGCAAAACTAGCCATAAGGTGCGTACATGAACATAACACTACGTAAAACAAATAAATTAAAATACAAGTATGTAAAACATAAGAAGTCATACGAGTTACAGTCTACACCGATACCTGTTTTCCTGCACCCGAATAGTATTCCACCGACTCCCTTCACGTCTCGTCAGAATTCCCTTAATCATCTTGTCAAGGACATAGTTAAAGAGTAAAGGGGGGAATCCCTCTCCCTGTCCAATACTGGTTTTCATCTTGAAGGGCTCTGAAAGCTTTCCTCTGAATTTCACCTTGTATTTTGTGTTGTCTAAGGTGTCAGTTCACTTGATTTTATATACAAACGCATCTCCTCCCAAAACTGAATCACTGTTGGTCCGTCTACTGAATCATAGGCTTTCTTGAAGTCTACGAATGTGAGCACGAAATTCTTGCTTCTTCGATTTTGATACGTGATCTAACAGCCCTACCACAACAAAGGTCAAAAATTAATTACGATTGTAGTTTTGCGCACGCTGCTAAATATTGCATTTTCGGGCAACAACAAAGTTATATTATGTGGCAGGTGTCATTAGAGCACAGTTAATAAAGTCATTTCTTGAAATAATGGATAAACTAGGCACTCATCTTTTCGTGTTTCCCACGCTGGTCTCGTTGTGAACTCATGGCTCAATCGTCGAAAATCTAGATAGTGATGATTCCAAGCTCGGATGCAAAGAGGCCCAGGTGTTATTCTGCGATATTCAAAAGTTTTATAGATGTGTTTCATAAACCATTCTTGAAGACTGAACTTTTGCAAGTTAGGACAATGGTGATGTAAGAAAGTAATCAGCACTCCGAATTTAAGTTACACTTCTTTTTTATTACTTTTGTTGCAACATCACTTCACAATATAAAACATACTTGGAAATATCTTCCTCACTGTTAAAGTTCACATTTCATAAACTGACTATAATTTGCATCTTTCCAACATGACGACCAAGACTTGACTCTCTAATTACCGCTTACGCGTCCAAAATTCAGAGATACAAGTACGTCAATGATCGTTGTGACAAAAGAAAGAATACACATAAGAATAATATCATTGCAGTATATACATATCGATGTATCTAAGTACCTCTACATTAATGAAATCAAATCTGAATGTTGTCACAGAAATATGTTAAGCATTTTACAGAAACACAGTAGAATAGTGCTGGTATCGAGAGGTTGAGCTGAGGTGCCGTAATGGTTACGTAATTTAAGTACCATTACAGCGATTACTAGTTTCCTCTTCATGATTTATTCCATGCGTTGTTTGTTCATCCTAAGTTACCAAAAATGCCGGGGTCTGATAGTTAAAAGAAATATGCGTGAAAACAAGATTGGGACCTGCTGAGTGGAGAATTTGTTTGTGTGTTTGGGGCGCAGAAGGTGATCCAGACATTTCACGTGGAGGTGGAGCTCCCTCTGATGGACCCGGCGCTGTGGCAGGATGTGCCCACTCCGCCCCCAACACCGCCTCCCGAGCGGCCCCCATCACCGCCTCCGGCCGAAGGCAAGAAGGGCGATGCAGGTAACTGCAGCAATGTTGTGGAACTCTCGCCAGTCATCATCCAGTAAGAGAGCATATAGTATGAATACTTGAGGAGCAGTTTTTTTAAACTTGATAAATGCAACAAATACAGGTTTTCATAAAATTTGTTTTTCTGTTTTCACCTACATAGATATGTTTGAGCATTAAAACTTTTACAGGACTACTAGATCTCACTGACACTAATAAAGCGTTGTAATGAAATATGTTAAAATGTATATCATCAGCAACAAAATTCAACTGATGGCAACAACAACTGCTGTTGACTCTATTAGGAAGTGTACGTCCAAGAATGTCAGTACTAGGTCTGCACAAGTCAAGATCAGAAAACGTGACTGAACTAGTCGTACTGTCGAGACGAACAATGAAGAGTTGTGGATGAAATTGTAAATTAGAAGTTTGTACTGCAAACACGATGACCTTGGTAAACGTCTTTACTAGTATCACCCAAAACTCAGCAAGTTGTTAAGTTCTTATGAACATGATATCTTGTCTCAATATGTTGAGTGTGCAGCAGAAAACGAAAGAGGATATATTGTTAACATTCACAATAAAGAAATTTTTATTCTAAAAAGACGACAAAATTTACACAGCAGTAACGTGAATAAGTTTAGTAGTCACAAGTTTTTTGACAGAGTAGTTAACAACACTGACATTTTTTCAATAAGGAAGAATTTGACAGGCAATAAGTGTGCAGCAGACAGATCATTACATAATAATGACATAAAATCATAGATTGTAGAGATAAGAAGAAACTTCCTGGCAGATTAAAACTGTGTGCCGAACCGAGACTCGAACTCGGGAGAGCACTTGCCCGCGAAAGGCAAAGGTCCCGAGTTCGAGTCTCGGTCCAGCACACAGTTTTAATCTGCCAGGAAGTTTCATATCAGCGCACAGTCCGCTGCAGAGTGAAAATCTCATTCTAGATAAAAAGAACTTTGAACTACAGTAGGTCATTAAACCCCTTCAGATCTTGCTTGGTAAAAAAAAAAAATAGTGTGGCTGAAGCAATGCCTTCGCTTCGTAGTACAAACAAAAATTGCCTTAAGAATAGAACTAAAACATAAATGAAGAGTTAGTTGTGCATTAGTTGTGTACAGTATCAATAAGAAACTCTAAACCCTTTAGGTAGTTCTCATAAAGGTAGATAAAAGGAATATCCTCGTTGTGTTATATATAAGTAAATAAGTTAGTAAGATAAATGAATTCTTTGAGAAGAATGGATTTCCAAAATTTAATATTAATCCTATTAAATGTTTTTCGAAGGAGATCAAATGTGTTCTAAGGAATCTCTTTTTTATTTGATGATAGAGTTTATAGAACTTTATAGGTAATGAGTCCGTATGCCCCGGGGTTAAGAGTACACTCTAAGATACATAAACCTGAGGGCCCTATAAGGCCAATCGTTAGTTATATTGCTACTCCTGCCTGTAAGTTTTGTGACAAATTCAGTGAAATTCTTGTTAATAATTACATCTTTGAGAGGTGTTTTTCTGTGAAGAATATTTGTGATTTAGTAAACAGAATGAAAGACATACAAATCCCGATTGGCTGCAAATCGGTATCCTTAGATGTGATTAACTTACACACTAATGTGCTTGTTATGGAAACCATAGGCCTTGTCAAGAAGAATTCTTATGATTTAAGCGACTATATGTAGGGGAAATCGAAGAATTTTTACAGTTACTGTCTTATAATTACTTTCACTTCAGTGGTGAAATGTTGTTTGTTGGGACATTATCCAATATTTTTCTTAACCATATCGAAGTATCTGCCTTTGTACAATACCCTGAGTTGCGTAACATCATTTTATACTACTATCGTTATGTGGATGACACTACTATGTTGTATAAAGAGGAGAATGATGCCCTCGATAAAATCTTAACAATTTTCAGCAACCTTAGCCAAAAGATATAGTTCATGTATGAACAGCAGGTTAATGATAAAATTGATCTCCTTGACATTTCTGTGACGAACAAGAGTGATGGACATAGTTTTGCTGTTTTCAGAAAGCCCACAACTTCAGATGCTATCATACCCGCGGATTCCATGCATTTAAATAGGTACAAAACCTCGTTCATCTATAGTCTTGTTAGCCAGCTCAATAAAATCCCTTTAGAGTTTGCAGAAATCGTAAAAAATAGAAAGGACTAAGGAATATAGCGGTGAACAGTGTTTACCGACCAAGATAAAACTGAATACTCTAATTTGCTGCACGAAATTAACTCTCAGCCGAGTTGAAACCAGTGAAAAAAAAATACAATCAAGCATATAGTTTAAAAGGTTTCATTTCCTATAAAGTTGCACAGGCATTCTATAAAATCAACATTGAAATTGGTTTCACTAGTAAAAGACATTATCCAAGCCACTTCATTCCATCGAGAGGCACGATCCTTTTATGAGTTCTGTGATCTACAAAATTAAATGCAGTTACTGTGATGTAATGTATACTGGGCAAACCGGCAGGACTTTCAAAGAAAGATTTCGAGAGCACGTGGCTCTGCATATCATCAAGCATTCTGCTTTTAAGGAACATTTACGAACGACAAAACGTACGTTCGTTAGTATAGTGACAATCTGGAGGTATTGCACATCACTGGTAAAGTAGGGATAATGGATTTTCTTGAATACTTGGAAATCTATGTTCATTCGGAAAAAGAACATGGAAACCTTTTAAATGAGCAAACGGAATCAAGGAAAAAGTTCTTTTCCGCAGTTTTTCACAACTTGTTGTGAATTTATTCCTGGAATCCTGAAAGGAGATTATGTTTTCCTTCTGGATTTTCTTAGGTTTTCTCTATGACTGAAGTTTCCTTCGTAGTTGACCTTTGGACGCTGTACGTTCGGACTAACGCGTGTACGTGAATTTCAAGTCTGTCACTAAGTGGGTGTCACCTTTGCGTATTAGTTCTTCCCGCCGTCTGTGTCAAGTTGTGTTTGTTTTTACACATTCTGCCGTCCACGACGATAAGATGTATCGATCTATGTCACTGACAGTTATGTTTTATATTTTTTCTTCGTGGTACCATCTTCGACCACGTTCTTGGAGTGCAAGTGTGTTCAGTTGCAGACAAGTCTTCGACGGAAGCACTTGAGCTATGGTACATTGGCATTTAGCGCTTATGAGCTCGATGTTCATTTTGACTTATTACTTGACTTTGTGTTTTCGTTTTAGAATTCACGGCACACAGAAACATATGTCCCCAGTATGCTAGTGTCAATTAAATGGTGAGTAATTTTTGCTCTATGATAGCATAGAGCAGTTATTTTATTAACTTTGTTCCTATGTTTGTTCACTGGTTTATGGTAGTTAGTTAGGGTATCGTACTTATTTTGTGGTCATATACTTCTGGGCACAGAGGTGTGTCGTGTATTTTCAGTACAATCGTACGCTTCTCGTCACAGTGATGATTTCATTTGGAAGTGTTACGTGATGTCCTGTTAAATGGGTTTGTGTGACACCTGAAGAATTAAAGTTAGTTCGTATTAGTCTTCCTTTACATATTTCCGTTTAATCAGTAGATTTTGTCATAGATTGATGACCGTTTTTGACGGATCAATTTCAGTAATAGTGGAGCACTGTTGTGTTTCTTTTATTGCCTACTTGAACCAACACATTGTAGTTTGGTTAGAAATATTGGACATCCTGTGATGAAGTGTACTTGACCTGAGATTTAATAGGCTGTCGCATGGCTTTTTACGTATACTGGTCAACATATAACGTAACTTTTTTAAGTACAGAATGGTTTGTCCTTCCCACGATAGTCTTGTCAATGGGTGTTTCTAGCGGTAGTCTAGCGGTAATGTTTCTTATATAAGTGCTTGCCACGTAAAAGAATGGAGAGAGTGACTTGACTTTTGATAGAGCGCGACGCTTTTGCGATTTTTATTGGGAATACATGGCTTCCTGTTTCTGATTAAGCTTCCGTCATTTCTTTGATGATTCATATTTGCTAATACTAGGCTTTGTAGCAGATCTGCCGTGGTATAGTCGGCTCTGTGAGCGAGGAATGTAGTTTGACAGCTACTTATTATAGTACGTATTCGCCTGGGGCGTTCTCTTTCCTCATAACTAAAATACTGATTTCATTTGGCTAGAATAACTCATGATGAGTTTGGCACATTATTGTCTCGAAATTGTCATTTTTGTGTTTTATTGTAATAACATTCATATTGTTACTCTGTGGTTTTCTTTGACTCGTAGGGTTACCTTTGTTTACCTATATCTGTGTACCTCTTTATTAATTCAGGTTTTCTTCTTTACCTTTACAGTAATGAATTGATTTGTTTGGCTTTGGCATATGGTAGGTCCGCTTACTATGAGTACTGGGTTAGCTCATAGATCTTTGTTTCCGTAACTCTTTGTATCTTGTTTTTTGTATTTTTTTGTTGTTTGTTACCTTATGCGCTTATATTAATGGATTTTATTTATGGCAGTGAGGTCGTCTTATTACGTAGGACGGTGAAGATTTTACTGGTTCCTTATTATGAGATTTGGTGTTATCTATTCATTTGCATACCACGTTTTAGCCGCTTCCGTTTTTAGACCATAATTGACACATTCCCCAATTCATGTTTGGGATATTCGTTCATCTTGACTGCAGCTCACGAGTAGGACTCGGTTAGTTTATCAGAGTTTCAGCTTCTTCCTTTACTACTCCATACAGCTTATGAGGAATGCTGTGATGTTTTTACCTGATACGCGTTTCATGGTGTTTATGGATTTCTGATTGATGTCGACCTGAGTTATGAGTTTAGAGTTTGTGGGCTACTGTTGTGGCACCATAAGCGGTTTGAGACACTCTACGATTTAGACATCTACCAACACATTCTTTCATCGCCTTGAGATCCTCCATCAATTGCTACATTTTGAGTAATCTTGTTCACCCCATCATTACTTTATAGTATGATGCCAGTTAATAACTTCTCTTTCGCTCACAATCTTTGCCCTCCTTTGGTGCACAAGTATGTTACTTGGTGTTTTATTGGTCTTCGCACACTTACCTATCTTTCAGCTTCATCCACACCAGCATTATCTGTCGCGATACAAATCGCTGTGTATCTGTTCCTATTTAGATGGGTTCGTCATTTTATAGATAGGTCGTTAGTCTGATACCTTATACGCTCAGGGAAATAGTTGGCATTGTCAGCTGAGATTTTGGAGGACTCCTCTTAGTTAAATTGGATTTGAGGTCCCTGTTTGTTCCGCTATTGTATTGCCCGCCTGTTAAGTGATGTAAGGGACTCAGTCATAGATTTTTATTTCGATCTGGTATATAACAGATGCTCTCAAGGTATTTTTTGGACATTCTTCTCGTATTCTTTGCATTCCACTTTTCACTTAATACGTTGTCTGCCGTTGGGTTTTGTGTCAGGTTGTATCTTGGATGCTGTGACAACTAATTATATCACCTGCAGTGATAATAGTAAAGCCGTATATATGCACATTATTGTGCACTTCATAGATTATAGTATGACCTTTTACTTTCAATGAGGATACGTCCTCATATGTACCAAGGTTTTTCTCATCTGTTGAACTGTGTAGGATTTTTATATAAAAAGCAAATTGGCAGGCTTTGTTCGGCGGAGCTTCTGATTGTATATTGTCTATTTTTTTTTTTTTAATGTTTGATATATTCTGTTATAAATCCATGATTTTAATATAGTTTAAAGACTAACAAGTATGTAAATATATTTTATTCTTTTGTGCTGTACCGGTCACTTCCTGTAAAGTTTGCTGTGCTACACCTTGATATACACTACATGTATACTCTTTTTTATGCGGGGCCCTGAGGACGGCATAATGAATTGCCGAAGCTAGTAGCTAAAATAAAATAAAATAACTTCTCAATTGCGCGGCAGTTAGGCGAATTTTTTTGTTAAATAATCGACCAGCCGCTGTCCCTTGTCAACAATGGATCAACACAGACTAAATTTTTTCCTTCTTCACTTATCCTTTGATATGCTAGATACTCCTTGGAAAGTGGCAGCACGAACAGTCGCTAATTCACCATTCCTTTTTCTAATGCTATACTTCACTGTCACAGTTTTCTTCCTCTTTGCATTTTGGGTGTCCACTACTCTGTGCTGAGTTGAAGAAATATAAAGAAATTTTAACAGAAACTTATATTGATCCATTTTATTTAATGTCACCTGATGATGAAAGTGCGAAATATCTTCATAGCAGAGTTCAGCAGCGTTACATTGCTTCTTTCCTTTAGCGTTTGAAGGTTGAACCACAAGTCTGTAATTGCATTCAGTGATAGCTTCCTTTCTACACTTTTTGCTTTGCGTTTCAGATCGATTAAGCTCTTCTTGAATCAGAGATTTTTTCCCATCGGAAATTTTTTTCACCGGTATGCCGTATTGAGAATCACAAAAATCATCATCCTTGCTGCTTCCGCTTGCAATACTTCTTTGTTGACGCACACGTGAGCGTCAAGTGAATAGTTAACTAAAAGTAAGCTGGAGGTATTTCGATAACAATGAAGTCTGGTCGAGTAACATGGCTTAAAGCAACCAGTATACTCCATTGTTGTTTGCTTGCTGCAAAAAGAGAGCCGAGATACGAGAGAGTAATTAAATACATTTGTCGACCTTTGCTGTAGCTATAAGAACGCATATATCGTGTTTCGCTAAAACTTCGTGATTTGGGGTGTTCATACAGGAAGCAGTAGTCGGTTTTTGCTAAAACTTAGTTCATGGTTGATGTAAAAGGCCAACATCATGCAAATACCACACTTCACTCAATTTAGAAATATTTTGCATTTACCGCGATTTGAAAAATGCTCCTCAATTTATCGTTTCCATGTCTTGTGGGTACGAGTTTTCGTAATACTGCGTTTTGCCATTATTTCAGTTTACATGCGAGGCATGTTCAGAAAGGAAAAGTATTGATCCTCTGACGCTCAAAGATGAATATAGTTGCCAGCACTGCGTTAGTAAATAGGATGTTGGCAGTGGAAAGCACTCTCGTTTGTCTCAGTTGATTGAAACCCGTTGCAGTGGTATCATGTTGAAATGAATGTGTCTGCATTCCGAATCCCACCAGCTGCTAAGGAAAGAGCATAACCTACTGTAGTTCCTTCTTGCAATAGGAAATGCTCTGTTCTATTTCTGTAACGAAATCAAAACTGTTTATGGAGATGACATGATGAATGTTACTGGCAGAAGGGAGGATGGAAATGGAAACGCCATGTGGTTAAGGCCTCCCGTCGGGTACACCGTCCGCCTGGTGCAAGTCTTCCGAGTTGCCGCCACTACGGCGACTTACGTGTCGATGATGAGGACAACACAACACCCAGTCCCTGAGCGGAGAAAATCTCCGACCCAGCCGGGAATCGAACCCGGGCCGTTAGGTGTGACATTCCGTCGAGCTTTTTCTTTGTTGGCAACCGTAAGTAGCAGATGAATTTCCGAAGTTGAGGGGTAGCTGAATTTTTTGAAGATTCCTAGAGATCGCAGGACGCTCTTTTCAGAAACGTTTCTGCTAAACTAAGCTTCGCACGATTTACTATGATGTCAGAAGAAACCTGCCCGGACTCTAGAGTGTAAACAATAGCTATGATACGAACTACCATGGAACACCACCAAATGTAAAACGTAAAATATCCGTAGGAAGGGCAGCACCAAAAGGAATATTTGTTACTCAGGCAAAGGACAATCAGTCTACAAACGCAGCGCTAATTGGCTTTGTGAGCAGAGGCATGATCTTTCTTATACCTTCGTTATAAACGTCTTTCAACACATCGGCCGTTGTGGCCGAGCGGTACTAGGCGCTTCAGTCAGGAACCGCGCTGCTGCTACGGTCGCAGGTTCGAATCCTGCTTCAGTCATGGATGTGTGTCATGTCCTTAAGTTAGTTAGGTTTAAGTCGTTCTAAATGTAGGGGACTGATGACCTCAGATGCTAAGTCCCACAGTGCTTGCAGCCATTTGAACCATCTTCCACCACTTCTTTCTCCCATTCTTTGACGGCATCCATAAACGACTTCAGGAAGTTGAAAAGATGATCAGGACTGTGAAGAGGGTGGTTCATGAAGCCTCAAGCGAATGTATCCAAGAGTGCGTTGTCGGTGCGGGGACTTGCACTGTTATAGAGCAACCACATACCGTCTATTAACGTTCCCATTGTTTTGTTCTGTACCGCCTGTAACCTCCCCCTCACTTATCGACCTTAATGACAGTGAAAATTAAACCGCGTGCACCTAATGGAAATTTGGGAAAAGCAATCGTCGCCGAAGTTAATATGTCGGTAAGGAGGGAGGAAAGGGTTACATCTAAATGAAAGGAAAAATGCAAATGAAATTGGTGGAAATTAATTTTGAGAAAAGAGTAAAATTAATAAAGAAAGTAAATGTGCGGTCGTTACATTAACAATTAATTGATGTTAATTAGATATTTGAGATTTGGGGAAAATTACGGTCGCCAGTCCAATGGACAACTACTATAATAACTGAAAATGAAAGATTAATGCACATATAATTAGCACTAAAAGCGTGGCAACTGAAGGTTGACACGTGCTGTGTGAAAACTGAATGTTTGTCAGAATTAATAAATTTCGCTGCACTCTGACTTAATTTAGCAAAAGAATTAATAAAACCGGAAAACTGAAAGTTAATTTGGTGATTGAAATTAATAGTGAACTTTGTTTCTGAAGCACTACGAAATTCAATAAAATAAGGTTAGTCTTGGGCTACCTCAACAATCATTTCAAAAGCTACTTGAATCGACGCAATTTAGAAATAAGAGATTTAACTTTGAACTTGAATTAAATGATTCTGAACAATTAACAATAGTAAAATGTAGTACGTACCAAGCTGAGCTGCAGTCACAGGTAAGCTAAAATATGGTAACAAAACTCGCACTCTTAATTTGTGCTTGTGTAATCTAAATATTGTAGCCAGCTATGAATACTATAACTGAACTTTGAAATTAAAGAAGTAAAATGGAATGATATTACTTTAATGCTGGCGTTTGAATTTCAATGACACTCGTGTTCATTCCAGAAAAGGAAGGGACCCTGCTTGGTAATGCAATTGGGACAATGAGCAACAAAGGTTCATGCTACGTTGCTGTAATTTTGTGAGACAAATTGGACAGTTTGAAAAGTTGAGGTCTGCCATACAGTTCTAAAACTTTACGTGCTTCCAGTCTTCCTTGTTGGTTGATTGAAGGTTTGAAGTCGTCGTTCGGGGAGGTGGCGACAGTCACTCGTTGTCGGCCGTCGCTGTTGCAGAAGTTGGATGTTGGAGCGCCTTCTTCTCGAAATGGTTACCAGGCGAAACGGGCTCTTGATGCGCGCCAGCTAATGTTTCCCGTCCGCGACACTGTGTCAGAAACTATCATAGCAAGTCGAGCGCAATTACATGCTGCCAAACCCCGAAAGCGCGGCAACTCACGGGAGCGTCACACAACACACCTGCTCCACCGCCCTACTCCAGCCGGACTCCCTCTGCCCACGCTCCATGCGGCAGAGTTAACACTACCAAAGATCCTAAACACTTTGGTTCTCCACACGACCTATCGATGTAATCGTTCGATAGCATAGTTTTCCCTAGGCCAGACGCAGCGTAAAAATGCAAATAATATTTCCAAAACAAACCAATTATACATCGACATAAATGCATATGTATATATATATATATATATATATATATATATATATATATATATATATATATATATATATAGTAAAACAATTACAATATATAAAGACACAGAAATGTCATATCTTCAGGTAACAAAATAAGGAAAAAATTTATAGTACAATAGATGGAAATAGGAGGATATGCATTTCCGGCTTTTTATGGTTTTTCAGCAGTGTGCAGCATTAGTTGTTACTTCCTGGGAAAAAAAATTAATGAGGAGAATCACTTTCGGTCCCATAAGACAGAGGCAATGATTCTTTTGGGCCGAAACAACGGTTTTGTATTTTTATGCTAATGATGAGGTGGGGTGTAGCTGCTGTCCTGACTCAGGTATGCAGTGGACTACCACATTTCGTCGCCAGTCGCTACGCAGCCAAGGAATTGTTCATCTACCAGTTCGAAGTGATCGAGGAATTCCCATGAAGATGCGATTCTGTTGACTTTATGTCGCTCTGTGAGCTGTTTTAGTTTCCCTCTCGCTCATAGTTTAGAAAAGCGAGCGTTCAAGTGTTCCAGCAAAGATTTCATGCAGAAGAAATATGGAGATATTTGGAAACATAACGTTCGTCTTATCCAAGGTCAATCGGTAGTGTCATAAATCATATCTTCGACCTTGTTCACCATCTCATCACTCATAACTGAGGAACGCCCGATCCTTTGTTCATAATTATCGTCCCTTTTTGCTAGCTTTAAACTCGCGGCACCATTTGTGATCAAATTTAAAGAGCTACTCAGTGCTCAAACAGCAGGGGAGTCAGGTATTGGCTTTAACGGAGGGAAGTGAGATCTTTTAGTGTTATTTGGGATGTGAAGCTGTGTGATAGTTTTTAAGTGGTTCTGCTTCATCGATCGTTAGTTTTGGGATCCAGAGGAATTGATCATACTAGTAATTGGGTGACTGGTGCAGGGGGAAGTCCTGTTCAGGATTCCTTTTGTCGATTCCAAAGTCGAAGCAGCCATTTGAGAGATTATTTTTTAAAGCTGAACGCCGTAGAGTTTCAAAGAGATTTACTGAAGACAGGAACAGTTCATAGAGCCAACAAACGGTGTATGTCCACCAGTCCAGATACGGAACTGGGGTATGTAATCAAACAGCAACACAGCTAAAAAGAGTGATTCGTGGTCGAATACTAACTGAGATAGCTGGTGATTCCTATTAATATAATTTTATGTCTACGGTGGTAAGAGAGGTGAATGCAAGACCAGTAATATATTGTTTTTTCACTGACAATGTGATAATCACGTTCTGCAGCGGAAGAGCGTGCGACGGCCATCGTCCGTAAAATATCGAGGATGACAGGTAGCGTTCTTCTTAGAACCACACAGAGGAGAGGAGCAGTCCACGTATGGTTAACTTCAGCTTTGTAGTGCTTTTCGTATACGCCAGAGTGATCGCGCAGTAATTCAAACTCTAGACCCTTTACGACAGGGGCAGTATTAAAATCCGCCACGGCCGTTCGGATTTTACTGGTTTTCGTAATTAACATCAAACAAGGAGCATTACTTTAATAGTGGCACAGCCTATGTCTCCACACACGCTACCTTAAAGAAACAAGTGATTTTTATCGAATGATTCGCTAGGAATAATGGTCTATCACTAAAGCGCGCGCCTTGAAGCCGAGAAGTAGCGGGATCGAATCCCGGTGGGACTACGGATTTTTCAGTCTGCGCTTTAACCTAGCCTTCACCTCTCAACGCTGTGAGAAGTCCCCAAATAACATGTGGCTCAGATTCCACGTTAAACTGTAGATTACCATTCCCTGGATGGGCGACTGGGGCAGACTAGCGACACATAAGTTGAAGTGGCGTCCAATAGAAAGACGTGCACCAAGCCACTGAGCCACACGAAATTATTACTGCCTAATGATCCTAATGATCTTGATATCGAACGATTGTTACCTTCCTCACATTTCATGTGGTAAATAATAAGGGATCATTCATTTTTCTGTCCTATTCAGAACAAAATTATCACCGCCTCACGTAACAAAGTTTTGAAAGGTAAACAGAAGAAAACAAAAAAGTTTTAAAAATATTCGATTTTTATAAGATAAACTTTTGTAATTGTGTGATAGCATCGCAGGCATACACTGATGACCCTTATGAGATGTATTCATCTGATTTCTTTTTCACTGGTGAAAGTCGGTGAACGAAATAATCCTTTGGTATCAGTTTATCGTTCTCACAGAAAGAGATAAAAGAAATTTGTAGATTACATATGAATAATTTATATTCTCCATATTATGGTGAAATTCCTTGGACCTAATGCCAGATTTTCATTTCATGTCTTTTTCGTTGTTAACAAATAGGTGTCTGATACCTCAAACGTGAACAAACGTCGGCGTTTTTTGTGTCCTAATTCGGCTGCTTCTCTCGTACTTTATCATTGGGAACATATTTTTGATAGAGTTAACCTTTCTGAGACTGATTTCTATTCCTGTGCGAAACTACTCATAACGGTATATAACTACACTTCAGAGATATGTATTGCTAGTTTTAGTTCGTACTGTTCGTATAACGTCTGCAACGACGACGGAAAAAGGTGACGCAGATGCGAGAGTGGACTCCTGATCTCGATAACTTTGCTTTGGTTTCTAACTCCGTACCCGTTATTTGATGTTTTCCTTCACTGTGCCGAGTTCTCATTGAGTGAATGGGCAATTCCCGTTTTATGTGGGAGGGAATTATTAAAAGACTAGATAATTTAAAAGTCGAAATTAATGAATAACCTTTACTATTCTTTCTGTAGAAATGGAGTTCATGGTTTACATACAAGGATGGGAAAGGAAATCGACTGATTCCTTTTCAAGGAACCAACCGATAAGCTGCTGTCATATAAATGTCGGTGGCTGAATGGGAATATGAACCCTCATTCTCTAGAATGTGAGTCTAATAGCTTAACCACTGTACCACAGTGCTCGGTATATTAGTTTTAAAATTCTATTCTATGTTCAAAATATCCCTTGGAAACAAACAGGGTTAGCATTAGACTATTAGACACAGTATGAGAGAATAGCTTAAGGCGAGAGTGCTCCTTGCTTTTCTAAGATTTCTCCCGAATAAACAAAAATACCAGTGATCACTTCTGACGCAATTGTTAAGTGCGTTAAACGTGTTGAGTACGAAAGGTAGTTACAAAAAAGTTCACTTCGATCGTTATTTGTCATTTCAATTCCGTTTTTCAGTTTACTGCATAAACGTTGCCTCTGTTTAAGAAATTTAGCAAGTCTTGCATGAAGTGTTTCTTATGAAAGAGCGGCTGTGACAAACATTTGTGCATTCTGCACGGTCCAGCCACCACCGCCTAGGTTCGACGTCAATGTACGATAACGACTCACAGACTGCAGGTAGCAGCACTAGCAATGGAGAGTGTATAAACTGTGTCGGGGAACGCGGAAAACAGTGCAGTTGTTGGGCCAAGGCTGAAAGCATCCCCGAAACAGCTAAATTTGTAATCTCCTCGTCTGTTTCCGTGGTTAAAGCATACTGTCGATGGGAAAATGGTGGCATCCAAATCCGGCGCCGAGGCAACTGCACCACAAGTCATAGATGACGAGGTGAAGGACGTCTGTGCCTCTCCGGCCGAACTTGGGGTCTGGACCCCTCCACAATCCTCCACACTTATAAGTCTCTCATCCACCCCATCCTTTGTTATGCTCACCCCACCTGGACATCCGCCCCTCCCACCTACTATAAGTCTCTTAAAATCCTTGAATGCCATGCGCTCCGCCTCGCCTATCACATACGCCTCCCCTCCCCCACATGGATCCTTTACTCCTTGATCGCTTTCCCACACCTCCTCCTTTTCCTCGAACAGATATGGATCCTCTAGACCTTCCACAAACTCAATCCTCGCCACCCACTTGTCTCTCCCATCCTCTCCCACCCCATCCCACTTTTACGCCTATACTCTTGCGTCGCACCTGCTCTCCATCTTCACACTCTCCCACCCATGCCCAAGGTGGCTTCCGCCAACTCCCCCTTCCTGAAGATGTCCTCGTTCCGTCCATCTACTCCTCCTATTAGCTGTAATCCTCCCCTTCCTTTCCTACCTTCCCCCTTTTTCCTCCAGGGCTCCCACTCTCCTTCCTCACCTTCCTTTCTCCCTCCCCTCTCCTCTCTCCCAGTTCTCCCACTTCCTCCCCCCTCCCCATGCTTCCACACCTGACCCTTCCCTCTCCCTTCCCCTCACCCTTCCTTTCTCCCATTGGCTTCTTCTCCCCCTCCTTCCCCCCCTGCCTGTCTCCTGCACCCACTGGCAGACCCCTCCCCCCAAATCTCCTCAGTGTGTTCAGTGCGCTGAAGATCATCACCAATGTTCTACAGTGTTCTCTTCATCTAAGTGCATCAGTGTTCTTCTTCAGTGCGCTCCTTCGTTTGCTGTGAAAATGTTTGGCTCCGTTTGTGTGCACTGCTGAACTTACTTGTATAACCAGTGCCTTCCACGAACACCTTCATGTCATTTCTTATGTATGTCTCCTGTTTTTACCATTCAAGTATGTCCGTTTTTCTGTCTCCATGTTTACTGTCTGTTTTTCTGTGGCCGAAGAGCGGCATAGATAGGCTGCTGCCGGCCTACCTTTTGTAAGGTATTAAAATAACAATAAAGAAGAAAAAAGACGTCTGTGGAGATGTGCATGGGCAAATACATGTGCAGCTTTTGAGCAAATGACGGTCCAGATGGACCAAGGGGCTACTGACAGTGAGTGCTCAACGGACGGCCAGCAAACATTGCTGCGAATGGGCCTAATGCTTCATACATCCATGCTGATTGATATTCATCGGCGAAGAAGGATGGGACTTGCACATCAGTACCGCAGCTGCACATCCATTGAGTGGCGGCAGGTTGCCTTTTCAGATGAATCACGTTTAATGCTCCATCGGACAGATGGTCACTGCCGTGTACGGCGTGAAACGTCGGAAAGCAAACGCCATGCAACAGTTATAGTTTGGGAAATGATTGAGTGTTATTCGCTGGGTGATCTCATCATTCTGGAACGCAAAGTGGATCGGCACAAGTATGCGTCTATCCTTGGGGATCATGTCCACCGCCACATACAGTTTGTTTTTTCTTGGTATGAAGGCATCTACCAGCAGGACAGTAAAACGTGTCACACAGCTCGCAATGTACGTGCGTGGTTCGAAGAGCACAAGGATGAGTATACCGTATTTCCCAACCCATCAAACGCTCCAAAATTAAACCGGATGGATAATCCGTGGGACCACATCGATCAGACTGTTGGCGCCATGGATCCTCAACCGAGAAACCTAGCGCAGCACCGAGCTAGGTGGCGCACTGGTTAACACACTGGACTCGCATTCAGGAGGACGACGGTTCAATCCCGCGTCCGGCCATCCTGATTTAGGTTTCCTGTGATTTCCCTAAATCGCTCCAGGCAAATTCCGGGATAGTTCCTTTGAAAGGGCATTTCCTTCCCCGTCCTTCCCTAATCTGATGAAACCGATGACCTCGCTGTTTGGTCTCTCCCCCCAAACAATCCAACCCAACCCCTAGCACAGCTGGCCACAGCGCTGGAATCGGCATGGCTCCACATTGTTAGCATCTGCCAGAAACCCATTGACTCGCTTCCCGCACGTCCCACAGCAATCTGCAAAGCGTGGTATATCTGGTTTTTGACACGTGGTCACATCTGTGTGACTGGACAGTGTATATACTGCAGCACATACAGTCCAATCCCAACAACATGCTTTTTCTCCATAAACACTGTTCCTCACATCGTTCATCCACTTGACTGTTGGTGATATGCCAGTGGGGATGCAAGTTAAGGCAAGACCTCATTCCTCTTACCAAAAGTAACAAATGCTATCTGGAACTGATAACAAACATATTCATAGTATTGCAGCACTGTTGAATACTGTACGAGAATGCAAGCCTTGGAACAGCGCTATTAGGACAACAGGCTAAGGCGACGGATTAGTCTCACCATACCTAGTTTGAGTTGCGTCTTTTGTCTATAATGTTCCACCAAACACAAGCACATCTACAACGAATCGTGTTTCTTTAGAAAGGAACAACAGCAATAATAATAATCATTGTGGTACACTCCTGACAAGACGTAATTGCGGTACACTGCCTGACAAAAAAGTGAAGCACCCAGAAGATATGGATGTCAATGTAAATTCGTACACGTCCACATTATCAGCGGATATGTGAATGTTTCGAGTCGCACTTCTCTGTAACAGGTAAAACGGCCATCATAGTACATTAATGTTGTTACCAGGCGTGGTAAGGTGTATAACACTTCTGGCCACAAGAGAAGATGGCCGTATCGCGCACCAAGCACACCATAACCCATTCACTTATGCATCTGCCATTAGAGAACAAGTGATGAACTCGCTGTACCATTCTGTGTCCGGTCGGAGACTAGCAGCAGCCGGACTAGGGAATTGCCGTGCCATGCGTAGGCTGCCGTTGTCACCACAACACAAACAGCTGAGTTTGGAGTGGGACAGTGACTGGGAAGCATGGACTGTGATAAACTGCGTCGCGTTGTGTTCAGTGATGAATTCCAGTTCTGCGCTGCCCCGAACGACCATCATTGGCGAATATGGCGGCGACCCGCGGAGAGCTTCCATTCTTCCAATGTTTTGGAGAGGCACAGCTCTGTTGCTCCAGCAGTCATGGTGTGGGGAGACACCGGGTATGTTATCAGGACACGGCTGCTACTGACTGAGGGAACTCTAAGGGCAAAATTGTCGTCGCGAACAGCATACGTCCTCTAGTCATATCTCTCATGTGACAGTATTGCGGTCCTATTTTCCAACAGGACACAGGCATCTCTGGACTGTGTGCGTGATGTTGAGGTGCTCCCATGGCTAGCAAGACCCCAGATCTGTCACCAATAGAACGTATATTGGACCAACTCAGACGTCATATTCTTCCCAGTGCCAGTATACAGATTATCAAGGACCAGTAAATGAGGAGAGTTTGCTTTTTGAAACGCTTTCGAATGGAGGCAGTGCATGCATCCAGACCAGGAGGAGTGCAGCGTCATACTGATAAATGGGCTGATATTGCCTAGTTCTTTGTAAATTTTACTAGATTTAGTAATCACTCCAACAATATCAGGTATCCTTTCAACCCGTGAAGTTTCATTTCGTTTACTCCTGCACTCCTGGGTCCTTCACGTTTTTTGTCAGGCAGCGTATAACAAGGAATCGTGAATCAGTACATTTATGCACGTATTGCAAATTCTCTTTATATTACTGAAAGCAGGCATAGTCCTGCATGACTTTACTCCTATACGTGCATGAATGATTTATAAATAAATAATAATTCAACACGAGTGCCTTTGCCACTGTAGCCCCCTCCCACCCTGCTATGTCAGCAGCACGTATAGCCAGTCTGTGTGGAGGGGCTGTTATGTAGCCATATGGCTGATCCCCCTGATAACACAGGGATCACACCGCTGATACCTGAGTTGTTCCCTCCCCATGTACGCCAAGGAGTGGTTGCTTATCTTCTTGGAGCATCGGAAGTTCTGGCAATGGCCGCCGTGCCAGATGGCCCTTGATGTGGCTAGGTAGCGCCCATGGAGAGAGCCCCTGGTCGGAGAGGGTTGTATTAGGGCAGATGCTTGGCGCGTGAAGCATATCAAGCTGCAAAAATCTGGCCGTTCTCAAACAGCCGTCTCTTCGAATGGTGAAGGATCATTGAATGCTGCTTCTATGACCCAACAACCTTCCCTTCCCTGGCTACACCATGGGACGAGGCCCAGGCTCGCTGTCTTGGGATGAAACCCGTTCCTCGTTACCTCGTCTGTACTAGGACGGATGGGGACACATTCACCGCCACAAAGCCTTTGTTTTTCATGGAAAATGTTGAGTACAAGTTTGGTGAAATGGAGTCTCTTAGTAAGATGTGTTCAGGCTCCCTGTTGATCAAAGCTGCTTCTGCCACCCAATCCTCAGCTCTTCGCGCCTATGATCGTCTTGGCACTGTCCCAGTGATTATCACTCCTCACCAATCTCTGAATATGGTCCAGGGAGTAATTTTTCGTAGGAACCTCATACTGTGAACTGATGAGGAACTCCGGGCTAATCTGGAATGGTGTGGCATTCATTTTGTTCAACGTGTCCAGACAGGTCGCAAAGACAACCGCACCAATACTAGTGCCTTCATTCTGGCTTTGAGGGGGATACCCTCCCAGAGAAGGTCAAGGTTATATGCTACAGATGTGATGTGAAGCCATTCATCCCTCCAACTATGCAGTGCTTTCGGTGCTTCTGTTTTGCGCGTATATCTTCCCACTGTATGGCGCACCCTTTGTGTGATGACTGACCACCCACTCCATAAGGGAAGCCCCTGTGTTCTGCCACCTGTGTGTGTCAATTGTGCTGACCGCCACTCCCCTCACACCCGGGATTGCCCGGCTTACAAGTTAGAAAAAAGATCCAAGAATAACAGTCCCTGGATCGCATGTCTTAGCCGAGGCTCGCCAAAAGTATGAGAGACTCCATCCCATGTCACTATCTTCAGCTTTTTCCTTTCTTACTTCATTTCCTCCTCCTCTCTGGTCCTTACCCGAGCCCCACACTTCTCTCCCCTGCCCCTCCCCTGCAATGCCCACGACTTTCTATCAGGGAGCTGCTCCTCCTCCCCAGTTGAAGAAGGGCCCTTTTCTTCGGCATCTGCCGGTAATTGCGCTCCCTTCTGGGACCCATACCCCTGGCGTCTCTCAGGCCAGAAGACTCTTATCACCACTTTACCACGAGGAGCACCATCTGTGCACCCGGGGTCGCCCACTCTCTTTTGGTTCCAGAGCTTGCAGAAGGCTGTACTCTCCCTGTGCCCTGCCCTCCCCCACCTCAGAAGGAGAAGAAGAAGAAACACAAATCCCCAGACAAGGCACCCCCAGTGCCCCAGAGGTGCCATCTCGCAACCTGAATCTGACATCTTATTTATGGATGTCACCCCATCATTGTCAGTGACCGAGTGACCTGACCTTCTCCTCAGCTTCTTCATGTCTACCTTGGACCCTCACCACACGATCATCCAGTGGAATTGAAACAGATACTATCGTCACCTACCAGAAATTCAACGTCTTGTCTCCTCCTATTCTGTGTTCTGCCTTGTTCTTCAAGAAACGCATTTCTGTGATGACCACTTTCCAACATTTCATGGTTATGGGGCTTTCTGTCGAAACCGTGCTTTCCCTGGGGCAGCGTCTGGTGGGGTCTGCACTTTGGTTTGCTTCATTGTCAATAGTGACTGGATCCCCTACATACCAACTTGGAGGCGATAGTGATTCGACTGCAAACAACTCCAGCAATCACTATTTGCAATGTCTACCTCCCCCCAGGTAGCCACTACCTTACGTTGCACTATCTGCCTTAATCCAACAACTTCCACCCCCATTTCTCCTCCTTAGGGACTTCAGTGCCCACCATCCTGTGTGGGACAGTGTCACTTCGGTGGGTAGGGGTATCCTAATTGACCCACATATCATGGACCTCGATTTGTGCCTCTTCAATGATGGTTCCCCTACCCACTTCAGTGCTGCTCATGGTACCTCTGCTATCGATCTCACAATCTCCTCCTCTGCCCTCGTGGCTTCCCTACATTGGTCATCCCATGATGACCTTTATGACAGTGGTCACCTTCCAGTGATTGTATCGTTCCCCTGCTGCTGCCAGGCAGACAGGCCTCCACATTGGGCATTCTGCACAGCCAGTTGGCTTTGATGTACGTCTACTGCGAACTTTGACACCTCCCTCTCGAATTCCATTGATGTAGTCATGCAAGGCATCTCTGCCACTATTCTCCATGCTGCTGGCATTGCTGTCCCCCTATCCACAGGTCCCCCTCATCGTCGACCAGTACAGTGGTGGACCAAGAATGTCACAGTCGCTGTCCAGGCCCGCTGACGGACACTGCAGCGATTTAAACGACATCCATCACAGACCAACCTCCTCTCTTTTAAGCATCTCGTTATCTTATTATGCAGAGTAAAAAGGTATGCTGGGAGCGCTATTTTTCCTCCCTGGGGACGTAAGGCCCTCCATCACACATTTGGCCCAAGCTCCATATCCTTCTGGGCTGCCAGTGACAGTCAACTGTCCACAGTCTGAAACTCCAAGGTGCTTTGTGCACTGATCCATTGGTCCTCACAGAACACTTCACAATGTACTTTGTGATGGCATCGTCATCCTCTTCCTACCCTACTACCTTTCTCTGCCAGAAACACAGAGTTGAACAGACGCCCCTCTGTTTGATCCTGCACCATGGTGAGCCCTATAATGCACCCTCCATTGAATGGGAATTGGTGTAGGCTCTAAGCTCTTCACAAAACACAGCCCCAGGCCCAGTTTCCATCCACAACAAGATGATCCAACACTCGGTCATTCCTCAGAGGCAACATCTCCTCAGGGTCTTCAACCACATTTGGCTCACAGGTGCTTTTCCGACACAATAGCGAGACAGTATAGTTATCCCCATCCTTCATCCTGGGAAAAACCCAACATCTGTAGACAGCTACCGCCTAATTAGCCTGATGAATGTATTTTGTAAACTGCTCGAAACTATGGTCTGCTTCGGATTATGTTGGAATCTCAGGGCCTTTTGTCCCTATGTCAGGGCGGCATGAGGGCAGGGCCATCTCCAATGACCATTTACTCCGATTGTAATCAGACATCTGACAGGCTTTTACTCACTGCCAGTATCTTGTTGCGGTCTTCTTTGACCTACATAAGGTGTATGACATGGCTTGGCGCCATCACATTTTAGTTACCCTCCATGACTGGGGCTTCTGTGGTCCCCTTCTGATTTTTATCTGTGAGTTTTTCTCTCACCAGCTCTTTCTGGTTCGAGTTGGCACTCCACTCAGCGCCCCTCAGATGCAGGAAAATGGCATCACACAGGATTCTGTGCTGAGTGTCACACTCTTCGTCATTGCCATCAATGGGCTTGTGACCTCTGTTGGGCCTCTGGTTACCCCAGCTTTGTATGTCGACGGTTTTTGCATCCAGTGCAGCTTCCATTCGGTAGCATCTGCTGAGTGTCAGCTCCAAGACGCCATCTGACGGGCTTCTGCGTTGGCCACTGCCCATGGCTTCCAGTTTCCTCCCTCCAAAACGCGGGTTATACATTTTTGTCGTCGACCCACAGTACACTCTTATCCAGAACGTTATTTAGGCAATCAGCTCCTCGATGATGTAGCACAGTCCCTTTTCTTGGGCCTTATTATTAATAACAAGCTGACATGGCTGCCCCACATCCGCCACCTAAAGACTACATGTATGCAGAAGCTTAATGCTCTCCACCTCCTGGCCTACACATCATGGGGTGCAGACTGTTCCACTCTTCTCTATCTTCATTGTCCTCTGGTATTGTCCTGACTAGATTACGGTAGTGGGTTTATGGCTCAACAGCTCCTTCCACTTTGAAACTCCTTGACCCTGTCCATCATTGTGGGGTGTGTCTGGCCATTGGTGACTTTCGCACTAGTCCTGTTGATAGTCTCCTCACAGAAGCGGGGATTCCCGCTCTACATGTCCGACGGAACCAAGTCCTTGTTTCTTACACAGTCGCCATTCCCCAATTCCCTGCCCATGCTGTGTACCCTGTGCTCTTCACCAATGAGGGATATCTCCCTGCTAACTAACATCTGCCCATGAGTGGGATTGCTAGTTGTCATGTGTCTCACTTCACTGCCACGATCTCCATCTCCACTCACTGGACTGCACCCCATGTGTTTTTCCCATACCCCTCCTTGGATGGCGCCTAGACCATGGATTAGGACCGATTTTTTCCAGGGTCCTAAGGTCTCTGTCGCTCCTGTGGTTTTCTGGCGTCTTGTACGGGCATCCTTGCAGATTTCCACGGTGCCACCATCTTTTACACTTAAACCTAAATTCCTCCCGAACATGATGGACTATCGGTACCGACCGGCCGCCGTGTCATCCTCAGACCATAAGCGTCACTGGATGCAGATATGGAGGGGCATGTGGTCAGCAACCTGCTCTCCCGGCCGTATGTCAGTTTCCGAGACTGGAACGAAGTAGCTCCTCAGTTTGCTTCACAAGGGCTGAGCCCACCCCACTTGCCAACAGCACTCTGCACGTTTTGCACTGATGGTTCTAAGACAATCGATAAGGTGCGATACGCTTTCACATCTCCTGCAGGCTGTGAACACATTTATTGCCGGGATCATGTAGTGTGTTCACAGCAGAGCTTCTAGCCATTCACAGAACCCTCCTTTTTTTCTCAGGCCTCCCTACACAATGTTTTAATTTGTTCAAACTACATGAGAAGCGTGCAGGCTATTCACCGATGATAATCTCCTCACCCTCTGGTCTCTGCTATCCATGACCTTTCTGCCATTGAGCATGCCGCCTATTCAATCGTCTTTCTCTGGGTCCCAAGTCATGTGGGCATCCCAGGAAATGAACTGGCTGACCGTTTGGCTAGAGAAGCAGATACTTATCCCCCATTTCCTTTCATGATTCCAGCTGCTGATGTACGGATCTTCATCAGTTCGCTTTTTGCCCAAATATGGAATGCCATCTGGAGCGCTACTGCTCATAGTAATAAACTCAGCAGAATCAAGGAGTCTACTGCACTTTGGCGCTCTTCCTTCCGCTCCTCTAGGAAGGAGTCCACTGTTTTCTGCCGTTTACGCGTTGGTCACACCAGGCTCACCCATTGTTTCCTCCTACTTAAAGACCCACCCCCGCAATGTGGTTGTGGAACCAGACTGACGATATCTCACATATTGGAGGAATGTCCCCTTCTTTCAGCCCTTCGTGTCAAGTATAGTCTTCCCTATTCCTTAAATTTAATATTAGCAGACAATCCACAGATGGTTGAACTGGCCCTCAGTTTTCTCCGTGAAAGTGGTTTTTGTTTCCAGATATCCGGTTCAACTTTAGTCTTGGAACAGGAGCAGATTGGTTTCGGTCGGACTTCTTGTACAGTCTTCTCAGTCTGTCACTCCATACCGCCCCCCTTTTTTCCAGTTTTTAGATTTGGTTTCACCTTTTATGCCATTACTGTGTGTGTTTAATGATCGTTATTTTATAATTTGACTCCCCTGACTGGATCTGTCCACTTTTAGCAGACCCTCTTTCTTCTGTGACTCACTTCAGAATCGCGGGACTAATGACCTCGCCGTTTGGTCCCATAACCCCTCTCAATCAATCAATCAAACCCAACAATCACTCTACCGCACACTCCAAGACGACGCGTGACCGCTAACGCCGGGGCATTATCGTCATTATACAACAAGAATGCTACCTCGATGGAAAAGACGCTCTCAGCTCCTACAACACTGTTCAGTGCGCTATGACATCAAAGACAGCAGTACGCCTTACAAGCTGACCACGTAGTGTTTCGCGGCGTTACTCTTGAATAAACTGTTTACGGAGTTCTTGCAGCGCTAGGTTAGGCATTCTCGATGTTTCGACGGCCTCCTCCGTCGTCTTCTTTAGGCGATTAGATTTCAGCAGGCCTTTAGGTTCTTTATTTGGCCGAATTATGCCATGGAGACGTCACGTAGTCACGGAACTTCCGTATGCTATCAGAGATTATGTCGATATCTATGCCTGAAGAACATTCCTAGCGATGCCGAATTCGTTAACTGGTGGATGATAATTGATTTCTCTGTTGCTTTTCAGCATCAAGCGCCCGTTTCCATGTACCACAAAGGGTATAGCCGCTTCTGATCTCAACGGCTTCTTTGATGACAGAGACCCAGTACGCAGCTGCAAGAGATATTTCCGCTTTATTAAACACAATCGGGTGTTTGTTCTTGAGGATGCGGTGCATGGAAACGAGCACCTGATGCTGAAAGTCAACAGAGAAATGAATTGAGTCATAGACCATCTAAAGAAAACATCAGCGCTACCATTCTTCTTGAGTCACAGGCGTCGATATAATCTCTGGCAACATATGCAAATCACAGGATTTTCTGACGTCTGAATCACAGAATTCGGACAAGTAGAGTACCTAACGGCTTACTGAAATCTAGTCTCCTAATGCTCACGATTAACCATGTTGTCAAAAGCTCCAGACTGATAAATCTCATGTTGCAAAATCTCAGTTAATAATTTATCCAAACAATGTAATCTGTCGGACAAGTTGAAGTTTACAACCATTTACGACCCAGTGGAAACTTCTTTGCAACAAAAATTACTTTTATACTAATTACTATTTCAGGTCCCACAAATCCCTGCAAAAATTGTAACACCAAAAATCTATTAGAAGATCAATGACCGTATGTTCTTATGACATCGAGTTTTAAAATTTTATTTAAGAGTATCATAGTGTTGTTTAATGTAATAAATTTTCTAATGCGCACATCAGAAACATTATGCATTGCACAATAGAACGAAAGGATCACTTTTTCGAATTTCTCGTAATTCCCAACCATTGAGACGATGGTCACCGATGGTATCTGTTCTTTCAGACATGTCCGAAAGAACAGATACCATCTTCATATAGTTAAGGCTAACCGGCCATTGACCTCCTTCTTCTATGAGAATGTACACTTATTGCCCGAACTCTTACGGGACTCGGTAAGATTGTCTGCCGCGAGTAATGAGTGTAATGGGCAGGGGTACTACGAATGCAGTGCGTGGTCATTAAGTTGGGAATGTGGGTCTCATGGTGAGCGTGCAACGGATAAGCCCCTACAGTCGTTTTTTCCTCTGTGCTCTCGGTGGCTCAGATGGATAGAGCGTCTGCCATGTAAGGAGGAGATCCCGAGTTCGAGTCCCGGTCAGGACACACATTTTCAACTGTCCCCGTTGATGTATATCAACGCTTGTCGGCAGCGTTGGGTCTTGATTTATCATTTCATTGTTCTTTAATGGTGCAAAAACGCGGCACCCTGCGAAAACACCGTTACGCTCAACGACGCTTCAAATTGTAAGGTGTCATCTTATAAGAAAAAATAGGCCACAGCTCAGACGTTCGTATCAGCTGTAGGGTGGGATAATGATGTCACATTGGCAACAAATTTGACCAAACTTCTGCCCAACGCCACCGTGAAGGTGCCACGCGATCGGAAGGTCTCACAACCTCTCTTACCCAACTATTCAACTCTTCTTTTGACGTCCCTAAGCTGGAGGTCAGAACCGTAACGACCAGCGTTGAAATCAAGCGGTTTTCTTATGAGTGACCGAGGAAAACATTGCAGACACAGCGCGACTCGGAACCGGGACGAAAAGGCCTCAGGGGGTGGAATAAAGGGCTTTAATGAAATACCCCTTTCCCTGGGGTGTTGATTCCCAAACGTTTCACGGTCAAAAACGACAGCTGGCAGTGCGACGAGCAACAGGAAGACGTTCTTGACAACATTTGACGCTGCTGACAGCCTCAGGCCTTTCAACCTTTCTCTAATGACACTGTGGGGCTGCATCGCCATAGAATGTGATCGCACTCGTTTTCAGCAGTGTGCGATAGCAGTTTTTGCTCTCTGCAACGGTTGGGACCACTAGGGACTGTTCAAAAGCATTCGACAAAATTTGAACGTGGTGCAAAGTGCTTGTGCTTTTTGATCTCTCATATTTTGCGTTCTCCTGTGGCGTGATCATGGGGAGGGGCGGGGATTGAGGAAAGGGGCTGCTATATTGACACATGTGTGAATCAAAATCCAGCTCGGCAAAACCCTCAATGCCACCCACCCATCTTTTTGAGCACCTTAAAAATGTACCTCTACACACAGAAGCAGCCACGAGAGCCCCTGGCGCCTGCAGGTAGGCTACGCTGTTGCTCTTCGTCTCTTACACCGCTGCCCTTCTACATCTACATCTACATTTATACTCCGCAAGCCACCCAACGGTGTGTGGCGGAGGGCACTTTACGTGCCACTGTCATTACCTCCCTTTTCTGTTCCAGTCGCGTATGGTTCGCGGGAAGAACGACTGCCGGAAAGCCTCCGTGCGCGCTCGAATCTCTCTAATTTTACATTCGTGATCTCCTCGGAAGGTATAAGTGGGGGGAAGCAATATATTCGATACCTCATCCAGAAACGCACCCTCTCGAAACTTGGACAGCAAGTTACACCGCGATGCAGAGCGCCTCTCTCGCAGAGTCTGCCACTCTAGTTTGCTAAACATCTCCGTAACGCTATCACGGTTACCAAATAACCCTGTGACGAAACGCGCCGCTCTTCTTTGGATCTTCTCTATCTCCTCCGTCAACCCGATGTGGTACGGATCCCACACTGATGAGCAATACTCAAGTATAGGTAGAACGAGTGTTTTGTAAGCCGCCTCCTTTGTTGATGGACTACATTTTCTAAGGACTCTCCCAATGAATCTCAACCTGGTACCCGCCTTACCAACAATTAATTTTATGTGATCATTCCACTTCAAATCGTTCCGCACGCATACTTCCAGATATTTTACAGAAGTAACTGCTACCAGTGTTTGTTCCGCTATCATATAATCATACAATAAAGTATCCTTCTTTCTATGTATTCGCAATACACTCCACCTGATAGTAAGCGATACGGAATCAGAGCGTCGAAGGCCTTGTCAGTCTTCAAGTGCCTAGGTCTTCGTCACAGGTTCTGTTGTACAGGTATATTTTTAATATTCTCAGTAGAGGTTGGTGGGTGCCACCCAGGATTTTGCCAAACTGTGGTGTCTCAGAGGAACTCACTGCCGTTTTATTCACGCATGAGTCGCTTCCACCAGTCATCAGGCCATAGCAGGACACAAAATAGCAGCGCTGAAACAGCATAATCATTGTTTTGTGCTTTCATGCTCAAATTCCGCCTAATTGTTTTGATCGGTCCCTAGTGTTTCCAACCGCTACAGAGAGCGAAACTTTGCGGTCGTGTTGCGCTACAAACGGGTGCGATCACGTTCGATGGGGATGCAGTCCCACAATGTCATGAGAGAAGGATTGAAACGCCTGAAGCTGTCAGCAGTGTCAAATGTTGTCAAGAACGTCTTCCTGTTGTAAGACGTGAATATTTGTATTGTTTATGTAAGACGTGTATGTTTCTATTGCCTATTGTCAAACCACGATTTATGAAAGATGTTTATATTTTATTAATAGGATTAAGTAGGAATTATTAATATTTGTTAAGTTGGAAATAATTGTGGTAGCAGGGAATGTCTGCACCAAAGTATTGTTGGCAAGAGAGACCGCAAATTGATATAATTTTAAAAAGGGCGAGAGAGACCGCGTATGGATACATTTTAAGAAAAGAGCGGGAAAGACCGCGTATTTATACATTTTGTAACGATAGCACGGATTGTCTGCACCAGAAAGCATTGTTGGCAGGAGAGACCGCACTTTAGCCTTCGTAGGAAGTCAGCAGTAAGCGAGATGTGAAGCGAGTTGGTAGCAGGTCTGAAGCGAGATGTTGAGAGGAGCAGTGTGCCTGCCAGCCACCAGCTATGATTTACAAGAGATTACAAACGGATGCACAGAGACATCAACTAACTATTATCATAAGAGGAACTAATACTTTTGAATTAATTTTCTTTGCGAAAATCAAGACTACTGAAGGTATGTTTGCGCAATGCTAGTTGTAAGATTATTGTAAAAAGTAAGTCCCATTTGAACGTTTGTAAAATCATTTCATTACCAACAGTAAATATTTGAAGCGTTTTCAGAATATAATTAATTTTTGCCAGCAATGTTGAATTACTGATTATAATCCATCCCAAAAACCATCAACGTAAAACTTTGCAAAAATTTTATTGTTGTCAAGAAAAAGTGTAACTATCAATTACGTAACTTCAGTCAAATTAATTAAAGAATAACGTCAGCTTTGCTATTAAAGAATAACGTCAGCTTTGGTAATAAATACAGCCACTTATTATGACAGCCCACCATCAGTTAATAGAGTATAGTAAACCAGAGTAAGTATATTCATGTCGCAGTTCGATGTAGCAGTCAGATGGCGATCTAGTAACAGTAAAGAAGGTAAGCAATAGTTTTGGGTTATTGCAGATAACGACTGAGGGCCACGACGACGACACATTCTATGCTTCGTTGAAATAATCAGAAAACCACTTTTAATATGCAGCAATTAAATTTGTATGCGAAGATTGAGAAAGAGAATAAATTTCGAAGGGAAGATTTCATTTGTTATTATTAAGCGAGAGATGGAAATCCTAAGGAAAGTTTTCATAGGTTATTGTAGAAGGGAAGGTTGCGTAAAAAAAAAAAAAAAAAAAAAAAAAGAGATAGAGGAGACGGGAAGGTTTCACTGTTGCTCGTCAAACTGCCAACTGTCGTTTTCGACCGCGAAATGTTTGGGAATCAACACCTCAGTGAAAGGGGTGATTTCATTGAAGCCCTTTATACCATCAATGAGGCCTTTCTGTGCCGATTCTGAGTCGCGCTGTGTCTGGAATGTTTTCCTCGGTCACTCTTAAGAAAACAGCTTGATTTCAACGCTGGGCATCACGGTCCTGACCTTCAGCGCAGGGACGTCAAAAGAAGAATTGAAAAGTTGGGTAAGAGATGTTGTGAGACCTTCCGATCGCGTGACACGTTCACGGTGGCGTTGGGCAGAATTGTGATGAAATTTGGTGCCAATGTGGCATCATTAATCCACCTTTCACGTCACACGAACTTCTGAGCTCTGGTTTTTTTTTTCGCATGTGTCGACATCTTACAGTTTGAGTCGTCATCCGGTCCGAAAGTGACATCGCAAGGCGCCACGCTTTTGCACCGTTGCAGGGGAAGGTTGTTCGCACCTTTGAGACAAATTTCAAGCTTAAGTGTCTAAATGCTTCGCAATGGTTGGGAATTACGAAGTTTAGAGGAAGTGATTCTGTTGTGCAGTGTAATTTCGAAAAAGCTTAAATGTCTTATACCACCCGACCTTCCGCTAAGCTTCTTTCGGTTGCAGGTGCAAAAGGCTCTAAGAAGGACAGCAAAGGAAAGAAGTCGGCAGCGCAGTCTGACGACGAGGCGGCAGCGGAGACGGAGCCACCTCCGCCAGACCCCCTGGACGGCGTGGAGGAGGAGCCGGTAGTGTGCAGCAGCTCGTGGTTCCGCACGCCCGACCTACCCTGGGCGAAGCTGCTGGCCTACCCGGAGCCCCTGGAGCTGCCGGCGCCGGCAGAGGACCTCTCCACCTTGCGGGACACCTTCCGCTCACAAGTGCGGGTCAAGGTCGTCCTCCAGCAGGTATCCCAACTTAAAGTACTCAGCCTCAAGGGGCGTGGCCACTAGAGGGTAACTTCCGCAAGTAACTTCTGCAAGCAGTTGCTGAGGCGTTTACATTGGAACAAGAACTTGCTCAAGCCGATTTCTGAAAGTCGACTGGACAGGTCAGTTTCAGGAACTCGCTGCGGTTACTTGCAGAACTGCTTGGAAATTTATTTCTCGAACCACTAATTCCTTGACATCAGTTTTGTTAGGTATAGATCTACCACCCAATGAAAATTTGTGCTCGACAGGGACTCAAAACCGAATTTCCCGCTTCTTGCGAGCGTTCGCCTTTAGCATTACGACTATCCGCACACACACTCTGGACTGACCCAGACTTCCATATCTCACACTGTCGACATCTTTATATCTATCGCTTGAGCCTTGTCCTGCAGTTACGCAGGATCAGCCATCGTTAATCGGATTTGGCATGTTAATGTTTCTAAGGGGTGGCCGGATGCCCTTCCTGCCGCCGCCCCATACCCCCCGGGACGGAATTTGTGTACCCCAACTGTCTGCGTCGAGTGTAATCCATGGAATAGTGCGAAAGTCTTCAGATGTCTGCATGTCGTGTAACTGAGGCGGAACATTGCGATCAGCCCGGTATTCACCTAGAGGGATGTGGAAAACCGCCTAAAAACCACATCCAGGCTGGCCGGCACATCTGCCCTCATCGTTAATCCGCCGGGCGGATTCGATTCGGGGCCGGCGCGCCTACCCGAGTCCAGGAAGCAGCGTGTTAGCGCTCTCGGCTACCCTGGCGGGTTATCGACATCCGTATATCGTGGTCCACTAAATTCACCTCCTAATGCTCGCAACATTACTCGGATTCTGGCAACAGGGATAATGAAACAACGAGGAACAGAGACAACTTTATTATCGTGGTATGCGCGGTTACGCTTGTTAATACTTACAGGCATTTTTGAAAGAGCAGATACTGTTGCCGATCCACAGCTGAACGAAATACTTCAAAATCTATTTCGCGTTCTTGACCTGGGTTGACACTATTTGGTAGTAGATCTATACCGAATAGAGCTGATGTCAAGGAATTTGCAGTCAACGAATAAATTTCCAAGTAGTTTGTACAGCTGTGGATTGTCGACAGTGACTGTTCTTCCAGAAGTGCTTGCAAACGCTTATAGAAGTGTTTCTGTTGTGTCTAGACAAGACAGCCTAGACACAATGAGAGGAAGCCGAAAGGCACGCGCTTGGCCAAAGCAGGATGCCGTGAGGTCTGAAACAGGATACATAATGAATGCTATAAAGAAAAGTACGTAGCTTCTGGAATACTTAACTTTAATCCATCCTTTTGGTACATCTGGAGATTGTGGCGATACAAGTGAGACTCTTTAGATACATGCAATGTTACTAATGGCGCCTTGCTAGGTCGTAGCCATTGACTTAGCTGAAGGCTATTCTAACTATTGGCTCGGCTAATGAGCAATGCTTCGTCCATGTAATCGCTAGCAAAGTCGTCCGTACAACTGGGGCGAGTGCTATTCCGTATCTCGAGACCTGCCTTGTGGTGGCGCTCGGTCTGCGATCACACAGTGGCGACACGCGGGTCCGACATGTACTAATTGACCGCGGCCGATTTAAAACTACCACCTAGCAAGTGTGGTGTCTGGCGGTGACACCACAGTTTCCACACCGTGAGACAGGTAACCGGAAATTTACAATGTCTCGTTTAAAAACCAGGGCGCCCACCAACGTTGCTGCTTTGTTACTGAAGGAAAAAAGTTAAAAAAAAGTGAAATGTCTCGGTGAAAGAATGGCTACAGAGGTGCACATATTCAAGTTATCGGGAAACGCTATTGAATGAAGTCAGTGGACTTCAGATTAAAAATGTTCTGATAACCTCGTATTGAAGTTTCGAATATCTCTTATCTATTGTACAATGAAATCTTCATATGCAGGATAGGAGATTTTTTTTTTTTTGCGAAGGGTATTTAATGATGTTACTAGCGAACCCGGCAATGTTTTGTAATTGCTAATGTGTGTGAGGACTGGATGTACGTCCTGATCACCTTCTCCACCCTCTCTGTGTAAATCACCCCCCCCCCCCCCCATTTCCTCTTCTTCCTATCTCTCTCCACATCCCCCCTCCTTCTCTCTCTATCCGTCTCTTCCTTCCCTTTTTGCCCATTTCCTCCGACCCCCCTCTCTGCCCATCGCCTCTTTTCCCCTTTCATGACCATGAGCCTTTTTTTATTGATATAGCCAACAAAAACTTTATTGCAAATTGAAGCTGCTTAAAAGAAATGCGTAAATCGGTTGGGATCATTAGTATACCAGGATCTCTCCTGCTGCTGGATCTGTAGGAGAATGTCTTCAACGACAGTACAAAGTTCCGCATGATACAGATTATGTAGTAATATCCTAACCATAAGGATATAAGCTACACATACAACTTTTGTGTCATCCGTAAAAGCCGACTGTGATGAAGAAAACAAAACAGCAAATAGTTCTGTATATAATTTTTGTTTAATATAAGTAGCAGGAATATACAAGGTTTCCAGAAAGTCCTGTTACAGACTTCTAGACTTGTAGAGGGAAGTGAGTACATAATATTTTGAATAAAAACCCATGTCCAGCAACGCACCGTTTGCGTTCTACCATGGTTTCAATTCAGATACGTAATGCATCCACGTTTGCTGAGGGAAAGAGGATAGTCTCAGAGTTGCTTGTCAAAAATGGTTCAAATGGCTCTGAGCACTATGGGACTTAACATCTGTGGTCATCAGTCCCCTAGAACTTAGAACTACTTAAACCTAACTAACCTAAGGACATCAGAGGTCATCAGTCCCCTAGAACTTAGAACTACTTAAACCTAAGTAACCTAAGGACATCACACACATCCATGCCCGAGGCAGGATTCGAACCTGCGTCCGTAGCAGTCGCGCGGTTCCGGACTGAGCGTCTAGAACCGCTAGACCACCGCGGCCGGCAATTGCTTGTCCTTGTATGCAGTAAGGTAACAGGATACCAGGAAACTTCTACATTATTGTTTAAATAAATATTATGTAAACACTCGAAGTAAATCGGTCAAGAACTTTGAAATTATATGAAATATTTCTTTCTTAATGTTTATTAATGTCGTTTAAGTGTGTGATGTAAATCGGTCAGGAACTTTTCGAGATTTTTGGCAACAAAAGAATGACTTACCTTAATATAGCAATATAAATCAAATGTAATGCATTTACATTAACATTAAAAACGTAGTTAAAATGTAAAAGCCTCTTTAGGACCATTCTACTTCCCCTGCTGGAGGAACAAAGTAATCGGTAAATTCATTTCGCACTTCCTTTGCTCTGTTTTAAAGTTTTCGCATCAAGTGGCTAGGGGTGGCATATACCTTCATGAGGAATAGGTTTTGCCAGAAACAGAAAGTTCTCTGAGGCTTCCCGGCAATGTTAGTTGTCCTTTATTATTCGCTGACCGTGGAACGACGATATTCCCGCGAACACGGTGGAGATGAATGTAATATAGGCAACACACACAGCATATGCATGTCGCATAGTGCCTATACTCTGCCATCTCTCAGGAACATAAACAACACAAAAGAACGCCTAGGGTCGCTGCGAAGCGTCATCAAATGTTGTGTTTCTAACGAAAGTTGTTTCCCACGTCGTGACCTATCACGACATTAAACAGAACAACCCTTCTGAGTTCCAAACGACCGTCGCCTTGGCTTCATAAGGTGACGGTGCGGCTTTGATCTTTTTCTTCGGAGGACAGGTGGTGTGGCGCCCCTCTATAGATTGCCGTTTTGTTTCTGGTTACAAGTGATGAACTCATGTTTCATCGACTGTGACAATGTTCAACAAGAAATTGTCAGCGCAAGCAACTCCGCTCGCATGTTTCTTCGTTGCTCTTTGTGATACTATGTTAGGAACCGAGGAATCCAGCGGGCATCCACCTTTGAGTATCCCAATTGGTGGACGAGTGTTCCAGCACTACCAACCGAGGCGTCAAGTTGTGCAGCGAGGTGTTTCATTGTGATCCGTCGATCTCCTCGAACGAGAGTGCCCGCTCGTTACAAGATTGCAGGGGACACAGTCGTGTGCGGCGCAGGGGAACTTGGGGAATCGGACAGGTTTGCGCCACCTTTTTGCGATGATGTCAGACTCCTCGCTCAACGACTCGTTGTACTTTTGTTCACTGTCAGGTCTCCGTAGACATTCTGCAAGCGTCTATGAATATGTGAGATGCTCTGGTTTTCCACCAATAGAAACTCTGTGATACCTGTCTGCTTGGAACGCACCTCCGTTTGAGAGGCCATTTTGAAAGCTTATTGTAGCGCCGCCACCCAGCGTATCTTCGTGAAACTGTAGGGTCTGATGCGTGAATATTCTGCAATGTCCCACAGCAAATTCCGCATTTTTTTTCAACAGAAACTGGCCGAGAAAGGAAAATGTGCTGCATTATTTATTGGACACCACTCGAATTTCTGGAAGCTGACGGAACTTTCGAAAGTCGACTTGATGGGGCAAATAATTTGCAGAAGTAGCATCTACAAGCTACTTGTGGATGTTCACTTCCTAGTAGGCACACGCTTTTACTACACCACACTGGATGAAAATTTTCTGGTCGAGGTTATACATGAGGTAGTCATTAGGTTTCAGCCACGATTTTGAAAAGATAAAGTTAGGTAACTCTATATTTTTGTTTGTCTGCATTTATAGCAAACACTGAGATCTCATGGTACCGTAGCGTGTCACTTCAGCAGCCAAAACAAAATGGCGCTGCATATTGTGTAATTGAAGTGTTCTGTGGTAACTCATTCTCTTCAATTGAAGGTGAACAAGAACTGCAACTATCATTGCTGAGCAAGTACAAGAGCTAGGCAACAATGCACCATTATATGAAGCAGCGGTTATTTGGCTCAGCCGCTGCCATTGTGGTCAAGCAAGTTTGAATGGCGTTGAATGAATTGGTAGAATACTTTTCTGCGAAGAACCTGGAATCGTGTATCACAGTTGAGCTGATACTACAAGGGCGTGCTGAAAAATCATGCGCCGGCCGGGGTGGCCGTGCGGTTCTAGGCGCTATAGTCTGGAACCGCGCGACCGCTACGGTCGCAGGTTCGAATCCTGCCTCGGGCATGGATGTGTGTGATGTCCTTAGGTTTAAGTAGTTCTAAGTTCTAGGGGAGTGATGACCTCAGAAGTTAAGTCCCATAGTGCTTAGAGCCATTTGAACCAAAAATCACGCCTCCGAATTTTTTGTGTGAAAAGTCTTAAAGCTGTTTAAATAAAACAAACGTCATTAATATACTACATCTTTATTGCTCATGTCTACATTTTTATTTCTCAACATAATCATTCTGACGACGAACACATTTCTCCCAAGGAGAGACCAGTTTGTTTATACCGTCACTGCGTAATTTTTGACTCGGTTAACGGAGGCACATCCTCACCTCTGCTTGCACCGCTTCATCACTATCAAAGTGGAGTCCTAGAAGATGTTCTTTAAGTTTGGGAAACAGATGAGAATCGCTTGGAGTCAAGTTGAGCCTGTATGGAAGACGATGAATGACGGTGAACCCAAGGCGTCGAATTGCTGGTGTCGCAGCGCTCGTGTATAGTGTGACTTGTCATGCTGCTGGAGAATGTGTCCCACGCGTCGACGATCTCTTCGTATTCGAAATTCGATCACAGCAAGTTGCTTCTCGCGCACCGATATAGTTACGTTACGCACCGCCAAGTTACACGCTACAATTCGGAGCCCTCTAGCGGCAGAGGACTGCTAATGTGTAGACTAAAGAGGTAGAATGTTAATAATGTTTGTGTTATTTAAAACGCTTTAGCAGTTTTGGCGCAAAAAATCTGAGATATTATTTTTCAGCGCACGCCCGTCGAAAACCTGAGATCAGTGATGCATTCTTTTTCAGTATCTTGCACGACATTTTCAGTCATGAGAAATGTCACCGCCGGCTTGTTGCACCCATTAAAATATGCCCACCGAATCCATTCAGCAGCGGAAATGTCGCAGCTGTCACACCCCAAACCATACGACTTCTCTAGCACCGTGGACGAGTGTTGGGCGTATCACTGTGACACTTAAGCGGAAGAGCAAAGAGAGCAGTGGAAGCATGTAGGTTCATCCCCGCCGTATATAGCTATGACCCATCGGGCATGGAAAAAGATGGTACTGAGTATTTTTACAACTGACGTGGTGTGGTATCAACAGCACACTTGGAAGTGGCAAACCACCACATGAGCACACTAATGAAATCTTAAGGGAATCTCTCAAGATGAAGCGTTGCTCCACGACAACACCACAGCTCATTCCAAACAGTACATAGTCACGTCACGCATCGTGCTTCTTTGGGCTTTCAAATTTTATATCATCTCCCCCCCCCCCCCCCCCCCCCGCCCCACCATATTTTCCTCATGTGCGAAACAGTGATTACTTCTTCTATCCTGGGATGAACAAGTTGTTGTATGGTTGCATGGTAGGCATTCCGAGGAACACAACGAAGTTGTTTTCAGGGTGGAACGTTTCTTGAAAAGCCAAAGTGTACATACAGGGTATTAGATGTATTAGTGTAGACATTTCTGTTTATGACTGACGACAGTGTGCTCAACAATGTTACATCAGTATTTACTTCATTAGAGTAGCATGTTTTGAGATTGGTTAGTACATCCAAGTACTCATAGCATAAGCAGGCCATTAATGTTTATTTTTGCCTGGGTGGTAGATCAGCTACTAAAGTGAACATATGGATACAAGACAGATGGTCTAGACTGACAGGCTTTTCCACTTAACGGCGCAGTTGCGACCGTTCAGAAAATGTAGTAAATTATGTAGTAAATTATGTTATGTGTTTGTGGGAAGACTGTTACATGCAGAGGAAAAACAACTCACACACAGAAGCAGGCACATGTTAAGCTAACAATTATCACAACATCGTTACCTATACCCCTAACACCCTGTATCTGCAACCAAGATCTCCGCAAATCATGCATCGTTGGAGAAAATGTGTCGAACTGACAGATGAATTTGTAGAGTAGTTTCAGCAAGTTTCATTGTCGCAGCCTAACCTTTTCGACGAGATTTGCAGAATATTTATGACTACCTTTTGTAGATACCTTTTCACTGTTCTATTTATTTATCCATTAGAGCGTCATGTTAAATACAAGTCATGTTGTGGCTTCATTTGTTTGTCAGGGAAAAGCTTGCACATGATATTTTTATTTAGTAACTAGACTGTTAAGAAGTAACATACAGTACATAAAAAGCATTTAATTTAATAAGGAAACTAACACATGCTTTCAGAACAACTAATATTACATGCTGGTCCTAAACTTCTTGTATTATTACAAATATTTATTTTACGAAAAGTATAGAACTTACAAATTTGTGATTTGTGACAAATAAAAGAGTAAAGCAACAAGTATTTGTTAAGATGTAAATAAACTTCAACATGTGTTAAAGGTGCCGGCATACCTTTGACAACACTTCTTCTGCAACACCAGCATCAGCTGTTCCTCTTCTTAATTGTATTCAGATCAAGAGTAAATCTTTTCCCTTACATAGCCCCTCAAAAAGAAATCCAAAGGCGTTACATCTAGTGATCTTGCAGTCCAGGCAGACGGACCATCAGGCCCAATCAACCTATCTGGAAATTTTTCATTAAGAAAATTTCAAAATTATTCAATCACCAATGTGGTGGTGCGGCACCTTCTTGGAAACTCACATCAGGCTGAGAGTCTCTCACTTGAAGTTCTGCAAAATGTTCTAGCATATCCAGATGGATGTTAGCTGTTACTGATTTTTCGACAAAAGGAAAGGTCCATTTTGAGGAATCCTTTACGTGATCGAAGGCAACGTGTGGACTTTTTGAACCCCATACGCTCTTATTGTGCTTATTCACTTTTCGAGATACGTAAACGTAACGTCATCTGAAAAACAAATTCGTTGAAGATACGCATTTCTGCTGTATAATCGTGCCAATATCTGAGTCGCAAAAGCTTCTCGACACGTTCCATACTCTGGCTGTAAAGCGTGTCATATTATCTGGACCTTATATATAAGCAGGTGTAATCTGTTGTGTAGAAGTCACTATCAATCACTTGCTGTTCAGTTCTTCATTCTATTCCACTACGGCCTGCTGAATTATTTATTGTGTGTTAGCCACCAATATATACACTGATGGGCTAAACCGTTATGGCCACCTGCTTAACAGCTTGCTTCTCCGTCTTTGGAACGAAATACGTCACAGATTCTGTGTATCAGGGACCCGACGGTTTGATGGTAGGTTTGTGCAGGTATGTGGAATTAGATTTCTACGCACAGGTTATGCAATTAACAGACCGCTGATGTCACCTAACTTCTGCCTTGCTGCGGGACGGGCATTTAGTGGCACAGATTCCAAGAACGGATCCAATACGTTTTGTGGAAGGTCAAGTATGCAGGACCAGTTAGTGTGTTAAAACAAATAAATGTGCTTAAGTGATAAATTAATGTTTCGTTATGTTTTCTGTCGAATTGTTACCTAATAACTGTACTGCATCACACCTAATTCAATTCCTCAAACAGAAGTGGATGAGTTAAACATCTGTATTGAAACCGCTGTTGGACGGAAACGCTACGTTTCCGGACATGGGTTCCTATTCAAAATATTATGTACCCACTCCCCTCTAAAAATCCTACAGTGGACATATTACTGTTTTTAAAACTTAGTCGTGAATGTATGTTTTGGTTTAATTTTTTTGGTTTAATGATTTTAGAGTAATGTATTAAGTAATTTTGCAAAGTGTAAGCGTCACCAATTAAGCCACGGTCAAAGATAAAGCTTTGTATGGGACTAAAACCAATTGTAATTTACTTTAATTACCTTCCTGCAACTGGCACATTTGATCTTCTTGCAGTTGATTGCAAATCACGCACTTGAGTGCTTCGCTTTAATTAGTTGGGCTAATTTCAACTTTCTGCACCTAAACGCATTATTTTTAATTAATAAAGGTTACTAATTTTCATTTCATTCCATATTTAGAGGCCAGTCACCTGGTCTTTCAAAAATAGGTCGCACTTATCACATTTTTCGCGTAGTAAAAAAAATTGTTCAACACTACAAGCAAATGTTATTTCAAGAATAAAAATTGGAAGTGGTAATAATGAGTTACAAAGAAAAAATTAGTTAATTTTTGAAAACTGAGGGTATTAAGATACAACTTTAGGAATTTGTTGAAACTGAAGAAGATAATGGGAAAGATTATAGATTAGTTGTAGAGTCCTGACACCAAAGTCTATTCGGGATCTATGTGCCTGCCTCTGTTATACAGACAAATCGTATTAAAAAAAATTCTAAATTTGGGAAACTGGAAATAATATTATTGGTTGTAAGAAGGAAATAAAAGCCGATGGGAAAGTCTGTAGATAGAAATTAGAAGTTCTAGCACCAAACTGTACCACATGTGAGGACTCAGTAGAACATCGAACCTGTTTCATCCGTGGTAACATACCGTATTTTTACCCTTAATGTTCACTAGCGTAAAATAATGTGTGTTTCTGTGTGTATGTGTTTGTGTTATCTATTAACTATTACTACTTATTACAAGTTTTGAGTGCTTCATGTAAGATGCAGTCATTGCGCTATACTTGTTGTTGCAACTAAACTTATCTCTGTGTGTTGTATGTACGTTGTTTCTATTGAATGTTCAACAAAACTGACAGTACCTTTTATCTTAGATGTTATACGTGGGTTGCTATATAGATACAATAATGATTGTCCTGAATATATAATTTTTAATGTTATATGATAGCTAAATCCGTATATGTATATTATTGTCTGTGACGCCTTCGCCATCTGAGTCTGTGTCATTAAATGTGTTTCTTGCGTGTCCATTAGAATTATTGCAGGTGGTCATTCTTCTCTGTATGCCTCGAATAAGGTTCATGGCCCCTCGTTAAATACACTGAAGAGACAGAAGTCATGCGATACTTCCTAATGACGTGTCAGACTCCTTTTACCGGCGTTGTGCAACACCTCGACGTGACATGGACTCAAAAAGTCGTTGGAACCCCCCTCCCCTTGCTTAAATATTAACCGATGTTGCCTCTATAGCCGTCCACAATTGCGAAGGTGTTGCCGGTGCAGGGTTTTGTGCACGAACTTACCTCTCGATTATATCTCAAATCTTCAATGAGATGCATGTCAGGCGATCTGACTAGCCAAATCACCCGCTCAAATTGTCCAGAACGTTCTTCAAAATAATGCAGAACACCTGTGGCCCAGTGACATGACGCATTGGCATCCATAAAATCTCCATCGTTGTTTCGGAACATGACGTCCATTTCATGCAAACACAGCCCACATCATTATGAAGCTACCACCAGCTTGCACAGTGCCTTGTTGACATCGTGCGTCCATAGCTTCGTGGGGTTTACGCCACACTCGAACCCTACCAGCAGCTCTTACCAGCTGAAATAGGTACTCATCTGACCAGACCGCGGTTTTCCAGTCTAGGGTCAAACCGATACGCCACGAGCCTTGGACAGGCGCTGCATGTGACGTCACGCTGTTAGCAAAGGCACTCGCGTCGATCCTCTGCTGCAAGCGCCCGTTAACGCCTAATTTCGCCGCACTGCCCTAACAGATACGCTCGTCGTACGTCCCATATTGTTTTCTGTGGTTATTTCAAGCAGTGTTGGTTATCTGTCGCCAATGGCAACCCTGCGCAAACGCCTCTGCTCACGGCCGTTAAGTGTAGGTATTCTAGGCACATTCTTGACACAGTGGATCTCGGAAGATTGAGTTCCCTAAGGATTTCCGAAGTGCAACGTCCCATGCGTCTAGCTCCAACTACCGTTCTGGGTTCAAAGTCTGTTCATTCCCGTGGAGCGGCCATAATCACGTCGGAAACCTTTTCACATGGACCACCTGTGTACAAGTGACAGTTTCGCCAAAGCACAGCCCATTTATACCTATGAAGGCTGTACTACCGCCATTTGCATGTGTACATATCAGTATACCATGTATCAACTCGGTGTATAACATCAATTATCTGATTGTCGTATTATTTGTCCAATGTCTTCTATTTTGTCCTTGGTCTTCTTTGCGTGTTGCAATGTAATGTTTCATGCTCAGGGGATCCGTGGTCTAAACGAATGCATACAAGTATGGCTGTCTGACTGAGACCAACACATTATAGATTCACTGAGTATGAGAAATAGTCTGCGAAATCCGGACCACGGCGTGCGTTGTATCGTCATGCTTTGGCCTTATCTATTCCCAGATTCTGGGAGAGAAGGAGTAGACGGGACGTCCCTCCCCACGTGCCTCTCATTTTCTTTGCCAGGTGTCATTTCGCCACCGTTTACTTGGCACTTTTCTGTCATATGTTTTCCTGTTATTTCCAGTACCTTGTCGCACCTGCCTCTCTTTAGCCTGGTATTCTACCACTCTTTGAGGATGGTGATGTCAATGCTGCTCATTCCCAACACCATGCACAGTGCCTTCACCAGCGTTGTGCCCAAATCCAAAGAAAGCCTGAGCAGTATGCTTCTTTCCCCACATCTCACATTATTTTTGAACGTCACAAAACAATCGATTCAACCAGGCATCCCCTACAAAAAGATGATAGACTCGAAGGGGGCAATGTGATATGTGCACATTGTCTTTTTTTAGGTAGTCCACATTGTGTAGTTTTCAGTCTTCCAATTTATGAATTTGTTATGTTGCTTTGTAGATCGTAAGTCTTGTGTTCTCGTAAAATGTTACTTTTTCGTCAGTGTGTATGCCCAGGTATCCTGTCACTCCTTTTCTTTGTATGTTGGTGGTATCAGGTTTAATGACGAGATTTCTTTTGAGTGCACCTTTAAATAATAAGTGCATTGTTTTATCTGCTGTGATCGTGTGTTTGTTGTTTTTGCACCAGTCACTCACACTCATAAGAAGTTGCCTAGTCTTGTTTTCTAACTGTGCTCTGTAGTGGGCAGATATCACGACCAGCTGGTTGTCAGCATATGCTACTACCCCATTTACTCTGTCCTTATCGTTTAAAACCTGCTCGATGACAATATCTCACAGTGTGGACCCATACATCGACCCCTGTGGCCGTTTTAGTGGTCTGCTATCCATTATGCAGCTCTGTGTTCATATTATCAAGTAGACTGTTATAGAGGACAGCAGGAACTTACGTTTCTCTCAATCCTGCAATAGCGCAGACCACCAAAGGTTGTCGAACATGTCAACGATGCCAGTTAGTATTACTACCTCATATGTGTATTACATGTTTGAAATGATCTCTAATGGTCAGTTGAGTACATAGTCTATAGGTGTTTGAGATCTGAAACCATACTGGCGTGGACTGAGCATGAGGAGCTACTTTTGTGAGTGTAATTAATGTAAGTGACCTTTCTAAGCCGAAAATTTGAAAACATGGTTTTCCTGCAGTGCACTTAAAGTTTACTGCGATGATTGGGTTGGTGAGCCATTGAGATGGCTGGTGGTGACAGATAGATCGAGGTCAGGAGATCGATGTATCACCATTCAGGGCGAGGATGAGCAGTGATAGGCTGAGTGGATGCCTGCCAGACGCCCTGTGGAATATTATTAACAATGTAAACATTTATTATTCAGAGTAAAACAGTATTTTGGCAGCCAGCACACGTATATCAGAAGCAGCATGCTCCTAGCAAGGGGATGCTGTCATCAGCGCACTGCCAGCTTTGTCGTGATGGTTGACATTAGAGGCGAAGCCCAGCTCCTGAGGTGGCAGGTTATTCCCAAGCGTGTCAGCTGCACTGCCTAGTGGCAGCCAAACATCTCAGGATGGCGTACACGGAAATGCAACAGACCACACCGTGGCACCCAAAGCTTGAGAGGCAACGTGCAGCATCGGAGTCTGCTCACAGGAGAAGAAGCAGGCAGTAGGGAGTCCACTCGCCTCTGCAATGGCAGACAAGCAGCTGCGTATCTCCAGGCTCATACTGTAGACCACTATGAGGCCCACTGGACGAAAGTCGCCAAGTTTGCCACATCGGACTCGATATGAACTGCGGTGCTGTGGCTAACAGTGGCCAAGCCCCTACAGTGGGACTCCCAGTTGCATGGAAGCTTGTAGGCTGCTAGATGAGTAAATGGCATTTCGAGATAGTGCCCTCTTCGCAGCTGGGTGTCAGTAGTCTGAGCACATCTGAGAACATTTGATAGCGAGGATCTGACTTAGGGGCATCTATAAATCTTCAGGTCAATAGCCCGCCAACAGTAGCAGCCGTACCCTGGAAAAGGCAACAGGTTCTAGTAATCGCATGTCGCCATTGGTTGGCGATGACTTCATTCCTTCTGCTCTTCTTGTTTAGTCATCTCCTGAAGGAACCTAGCCAGAGCTGTAATATTGCCCAACTTCACTCTTCAGAGCTTCTGAATGAGCATTCCTGTACTCTCAATATGTCTTCTTACTTCATAGTCCATAGTCACCACAACAGCGACGACTCTCATCCTATGACGGCGATTTTCTGCCTTGGTGACATGTGTATAAGTCAATGCCCCGGACTAGAGCGTTGCGCAGGACTCTTCCTTCCTGTGGCTTGTGCATAACCCAGAAAGGCATCTTAATATTTACCCGACTACACCAATTACATTATTTTGTGGTGTAGCAATACCATGCACATAAATAAAAAAGTAAATCTACATTTGTACAAAATCTTAAAGACCGAAAGTTCTTCACCGATTGGTTTGAAATTTTGACACAACATTGCATTTGAACACATTCATATTTTATAGGCCTGCTGGAGTGTCATCTTATAATATATAAGTACATATTTAATATAGAAATGGGGAACGAAGTTACCAAAAGTCTCGAAAATTTCTTAACCAATTAACTGCAAATTTTTACGTGCTACTCTAGTAAATGCTCGAACAGATATAGGCTACATAATTTTTAATACATATAATATATATACATGTACACAATACATAAAAGCGAAATGTTGTTCGCAAAAATCTCCAAAAGTTTATATCAATTTTTTGCAGCACACTCTTATGGACATAAGCTATGTATTTCGTTAAACAACCATGTACAAGTTTTCCACTAAAATCGACTACAAGAAGTAAATTGTTGCGCTTGACTCTGCTGTGAATATGTGCAGTTTTGTTTTCTTTCTGACAATCAAAAAAATGTGTGTGAAATCTTATGGGACTTAACTGCTAAGGTCATCAGTCCCTAAGCTTACACACTACTTAACCTACATTATCCTAAGGACAAACACACACACCCATGCCCGAGGGAGGACTCGAACCTCCGCCGGGACCAGCCACACAGTCCAAGATTGCAGCGCCACAGACCGCTCGGTTAATCCCGCGCGGCTTCTTACATTCAATGTGAACTACGATGGTAGGGAATTTAAACCATTAGAAACATTGTTTCTCCCATACATATTCTTTCTTATTATATACTTTTTAAAAAAATTGTGTACACAACAATGTGCTGTTCTGTTTCCCTCTTCGCAGTCAGTTTCCACAGAAACTAGAAAAGTTGTATTTATGGCTTATCAGCTTATAATTAGAATACTACTACTACTACTACTACCACCACCACCACTACTAAGGAATCTGAATTTGCAATAACAATATATAAGCCTCAAGATCAGAGACGGAAGGAGGAGTAGATGCACAGAGAAGGGGCGAGGAAATAGACAGAAAGAGGGGAGAGGAGGTGGACAGAGACAGGGGGATAAAAGGAGTGGATAGAGGGAGGAAGAGAATGTGGACTGAGAGGGAAAGGAGGTGATGAACAGAGAGAGGGAGAGGGAGAGGGAGGATGAAAATGTGGACAAACGGAGGTGAAGCAGGAGATGGACTGAGAGATTAGGACATATATCGAATACTTAGCACTTCCGTAGCATTTCTGGGTTCATTAGCATAAAATAGGTTCCTCATAGAGGTGTATCACACTGTCCATAGTAAATCGATGCCTGCATTAATATAACATTGAAATCTGACACCTTTGAAAGCTCAGGAGCGAATTTCCTGTGTCTAAAGTGTAGATTCTGGCAGTTTGGAGTCTGACAGGTCAAATAAGAACTTTTTCTCTGACCGTCTGAAATACAGAGTGTCAGGTATAAGACGGTTCAAGAATGTAGACTTTATGAGTGGGAAAAAACTCGGTTGGCTACTGCCATCGTTACAGAGGGTAATAAATCGGCATTGCACGTCTCTGGGGGTTGTTAGTAGTCAGGTTATGGCTCCGTAAAACGCATCTTCTGCGGTAGTGGAGGTGTCCCATGTCTTCCCACTTAGTTTTGGGGATGGAATACTATCTTATGTCCCAAGAGAACCATTCTGACATTAGAGTATCAGTTCTGCTATAAGGTCATACACAACATTTCTCCTTCTTCTTCTTCTTCTTCTTCTTCTTCTTCCTTAGCGTTAGTACGACATTGTAGTGGAGTTCCCTCTTTTGGCTCCCTACCTCCATTTGCCACGATCTTGTGCTTGGTCAGTTTTGTGCAATCGTGGGGTCTGTGCACATCGTACTAGCCAAAGTTGCATCAGTCTCCAACTAGACGAGCGCATGAAATATTTCCACTTTCAGAGTAATATATGGGGAGTATTACAGCGTATTATTATTATGTGTGTAACTTCTCTAAATGACAATACAGTCCCTCATTCTTTCATTTATATGGATACACAAGAGACGATTATTGTAAAGAGATGTACTAGTCTGCGCCATCTGCATTTGTTTATGAAAACATTGACCAGGTCAGCTATGTTTAGGAACCCAACGTGTTCCAGTCATGGGGACAAATCAAGCGTAATAGGGATCAAGAGCATATACACACATCAAAAAAAGTTTTAAATCACCTCGGTTCCGAGAGTTCCGGAACCTATACAGAAAGTTGGAATATAGGTCAACATAAACATCATTTCCGCCTTATTTATTGCTCATGAAAACTAGGCATTGCATGTTGTACCACCATACAGCGAGACCTTCAGAGGTGGTGGTCCAGATTGCTGTACACACCAGTAGCTCCAATACACAGCAGCACGTCCTCTTGCATTGATGCATGCCTGTATTCGTCGTGGCCTACTATCCACAATTCCATCAAGGCACTGTTGGTCCAGACTGTCCCACTCCTCAACGGCGATTCGGGGTAGATCCCTCAGAGTGGTTGGTGCGTCACTTCGTCCATAAACAGCCCGTTTCAATCTATCCCAGACGTGTTCGAGAGGGCTCATGTCTGGAGAACATGCTAGCCACTCTAGTCGAGTGATGTCGTTATCCTGAAGGAAGTCATTCACAAGATGTGCACGATGGGGCCCGAACTGTCGTCCATGAAGATGAATGCCTCGTCAATATGCTGCCAATTTGGTTGCGCTATCGGTCGGAGGGTGGCATTCACGTATCGTACAGCCGTTACGGCGCCTTCCGTGATCTCGAGCGGCGGACGTCGGCCCCACATAATGCCGCCCCGAAACAGCAGGGAAACTCCACCTTGCTGCACTCGCTGGACAGTACGTTTAAGGCGTTCAGCGTGACAGGGTTGCCTCCAATCACATCTCCGACAATTGTCTGGTTGAAAGCATATACGACACTCATCGGTCAAGAGAACGTGATGCCAATCCTGAGCGGTCCATTCGCCATGGTGCTGGGCCCATCTGTACCGCGTTGCATGCTGTCGTGGTTGCAAAGATGGGCCTCGCAGTGGACGTGGGGAGTGAATTTGCGCCTTATGCAGCCTATTGCGCACAGTTTGAGTCGTAACACGACGTCCTGTGGGCTGCAACAAAAGCATTACTCAACATGGTGGTTTTGCTGTCATGGTTACTCCGAGCCATAATCCGTAGGTAGCGCTCATCCACTGCAGTATTAGCCCTTGGGTGGCTTGAGCGAGGCATGTCATCGACAGTTCCTGTCTCTCTGTATCTGCTCCATGTCCGAACAACACCGCTTTGGTTCACTCCGAGACGCCTGGACACTTCCCTTGTTGAGAGCCCTTCCTGGCACAAAGTAACAATGCGGATGCGATCGAACCGCGGTATTGACCGTCTAGACATGGTTGAACTACAGACAAAACGAGCCGTGTACCTCCTTCCTGGTGGAATGACTGGAACTGATCGGCTGTCGAAATCCATTCGTCTAATAGGAGGTGCTCATGCATGGTTGTTTACATCTTTGGGCGGGTTTAGTGACATCTCTGAACAGGCAAAGGAACTGTGTCTGTGATACAATATCCACAGTCAACGTCTATCTTCAGGATTCAGGATTTCTGGGAATCAGGGTGATGCAAAACCTTTTTGATATATATATATATATATATATATATATATATATATATATATATATATATATATATATATGATGGAACTGCAATCATCCGACCAGAGCCGTGGGTTTTAGGAATGCTTAGGATGATGGCTCATTGGTACAACGTATGAAATTATATGAATGAAATAAAGATTTACTTAACTTGATGCAATCTTTTGCCACATTAGTGCTCGATAATTTACAACTGTCATTGGCTACTAAAGCATCACTTGATGCATGCAATTATTGCTCTTCTCTTGAAGCACAACTTTCGACATTTACAGAAGTACATTTCCGTCTGAGACTTAAATCCTACTCGTTGGTGTTGACTGCTTCAGCTGAGGTTACAAACTGGTCAGAGCGCTTCCATGCTCGGCTCTATATTGATCTCCATGCGAGGGTATTGCTGTGCTGAGAAAGAATGCGTGCCCCTATTCGTTATTGTGAGCTGCAGCGAGACATCACTAATGTCTATGGGATCAATGCGCGTTGCCAACTGTGGTGTGGACCGCGATCTTTGGACAATACCACGGAATAAATGACTGATGCATTTCATACTACACACTATTCATGAAGTTATTATACCATAATAACAAGAAAAAAAGAAAACATAACGTCACACAAAAATCCACACATCATATGTGAGTCTCTAGATAGTTAGGTCACACATATTGAAATGGTTGAACATTACATTTAATGCTAGTGCACTCTTTTGTGTTGATAATAAGACTGCAGCCAATGTTGGAAGAGGAATCTTTGCGTCAACTAATGAGCTCATAAGGGAATTTTGTTGTGTCTTGTATCTGGTACACGAGACTACTAGATGATTCACGACCCCTTCTTCACTGTATAAATCACATAACAGTGATTCCTTCATTCTTATTTGGAGCGGGTGGGTTGAGAATTTGCATGACTTAAGTACATCCACGAAATCATTTTTATGAATCGTCTGCTCCTGTTCTAATCAATAACCCATTAGAATAAATCCAGTTTTGAATTGCACCTGGCCATAATGTACGCCTTTTAACATCTTGGTCGAGTTGCTGTCTCTGCCAGTCCTTTCTGCCTTTTTCAATGATTATGTTTAGCGTTTCTTGATAAGGAACTCTGTCATTAGGATATCTCCTAAGTTCATTGCTTGATTCGCTGAACTGTCTTCCGTTTTATAATGAAAGATGCCACTGTGCCCTAGAATCACATGAAATTTCTTACTATTCCTGCATGCATATTTGTAACGATTTCTTTAATAATGCCTATAATTATAAACAACCCACTTTTGTGCCCTTCTGGCTTTTTAAGGCTCTTTAATACGCTTAGGGAATGGGTTAATGTCCCTACTGTGCTTCTTGTGCCATATCTGCACTACTTTACTGCGATGGCTTCTGCGTAATAGACTGTTGCTTTCTTACACACAGGATACAGGGCTTGATAAACTTTCTTCAGCGTTGCATATTGCACGTCCTACTTCGCCGTCGTTGATGGCCTCGATCCATCCATGTAAATCATCGTCGAATTCAGAAAAATTGTACTGAGCAAAAGGTTGCTTTCTGCCTTCAAATTTGGAGAATCTTTATACTGTATGATAAGTGGTTCAAATGGCTCTGAGCACTATGGGACTCAACTTCTGAGGTCATTAGTCCCCTAGAACTTAGAACTCGTTAAACCTAACTAACCTAAGGACATCACACACATCCATGCCCGAGGCAGGATTCGAACCTGCGACCGTAGCGGTCTCGCGGTTCCAGACTGCAGCGCCTAGAACAGCACGGCCACTTCGGCCGGCTACTGTATGATATTATCAAGCCCTATCTTACTGTGGGTAACTTGTATTATAGGGTTTTTTCATCAATAGTTTAGACGAGCTCGGTTTTCATTTTTCCTACAATTCCTTTAAAAAGCAATTCTCTCGTTTATTAACGATGGTAACTTATTTTGTGTCGGACTTATAAGGATTTTCAGTGATGACTATACTGCGGCCACCTTTTATTATATTGTTTCTTTATCATATCTTTAGACGTGTTCATTTTCGTTTTCTACTAGTGCTACCATAAGAATATCATCATTTGATGTGCGAACGAACGAAATAATTCAAATATAGCTTACTTTACAGTATTCTTGAGTTGATGAATCTCTTTTTGTTCTTCAGTCTTTGCCGCCTGAGAAACCAAAGAAGGCAAAACCGGGGAAGAAGGATGCTCCAGAAGAACCGGTAAGAGCCAGATACGTTTCATATATCTAACGATATACACTACATTCTCTAGTTCTTCATTTCAGAGTTAACGATCGTTTATTTTTATCATCAATCTGACTAACTTGTTAGCTTGAAATCGCCACAGTTTTATCAGCTTCGACAAGAGTAGTAATTTCCAGTATTTGAGGAGGAGTTACTTACATGTGTAACTATAAAAATGTTAATTAATTCATGTAACACTTCGGGCACTGTAAGGCTAAATTAACAATATAGCCGTCGGTACTCTGTCTTACATATATAATATATTGGCTAACTTATCATTATGCTGGTGATAAAGGAAGCACCCCAACATTGTTACACAAACAGGAAGCCGATGTCCGAGATGTACTATGTTCTGGCATAATAAGCAAACCGTTCAGTAAGCTGACCACTGAGTCCCTCATTCGTCGAATCATACTGCCTGAGTTAACGTAAGGCATTTTATTAAAGCTTCTGACTATCTTCGACTATTTTAAACACGCACTGGGGATATGTTACTTTTTTTTACTTCTTATACGCTTATCTTAGAATGAAACACATTAGTAAGTGTGGGAAAAATGTGCAACAGGCGTAGCTTTCAAGCAGATGAGTAATTACGTACCTTTCAGTGGCGCCTCGAGTAGAATTTTAACAGTGTGTTATAATGTGGTGGCCTACAGCCATCTGACGTAGAAAAGTAGTAATCGTTACTAAATAGAATATAATTTTACTTATACAAACGGAACTTTTTAAATTATTAAAATTTTATAATCAATAATTTAACGTTCCGAGGAATAAAATGAAATGAAAATAAATGTTAGCAATGGGAATCGAAGCTGAAACAACAAACTGGCAGTCGGAGCACCTGTCCACTGGGCTATGGGACCCATCACGAACTGCTGATCGAAAATCCTTCATACTCTACGCATAATTCTTTAGAGAACTCAAGTGCTATTATGTGTTCGCACATCTTGTTCCGCTGATCTTCTCACTGCTGTGGACGAGTTACTTCCACATCTTGCTGAATAAAAAAGTTTAGAGTACTTAGCATAAAACACGTGTGCCTCTTTTTATGCTATCATTTGCGAAAAAACTTACTTCGATATCTTCAACCTTTATGAAGTCTGACTGTTATTATGACCACTTGAGTCCCGATGTGCAGGGACGGAAATAGCCATTCGCACGTGATCAGCAACTGGATACAAAAACTCATAAGGCAAAAACGAAAAGAGATGTCGCTATGATCTCAATTTGAAATAAAATTTTGATACCCTTTCTACGTTTCATACTTAGCGGTGTATGGACGAAAATGAACCGTTCGCAAAGTTTACGCAAAACGTTTTTTCTCCTGTAAGCTCTTTAAAATTTCATGCAATACTTTATTTAACATTAACTATGACGAATAACAAAAAGAAGTGCAGTTCTTTATACAGCAAAGGTCTCAAACTGTAAGCTGCGTAAAAATCAATTTTTATCACTGAACAGTTTTCTTAAATTGGATGATAAATATTTCATATCGGCCTGAACACCATCTCTCGGCACAGGCAGCATTAGACGAGCAGTACAGCGACAAAGCTGCTCTCAGCACGGAATGTAAAGAGCACATCTGTAGCAGTCAAAGTGTTAAATTTTATAGTTAATAGCTTAACATTGCGAGGATTAAAATAAAAGGAAAAACAGATGGTAGCAGGAGCAATCGAACCCGACATGACAAATTGCCTGTTGGCACAAATGGCTCTGAGCACTATGGGACTTAACATCTGTGGTCATCAGTCCCCTAGAACTTAGAACTACTTAAACCTAACTAACCTAAGGACATCACACACATCCATGCCCGAGGCAGGATTCGAACCTGCGACCGTAGCGGTCGCGCGGTTCCAGACTGTAGCGCCTAGAACCGCTCGGCCACTCCGGTCGGCCCTGTTGGCACATTCGACCACTTTTTTTAGAACCCTTCTGTCGCCCAAAGGGAGGGTTGGGGGCAAAGTGGGCAGAGGTCGCAACTGGAGGCTTGGACACAATGTTCTTTTCCCTCCCCATGAAACTAAGGAAAGCGCAGGGAACATGGAGTAGAGATACAAAGGACGTCAATGGGACAAGATTTATTTATTTATTTTTATTTATTTCTGTTTTTTTTTGTATTATTACCACCAGGTGTAACAGGAAACTGCCTAAATCCACTTGACGGATGTAATCTTGGTTTGTGGAAAGTTTCCCGAGACCGGAAAGAGGAACAGGTGAGGATCTGGACTCGTATGGTTAATTAAGGCCAGAGTCTGTCGCAGCAACGACCAGACACCATCGCCGATCCACACACCAGGTGATGCTCGACTAATTCCAGAACATCACAGGCGACACACAGTGGGATGTTTGTAAGGTGAATTCCATGAAGGTGTGAGCGGCATACTTCTTTGCCATTGGCAAGAGCGCACACAGATCGCCAGATGGCATGTCAGTTGACGTGGGGATGCTTCCCTTCGTCCACATTCGGTGATGTGTTCTGCCAAAGAAAGCCATAGGATGCCTTCGTGGACACCAAATGCGTTGGCAGCATCGCGATATGGATTTAGCTCAGTTCAAGGAAAAAAACGGCCGAAGTAAAAGAATGGCGGCGGGACGTCCGAAAACTGGATAGGTGCAGAGAAGGACCGTAGTGCAAGGACCTCCAGCAACAAGCTCGTGAGGGTCTTGGAACAATGGTGCCACAACACCACATGAGAGCTGATGAAAGGAGCTAAGCTCTGTGTGGCACATGATACAGATCTAAACCGCCTCTGCAGTGCCGGAAGGTGAGAGCCTAGTACCGAATTTTGAACAGCAAGCCGTAGTGAACATATGAACGCCAAGCTGCTATCATGCGGCGGGCCACGGATAGTGGAATGGGGAGTACCTGTACCGCGTGGGGGTACATGACGCGAGGCCGACTCAATCAATGCCGTTCCATCGCTCTGCACACTTCCAGAATGTCCATCCTCAACATCGATGTTGTCCGCCCAGAAGACAGACGCCTCACCAGTTCAATGGAATACTACACTACTGGCCATTAAAATTGCTACACCAAGAAGAAATGCAGATGATAAACGGGTATTCATTGGACAAATATATTATACTAGAACCGACAACTGACACGTGATTCCATTTTCACGCAATTTGGGTGCATAGGTCCTGAGAAGTCAGTACCCAGTACAACCACCACTGACCGTAATAACGGCCTTGATACACCTGGGCATTGAGTCAAACAGAGCTTGGATGGCGTGTACACGTACAGCTGCCCATGCAGCTTCAACACGATACCACAGTTCATCAAGATTAGTGACTGGCGTATTGTGACGAGCCAGTTGCTCGGCCTCCATTGATCAGACGTTTTCAATTGCTGAGAGATCTGGAGAATGTGCTGGCCAGGGCAGCAGTCGAACATTTTCTGTATCCAGAAAGGCCCGTACAGGACCTGCAGCATGCGGTCGTACATTACCCTGCTGAAATGTAGGGTTTCGCAGGGAACGAATGAAGAGTAGAGCCACGGGTCGTAACACATCTGAAATGTAACGTCCACTGTTCAAAGAGCCGTCAATGCGAACAAGAGGTGACCGAGACGTGTAACCAATGGCACCCCATACCATCACGCCGGGTGATACGCCAGTTTGGAGATGACGAATACACGCTTCCAATGTGCGTTCACCGCGATGTCGCCAAACACGGATGCGACCATCATGATGCTGTAAACAGAACCTGGATTCATCCGAAAAAATGTCGTTTTGCCATTCGTGCACCCAGGTTCGTCGTTGAGTACACCATCGCAGGCGCTCCTGTCTGTGATGTAGCGTCAAGGGTAACCGCAGCCATGGTCTCCGAGCTGATAGTCCATGCTGCTGCAAACGTCGTCGAACTGTTCGTGCAGGTGGTTGCAGTCTTGCAAACGTCCCCATCTGTTGACTCAGGGATCGAGACGTGGCTGCACGATCCGTTACAGCCATGCGGATAAGATGCCTGTCATCTCGACTGCTAGTGATACGAGGCCGTTGGGATCCAGCACGGCATTCCGTATTACCCTCCTGAACCCACCGATTCCATATTCTGCTAACAGTCATTGGATCTCGACCAACGCGAGCAGCAATGTCGCGATGCGATAAACCGCACCCGCGGTAGTCTACAATTGGACCTTTATCAAAGTCGGAAACGTGATGGTACGCATTTCCCCTCCTTACACGAGGCATCAAAACAACGTTTCACCAGGCAACGCCGGTCAACTGCTGTTTGTGTATGAGAAATCGGTTGGAAACTTTCCTCGTGTCAGCACGTTGTAGGTGTCGCCACCGGCGCCAACCCTGTGTGAATGCTCTGAAAAGCTAATCATTTGCATATCACAGTATCTTCTTCCTGTCGGTTAAATTTCGCGTCTGTAGTACGTCATCTTCTTGGTGTAGCAATTTTAATGGCCAGTAGTGCATATGAGGTGCGCTCATAGGCAGCGTCAGACAAGAAAGTAGGGCAACCGCATCAGCCACAGACGGGGAAAGGTCGGCGGTGTCAGTAAGTGGCTGCTGATTGGAGATAGGGATGGGGTGCCCGTTGTCATCCGGTGCTAGGGCGTCAGAGGACAGTGCATCATCGGTAGGAGGGTCGTCATCCTGTGCACACGTTTGACGGAGGCAATCGTCAGAAGGGGTACGGCGCTGTATCTTCCGTTTCGTCGGCGACCATTGCTTCCGAGCATATTGTTCCATGTCAAGCAGCTGTCGTCCGACATGAGGCAAGACGGCAGAAAAATGGAGATCGGTACAGCTCCATGATCCACAACCATTCGTTCGGGACAAACAACTTGTGGCTGCTGACGGCCATCGTCAGTCGATTCTGCCTCCGGTGGCAGTGTAGGGGAGACAGGCAGAAGTTCATCGTGTCATCGAGAGGAGTAGACGCCGGCGCCGACTGATTCAGAATGGGAGCAGAAGGCAGCCCCGCCACCGACGCTTAAGACAGAGACAACACATTGAGCAACTCCGGGAGAGCGACGTCTCTGATCAGCGTCTGAACCTGTCTGTTTCGGAGACATTCCGAAGGGACATAGCCTCCCTGCCCACAATCTGAACAAGTACGCGGCTGTACATCATAGGGGCCGACGAAAGCACTGCAGCCGGTAATAACCAGATTTGCCCAGTTTTTATCTGACGGGCACCATTGAGGATATAGTATGTTTCGAAGACGTTCACTTTTCAGCAACGTGACCGACAACATTGCCGCAAGGTTTGAAGGTGGCCACTACAACCTCCAAGAGCACCTCAAGTGGGAGTTCGAAAACTTCAACTTTCGGAGTATCGCAACTTGTGATCTTTAAAATGGCGCCACGCAACGTCGGTGCACAGTTCTTCATTCACCAGCTTTACGTACACTTTGGCACTAACGATTGAAAATGAATTCTGAGAACATATTCCGGTGGCAGACGCATTTCGTCCCATATAAAACGTTCTACTTCATACGCTTTTGGTCGTTCATGATCCAAAGAAAACTCTAATTTAAGCGTGGCTTGGCGATAGGAAAACGCCATGATGATTGGTGAGTTCGGCCACATGGGTAAGCCACTATGCGGAACTAAACAAACACGCACTGCTCGTAAGCAGTACAAGAGCCAAGACGCAACGTTAGGCGTCCTCACTTCACCACTGCTGAAAGCAGGCTGACCACTGGATTATGGCACCTATATGTCAGCTGCTCCTCTAAAAGTCCTCATACTCTATGCTTGCACAATACATGCAGTGCTCAAAAATCCTAATCTTGAGCTGTGACCCAACATAGCACCCTCAGCACCGGCAGGAACGACGTCACATCAGAGCATGCGGAGTCAAAAACAGACAGTTGCTTTCCTTCTCCGTGTAGACTGTAGCGTGGCTGACCATCATTTCAGAACATGAGAGTGGGTCTTAGTTATCGCTGAGATAGCGCTGTAAAACATGTTTTCTGTCACGTCATTTCCATACCACCATGAATCGTACAGAAGTGTCGTACTTTTAGCGCAATTTCCGGCTCACAGTGGAAGGGATAGACCGAGATTTCATTGTGATTTCCGACTCGCATTCAAAGATAATGACATAATTTTAGTGCAATTTTACAGTGTGCTGTAGCACATTAGCACATGATCACCGTATGCCACTGGTGTCTTTTCACAAAAAATTCATTCTCTTCACTTATGCCTGTTCATTGTAAAATATAAACACTAATTTCTGTTTGAACGAGATTTTTTCGTCAGCGGTACTTTAGGCAGAATTCAGTGAGTACAAACTCATTAATATTTCAATGCACACTAAGAGGCCTGTCTTCATGTATACATATACATAGAAGAAAAGAGCAGGAAACCAATACAACTGAACAGCATACACATTCATGTAGCTCAATACAGAGAGTATTTAAGCTACTGCAAGAAAATCCTTTGCAGAATTAATGGGTTGTACGCCAGGAAAGCCTTTCAACTTACTTGTTAGATTTGAAAACTTGAGGTTACCCTATTTTTCAGCTCTTCTGGACACTTATGGGTAAATGAAACTGCCTCACCTACATTAGTTAAGAAAATGTGCCTCAATTCCAAATCGGTTTCCTGTCTAGTATTTGCAGAATCATCCCCCCTCCCCCACCGCCCCCCCCCCCTCCCCCCATGAACCATGGACCTTGCCGTTGGTGGGGAGGCTTGCGTGCCTCAGCGATACACATGGCCGTACCGTAGGTGCAACCACAACGGAGGGGTATCTGTTCAGGGGCCAGACAAACGTGTGGTTCCTGAAGAGGGGCAGCAGCCTTTTCAGTAGTTGCAGGGGCAACAGTCTGGATGATTGACTGATCTGGCCTTGTAACACTAGCCGAAACGGCCTTGCTGTGCTGGTCCTGCGAACCGTAATTTTTCCCGAAGGCATGCATCTTTACTGTATGATTAAATGATGATGGCGTCCTCTTGGGTAAAACATTCCAGAGGTAAAATAGTCCCCCATTCGGATCTCCGGGCGGGGACTACTCAAGAGGACGTCGTTATCAGGAGAAAGAAAACTGGCGTTCTATGGATCGGAGCGTGGAATGTCAGATCCCTTAATCGGGCAGGTAGGGTAGAAAATTTAGAAAGGGAAATGTGTAGGTTAAAGTTAGATGTAGTGGGAATTAGTGAAGTTCGGTGGAAGGAGGAACAAGACTTTTGGTCAGGTGAATATAGGGTTATAAATACAAAATCAAATAGGGGTAATGCAGGAGTAGGTTTAATAATGAATAAAAAAATAGGACTGCGGTAAGCTACTACAAACAGCATAGTGAACGCATTATTGTGGCCAAGATAGACACAAAGCCCATGCCTACTACAGTAGTACAAGTTTATATGCCATCTAGCTCTGCAGATGATGAAGAAATAGATGAAATGTATGACGAGATAAAAGAAATTATTCAGGTAGTGAAGGGAGACGAAAATTTAATAGTCATGGGTGACTGGAATTCGTCAGTAGGAAAAGGGAGAGAAGGAAGCATAGTAGGTGAATATGGATTGGGGGGAAGAAATGAAAGAGGAAGCCGTCTGGTAGAATTTTGCACAGAGCACAACATAATCATAGCTAACACTTGGTTCAAGAATCATAAAAGAAGGTTGTATACCTGGAAGAATCCTGGAGATACTAAAAGGTATCAGGTAGATTATATAATGGTAAGACAGAGATTTAGGAACCAGGTTTTAAATTGTAAGACATTTCCAGTGGCAGATGTGGACTCTGACCACAATCTATTGGTTATGAACTGTAGATTAAAACTGAAGAAACTGCAAAAAGGTGGAATTTGAGGAGATGGGACCTGGATAAACTGACTAAACCAGAGGTTGTACAGAGTTTCAGGGCGAGCATAAGGGAACAATTGACAGGAATGGGGGAAAGAAGTACAGTAGAAGAAGAATGGGTAGCTCTGAGGGATGAAGTAGTGAAGACAGCAGAGGATCAAGTAGGTCAAAAGACAAGGGCTAGTAGAAATCCTTGGGTAACAGAAGAAATATTGAATTTAATTGATGAAAGGAGAAAATATAAAAATGCAATAAATGAAGCAGGCAAAAAGGAATACAAATGTCTCAAAAATGAGATCGACAGGAAGTGCAAAATGGCTAAGCAGGGATGGCTAGAGGACAAATGTAAGGATGTAGAGGCTTATCTCACTAGGGGTAAGATAGATACTGCCTACAGGAAAATTAAAGAGACCTTTGAAGAAAAGAGAGCCACTTGTATGAATATCAAGAGCTCAGATGGAAACCCAGTTCTAAGCAAAGAAGGGAAAGCAGAAAGGTGGAAGCAGTATATAGAGTGTCTACACAAGGGCGATGTACTTGAGGACAATATTATGGAAACGGAAGAGGATGTAGATGAAGAAACGGGAGATGTGATACTGCGTGAAGAGTTTGACAGAGCACTGAAAGACATGAATCCTTGTTATATCCATTAATCCCGTAAGAAAGTATATGTGGAACTACAGTCCTTTCGGGTAGTGATCGTAAATGATTCACGATCCTTGGTTCTGTATCTCAAATTTCTTAGCCTACAAGAGTCAATACTTACAGAAGTATGGTAAAAACAACCTACAAGCAACTGTAGAGATTTCCAAACGAAAATGATACAGAAAACAAGAGAACTGATCCCATTAAAGAAAAAAACCAAGCACCCACGGTGGAAATCAAATTATGATAACGCAGTAGAAGAGAGATAACGAACCTTCTTAAATTATAATTGTGACAAAGTAGAAACCATAGAAGAGAAATTTTTTAGAAGTCAGAAGAAAACAGGTAAAATACTTAGACAAAGTAAAAGAAAATATGTTAATGAAGAACTAAACTCAATTGGAAGTCCGCCCGGCAAGAAGCGCAGTCTAACGCACTGCTTCCAGAGCGCGAAGGCGTACCGGTTCCCGGCACAAATCCGCTCGGCGGATTAGTGTAAAGGTCCGATGTGCCAGCCAGCTTATGGATGGCTTTTAGGCGGTTTTCCATATGCCTCGGCGAATTCGGGCTGGTTCTCCATATTCCGCCTCAGTTACACATGATGGCGATTGCTGCGCAAACACTGTCTCCACGTACGTGTACACGCAAACATTGGAGTACACTCGTCTGGTATGAGTCGATCCCGGAGGGGGGGGGGGGGGGGGGAGGGGGGGAAGGGGTCGTACACTGGGGGCTAACTGCACAGTAACCCTGGGTTCGGTGTGGGGCAGCAGTGGTGTGGGTGGACTGCTGTGGCCTCTTGTGGGGTTGTCGACCACTAAGGGCTACGGCGGGACGAAGCCCCTTCGTCGAATACACTATAGATACACAAACTCAATTGAAGAAAACTTTAGGAACCACAAAACACACTACTGTTACAAAAGTTTGCAAATCAAATCAAAGGATACACTCCACTAAACCCCTGTTTCAGGAAACAAAATAGGAAACAGGCACTAACTAACAAAGAAAATTGTCAAGAATTATCCACACATGTTTCAGAAGCGATCGCCAATATTCAGGGATATGGCAGGAATGATCATTCGAAACAAAGAAGTCAAGTAAACATGGGCTTTAAAACACATATCTTAAGAGCTATGAACAATTCTTGATCTTCAGTACTGTGAAACAGATCTCTTGTACTGCAAGCTCTTTGCTTTCCATATTTTGGGAAGTGGTAGTATGGACAAGAACAAGAAACAAAGTCCAGTAAAGATGTGCTCTAAAATACATACCTTAAGAACTATCAGCACTTGTCCATCTTCGCTACTTCTAAACACAACTCTTCTGATGAGCAAGTGCTCATAACTTTTAAGATATGCCTTTCAGAGTGTATGTTTAGCGAACACTTTTTTCTTGATTTGGTTCATATTACCACCTCCCAAAATATGGGAAGGAAAGAGCTTGCAGTAGAAGAAAAAAAATGAAATGATCATGTGGCATTGGTGTCTGGGTGGCCCCGTCCGTGGAAGTCCAGTCGCCGGGTTGCAAGTCTTATGCCACATCGGGCGTCGGTGATGACGATGAAAGGATGATTAGGACAATACAACACTCAGTCCACGAGCGGAGAAAAATCTCCAACCCGGCCGGGAATCGAACCCGGGCCCACTCCATGGTAGGCAAATACGTTACCATTATTTAAAAATCTTATTTGGTCGATATTGTTCGTTGGATTTGTTCGGTGCGGACGTATCCTAACACCCGTTCATGTTCTTCGATGATCCACTCAATCAGTTTTTTTATTGCAGAGGGCAGCTATCCCTCTGACCAAACACACTGAGCTACCGTGCCGGCAACAGCTAAGCAGGCGGACTACTGCGGAAGACATTTGTTTCACAGTATCGAAGATCAAGAATTACTCATAGCTCTGAAGGTATGCGTTTAAGAGACCATGTTTACTTGACTTGTTTAAATGATCTTTCCTCTCATATCCCAGAAAATTGACTATCACTTCTGAAACAAACACACACACACACACACACACACACACACACACACGCCAACACACACACATACAGGGTGTCCCAGCAGGATGGTAAATATCCAGGAATACAGCAGGAATGATCAACTGAAGCAAAAGAACTTAATAATCATGCTCTCTACGATGCATTCATTCAGAATTGTGAGCACTTTTTCATCTTCGCTACTGGGAAACACATTTCTTCTACTGAACAAGTGCTTATAGCTCTAAGTTATTCATCTTAGCGCCCACAAACTATTTATTCTTGTTTCGGTCCATACTCCCTCCTCGCAAAATACGGAAAACAAATAGATTGCAGTAGAAGAGACTCGTTCCATAATAACAAAGAAGTGCTCATACGTCTTAAGGTATATATTTTAGAGCCAATGTTTACCAGACTTTTGGTTGGAACTATTGTTCCTGTCGTATCTCTGAATACTGACTACTGCTCTTGAGATGCCCTGTCTATGTAAATACAGTTCTCTCTGTCTGTATTCGACAGAAGTGGCAGTTTAAGAAGTACCAAAATATCCACATCTGTTCATGAACAGATCCTTCAGATAGCCCATTCCTAGGCTAACGATGTCCTTCGAGATTGCACAGTGTTGCTCCAAAATATCGTGCCAAAAGTCATTGTAAGATTAAAATACACAAGGTAAACAAGCTATCACGTTTGTTTCCGCGGCAATGGAGATTATTCATATGCTGACAAACGAAGCGTGAATCTTTTCCGCAAGATGCTGAATCTACATCTTCACATATAATACACCAATCACTATTAATGATTGTCTGTCTTATTCCATTGTTGTACTAAACGAGGGAAAACCGGTTCTCTATGTGCCAATATAGATTTATTTTTATGACCCCTTCGAAGATAGTGCCAAAATGGCCCAATGTTAGTTGCACTCTAGCGACGTGTTGCCGAACTGTGGCGCGGTGTTTTCAATGTATACAACGACCGCAGACGTGTACCTGCAAAAAAACAAAAAATTAGTTACGCAATTTTGTTTTTCTGAGGCCATAAATAAAACTTTATGACCACTCCTCGCACGTAAGGAGAGTGTACCTGAGAAAATGTTACATATTTTTAATCTCAGTGAAAATACAGATGAAAATCGGTATTTTTTGGGAATTATTTTTACTAGGATGGATGAAAGCTCCCCGCGCATTCAAACACGACTTCTGATGCGTTTGAAAATCACTGTATGAGACACAAAAGCTAATTCAAGCATTTTTTTTGTGTAAATTAGGTTGTTAAACATGCACCTCAACCTTCTCAATGAAACATTGAATTAGTGAATGAAATCATGAAATAAGTTGAGCAACATTGGCACATGCCCCGCTGCGACCTCTGTAAGGACTAAATTAGAATTATATTAATAGCTGCAGCTGTTGACGGTCGTTGATATATATCAACGGGGACAGGTGCAAATATGTGCCCCGACCAGGACTCGAACCCAGGATCTCCTGCTCACATGGCAGACGCTCTATTCATCTTTTTTTTTTTTTTTTTTTTTTTTTTTTTTTTTTTTGGTCCGCTTTTGATCGTTGCATCTGCTCGGGGCGGACGTCTTAAGACATCCGTTTAAGTTCGTTGTTGATCGATTAACTCAGTTTTTTTAATTACAGAGGGCAGCTAATCCTCTGACCGAACACGCTGAGCTACCGTGCCGGCTATCCATATGAGACACAGGATAGCGCGACTGCAGGGACTATCTCGGGCACGCCTCTCGCGAGACCAACATTCTCACCTTGTATGTCCACACACTACATTCGTAGTGTCCCCACCCAAACACACTCATTACTCGTGTAAGACATTCTTACCAAGTCCCGTAAGAATTCGGGGAATATGCGTGCATCCGCACAGAAGAAGAAGGTCACATGACTGGTATTGACAGAACGATATACTTATATGGATATGGTGTTTGTTCTTTCGAACATGTCCGAAAGAACAGATACCATATCCATATCTGTAAGCACTTATGCAACGACAAGCTTCAAACAGTGTAGTCACGGTTTTACAGTATTCACGCGATTTCATTTCATTTGACGCTGGATCGAAAATCCATCTGCGAAAAATAGATGAATCAGAACGACTTTTCCTAATTTTTCAAACTGCTCTGTTGCAGCGTCAAAATTTGTCCATGTACGACAGTGATGTATGACAAAGTTAATCATCAAAGTAAGGCGAAGCTGTGTCAACCTAGGCAAAGCCAGGAAAGATTCAAGAAAAGTGCTGTTGTATGTGGGTGGGGGATGGCTGTATACTAGAAGGAAACAAAAACAATTCTTGGTTATTTTGTGCCATGTAAATGACTAGGAGGTGCTATGTCGGTTGTGGGACAACCTCTCCTTGTGCAAACAAACAGGTCACATGCCCTTGTGTCCATATGTAAACATGTCGCTCACTGTGCTCTTCTTTTGTTTATTTAAGACGTAACTAATGGGCATAACAATCATTCTAATTGAAATTAAAGGTCAACAACTCTCATTATAATTACCATAATTTATAACCAAGATGGTGGTCGAGTAGCACACTTGTCCTCATGTTCACCCAGGTGCCAGTATGTCAAATGCTTTTAGCCTAAAGTGATAACTGTCTTCATAAAGCTGGTAATTTATGACTGTAAGTGATGTCTCCTTTCTCTTACTGGTGCAGTACGCTCCTATTTGTCCACCCCAACCACCACACCTCTTAGTGTCCCCAGCATCCTGAGAGGAGATCTCGCATTAGTAGTCTCTACCTCGCTCAGGCACTACCACCGTGAAGGGTCAGAAATCATCCACTGCCTCCGAGGACAATAAAAAGAAGATGACTGTTCCATTTGAATGTAATTATTAATTACTCAATCTCTCTCTCTCTCTCTCTCTCTCTCTCTCTCTCTCTCTCTCTCTCTCTCTCTCTTATTATTATTGTTTTTGTTAGTATTATTATTTGATGGTTAGTAGTATTTTCTTTTCCTACAATGCAGTGGACTCCTGATGATAATGTAGTCGACCAGCCCAACTGATTGGAGCCAGTCATAGCACTTATCGATTTGTCAGACTTCAGGTTTCCACCACCTGTTTCATCCAAATTTGAACCTCCAGTGTAGCAACAGCATTGGTCCACTGGCAATACATCGCAGGAAAATATAAAAGAACTGTTCTTCAATGACAGTAAGTTGCCACTATCACGGATGTTGGTACCACCACCAGTGTAGTTACTGGAACATATCTCATGTATAAAAGTGTTTCTGTTCACAATTCTTTTCATTCTAAATACGTGTGGTAGTAAATGTCTAGTTCTGGGCATATCCTTTTGTCATGAGTTCAGCACTCTAATAGTATCTGAAAATCCACAGCTTAGGGCAAGAATATTATGCTTTCATCATACATGTGGCGGCAGTTACATGAGAATTTCTCAAAGGAATCTTCTCTCTTCAACAATCAAATGGCCCTACCTATTTACTAGGCTGTCACATAATGCATGCTGCTGACTGCTCAAAAACATTTAAAATTCACAACAATGAGGTTAGATTATAGCACATACATTTACAGGAAGTCATATTCAGAAACTTGATGTGTACGAGTGCTGCCATCCAGCGTGTAGTGAATAACCAAGTCTTGTGATGGAATTATGTGTGCAGATTTTTTGGTAATGTGTGGTACGCTCTTTCAAAGCTGACTGTTTCATGGCTACACAAGGCCATGACAATAATAATGAAAGTAATTGTGCAAGCACAGATGAAGATACACACAGACATTTGGAAGTTTGGGTTAGTCCATGAGGCATGCTCAGGTAGCCTTAGTGGTTAACACTACAGTTCACAATAAGAAGTAAATCTGGGTTTGAATCCCGATGCAGCATAAATTTTCATTGTGCAGCTGATGTCTAATTGCACTGATAATGGCAAATGTGTTTAATTCATTCCATATGGCTGTTGTACGCCACATGTCTGTTCAGTCAGACATACATGCGTGTCTGAAGGACATTGCATTTCACATCATATTGCACAGATACCGTGAATACTACACAATAATTATACACAGGTATGTGTAATTCAACTAGTAAACTGTCAATAATATTACCTTTATAATTCATGTGGGAGAGTGTCGAGTAGTGGCGTATTCTGTATCAATCTTTTACTGCCCTGAAATACCGATTGCAGAACTCGGCTCCATGGTTGGTTTGAAGGTTGCCTGGACAGTGAATTGTCCCTGTCTGCAGCAGTTGTTCAAACATATGAGCAACTTCCTTACCAGCTGTCAACCTTCAAGGGTAGCGCCCAGGCGATTTTGGAATATGAACACTCTTTGACATAAAACTCGACCGGCGGCCGGCCGCTTCAGAGGCTAAGTCCGCGCCGATCGCGACATGGGACAAAATAACTGGCCAACTCGCTAATTCTCTAAGTCCGGTTATCTGCACAATCTGGCAACACTGTAGACTGCGGCACATCCTGGAGGAAAACTTGTCCCATGATAGAGAACCACTAGGCTGATTACGCCTGTGGTCTAGCGGTAGCGTGCGTTGTTTCTGTTCGTAATGTCAGTGGATCGAGAGCAGCTGGCATAAAATATTTTTAAAGCCTCTTCTGTCTGAATGCTGAAGACGTGAATGTAATGGTAGCGCAGATTCAATCTATTTCGCTTTCTGACACACCGATATCAAAATTTTATCCAGTAACGATTTTGCGGCAGATTTCCTGCAGACTGTCCTCCTCTGGACGCCGTATGCGGCAAAGCTCCGGGATCCATTTGCTGGCTACCGGCAGCGCCGTGGCGACAGCAGCGGCGCTGCACTCCCCCGTTCTTTATCGAAAGCGCCTGCTCCCGCTCATCGCTTTTGATGATTTAAAACGCTTTATTATTAAATGTTGCTCCACAGAAAATTTCTACGATTTCCATTCACGGTCAAAAGCAACGGAGACAGACGCCCTGATTAGTAGGCGGGTATTATATTACATTAATCCGCAAGAGCTGAGTATGGCCCGAAATTAATTTTATAGACTGGGACGAAATTAAACCACCTCGCTACATTCGATGAATTTATAAATGCTTCCTACCTCGTTTCTTTTCCTTTCAAACTCAATTATTTGTGCAACTTTTGGTCAATGTTCGGATGTTTTCGTCAAGCCGGGGTGAGCGTCTGTGGTGTAAAGTGTATTACAGTTCTTGTTTCATTCCTTATGGTAACTCTATGCGATAAACTGTGTGAATACCTTGCAATGCATGCTCTGTAGCAGTGCAGGAACACTGCACATTTGGAGTTCGATGAATGGGTTCATGAAGTATTTAATGTTGATCGGGAGTGATAGTTAAGGTCATCAGATTTAGACCAGAAAAATTTGTCGTTTTGGAGGTTTCAGAGAACGGAAAGGAATTGCTAACGCCGGTGTTAGAAAACGTCTACAGTTAAATGCTATTGCAAAAATTTAGAAGAGGGGAACTATATTAATCAACATGTGCACTTCATAAACAACCTTCTGACATGTTAGACCTATATGACGAACAAAACTCAAATTTATATCGTTGACAGTCGCTTTGAATCTTTTCAGGATCTATTTTACCGTGAAGCACCTTGGCATTTGCAAAGCAGACATCCATGATATTAACTTAATTTACTAAGTCGAATCGGACGAAGATTGATGTTTAAAGGCATTCTTCAGATTTCGTATAAAGAATTTTTACTAGCCGTTTGCAACTCCATTAATTAAAATGGAAAATACAAGGTAGTAGTCAGCGGCTTCCACCGAGATTGGAACTGCTATGTCATACAGTACAACCACTGCAACGCACAAGGGAACCTCTTTTTTTTTAATTTTTCTTTTTTTCTTTTACTTTTTGACGATTACCCCTTTTTTCTCTCTTATTTTAAAGCCCCTTAGGAAAATGGCAATAAAAGAAGAAACTAAGTGCCACCGCCACTTTTCATCCTATAACAAAAAAAAAAAATCTGGTCCCCTTCAGGCGTTGGCTCCTGACTAAACTTACCCCAAGAGCTGCCTATATACCAGGGGAAATATGGGAATTCAAGGTTAGGGCTGTCATTACAAACAAAACAAAATCTTCCTTTTCTGAATTTTATTTTTATTTTGATTTTTGTTTTGTTTATCTTTGTTGTGTAATTCATCAGACGCCTTCTGCGCCCCGCTGGTAATATGTTGAGTCACGTCTTCTCGAAATTGGTGTGTTCCGTTCAGTAGTTCAGAAATGTTCATTGGTTCAAACTGGAAACCTTCTTCACTCTTGGCTTAACACATTCCAGCTGCGAGGCGGGTCGTGGAAAGCACTCCCAAGGAAGTTCGAGAAAAATTGTCTGTATTTTGGGTGGCGGACAACGACATAATGACGGTCGTTGAGGTATGTCCAAAAATCGAGTACAGAGTCTACAGTTGGTCCAACTAGGTAGTGAATGGTATGTCCGCGAATCCAATTCACAGCATTGGTCTTTGTCCGAGGAAAATAGTCACGTCCCGGAACTAATAATGAAAGGGGAGTATTCCAATTCAGAATGTCCCGCGTTAGAAAAGCCACAATATGACGAATAACCTCTGAGCTAACGACACACTGGCGACCACAGACGGACTATAGTCACTGCGATGTTGCCTGAGCCTCAAAACGCAACCTTAAAACACACAAACAGGTGTTACTTATGTGAAGAACGCCGTTCTTGGAGTCCAGAAATTAATTATACTTTCTAAGTGTCTCATCTTACAGTGGATTCTATCGTACGAGTCTTCGATGTGGAAAACGAATGACAAGTGAATTTAGCGAGGTAACGCCGGCCTACACCCGGAAGTAAATGCACTATCAGAGTGTTGACAAATACTTGCTACGACGCTGCCATTTCTCGGTTCTCTTACGAGGCAGCTCTTCAGCGAAATGCTTGCCGTGATTCTCCGATACGGTCCTCCAGAGTGGAGACGCGCGGGCACGTTTGGTTTTTATGCGGCGTTCTCCCCTGATGGTTTCTGACGTCGCCTTGTGGGCTATGTCTACATTTGAGACGTTCAATTATCATTAATCCAGAATGATACAAGTTTCAGCTTCCGGCGTGGAAGAAGGCTGTTGACGCCGACATTATATCATTTCAACGTAGGGAAAGCAAAACGTGTCATCCAATGTTTCACATTCAACATAAAGCATGTGAGATAATTTTCCGTAACGTTCATAATCATCTAAAAATACAAACGAAGTAAAAATACATCTGAAGCTTATTCGAATTGAATATAATGTAAGATACCAAACGCTTTGCACCTCGATGTCGAATTTGTCCACGTGCAATCTTTTGCAGCATACAAAAAGAATGTCATGATTACCACGAGAATGAAGAAATATGTTGGTACGGATGGAAGCAAGGAGAGACGCAGTCAACAAATATTCGATTCCTCATGACATTCATTTCATTTGAGACGTAAGAAGAGTTAAAGCGGGATATTACTTTCGTTAACACGAAAGATATGCCGCACATATTGATAACGAGGAAGTCTGCATCTTCATACGTTTCCTCCTTGAAATCTGTATCCTCTCTTATATACTCAGTAGCCTGATCATTGTTTCAGTAATGTTACCCTCTTGTTTGACCCCGTAACGATGAACAGATTCCAAGTGCATGTCTCTGCATGAAAGTAGCTGTTCGAACCCTTCCTGGGGTGTTTTTTGTGTTTTATTGCTTGGAATTCCTGAAGCAGACCACTGTGCCTTCTCCCCTTGTGGGTTAGGTCTCAAAACTAAACCGCTTTTTATCCAATGGCATAATTTATCCAGACAGCATCAGCACAAGACTGTCAAACAAAGCCTTCCATTTACAGTTGCAACACTCTAACCAGCACTGATCGAAGTGTAATCCACGGTCATGGTCCGAAATTAGCAACTGTCTGCTACTGTGGCAAAGTCCGTACTACACTTTTTATTCCGCAGCACCATTTTATCTGGTAACACTGTGTAGTTGCAGAGTTGTGCCAACATGTCTGTCCTCACACTGTCAACTTTATGTATCTCACTTCTCCTGCAGCGTTGATCACGAGGAGCAGAAGTAAATGAGTGTATTCTGCATGACGTAACATTCAGTATTCCCGACTTTCATAGTCACTCTTCATGTGCATCGATACCAAATAGGAATGTGAAAACTCTTGCGAGTGAGAGAATGACAATAACAATCGTAACAAGAACAATCAAATAATGAATAATGTTTATTCCAACGCAGAACGAGAATGGCTTCAAATATAAAAATCTATATCTATATCCATATCTATTGATCTTTGAGTTGGCACAATGCAAATTTATTCTTAGCATTTAGTTACTGAATTTAGTTCGGGATGTTTGCAGAGAAAAGGAAAAGTCGGTACTTCTCGCTAGTGTAATATAATGTGAACCAGCAACTACCCTTCCCTTAGAACACGACTCAAGCAGGTCCCCAAGTAGGTACCAAGGCACTGCTGCATTCTGTTCCCTGACATTGCTCTGATGACGGTTAATGCAGATAGTTCCGATTATGAAATACAAAACGTATTGCAGGTTAGTTCCTAGGATAGTAACATTAAATTTGCGTTGTAGACGGCACATGAACGTGACGACTATCCATATTACTCATCAATATAAAAAGACAATATTATGGGAATTTAGCAGGATTACTCAACATGAATTCTAAAATTGGTTGACTGACCGCACAGGTGCTAAACGTCTTCAAGAGTATACGATGTCCTAATCGCATTAGGAATATGAAGATCGTCTTCGACAGCTCGCAACTTTCACATTGCCATCTCCACCCTACTCCAGACAGCCCTCGGTGGAGTTGCACTAAGTTGCCGATGCAATGTAAGGCCTTCAAACCGACAACAGACCACATATTGAAAAATACAAGCGAGTTCTCTTGCAGCGTAAGCTTATTGTAACTAATCTAAAAATTATTGGACAGGAACATTGTCCTATTAAAAAAAAAAGCTGTCCAGCAGGTCCTCTAATCGCTCCTTGGTACAGTCGTTTGACTATTGAAAATGGTTCCAACAAGTCACCACTAGAAAACACTACTCTGTATCGCAATAACTCAAGATGTAAAGTAATACCACGATATTACAAATATCAGGGAACACTTCATCACAGATAAGACTGTCCTTAAGGCTTGTAAGCTCACATTTATAGCAGTAAATGACGTACCTGAAATGTTGGCACTCTCATTATTACGTCAGATAGGTAATGCATGTAGTAAGTTCGTCGTATTCATGATTTCCTCTTCAAAGTAACATACCCTACTTATTATTTAACACAAAATGACATTAAAAATTTAAGTTATTCACGAGCAGCTAGTTGAGAATATGTATGAACTTCAAATGACACGACGAACCGTCTTGTTCCGCATATGGATTCAAATCCAGCTCATGCAGACTAAGCAAAGATTTCGTTACTGACGGAAACTAACAGTCATTCCTGATTAATCATACAGAGAGTAATATACCTCGATTTTAGACAGTATCAGTCAGCAAATATCAACTTTAAATTGCATAACGCAAACATGTTTAACAGACGCGAATTACTACCCATCATCTATTGTCCCTGTTAACGAACTACGAGAGATGTTAAATATTGTTTCTTAACAAGTAATTTACTTGAAATGCCGTGAGGTGTGTTGGACACATTCGAACCCAGAACCTAATCGGATTGCTATCGAAGCACAGTGAAATGCGACATATCGGATTTTCGCGGCAGTAGCTAAATGTTTTTACTGAAATGACGAGACGAAACATTAATTTTTTCCTTCCCAGGACTCCTACCCGACACCTATCGCATGTTATATTCTAGAGAAAACGAACGTTAAATATGGGTTTGTTGCGCCAGCAGTGATATGTGAGCATGTTTGAACTAGAAATAATATGACGAAGAGTTCAGCGCTCACTGGGAATAGAGCCCCACACATATCGTTGTTGACTACACACAAAGAGACGTCAGCTACCGAATTTTTCTCCACCAGCTGCTCAGAATAACATCTTGAACTTACAGTCATCTCGCAAATAGTTCTGTGTCTCACTGGGAGTTAAAAACGTCAGATTCGTTAGTGTTGACAACGAATGAAAATACATTAAAAATCAAAATTCTTATCCACCAGCAGATAGGTGTTCTCATGCTAGAGATTGATAATACATAATTAAATCTTTAGTGCTGGGCCAGGATTCGATCCCATTCACGCGTAATATGTGGAGATGTTAAGGAATCTGCAGTTTTGAACAAACAACAAATTGTAGCCGAGCTGTATTGTCACGAAAGGATCAAATTCCGCGTTAAGGGCGGTCTGAGTTGCATTCCCAGTTCAGAACCAATCTTATCGACAGACAGAAGCTCAGATAAAAGATGGAATAAGTGTCCTGTGACCATACATAGCGTTTGTTTCGTCACTTGAAATAAATAACTAGTATAAGAAAGGTTACTGGTGATAGAGTTTCTACATGTCGCCACACCAGACTTTATTGTGGTTCAACCTACCGTCTACTTGGTAGAGAAGGAAAATCATCTTCAATGTCAATTTTCAGACCACACTGCCATTACACCTTCTTCACTTGGTGTAGCCAGGAGAGAATGGACTCTGTCTCTCCCTATCTAAAATCATTGACAGAAGTGGGAATCCAACCCAGACCATAGGTATAACAACCTACCATCCGTCCAACAGACCACGAAATCCTCTTCTCTCATTTTTCTATCGTAACGCCGTTGCGCCACACTGGATGAGAATTCTGACACACAGGCGTCCTGTAGCAATTTGCACCATGTTCAGTAAATTCATTTACTTGGTTGACCGAATCGCCATGAACTAGCTGCCTGGGCTACCCCGTGCATACATTCCACTCTATATTTTGTAATCACCGAAATAAAATCACGTAACTGCCACCTACACAGAACTGCCAACAGTGTAGGATGCAGAAGATTAAATAGGAAGTGTTCCTTTCCACTTGAGCTATTCTATTGCGCTATCTGTTAGTAGAAAACGTCGTTCAGTAAAAAAAAAAAAAAAAAAAAAAAAAAAAAAAAAAAAAAAAAAAAGAAAACTGTAACTGTTTGTCTCTCAGAAGTCAAGACCTGGCCATATGCATAATCTCACAGTGCTGTGGAATCATAAAGTTCTGGAGGAATAGTTGTCGAGCTCTGGAGCTGTTGTAGCTACGTGTCAGCTAGTAGCGTAGATAAGATGTCGCGAGTTCGAATACATTCAGTGCTACATTTTTTAAAACGCAATTCTGCTGTCTGGTGAAGTTGTCAATCTAATGGAACTTTGAACATACTTCCCTTCACTTCTCAACCCAAAGTAGTCGCATGTGGAAAAAGGGCTAACTACTGTGACATTTTGTTCTGTTCAGGTTTAATAGACAGCAGGCAGCAGATGCATCTCGAAGATGTGTAGGGAGAGCGCATCGTGCCATAATATGTCAGAAAAGTATTTTCTACATTAGCTGTCGTGTGGTAGTGAGATTTTATTCTTCTTCAAACTTTGTTTGACAGCTTTAACTCAGAACAAGTTTTCTACATGCATGTAATCAATAAACTGCACGTGCATTGTCATACTGTCATAGATAACATTAGAGAATTCGCATATATCGTTGATGATTAATTTCTCTCTCATGTTTACTATTGTTTTAACAACACTAAAGGAAACCTTACGAAAATTGTGCACTGTATTATAAGAAATGAAATAAAACTAACCACGATAACCTTACGACGAAAGTACGTTTTAATAAAACCGAGTATCTGTACACAAATGTGCCTCTATCGACACGAATTAGTAAAATACTACTCACTTAGATTTTGATTGGGTCTGTGTTTCATTGGTATGCTGTGTCGTACTCAAGAGGTATGCAAATGTGGCATTTCATAAATATAGTTACGTATTCCTAGAAACCCAAAATTCGCTTGTCAGCAGCGGAAAGAGGCGTTACCTGTTGTGCAGCATTGTACGTTTTTCAACATTGCACTATGAGCCGAAAGTATTTTCTTGCGATTTCCATATTGATGTTTGATCTGACTCCTTGTAGCTCTTTCACAGAAGGGATAAAAACGTCGCAGTCAGTGAGACTGGAACTGCAAACCATAACAGACGCTTTTCCACAGGACAGAACGTTACCACAGAGCTGGCGAAGAGGTATGGGTCTGAGCGTCCTCTTACGACGGCAATAGTGCCTAGAACTCGTAAACCGCTATTTAAAGGTCGAGATTAGTTGCGATTTCCACCTGCAACGACTTTCCTGGGCTGAAAACCGTAAATTTACAATCTTTTGTTACCCTTCAAGCGATAATAACTCAGATTATTCAATGGAAATGACAGGTAAAATCAAGTGAACTTTGAGGCTTAATTCCGTGCACACCAGGAAGTAACTCGCCGATCACAGAGTTGCCAAACATACGTTGCCTTGTTGCCAAATCTCAGTTACAGTACCAGCAGGAAGAAGACGAACCGATGTGATCCTACAGCGGGCTGGGAAGTGACCATAGCTGGTGTCTGCAAGTCGCGGCTGCTACGGCCTGGAATACGTAGTGCGTCTGACTCGCTTACTGTAACTAGGTTTAGGGACTGGAGCGTAGTTACTAATAATACTCAGAACTGACTGCAAACTAAGCATCATAAATCAGTAACTCTCATTGTTTTTTTTATATTTCTTTAGTAAGTGTACTCAAAACTAAGAAACTCATTCACAGGCGTTTTCGAGCCTCGCCGATAGTCGAGCACAACAAACAAATAAAAATAAAAAAGAATAGTTTTATATATATATATATATATATATATATATATATATATATATATATATATATAAGTGTGTGTGTGTGTGTGTGTGTGAGAGAGAGTATGTGTGTGAGTGTGTGTGAGTGTGTGTGAGTGTGTGTGTGTGAGTGTGTGTGAGTGAGTGTGTGTGAGTGTGTGTGTGTGAGTCAGAGAGAGAGATAAAAAAGAATGAGAGTGTAAAAAATTGTTGTAAAGAAAATTAATCATGCTATTTAAAGAAATCTTTCATTGTAATGACACGTTCCACATCATTACGAAATGTCGTATTCATGATCTATGGAACAAGAAGTAATCTAATGTAATGTAATCTAATCTAATCACATCATATTGATGACTAGCCTTAAAGAGTCATGAATTACCGAAGTTTTTGCCAATACCAGTAACCAAATCTAAACTTGAAAATAAAAGACGACAAGTTTTGTAATAAACCGTGACTCCTATCAAGACCCTGTCGTCCCTGTTGTCTAACCACGAAAGATGTCTGATATACCTCCATTCTGAAGTAACAAAGTGTGCATGCATTTAAAGATGAAGTGCATGATATGAAGTTCTGTGACGGAGATACAAACCCAACACGTAATCGAATTGTTAACTAAGAAAAATCAAATATTACGTATCGGTTTTTCTTACGAGCAGCTAGGTGTCTGAATCTAAAATAAGGATACAAACTTTTGTGCCTAAGAGACAATCGAACTGTACACCTACCGTGCATCCACGAACGTAGGCTAAGTATCAGTTTCTTACTCACGAACAGTAAGATGTGTGTGTGTTTGACCAGAAATAACGACACCTATTGCGATTGTTGGCAACACATGAACAGACATTAAAAATGCGCGTTAATTTTCACTGGCAGGTGGGTGTGCACTTGATAGAGCTGGAAATGAAATTATGAATATTTTTGTACTGGATCAGGATTAGGACCCACATATTTACCTTTTGGAGGAGACCTAGAGAAGACTGCAGTCTTGGGGAAAGGAACTAAATGATTGAACTATACTGTTCCGAGAGATTCAGATCCACGAAGGAGGAGATACGAATGCGAATCACAGTCCAGCACCAAATTTTTCAACGTCTCTAGTTCAATCAAGTACAAGTAAACTAAGAGCCCTGTCCCATTAAATGGCTATCGGTTCATCAAATAAAATAAAATTCGCTAACGTAAGTAAGCTTACTGGCGACTGTATTTCTGTTTACAATGACTTCCGCTATGTCATTTCCCAACGTAAACTGGCTCTGCCCAGTTGGTAATGAAGGAACGTGATGCTTAATGCTGATTCTGGATTATAACGTCTTTCTCTTGAGGTTCCCAGAGGTAAAATAAATCTGTTTGTGCCTCTTAAAAGCAAATGCCTGAACCCACGCATTGCACCTGTGATAGTTCGTTACACCAGACCATTGTGGCCACATTTCACAGCCCCTGGAGTTTGCTGTAACGGATGATGTGCTTAGCTTACAAAATTAATCACGGTGGGAAAAAATGCGAATCTATTAAATGGTTAAGTAGAAGCAAGCTTCTGACTTAGAGATTATGCTATTCTCACGTCAGCAGGATGTAAAGACTCTTCTAGGCATCATAGGCTGGATGTGAAGCCATTTTGATTTTTCACAAATTCAGCAAATTCCTTAGTTCGAGAAAATCCACTGTGAAGTGTGATGTTGCCGGATAATTCGATTATTACTGTTATTATTACTATCATTTTATTCATACCGCTGCTGGAACACGATCGTAGTCTTGAGGTCAAACGCGAGACCAGCTAATACGACGTCTGGCGACCGAAAGCACATATCGACAAAATTTTTATCGCCCCTTTCCTCTCGGTGCTGAAGCTATGAGTGTAATTCAAGCGAATCAACTATATAATATTATCTGGTCTCGCGTTTTACCTCAAGACTACGGTCGTAGTGAAGAGTAATGTACTAAGACTGGAGTCAAGACTTCCTCTGGGAAGCGCCGCAGTCTACATGTTGCCAGATCGAGCATGTTGCCAGACATAGAATTCTGAGAGGAGCACGACTTTATTGTCCACCTTACGTGAACGACTCGGCGGTCAATTTTTTGGTCTAAGACTGTATCTACAACACATATTGCACGCTGAAGACCCAGAAGAATTAAAAAAACAAAAGTAGTTTATGAGAGTAACGTTAACCATAGCGTTCGAAGTATTCATAGTATTGTATACGTGTGTGTAAACGCCTTCCAATGACCACTCAAGGAAGACAAGGATACACAGTCTAGCTTCAATATTATAAATACGCCTCAGTTTGTGGATGAACTCAGACTTAGGTTGATAAGAATTTTGAATATTTAGCAGCACTGTACCAATTGGTGTTAAACTCGTTTTCAACCAATGATTCCCATAGCTACAGGAACACTACTTGTGATACCTCTTAGACAAAATGCTTAAGCAGTGTTATCAGACGAAAAGATCAACCTGACACAAACTGTGGGAAGTTTGTTTCACAACCTTCGTACCTGGATAATGAGCTTTTTCCTATTTGAGATATCTGTGAACGTTGCTGCTTAAGACGACTTAAGCAGAAACTAAATTCCCTCAGCTTCGATAATGTTTAAAGAAATCGTCTTATCGGCACTAACTCGTGATTTGTGAATTGTTTACCGGCCGCACTCTGCCGTATTTCGCCGGTTGGAGGGCAAAAGCTTACTGACAAACTTCAGACAGAAATTACTGTTACAGTGTACTTATGGAGCCAAATGAGTGGATTGCGTATTTTCCGGTGAGAAAGAGCACTGGCAAACAGTCTTCGCTACATGAGGTTATTTAAACTGGTGTCACTCCGAGCTATAATTTATGGTCAGGTCAATGTTTCGGATGCGAGTTTTGCAACTGTGAAATACTTTCCTACATTATAGAAGCGAATATTAAATTTGAACTAATATTGCGAAAATTTTGTACTTGGGCAGCTTAGAATGAATATACTTCTGTTTATTTCAAAGGGAAACAATAGATTTTCTAAAAGATTGTCTGTCATACACAACTTGAAACAGGACATGTCGACCAAATCATGTGGAAGAACTGACAGCGACGTATATCGGAAGGCAGTAAGATCTCTTGCCTTTTGGTTTGTCAGTACTCGATAGCCATTTCTAGGTGCAAGTAAATGACGAAAGGCAGCGCGTTTTTGTCATCGAGTAAAGTCTTTGTCAATTACTTTAGTTTTAATGTAATCTAAGAGTAATTGCTGATGTTTGATATTAACATGAAAAGGATTCCGTAGACAGGGAAAGAACCTGTTCTTGGGAAACTACTTCTATATTAAAGGCATTAAATGATCTTCAAGCCCTTGTGTTCCAGCAACGGTATGAATAAAATGATAGTAATAATAACAGTAATAATCGAATTATCCGGCAACTTCACACTTCACAGTGGATTTTCTCGAACTAAGGAATTTGCTGAATTTGTGAAAAATCAATATGGCTTCACATCCAGCCTATGATGCCTAGAAGAGTCTTTACATCCTGCTGACATGAGAATAGCATAATCTCTGCGTCAGAAGCGTGCTTCTACTTAACCATTTAATAGACTCGCATTTTTTCCACCGTGATTAATTTTGTAAGCTAAGGGCATCATCCGTTGCAGCAAACTCCAGGGGCTGTGAAATGTGGCCACAATGGTCTGGTGTAACGAACTATCACAGGTGCAATGCGTAGGTTCAGGCATTTGCTTTTAAGAGGCACAAACAGATTTATTTTACCTCTGGGAACCTCAAGAGAAAAACGTTATAATCCAGAATCAGCATTAAGCATCACGTTCCTTCATTACCAACTGGGCAGAGCCAGTTTACGTTGGGAAATGACATAGCGGAAGTCATTGTAAACAGAAATACAGTCGCCAGTAAGCTTACTTACATTAGCAAATTTTACTTTATTTGATGAACCGATAGCCATTTAAAAGGACAAGGCTCTTAATTTACTTGTACTTGGTTGAACCAGAGACGTTGAAAAATTTGGTGCTGGACTGTGATTCGCATTCGTATCTCCTCTTTCGAGGATCTGAATCTCTCGGAACAGTATAGTTCAATCATTTAGTTCCTTTCCCCAAGACTGCAGTCTTCTCTAGGTCTCCTCCAAAGGTAAATATGTGGGTCCTAATCCTGATCCAGTACAAAAATATTCATAATTTCATTTCCAGCTCTATCAAGTGCACACCCACCTGCTAGTGAAAATTAACGCGCATTTTTAATGTCTGTTCATGCGTTGCCAACAATCGCAATAGGTGTCGTTATTTCTGGTCAAACACGCACACATCTTACTGTTCGCGAGTAAGAAACTGATACTTAAGCTACGTTCGTGGATGCACGGTAGGTGTGCAGTTCGATTGTCTCTTAGGCACAAAAGTTTGTATCCTTATTTTAGATTCAGACACCTAGCTGCTCGTAAGAAAAACCGATACGTAACATTTGATTTTTCTTAGTTAACAATTCGATTACGTGTTGGGTTTGTATCTCCGTCACAGAACTTCATATCATGCACTTCATCTTTAAATGCATGCACACTTTGTTACTTCAGAATGGAGGTATATCAGACATCTTTCGTGGTTAGATAACAGGTACGAAAGGGTCTTGATAGGAGTCACGGTTTATTACAAAACTTGTCGTCTTTTATTTTCAAGTTTGGATTTGGTTACTGGTATTGGCAAAAATTTCGGTAATTCATGACTCTTTATGGCTAGTCATCAATATGATGTGATTAGATTAGATTACATTACATTAGATTACTTCTTGTTCCATAGATCTTGAATACGACATTTCGTAATGATGTGGAACGTGTCATTACAATGAAAGTTTTCTTTAAATAGCATGATTAATTTTCTTTACAACAATTTTTTACACTCTCATTCCTTTTTATCTCTCTCTCTCTCTCTCACACACACACTCACTCACACACACTCACACACACTCACACACACACACACACACACACACACACACACTCACACACTCACACACAAACACTCACACATACTCACACACACACACACACTCACACACACACACACACACACACACTCACACACACACACACACACACACACACACACACACACACACACACTCGCACACACACTCACACACACACACACACACACACACGCACATATATATATATATAAACATTCTTTTTTTTTTTATTTGTTTGTTGTGCTCGACTGTCGGCGAGGCACGAAAACGCCTGTGAATGAGTTTCTTAGTTTTGAGTACACTTACTAAAGAAATCTAAAAAACAACAATGAGAGTTACTGATTTATGATGCTTAGTTTGCAGTCAGTTCTGAGTATTATTAGTAACTATCACACACACTCACACACACACATACACACACACACACACTCACACACACACACACACACACACACACACACACACATATATATATATATATATATATATATATATATATATATATATATATAAAACTATTCGTCTTTATTTTTATTTCTTTGTTGTGCTCGACTATCGGCGAGGCACGAAAACGCCTGTGAATGAGTTTCTTAGTTTTGAGTACACTTACTAAAGAAATATAAAAACAACAATGAGAGTTACTGATTTATGATGCTTAGTTTGCAGTCAGTTCTGAGTATTATTAGTAACTACGCTCCAGTCCCTAAACCTAGTTACAGTAAGCGAGTCAGACGCATTACGTATTCCAGGCCGTAGCAGCCGCGACTTGCAGACACCAGCTATGGTCACTTCCCAGCCCGCTGTAGGATCACATCGGTTCGTCTTCTTCCTGCTGGTACTGTAACTGAGATTTGGCAACAAGGCAACGTATGTTTGGCAACTCTGTGATCGACGAGTTACTTCCTGGTGTGCACGGAATTAAGCCTCAAAGTTCACTTGATTTTACCTGTCATTTCCATTGAATAATCTGAGTTATTATCGCTTGAAGGGTAACAAAAGATTGTAAATTTACGGTTTTCAGCCCAGGAAAGTCGTTGCAGGTGGAAATCGCAACTAATCTCGACCTTTAAATAGCGGTTTACGAGTTCTAGGCACTATTGCCGTCGTAAGAGGACGCTCAGACCCATACCTCTTCGCCAGCTCTGTGGTAACGTGCTGTCCTGTGGAAAAGCGTCTGTTATGGTTTGCAGTTCCAGTCTCACTGACTGCGACGTTTTTATCCCTTCTGTGAAAGAGCTACAAGGAGTCAGATCAAACATCAATAAGGAAATCGCAAGAAAATACTTTCGGCTCATAGTGCAATGTTGAAAAACGTACAATGCTGCACAACAGGTAACGCCTCTTTCCGCTGCTGACAAGCGAATTTTGGGTTTCTAGGAATACGTAACTATATTTATGAAATGCCACATTTGCATACCTCTTGAGTACGACACAGCATACCAATGAAACACAGACCCAATCAAAATCTAAGTGAGTAGTATTTTACTAATTCGTGTCGATAGAGGCACATTTGTGTACAGATACTCGGTTTTATTAAAACGTACTTTCGTCGTAAGGTTATCGTGGTTAGTTTTATTTCATTTCTTATAATACAGTGCACAATTTTCGTAAGGTTTCCTTTAGTGTTGTTAAAACAATAGTAAACATGAGAGAGAAATTAATCATCAACGATATATGCGAATTCTCTAATGTTATCTATGACAGTATGACAATGCACGTGCAGTTTATTGATTACATGCATGTAGAAAACTTGTTCTGAGTTAAAGCTGTCAAACAAAGTTTGAAGAAGAATAAAATCTCACTACCACACGACAGCTAATGTAGAAAATACTTTTCTGACATATTATGGCACGATGCGCTCTCCCTACACATCTTCGAGATGCATCTGCTGCCTGCTGTCTATTAAACCTGAACAGAACAAAATGTCACAGTAGTTAGCCCTTTTTCCACATGCGACTACTTTGGGTTGAGAAGTGAAGGGAAGTATGTTCAAAGTTCCATTAGATTGACAACTTCACCAGACAGCAGAATTGCGTTTTAAAAAATGTAGCACTGAATGTATTCGAACTCGCGACATCTTATCTACGCTACTAGCTGACACGTAGCTACAACAGCTCCAGAGCTCGACAACTATTCCTCCAGAACTTTATGATTCCACAGCACTGTGAGATTATGCATATGGCCAGGTCTTGACTTCTGAGAGACAAACAGTTACAGTTTTCTTTTTTTTTTTTTTTTTTTTTTTTTTTTTTTTTTTTTTTTTTTTACTGAACGACGTTTTCTACTAACAGATAGCGCAATAGAATAGCTCAAGTGGAAAGGAACACTTCCTATTTAATCTTCTGCATCCTACACTGTTGGCAGTTCTGTGTAGGTGGCAGTTACGTGATTTTATTTCGGTGATAACAAAATATAGAGTGGAATGTATGCACGGGGTAGCCCAGGCAGCTAGTTCATGGCGATTCGGTCAACCAAGTAAATGAATTTACTGAACATGGTGCAAATTGCTACAGGACGCCTGTGTGTCAGAATTCTCATCCAGTGTGGCGCAACGGCGTTACGATAGAAAAATGAGAGAAGAGGATTTCGTGGTCTGTTGGACGGATGGTAGGTTGTTATATCTATGGTCTGGGTTGGATTCCCACTTCTGTCAATGATTTTAGATAGGGAGAGACAGAGTCCATTCTCTCCTGGCTACACCAAGTGAAGAAGGTGTAATGGCAGTGTGGTCTGAAAATTGACATTGAAGATGATTTTCCTTCTCTACCAAGTAGACGGTAGGTTGAACCACAATAAAGTCTGGTGTGGCGACATGTAGAAACTCTATCACCAGTAACCTTTCTTATACTAGTTATTTATTTCAAGTGACGAAACAAACGCTATGTATGGTCACAGGACACTTATTCCATCTTTTATCTGAGCTTCTGTCTGTCGATAAGATTGGTTCTGAACTGGGAATGCAACTCAGACCGCCCTTAACGCGGAATTTGATCCTTTCGTGACAATACAGCTCGGCTACAATTTGTTGTTTGTTCAAAACTGCAGATTCCTTAACATCTCCACATATTACGCGTGAATGGGATCGAATCCTGGCCCAGCACTAAAGATTTAATTATGTATTATCAATCTCTAGCATGAGAACACCTATCTGCTGGTGGATAAGAATTTTAATTTTTAATGTATTTTCATTCGTTGTCAACACTAACGATATCTGACGTTTTTAACTCCCAGTGAGACACAGAACTATTTGCGAGATGACTGTAAGTTCAAGATGTTATTCTGAGCAGCTGGTGGAGAAAAATTCGGTAGCTGACGTCTCTTTGTGTGTAGTCAACAACGATATGTGTGGGGCTCTATTCCCAGTGAGCGCTGAACTCTTCGTCATATTATTTCTAGTTCAAACATGCTCACATATCACTGCTGGCGCAACAAACCCATATTTAACGTTCGTTTTCTCTAGAATATAACATGCGATAGGTGTCGGGTAGGAGTCCTGGGAAGGAAAAAATTAATGTTTCGTCTCGTCATTTCAGTAAAAACATTTAGCTACTGCCGCGAAAATCCGATATGTCGCATTTCACTGTGCTTCGATAGCAATCCGATTAGCTTCTGGGTTCGAATGTGTCCAACACACCTCACGGCATTTCAAGTAAATTACTTGTTAAGAAACAATATTTAACATCTCTCGTAGTTCGTTAACAGGGACAACAGATGATGGGTAGTAATTCGCGTCTGTTAAACATGTTTGCGTTATGCAATTTAAAGTTGATATTTGCTGACTGATACTGTCTAAAATCGAGGTATATCACTCTCTGTATGATTAATCAGGAATGACTGTTAGTTTCCGTCAGTAACGAAATCTTTGCTTAGTCTGCATGAGCTGGATTTGAATCCATATGCGGAACAAGACGGTTCGTCGTGTCATTTGAAGTTCATACATATTCTCAACTAGCTGCTCGTGAATAACTTAAATTTTTAATGTCATTTTGTGTTAAATAATAAGTGGGGTATGTTACTTTGAAGAGGAAATCATGAATACGACGAACTTACTACATGCATTACCTATCTGACGTAATAATGAGAGTGCCAACATTTCAGGTACGTCATTTACTGCTATAAATGTGAGCTTACAAGCCTTAAGGACAGTCTTATCTGTGATGAGGTGTTCCCTGATATTTGTAATATCGTGGTATTACTTTACATCTTGAGTTATTGCGATACAGAGTAGTGTTTTCTAGTGGTGACTTGTTGGAACCATTTTCAATAGTCAAACGACTGTACCAAGGAGCGATTAGAGGACCTGCTGGACAGCTTTTTTTTTTTAATAGGACAATGTTCCTGTCCAATAATTTTTAGATTAGTTACAATAAGCTTACGCTGCAAGAGAACTCGCTTGTATTTTTCAATATGTGGTCTGTTGTCGGTTTGAAGGCCTTACATTGCATCGGCAACTTAGTGCAACTCCACCGAGGGCTGTCTGGAGTAGGGTGGAGATGGCAATGTGAAAGTTGCGAGCTGTCGAAGACGATCTTCATATTCCTAATGCGATTAGGACATCGTATACTCTTGAAGACGTTTAGCACCTGTGCGGTCAGTCAACCAATTTTAGAATTCATGTTGAGTAATCCTGCTAAATTTCCATAATATTGTCTTTTTATATTGATGAGTAATATGGATAGTCGTCACGTTCATGTGCCGTCTACAACGCAAATTTAATGTTACTATCCTAGGAACTAACCTGCAATACGTTTTGTATTTCATAATCGGAACTATCTGCATTAACCGTCATCAGAGCAATGTCAGGGAACAGAATGCAGCAGTGCTTTGGTACCTACTTGGGGACCTGCTTGAGTCGTGTTCTAAGGGAAGGGTAGTTGCTGGTTCACATTATATTACACTAGCGAGAAGTACCGACTTTTCCTTTTCTCTGCAAACATCCCGAACTAAATTCAGTAACTAAATTGCTAAGAATAAATTTGCATTGTGCCAACTCAAAGATCAATAGATATGGATATAGATATAGATTTTTACATTTGAAGCCATTCTCGTTCTGCGTTGGAATAAACATTATTCATTATTTGATTATTCTTGTTACGATTGTTATTGTCATTCTCTCACTCGTAAGAGTTTTCACATTCCTATTTGGTATCGATGCACATGAAGAGTGGCTATGAACGAAGGGAATACTGAATGTTACGTCATGCAGAATACACTCATTTACTTCTGCTCCTCGTGATCAACGCTGCAGGAGAAGTGAGATACACAATGTTGACAGTGTGAGGACAGACATGCTGACACAACTCTGCAACTACACAGTGTTACCAGATAAAATGGTGCTGCGGAATAAAAAGTGTAGTACGGACTTTGCCTCAGTAGCAGACAGCTGCTAATTTCGGACCATGACCGTGGATTACACTTCGGTCAGTGCTGATTAGAGTGTTGCAACTGTAAATGGAAGGCTATGATTGTCAGTCTTGTGCTGATGCTGTCTGAATAAATTATGCCATTGGATAAAAAGCGGTTTAGTTTTGAGACCTAACCCACAAGGGGAGAAGGCACAGTGGTCTGCTTCAGGAAATCCAAGCAATAAAACACAAAAAGCACCCCAGGAAGGGTTCGAACATCTACTTTCATGCAGAGACATGCACTTGGAATCTGTTCATCGTTACGGGGTCAAACAAGAGGGTAACATTACTGAAACAATGATCAGGCTACTTAGTATATAAGAGAGGATACAGATTTCAAGGAGGAAACGTATGAAGATGCAGACTTCCTCGTTATCAATATGTGCGGCATATCTTTCGTGTTAACGAAAGTAATATCCCGCTTTAACTCTTCTTACGTCTCAAATGAAATGAATGTCATGAGGAATCGAATATTTGTTGACTGCGTCTCTCCTTGCTTCCATCCGTACCAACATATTTCTTCATTCTCGTGGTAATCATGACATTCTTTTGGTATGCTGCAAAAGATTGCACGTGGACAAATTCGACATCGAGGTGCAAAGCGTTTGGTATCTTACATTATATTCAATTCGAATAAGCTTCAGATGTATTTTTACTTCGTTTGTATTTTTAGATGATTATGAACGTTACGGAAAATTATCTCACATGCTTTATGTTGAATGTGAAACATTGGATGACACGTTTTGCTTTCCCTACGTTGAAATGATATAATGTCGGCGTCAACAGCCTTCTTCCACGCCGGAAGCTGAAACTTGTATCATTCTGGATTAATGATAATTGAACGTCTCAAATGTAGACATAGCCCACAAGGCGACGTCAGAAACCATCAGGGGAGAACGCCGCATAAAAACCAAACGTGCCCGCGCGTCTCCACTCTGGAGGACCGTATCGGAGAATCACGGCAAGCATTTCGCTGAAGAGCTGCCTCGTAAGAGAACCGAGAAATGGCAGCGTCGTAGCAAGTATTTGTCAACACTCTGATAGTGCATTTACTTCCGGGTGTAGGCCGGCGTTACCTCGCTAAATTCACTTGTCATTCGTTTTCCACATCGAAGACTCGTACGATAGAATCCACTGTAAGATGAGACACTTAGAAAGTATAATTAATTTCTGGACTCCAAGAACGGCGTTCTTCACATAAGTAACACCTGTTTGTGTGTTTTAAGGTTGCGTTTTGAGGCTCAGGCAACATCGCAGTGACTATAGTCCGTCTGTGGTCGCCAGTGTGTCGTTAGCTCAGAGGTTATTCGTCATATTGTGGCTTTTCTAACGCGGGACATTCTGAATTGGAATACTCCCCTTTCATTATTAGTTCCGGGACGTGACTATTTTCCTCGGACAAAGACCAATGCTGTGAATTGGATTCGCGGACATACCATTCACTACCTAGTTGGACCAACTGTAGACTCTGTACTCGATTTTTGGACATACCTCAACGACCGTCATTATGTCGTTGTCCGCCACCCAAAATACAGACAATTTTTCTCGAACTTCCTTGGGAGTGCTTTCCACGACCCGCCTCGCAGCTGGAATGTGTTAAGCCAAGAGTGAAGAAGGTTTCCAGTTTGAACCAATGAACATTTCTGAACTACTGAACGGAACACACCAATTTCGAGAAGACGTGACTCAACATATTACCAGCGGGGCGCAGAAGGCGTCTGATGAATTACACAACAAAGATAAACAAAACAAAAATCAAAATAAAAATAAAATTCAGAAAAGGAAGATTTTGTTTTGTTTGTAATGACAGCCCTAACCCTGAATTCCCATATTTCCCCTGGTATATAGGCAGCTCTTGGGGTAAGTTTAGTCAGGAGCCAACGCCTGAAGGGGACCAGATTTTTTTTTTTTTGTTATAGGAAGAAAAGTGGCGGTGGCACTTAGTTTCTTCTTTCATTGCCATTTTCCTAAGGGGCTTTAAAATAAGAGAGAAAAAAAGGGGTAATCGTCAAAAAAGTAAAAGAAAAAAAGAAATATTTTAAAAAAAGAGGTTCCCTTGTGCGTTGCGGTGGTCGTACTGTATGACATAGCAGTTCCAATCTCGGTGGAAGCCGCTGACTACTACCTTGTATTTTCCATTTTAATTAATGGAGTTGCAAACGGCTAGTAAAAATTCTTTATACGAAATCTGAAGAATGCCTTTAAACATCAATCTTCGTCCGATTCGACTTAGTAAATTAAGTTAATATCATGGATGTCTGCTTTGCAAATGCCAAGGTGCTTCACGGTAAAATAGATCCTGAAAAGATTCAAAGCGACTGTCAACGATATAAATTTGAGTTTTGTTCGTCATATAGGTCTAACATGTCAGAAGGTTGTTTATGAAGTGCACATGTTGATTAATATAGTTCCCCTCTTCTAAATTTTTGCAATAGCATTTAACTGTAGACGTTTTCTAACACCGGCGTTAGCAATTCCTTTCCGTTCTCTGAAACCTCCAAAACGACAAATTTTTCTGGTCTAAATCTGATGACCTTAACTATCACTCCCGATCAACATTAAATACTTCATGAACCCATTCATCGAACTCCAAATGTGCAGTGTTCCTGCACTGCTACAGAGCATGCATTGCAAGGTATTCACACAGTTTATCGCATAGAGTTACCATAAGGAATGAAACAAGAACTGTAATACACTTTACACCACAGACGCTCACCCCGGCTGTGGAGCAACATTTAATAATAAAGCGTTTTAAATCATCAAAAGCGATGAGCGGGAGCAGGCGCTTTCGATAAAGAACGGGGGAGTGCAGCACCGCTGCTGTCGCCACGGCCGCTGCCGGTAGCCAGCAAATGGATCCCTGAGCTTTGCCGCATACGGCGTCCAGAGGAGGACAGTCTGCAGGAAATCTGCCGCAAAATCGTTACTGGATAAAATTTTGATATCGGTGTGTCAGAAAGCGAAATAGATTGAATCTGCGCTACCATTACATTCACGTCTTCAGCATTCAGACAGAAGAGGCTATAAAAATATTTTATGCCAGCTGCTCTCGATCCACTGACATTACGAACAGAAACAACGCATGCTACCGCTAGACCACAGGCGTAATCAGCCTAGTGGTTCTCTATCATGGGACAAGTTTTCCTCCAGGATGTGCCACAGTCTACAGTGTTGCCAGATTGTGCAGATAACCGGACTTAGAGAATTAGCGAGTTGGCCAGTTATTTTGTCCCATGTCGCGATCGGCGCGGACTTAGCCTCTGAAGCGGCCGGCCGCCGGTCGAGTTTTATGTCAAAGAGTGTAGCTACAACTATCAAAATACATTTGAAACATTTATTTCCTCATGAATATTGCTTGATATCTATGAGATCTGTCTGCTATACGTTATCCAAACCACGTATCATAACATTAGTATGCAGGAGTATTTTTCATGCTGGTTTATGACTCTGTCAGATGACGGTCTCTGTAATTGTTTGAAGCTCCAAAATGATTGATATGATTTCATTCATATGAGCAGTATTTCTTGTGATGGATGATGTGAACAGCCATAATCACCCTAAGACTTCGTTAGGGTCTTTATAGAGTATGTACTCCAGTGGCAGATTATTCATTTTCTTATTCTGGATTTCAATGCCTTCACCCAAACAATGTGCAGCATCTAATGCAGGTCTGATAATGTTTATGTGCTTCTTGTTGTTCAGGATTTGGATTCGTCTATCTGGGGTGTTGTTTCATTTCACTTACATGAGTTAGTCACACATAATATTTCAGCATATGGCCATATCTTTTTTGGGATATACGTGCCATTAATCGAAGTTTTTGTAAATATCGGACTCCTTCCCTTCAAAGTGTATTAAATGCCTGGTTAAGCTTATGGGATTCCTTCCCAACATACAGTTTATCCCAAACAACTATGTATGTCTTTTCTATTTTGCTAGCACTGTGATGGTTAACGTAATCAGTAATAGTATATCCTCCTTCTTCATCATCTCCTCCTCCTCCTCCTCCTCTTCCTCTACTTCTGCCTCCATCCCTCATGTATGAGAGCCATGTAAGACACAGTTACCAGTTCTAAACATCTCTATGAGAGAATGCTTTCACTCCAGCCCTCCTAATTTTAAGCCATTGTAATTTACAACGAATAGCTTTACCCACCTCAATGACTTTCCATTTCTTTGGCTTACTGCAGCATATTAAATTGACTTTGAGATAGAACAAAACTTATATATTGGTTAATGTTTGAGGTTTTCTTTTCTTGCATCTAAAACTTGTGCAGTCTCATCAACCTTTGTGTTTACTATATTAATTAACCTCAGAATGATTCTGCTGCTTTGTTCCTGTGCATTTCTTTCTTCAATATTTAGAGGAGAAGCTTTTTATATCTCTGTTTCGTTTTTTCAGTTTGATGGGCCGTTAAAGTTATTATTTCAGGGGTATCCCCCAACACGCACTCTTGCAGTATTATGTTTCAGTTCTGGTGTTATTTTCAATAAGCTTTTAAGACTTCTGTTCGCAGCTTCAGGTTTTGTGTCAACATGTAGATAGGTGTTTGGCATGCAGATCACAGTCTCAGAATGAATACATGACATTCTTGCTAACTTATCCGTATCAAACAATCTGGTGATGCAGCTATGTGATGGTACAATATTCCTGGTAGTTTTGTCTAAATTGGTCATCAATTAATTTTCATGTTTTGTCAATTATCAGTAACCCATACTGTGAGTGATTCCCATAGTCCCAACATATTGCCACAAATACATTGAATATCATTTCAGTTCCTACATGTGCTTCTGAAATGTGTTTTAATTCACATTGCCCTGGTTGAAAGCGATAATAAGCTTTGCATTATACCTTACCAACTGCCTTGAAATCCTAGAATATATCTGCTCAGATAGAAGGAATCGACCTTCATAAGATAACCAAAACAAAAATATTTCCAGATTTCATTCTGGTTCCCCACTGAGACATTAGTAGGGAAATAAAGCCAAAGTTACACAAATCTGCACTGTGGCCAAATGTATCAAAGAGGGCAGCTCTTCTTGGATGTTCCCCCCACCTTCTTTCCATTGGGTGTAGATGTGGCAACATCAAAATTAAATTGATATGCAAATTGATTCAATTAATTGTGAAAATTAATTAAATTCAAAATTTTGGGAAATTAAAGACTGGCAGGATTTTCCAATAAGGTGGGAAATTCAAAATGGGCGCAGTTTCCAATTTTGGATCATTAGTTCACAATATCACCACCAGAGGGTGTTGATGGACTACCCCTCCCTACCCCTTTCACATTTCCACTCTCCCCAACCCCACTTGTGAACTGACAGAAAAAGACTCAGTCTCTGCTAAGGTGCTGGAGAGCATATAACACTTCAACTACATTTACGTAGCTTGTGCAGTCAGATACCAAATTTGGTTTATTTTGTACTATGCCCCAACAGAACAAATTGTCCTGTCACAGAAAAGCCATGTATAACACTTACGTCCGCTACTGTTATACCATAACCTCAAAACTGGAGGCAGTTCGTATTAATGAAATTATTTTTTAGTAAAGCAATTAGAGTATAAAGAAGCAGAGCAGTGTTACCCTCTGAGAGGAATTTTGTTATGTTGACCGTGTTGTACCTAACAGAGGTGGCTTATATAAAGTGAAAGTCAGAATTATGTAAAAATTTAAACAGTAACAAACAATAATTGCTTATCCTCACTGTCCAAATGATAATGAAAACGGTCGCCAGCCTAATTAGGCATAAGAATGAGTAACATTCTTGTTCCTGAAAATGAAAATAAGTAACTTCAATGGACAAACACAGTCTATAATTTGTCACACGAGAGTGCAATGAACTCTGTTATTATCAAATGTTACTGTTAAAGAAAGTGAAACTGTTAACAGTTATAGAAAAACAAGGGTATTAGCATAAGTACAACAGTTAATGACTTCCATTTTTTTCTTTCAAGGCTTCGTCAATCTGAGTGGTTTCAATAATATTACTATTAAAGTGTATTTTAGAATAAAAATTTGGACGTAAGTTCAATATTACTTTTCAAACATATTCCTATCTGACATGAAATATGGATCTGGTGTACAGCAAAATTAGTTATTGTGCATAGATTAAGTCTCTCACTATTAAACACCTTTTTATTTAGAATGAAAATTAAATGGAATTCACTGTCTTTTGAATAAAGAAGTTACTGTTTTCATAGATAGCGGTCTTTCTATTAATCGTTACCTAGCATGGACATAATAGACAAACTGTGGATCCTGTTACACCATTAATATGCACGTTTAATACGCAAGAGGAACCCAGTATTGTACAGAATTTGACTTGAATAGCAAGAGTAATTAAAACTTCCTATAATTAAGTAACTTTGTGCATTTGAAGTACTTTCAATGGAGGGGGGCCCTTAATCTTGACCACTGTAGCAGAACAAAGTAAACACACTTTCAATACACTAGAGAAACAACCACTTAGCAAGCATGAACATATAACTCTCAACAGTTGCAGTTCTGAACTTTTACTGCAGTGAAACACAAATTTGAGATATTTGTAAGATCCTTTCAACAAACAATATTAATTTTAGCACACTCTATTGCCATATTAATTTTAATATGCCTTCAATAAAGGACACTCGGCAAACACTTTAGCGTGGGAGGGACCCTAAGTGGATATGTGACTGAGGATAAATCACGGTAGGTACAAGAAGTCAGTCAAATTTTACCTTATATTTGGGTACACTATAACATCCTATGAGCTGATCCTTCCTTGTACATTACTATAGTGTTCCATTACAGTGATTGCGCAGTGTGGTGGCGATTGCATGTTGGTAGGCGGATCTGCAGGTAGAATTGCTCGACTCTGTCATTTCTTGGTGGCGATGATAGATACCAATTCCAGAATAGTTCCAGCTCTTTATCCATCCATCCGAGGCATTGGAAAAGGGGCAGGAAAAACCTCTCTCGGAACCAGCACAATACACAACTTTTACATGAGCGGTTGATAGTTTGGTAGCTCGTCCCCCACTGACTATTGGTTCCACCTTGTCTACCTAGGCCAACCACAATTTGCGGGCGCTACTCAGTTCCGTTCCCAAGGGGAACCACAACACCTTTTACATACAAAATAACTAAGAACCTTAAGTGAAGGTCAGCAATTTACATAACAGCAAACAAACATTTGAAATAAAACAGCACATTTGCATATATTGGAATTTCTACATAAAATTATTTAAATAAAATTATTTAATTTTAAAGATAACCAAAGAGATTATATGAGGAAGACAAAAGATCATTTGTTCACATTGTGCATATTACAGAGATTACACTTCGTACAGTATCGAATTAATCATAAACTAATTACAGAGGTTCAACCATGAGATGTTGAACAAAATAGAAAGCTAAATGAATCAACAAAAGGTATGTAGTGTCTAAGCTATGGTGTTACAAGCAGAGCATGGTCTTTATTTATTCTGAGGCAAGAGCTCGACTGTCAGTGTGGTAGGTGCATGTATTGGCAACTACATATCCTAATTACATAACATAATATGATTTAAAAACATCACTAATTGGTATTTAAAACAAATAGCAAAGATCACCTAATACATACTAAAAGCCAAATAATACATGCACCCTCCATTATCAACTCTAAGCGGATGCATGGGACTACAAAAACCCCATCACTGCAGTGTGCCAGCACTCGACTACATACCACCTTCAAATCGCATGAGTGAGTCGTCTGCAGAAGGCTGGGAACACACAGCTTCTAGCCATCTACACATCACGACAGATGACAGTGGAGTGCCTTCCAGCCAGCTGCCTGGTGCTTGCCTCAGTGCAGTGGTGGTACATTCATGTGACAAGTCAGGTAGCTACCAGCTAGTGGTGAGGCAAAGTACTAGCACTGTGAGCTGTGTTTACACAATAGCTCAGTGGGGAGGCACCACTTTTCCGCCAGAGGGGTGGGGGTGCTTTTGTGGGCTAACGAGGTGGCTACCTTCGATGGTTGTAAAATACCAAGAAGCTGAATGGTTCTATGTGAATAAAGGCATCATTTATGGTGCTGGCCTTCGGAACCGCCCCACTCTAAAGTGATGGTGGCTTCAAATGTCCTCTTAGAAAGACCGTCAAACACAGATAAAGAACAATAACCACCAGCACTGCCTCATCATTCAGTGGCTGCTTCAAAGCCATCACTGCAGCAGGGATGAGTTGTAGTGGGGATGTAGGCATGAGCCACCTGACCCTAAAGCAGGTTTTTCAAATGTCTTCCTTGAACAATAATAGTGAACATCTGCTCTCACCAACAAAGAACAATACTTCCAGGAACCACTCCATTCTTCAACGACACTCATGAGTCTGAGGAAAATTGTAAAACTGTTTACTTTGATGTAGACTACTAAAGGCTATCCTAGGAGGGGTGGAGAATGCCAACAAAGATCTTCCTAAAACTCATTGGATAAAACAGCCAGTGGTTTTTATGTAGACGGCACCAGACCCTTCGGCGAGGGTTGCAGACTGCCGACGAAGGCTTCCCTGGACCTCTTCATTTACTTTGTTGTCAGACTCCTTCAATGAAGAGTCTAAAGATATGCAGTTACGTTCTGTATGTGTGGTAATTCGAAGTTTAGGTGAAACTCAATAATTTATCTCAGAGAAGAGGTATGTTCAGAAAAGAATAGCCCTGTAGAAGTCGGCGTGGGTTCCTGCTTGTCAAAGACGAAGGGGAATGTTAGCATTTTGCTGCCTATAGGACAAAGACTTGCAATGCATGTGTGGCCCATCATTCATCCGCTGACTTGCCCCAACTTGTTGATCACCCTTTGTGTGTTCCTATTGGCTGCCACTAAAATATGGGGTGGAGCTTGGCTCTATACAAACCAGGTCCTGACACAGCCTCCCTCATTCTGTCTTTGCAGCTGTGATTGTTTGCCCGTCAGTTTACTTGTTTCTGTGATAGTCAGTGCAAGGTGAAGAGTTTTGCAAACATCAATACCAGTGACAGTGACAGTAAATGACCAATACAGGAAGAGGAGAGTGAATTACCGTGTAAGTATATTATTTCGTGCTTTCACAAGTGTTTGATGGTCAAAATTGCAGTGACATGATAAAAACTGTAACTTTGTCCTGAGAATTTCGTAGTAACGAATACTTGTGCCTGTTTCAGCATGCACCCACGAAATTCTTGCCCAGCTGGACGCTGAGAGACAACAGCAAGCTCCAGCTGTGATGCAACCACCATAGCTGCCATGTAAGTTAAAAAAATTTCCATAGCTTTGGATTTTATGCGTTGTGTTTTCGATGTATACGTGTTTTATCATAACATGTCAGAACCAGTTAGAGGTATGTATTTTCGTCAGTGCTATTTATTTCAAAACAGCTGTTATTTAGTAGTTCTGAGAGTGTGTTTTTTCGTTAAAACGACTGTTATTTCAGATATTTACTAACTACATGTGCTTCTTTCGATAAACAACTACTGTGCATGTATTCTAATTCGTAATTTAGCGTCAGTGTATTCTCGTTATACGAGTAGTAGCAAGTGTTTTCTTAGTTCAGATTTGGCAGCTATGTGTGTGTCTTTTCCTAATTTGAGTTCTTTAATCCACAGCTCATAGATTTCGTTAAAAAGGCTATTGTGTTTTTCAAATTGTTTTTTGTTCTAGCCTACGTGCACGAAATGCAAGTGGATTTGGTTCGGCGGTTGGACGCTGAAAGAGGATCGGCTGATGCGATTGTTCAGCCCCCTCAGATCATGGAACAGCATCCAGCTGTTATTCTCATAGCAGATCAGATATGGGAGTACATAATTTAGTGTTCCCGCTTCGTAGTAGATACTCACGTTAGAGGAAATTTATAGTTCTTTTTCCTGTTACAGTATGGGACCTCAATGAGTTTGACAGGTTGAGAAGTAATGCAGTGAGCAGCCTCCTTCGCAAACATCACGTGATTGTATGAAGATTCAGGATCCATAGTGTATATTTCAGAAAACAAGTTGGCAGCTCTTATTTTTTCTGTTTGTGTTACTGCATACGTAGATCATCATGAGGAGTCATCATGAGCAGCAACTCCTACATCTCCAGTCTCCCATGCCGGACTGGATGGAGGAAATAGTGCTCAGGTGTGGCTATTATAATCCCAGTTCCTCTCCAATGCTTGAGTGGGTAGAGTGCGCCCCAGATGACCATGAAACCTGGGACGACATCGTATCTTGGAGAGATGAGAAATTAGGTAGTTATCTGCTCTACATGTATATAATCAGTGTTCTTTTTTTCTCCTCCTCTTTCTTCAGTCACATCATCACAGTACTCTGTGGTGAGGGTACAGCAACAGACGGTAGCACCGCTGCCCCCATGGTCCCGCTCTAGCATCTGTGGGAGGCACCACCACTGCCGCAGCAACAGCAGTCTGGAGCAGGTGTACCCGCCGTCTAGATTTGCTTAAGCCCTGGTGCTCTGGGGCAGCAGAGACCGAGAGCAACCAGCTGGAGCAGGTGCTGCTACTGCACCGTGTCATCCTGCACCACACCAGCCTGGCTACTCGCACTGGGGCAACGTAGACTTACAGCAGCGTCCTCCTCAACCATTGCATAGTCATTGTTTCTATGGTTGGCACTAGTACTCCTCCCCAACCTAATATTGATGAGCACCAGGTTAGTAACATCACGCCAGAGTTAAATTACGCGGTGACTGAAGACACTTTTGATGAGCGAATCACATTTTCGCGAAATTGAGAAGCCAGGAGGAGGTTATAAAGAACGCCCTGTCGGAGAGCAGGTTCACTCAGCTTCTCAAGCACTCATGGTACCCCTCCATTAAGTGCTGTGCAGGGCTGCGCTGTGCTGTGAACTCACGCATCCCTGGCATTCCCCCCACCCCCCCCCCCCACCCCCCACCCCCCACCAAACAAATCAGTGCTGCAGAGGAGACCAGCGTCATCTACATTTGGGGGATAAATGGAGTGGTACCAGGATGCACCTCAGTTGCTACACCTTGAATGCTATATGGGACAAGTTTTCTGAGATGGAAGTTAGAGGCAAAGGTAAAGCATTCAGATGAGTAATACACCTCCACATCCATACACATGCCCATGGTCCAGTCAATAGAGGGTTCAGCAATATCAAACTTGTTCGTGATATAGCAGCCATGTATTAATGTCCAAAATGATGATGAGTATTGCTTTGCGTGGTCAGTCCTGGCTTGCAACAAAAACTACAATTATAGGGATCTATTTGGGGATGGAGCTAACTGCAGTTAGGTGCGCTGTCTCGTCATCCTGATTGAAGGAGTACATTTATTTAAATACGAAACAAACTGCGTGCGCGAGAACATTATTTCGAAAAAAACTTTCATAAATTGATGAACGACGCAATTTTCGGCAACACAGAGGAAAATTTGAAAACATCGCGAAATTCTTATTAGTTCGTGTTGAGACGGGTGTTGGGGCTCAAGGAATTGTATGGCAGACCTAATTTCAAAAGGGTCGCTGTCTTCAACAAGAAATGAATCACTGTGGAACTGCCAAAGACTGCAGCAGAGTTCATGAAACCTGTCTATGGGGGGATGTGCATACTATACCTGTCCAAATTGACATGTATTGATTCCATTATGCATTTTAAGTTACTTCATATGGATACAGATAGTTTCATTTATTGGATGAAGAACTGCAATCCGTATGAAGTATTGAGGACCCACAGTAAAAAATTCTACACATCTTCAACAAGAAAGTTATTGGCCTGCTGAAAGACGAGGTGAATGGGTCACTGGTTGTGAAGTTTTTGGGTCTAAGATTCAAGATGTATGCATATCGCACGCTGGGAGGGGTCACCCAGAGACGGGCAAATAGCGTGTATCATGTGACGTCAAACGGCGGTCGAGATTGAAGACTGTTTGCAGTACCTGTGCAGAGGTGTTCATGGTGCTCCACTACAAGCACCACACATGCTGCAGCAGACTAGAATTTGATCTCGAGGTAATGAGCTGTACTCTGTGTTGCAGCCTAAAATGCGTTTGTCGGCTCATGAAGATAAATGAGTCATCTGTGATGATGGGATTGAAACTTTACTCACACTAGTCACTTGATGAGAGTGGTGCGTGAATGAGAGAGAGAGAGAGAGAGAGAGAGAGAGAGATAGTGCACGTATGTGGAGTAGTATGGCTCATTTACCATAGTGTAAATATTTTTGTGTGTATGTGTGTGTGTGTGTGTAAATAAATAATATATTCACACTGTGTGTGGGTTATGCACTATGGCCATTTGTGAATATTCGCATGGTAATATATGTAGATATATGTGCTTATTTTGTAAATAACCACTGTAAATCATGTCAACAGAACAGTTTGTAAGTTTCACCTACTGCCAACCATCTACTCTGAATATTTTAGTGTATATAGCTCCCAGTTCATCTTAAAGTGTTCTCAACCAGTGTGCTTTAAGAAATTGTAAAAAAAATATGTTACTGAAAGTATTCTCAACCAAAGCTACTGTTGGGTGATCTGTGCAAGGTTTTTCTTATTTCTATTCATAGTTATTAATATTAATAACAGTGTGTAAGTTTAAAATGCCTCTGCAATGAATTTATTTTTTGAACCAAATTGTAATCTCAATAACTATATTGTAATCTCGAGAACGATATTGTAGTCTCAAGAACTATATTGTAGTCTCAAGAACTGTATCGTAGTCTCAAGACTGTATTGTATCTCATGAACCAAATTATATCTGTGAGAATTGAATAAACTAAAAAAAATAATTACCATACATCTTTGTTGATGTTGATGTTGATGTTTTTCAGAGAAAACCTGCCCCATCTGTATATACACTCCTGGAAATGGAAAAAAGAACACATTGACACCGGTGTGTCAGACCCACCATACTTGCTCCGGACACTGCGAGAGGGCTGTACAAGCAATGATCACAGCAACGGCACAGCGGACACACCAGGAACCGCGGTGTTGGCCGTCGAATGGCGCTAGCTGCGCAGCATTTGTGCACCGCCGCCGTCAGTGTCAGCCAGTTTGCCGTGGCATACGGAGCTCCATCGCAGTCTTTAACACTGGTAGCATGCCGCGACAGCGTGGACGTGAACCGTATGTGCAGTTGACGGACTTTGAGCGAGGGCGTATAGTGGGCATGCGGGAGGCCCGGTGGACGTACCGCCGAATTGCTCAACACGTGGGGCGTGAGGTCTCCACAGTACATCGATGTTGTCGCCAGTGGTCGGCGGAAGGTGCACGTGCCCGTCGACCTGGGACCGGACCACAGCGACGCACGGATGCACGCCAAGACCGTAGGATCCTACGCAGTGCCGTAGGGGACCGCACCGCCACTTCCCAGCAAATTAGGGACACTGTTGCTCCTGGGGTATCGGCGAGGACCATTCGCAACCGTCTCCATGAAGCTGGGCTACGGTCCCGCACACTGTTAGGCCGTCTTCCGCTCACCCCCCAACATTGTGCAGCCCGCCTCCAGTGGTGTCGCGACAGGCGTGAATGGAGGGACGAATGGAGACGTGTCGTCTTCAGCGATGAGAGTCGCTTCTGCCTTGGTGCCAATGATGGTCGTATGCGTGTTTGGCGCCGTGCAGGTGAGCGCCATAGTCAGGACTGCATACGACCGAGGCACACAGGGCCAACACCCAGCATCATGGTGTGGGGAGCGATCTCCTACACTGGCCGTACACCACTGGTGATCATCGAGGGGACACTGAATAGTGCACGGTACATCCAAACCGTCATCGAACCCATCGTTCTACCATTCCTAGACCGGCAAGGGAACTTGCTGTTCCAACAGGGCAATGCACGTCCGCATGTATCCCGTGCCACCCAACGTGCTCTAGAAGGTGTAAGTCAACTACCCTGGCAAGCAAGATCTCCGGATCTGTCCCCCATTGAGCATGTTTGGGACTGGATGAAGCGTCGTCTCACGCGGTCTGCACGTCCAGCACGAACGCTGGTCCAACTGAGGCGCCAGGTGGAAATGGCATGGCAAGCCGTTCCACAGGACTACATCCAGCATCTCTACGATCGTCTCCATGGGAGAATAGCAGCCTGCATTGCTGCGAAAGGTGGATATACACTGTACTAGTGCCGACATTGTGCATGCTCTGTTGCCTGTGTCTATGTGCCTGTGGTTCTGTCAGTGTGACCATGTGATGTATCTGACCCCAGGAATGTGTCAATAAAGTTTCCCCTTCCTGGGACAATGAATTCACGGTGTTCTTATTTCAATTTCCAGGAGTGTATAAAGAACAAGCAGGAGACAAGTGACTTTAGTTTCTAACATGACTGCTATTAAGGACGTGAAGTTTATGCTGGAGGATAACTAAGTATATGTAATGGTTGCATGGGACTATGCTCATTGTCAGCATGAGTTTCGTCGTGGGAGCAGGTGGCCCGAGACTGTCTGTGTTTCCAGAGACATATTGCAAACATGTCTAAAATTATATCTCCTGTGCTTGAGGAAAGCCACTGAAATGGCACAGATTTGGTATCTGAGTAAAGTTACACACTAACATAGTGTGAAAGAAATAAAGTTAACAGAATGTGAGGTAAAAATTCATTTACTTTTCCTCCAACTTACAAGTAATTTTACATTTTCATAAGCAGACACAGTAACGACAAGTTCACACATTTCTTCTTCTCCTTTTTCTTATTCTTGAGGCGATGGAGAGCTGGGCAACCATACAATTCCAGGTCTTGAGGTCTTGAATGGCAGCAAACTTGAAGATTTGACTGATCGTTTTGATCTTCTCCTCACCTATGACGTAGATGATGGTGTCAGTGTGGTCGAGTAATCGAAGTGACATCACCGTATCTTTGTAATGTATACCAAGATCGTCTCAGTGAATTCCGTGGTAGAAATGTGTTAACCACTTTGCACTCCTCCATGTTTTAGCACGCTTCAAATCCTTCAAAGACCTCGGCGATGCAGTGCACGTTGAGAATGTCTCTACTACACCAGTATCTTCTGTGCCTGCTATGAATGCAACATCTTTAAATTTGAAGTGTCCACGCTCATCATCATGGAAACCCTGAACGTCTGTAAAGTGTTCACACCATGAAATGCCATTGTGGAATGCTTCAGGTATGGCACCACACTTGTTCACTTATACATTTCACTGCACGACATCAGTGAGTGGGAAACAGTTAATCACAGAGAAGTTAGAAGAAGATTTAAATTCAGTTCACACAATTATGGCAGAGAAACACATAAACAGAAAAGCTTGTAGAAGATTTAAATTCAGTTCACACATTTATACATCCAGACTTCATTATCTCGTTCTGTTTTGAGCAGTCTTGTATGATGATCGGTGCAAGCTGCTTGAATTCCTGTGGGCCAAATAGACATCTTTCCTGTTTGTAGTAAAAAGCGTGGAACCTTGCATACACGTGAAATGCCAGACTGTACACATTTTCATCCCACTTTAGGTGTAAATTATCATACGGGTAGAATTAAGAGTTCAGGTACACTCTGGAATTAGTTAACCTGCAATTGTCAAATTAGAAGGAATCGTTTGGTAAATTCTACTGGTCTGAAATACAAGTATGATGGGCGTCACCAATTGAACAGAAGTTTTAACAGCCCACGTTTGTCCACTTACTCTCGGTAGCACTGTGTACTCGAGTGGGAAGTTAATGGTAGAAACACACCTGCATTCAAAATTTTTAAAAGCTTCAAACGCTGCTCGTTGGATACAGTGATGTGCGGCACATTCCATAGTATTTTATTGATGGTTATCTCGTTCTCCTAATTACCTCTTTTTTATGCGTTGCACTCTGTACCAGAATAGGTTCCTCCTTACCATTCTTAATAACTAGTTGGATATTCTCAAAGTAACCAATGAACAGTTTTAGAAGTATACATATGGAAAATCTCTTACCCTCTTCAGGAGTTCTACGTTCTGGTTTTTGTATGAACTGTCCTGCTTTTTCTAAATTGTTCAAAAACGAGAGAGAGGCAGAGAATATGTTTTAAGTGTTGATGTTATACCCACATTATGTGTACGGTCAATCTCGACCTCGTTAAGTTCATACCATATCTTATGAAACAGGACTGCAAAAAAATACGTGAAAGTTTCGATCTTACTACAGTGGTACCATCCTTTTTCCTCAATTCGCCCTCCAGATACACGAAACTCTTGCGTGGGAGAGTTAAAACGTCCTGGTGGTGGGTAGTTATCCTAATTTCATCGTTCTTGTTAAATGTAGTTGAAGAATAAGGTTTACGCGAAAAGTATTCCTGGCGTATAATGTGCTCGTCATATTCCACTGGGTTAGTTATGTTGAATGACGTCTTTGCGGGGTTTCAAACATACTGATTTAAAAGTCTGCAGGTGTTATCATCTTGGAGTTCTATTGTGAAGTGATACACTGTGATTTGTATGTTGTGATTTTATACCTGACACCCATCTCGTCTTCGCTGGCAATACATGGATGCAGGGAATCTGCTGACTGCTGCGAGTTCCGACTGGTTGAAGGTCACCACCATTTCCAGTCTCTGACAGATTCCAAAAAGTTGAAGAGTTTTGGCGTCGATAGGTCTCTGCTCGTTCAAGGTCACTGCCGATTCCACTTTAGATGTAGTCGTACAGCGATTTCCCCACCACAAAAGACAACAAGCTGATTATCCTCATCCACAATGCACAGTTCCAATGTCTGATCTGTTACTGGGAGGTATACATGCTGGTAGGGGTCTCAGCGATCTTAAACCCAGTTCCAACTGATGGCAAGAATCCGTAAACTGTATGAAACAATCTATTATTGAGATAGTAGTTTGTTGCGATGTTCCACTCGATACGGATTGTGCTGACAGGAAGTGCATCTACTGCTTGATCTGATTTGTAAAATTGATTAGGATCCTTCTACAAAACACTTTGGTGAATCCCAGTTGCTGTCCTACTGAACCTTCCTGGTTAAAGTCAATAGTTGCATTCGATGTCTTCATTTCAGATTTAAGTATATTGATGAGTCCAATCAGCGCAATATTCCACTCTCCGTTGCTTAAATCAATTGTCAGGAAGTAATTCGCACCTAATACTGACGATCGTTCTTTTAAAATCAGAGTTTACCACACTGCATCTGAACCCCAACTGACGAATGGCTGCTTAATGTGCTTCCTTATAAACATGTTTCTTCGTAAACTTTAGGAGGAACATGATGCATAGATGTCCACACAGCTAAGTATTAAAGTCTGTGTAACGATTAAAAATATAGAACACACGTCTTCTGCCAATGAAGTACCGTTGTAACTCTTTTCGTGGTAGCAGGTCTCCAAATGAATCAAAATAGTAGACACTATTTGCTTTTTTCTTAACATATTCCACCCAGTGAGTACTGGGTCCCCAACCAACATCTAAATTCACAATTACTCTTTCCCTGAGTTTCCAAATAGAGTTCAGTAATGTGTCCTGCACAAACGTACCTCAGTGCCTTGAAACGCTGAATTTTCCCTAGTAAACGTTGTAGATCCGTATTTGTAAGTGGTCTATCCAGTAGGATGGTTAACGAGCTTTTTTTATTTATGAAGAGACCCAGTCCTTTCCTGTATAGTTTCAGGTATGGCTGGTGCTTCCATCGTCTGGTTATATCTTCTTGCTTCCTCTAACTGATTCTGACAGTTCTGGTCACTCTTGACTGTTCTTGCAATAGACCACCAGCCAGTGAAACCATTGCTGAGAGACCTGTGAGGGCAGGAATGAGGAAGCGGATAATTCCGCATGATGTCTTGGGTATCAGTAGAAACTGAAGTGCTTCAGCTGGTCCTTTATGCTTCAGAGTGCTTTTAGTCACATATATCACTGTCAAGATACAGTTATTTAAACATCCCTGCTCTGGCTTTTTCTTCCTCATCGTTGTCTTCTTCTTCAGTGCACAGCATTTGGCATTCATAACGTGTTTGAAATTCACACCCAAGCATAACTTAATTTTACCACACATGGTTTTATCAACTAAAAATGCTGCAATGCGCTGTCCTGTACCAATATCCTTTCTCACAAGTATTGCCTTGGCTTTATCAGCTAAAATTTGATCGGCGGCGAGGTGTCCTGTGAGATCTTTGTTTTGCATATACAATCTCGTGCTCCAAGCACGCCTTGTCAAGCAGATTAATCTCTTTATCACCACAAACCTATCGTTTTTGAAGCTTTATACTAGGTCCACAGTACTCATACCCCAGAATGTGCAGTTCCACTGGAAGTTTGTCGAGAATACCATCACTTCCTGTAATGTGTTTCCTGTCAGGCACATTATGCTACTGTGCTGGTGTGCTCTGTATAACCCATTATATAGCAAATATAAGCGTCAATCCAGCTCTTTTGTGTTGCAGAAAAACCAAGCCATTTAACTAGTGCTCTATTCCCTCAACGTCTCAAGACCCTCTGTACGAGAAACACACGTGGTTCTGAGACCTTCTGCAATTATTCTGTGTAAAATCTTGAAATTTCAGTGCCACTGGTAGCCTTTAATATGTAAGTTCTGAGATTTGTTCTCTGCACTTTGGAAACTGTGAATATCTCACTCGACCAATTCAGTAGGTATGACTTCTCAAATGCTGTCTTGTGTTTTGAGGTATGTACCAAATCACCTACATTAAATTTCTGTTGACGTGGATCTGACATTTTAATATGATAGTATACTGTATCCATAAGTCTACTGTTATGAACATCAATTGGCCTCATTTTTATTGTACTATGTTTGGTTCCATTATAATGTGCAGCTATTTCTGGGAGAATGTCTATCCATTTGTATGAAGCATTCTGATTAAAGTGTATCCACATCTGACCTTTTATTGTTCTGTTCCAACATTCCATGATACTCGCCTTCAGGCGGGTGAATGTCGAGTAGTGTAGTTGTCTTGAAACACCTATTGCAAAACTCTCCATCATGATCAGTTTGAAGGTTGTCAGGACATTGATTAGTCCCTGTCTGCATTAAATATTCAAACACCTGTGCAACAGCCCTCCACGATTTTGGTTTAAAAGGTAATACCCAGGTGAATTTAGAGTATGTATCAATGACCATTAAAATATATTTGAATCCATTATTCGCAATGCATATTCCCTCATATCTACAAGATCAACCTTCAGTGAGTCATCCAAACTTTTAATCATAACAAACCTATGAGGGTGTGTGTTGTGTGCCGGTTTGTGCTGTTTTCGAACTACTCTCTCCATTTTTATTCGATTATACCTTTCCCTAAGCTCTGAAATTATTAAAAGAACTTCGTTCGAATGAGCGGTATTATCAGCAGCAGCTGATGAAATGAGCAGTCACAGTCGATCTATTAGCTCATTGGGATCATTGTAGTACATATACTGCGGATGTCGATTGCTGACACTTTTATTCTGAATGTCAACACGATCAGAGTGTTATATCGAATATCTAATAAAGGTTTTATAATGGTTCTGTTTTTTGTACTGCATCAGTTTCCTGCTTTCCTATGTATGTTGGTCATTTGCAATATTTACCATACATCTCTACGTCATTGGGTGAATAATTTACAAATTTTGCAGGGTTTAGAAAAATGAGATTCATTAGACCAGATGTTCTTTGAAATTCCCTATTAAGTACCTGTATTCTTTTTATTAACTTGCAGGCTGCATGGCCAATATGTATGGTTTTTCACCACTGACATCAAATACTTTGTGTATCCTATTGTCGCTGTGGTGATTAATGAAATCAGCAACTTCACTGTTGTTGTGTAATTTTGCTGTGAGTTCATTGAAAGATTCAATAACTACTTTACAAGTTTTTCTCAGTGTTTACTCTCAATCTAAATGTCCTAATTTTAAAAGCCATAGCTTTTCTCAAACGGCCTTCCATACCGTGATGACCTTATGCTTAGTCAACATCTTGTTCTATACTAAGCAAACTCCTTGCAGGATGTGAATTATGTACATCCCACCTAATTCTATCAACCTTTACATTTAAGTCCTCTGCTTTCTGTTCCATTCTATCAACCTGTCAACCTTTACAGTTAGGTCTTTTACGTTCTTTTCAAGTGGGATAACCCTAGATCTAATCAGTTGATCAGTCTCAGTAGCTGTAAGGAATATATCTCTAGGTTCTTTGCATTCGAGATGCTGAAATTTTCCAACTATGTACAGAAGATTTATCTGTCTTTGCACACCAGCCCTCCCTTTTGGAGTGCCTGACATGCATATGAACTTGTCCATGGTGTGCTGTATATTAACATACCCACTTCTAACATTGCTATATACAAAGATACTCCTAGAAGTTGGCTCTGTACTTACCATCTGTTGGTTTTCTTGTTTAATTAATAACAAGAAACCTGTACCATGTGTGATTACAGTAACCCCCAAATATCTTTGCAAATTCACTTAATGACATATCAGTCCCTCCTTGTGCTCGGCAAATGTGTTTTACCTGTAAGTTCAAATTGTCTCATTTGAGAGATTTAATGAGATTTATATTATCATTCACCAACTAATTTGGGCTTCTGGAATATGTTTGACTCAAATAAAATACATCATTAAATACATCGTTAACCATACAACAACCAAAATAGAAATATCGTAAGTTTGATCCTGGTTTTCACAGTAACGTCGTCAAATATGAACATGGGTTTGGCTTTACTTTTTCTGATTTGAGGGATTTCGTCAATTTAACTGTATGTTGTGTATTTTACACCATCAACACTCTGTAGTATCTTATGCAGCTACTGGTACTTTGGCTGAAACAGAGTTTTTGAGAACATGTATACCTGCTCAAATCAGTCTCCACCCAGGTGAGGTAGCAGTGATATGAAAACAGTTGTCTTGCCACAACTCGATGGATCTACAATTATCGCCCGTGTATTATCAAGGAGAAGTATTCCATTCTTCTTCATCTTTTGGTCTGCCCCCACATCACCACAGGATCAGTCCCTTACAACAAAGTTCTGGTGGTTCACCCACCCTGCTACATCAGTTATTGGTGTGCAACTGAAAGTGTTATCTATCATTCAGTTTAACAATAATGACGTGATTCAGAGAGACTTCTGCTGATGCTGTATTCTAGACATTGCATTGAAAATACTGATAACAGCAACATTATTAAGAGATGTATAGAAAAACACTGTTTTGTATGGTATTTTTATTCAGTAGTCATATACAGGACTCATAACATCAATAAAATCAATTGGTTCTTTCTTAACGCAGCTATAGAATTTGTCAAATAAATCTTTCTCGTATGCATATAATTCAGCACATATTTCCCTCAAAGCGATGGGTACTCCTTTAGCTTCCTCTTTCAGCATTTTGTCGATGTAGTGTCCTAAATTATCTACATGCTCACTGTATGTGATTGAGATACAGCACAATGTCTTTATACACAGTTTGAACATAAGGCAAGCATCTGTTCAGTTTTTCCAGGACAGTGGATAGCACCATCCATAGACGAAACAAGTTTGTAACAATGAAGTGCTTTAAATAAGTTGACCGACGACCTGATATCAGCATGAGTGCAGCTCTGACATACAATGATGTTATAGATAGCGTCAGACCAGCACAGAAAATGTCTGAAGGGAATGGAACGGATTGCACTCTGGTCATATGCTGATTGATACAGGATTCTTCACTACACACTTCACCCCATTCCAACTCTACAAAACCACACTTTAACACATCTCGGTGCAGTTTTGATCTCTAACATAGCACGCCAGTCACTGTCACTTATGCTGCTATACTGACATTTAAATGCTTTGAAGCATTGAATAGCAATAGAGCGCTGAGAGGAATCAGCAGCTTCTCACCCACCACATTTACACCCAGTCCTTGCAGTAACACTGGAATGTTCTGAGAGCGCACATATGTGAGAGACCTGCACCGTGCGGTGTTCGACGCGCAGCACACTTCTTCAGAGATTCAAGAATAGACTGCGTGTCTAAATCGATGAGTGTGATGGATAACTGCAACTCGACCCGCTCCAAAATGCTAGACAAGTGCACTACAGGGTCCCATGGCGCTCCGTATCCCGACAGGTAGGAGGTCGCAGCAGGTTCCGACATGGTGGAGTTCACTGGCGGTCTAGACATGCTGGAAGTCGCTGCTGGTCCAGAAACACAGGAATCCCCTGAACAAAGTAGAAGAAGAAACAATAAGGGTTCACAGACAAAAACATGGAGTTGAACAAAGAAATTTAACGTGTCAAAGAACCGCTACATGCGGTAATAGTAGCAACGGCATGTAATGATTAATTACTCTTCCGCTTCTTCCTATTCTGCTGCTGGGAGATTCTGGACGATCTTGGCTGCTGGTGCTGGTGCTGTTGACGCTTCATGACTACTACTCCACGGACTGACATTGATGGGTTATCACATTCACCTTATATCGTCCATCTCGTCACAATCATGTGAGCAGTTGTAGCATTCCTGCATCACTATTGGTCTCTGCCAGTTTTCAGCTGGGGGAGGGGGAAATGTTGCATTCCTACTGGTTCCTGAGGGAGATGGTGGGCGAGCACATCCCGCTTCAAGCACCTCCTGTTTTGTAAACTAGCTCAGTCGATCTGGGATTGTTGGTGAAGAACACAAATCGTCTCTTTAGACATATTGATAGGGAATTTAAAAAGGGATAGACAGTCCCAGCACACGGAGCCGTCTGAATGAGTTCCGAAATGCACCTTCAGCTCATTATGATGCATCATCATTATTTACTGAACAGTATTCTTCTTACTCTCATCTACTGTCTTTGCTTTCCAGTACTCATGTAGGGAGCTATGAACGCTGTCCTCAAAAATGGTTCAAATGGCTCTGAGCACTATGGGACTTAACTTCTGAGGTCATCAGTCCTCTATAACTTAGAACTACTTAAACCTAACTAACCTAAGGACATCACACACATCCATGCCCGAAGCAGGATTCAAACCTGCGACGTAGCAGTCGTGTGGTTCCAGACTGCAGCGCATAGAACCGCTCGGCCACCCCGGCCAGCGAACGCTGTCCTCAGCTGTGTGCTTACATGTAGTACACTTCTTAAAATATTCTCTTCTCGTCACCAGTATCTTCTCAGTTGAACACCTTCTGAACAAGATGACTACATCAGAGCGGGCGAGCATCTCGCCTCTCGCGCTTTGGAAGACTGACTGGGCTTTTCGTGAAAGTTCCAAGTATCTATCAGTGTGAGTTGTGAAATGTAGCTTCAACCCATCTCACTGCATAATTATTATTTGGTGAAACGCATTTTTCCTGTCACGTTACGCTCATCAGCAATCTGCGGTTTCCAAGCACCATGCAGGGAACTATGGGTGCAGTGCCCAGCTGAATGATTATAGCTCATTTAACTGTTAAATTCATTGTCTGACACTAACATCTCATCCACTGAACAACATCACACATACATGTCCGCCACCTCCCGCAGCTCAGCACAGACTGAGTCTTTTCCCCCACCAATTCACAAGTGGGGTAGGGATGGGGAAAGTGGGGGAGGTGAGAGTGGACGTAGGAGAGGGTGAGCCCGACAGCGCCCTCTGATGGTGGTATTGTGAACTAGGGATTCAAAATTTGAGATTCCCGCCATTTTGAATATCCCATTTTTTTAAAAAAATTCGTGCCATTTTTAATTTCCCGCCATTTTGAATTTAATTGATTTCACAACAATTTAATTGAGACGTTGCCACATCTATACCCCAGAGAGAGGAGGTGGGGGACCGCCATCTTGGATAAGTTCGACGACAATGCAGAGCTCGGCTTTATTCTCCTACTGACATCATTAAATATGAACATGCCATTTTACTCTTGCACGTGGTGGAATATCACTGCATTCATTGTAGATCTGGTACATTTTTCCATCAATGGCGTGCAGAATCTCCTGCAATAGCTGATACTTGTGCTGGGATAATGTTTTTTTAAATTTGTATGCATGCTCGAACAAGACGCCTCAGGATGTGTTAACAGTGATAGGACATGAGTCTTCCCCCAGTCAAAAGGTCCAACTATTAAAGTATGCACGTTAGTGGGAAAGATTGGTCCATTTTTTTTTCTTCTTGGTATCAGCGCCATTGCAGGACCAGTCAGTTACTGCGAAGTCCTTGTGATGGTGTTTATCCACTCAGCTACAGTGATGACTACATTTTTATATTATCATCCAGGGGACGTTACAGAGAAAGAAAAAACAAATTTCTCTTGCACTGGTTTTTCTTTATAAATTCTTACATATGTAAGGATAAATACACATGCTTAAATATGCTCATTGTTCAGCACACATATCAGGCTTGGCTGGTTCATATATGTTTCCACGTACTGACGGCATTGCACGCATCATACAGTTCAGCGAAGATTTCTTACAATGGATTAAGAGTCTGGCGTGCCAACTCTGACAAATGCTCCACATTTCCTCATCGAGTCTTAACACATAAAGTTGTAAGTTAGTCACCTGTCTAGAGTATATTGAAGTGCATAACTGACATACATCAAGTTTTTTAAATGTCTTCTCCTGTAGACGAGCACATTGCTTTTTGTTACAAATGTTAATTATGCCTTGGAAGCCTCCTGAGGCAAATGAATGCCTATTATCACGGAGGGAGCTTGATCAATCGCACTGAACACGGTGGTAATCTGCATCGAAGTTTCACATAGGCGAATCCACTCATCTAAGACTTTTGCAGCACTATGTCAAGAATTTTCGAAAGATAGAACTCACAATTTAAGGTCATCCCCACATTAACATGTCTGCCATCACTGATATTTAATCTGTAGATGTTGTTATATAACATAATTCTAACATACTGTGTCAGCTGTGATGGCTTCACCTCACTTGTGGGAAGAGGAATGAATCTGTCAGACACACAAGTATGGTTACATTCCTCTCCTTCTACGAAAACCACCATTAATATTTTTTACTTGTCACCTGCATCGAGGAGGAGGAAAGCTTGATGCTGCACTATTCGACGTCTTCACCCTGTAAGATTTCTTACTCAACTGATGCAGTCCTACTTTAAACTGTCGTTATTGCATCACAGCACATTAAAAACCCGAAAAACTATATGTAATACGTTCAGTTTCACGTATGTGAAAGCGCTGGATTACTGCTAAGATTTTTGACTTCTTGTGGTAGCTTATTGAAAATAGCTGCAGCAGTATACCGCACATGTTTCTGCACAAGAGTTAAGAAAGTGCGATTCAAATGCAGACTGGATTTCTGCCGAGTATTAACAAGGTGAAAGCTGCTAATTGTTGGGGATAAGCTAATATTATCAACAAACGACAGTGAAGAATATATATATATATTGAGAGGCCAATTTCAAAACACCCAGACTAGTGAACAAGGGTCGACAAACTTTCGTGTTGAATGATCACTTACTTCAGTTATCATTCGAATAGTAAAAATGTCCGCATTATGTCTTTGAACAAGATCCTGAAAGTGGGCTTTCCACGACAATATACCATCTACCTGCACACCTAGAGATTTGAACTGTTCAGTTTCACTAATCATATACCCTTTCTGTGAAATTAAAACGTCGGGTTTTGTTGAATTGTGTGTTAGAAACTGAAAAAGCTGAGGCTTAATGTGATTTACCGTTAGTTTATTTTCTACAAGCCATGAACTTATGTCATGAACTGCACTATTTGAAACCGAGCCAATGTTGCACACAACATCCTTTACTACCAAGCTAGTGTCATCAACTAACAGAAATATTTTAGAATTACCCATAATACTACAGGGCATTTCATTTATATAAATGAGGAACAGGACACTGATCCCTGGGACACCCCCTCCAATTTGACTGTGCCCCACTCAGACCCCACATCATACCCATTCTAAACACTACGAATAAAATAGTGAACTTTTGCTGTCTGTTGTTGAAGTAAGAGGTGAACCAATTGTGAGCTACTGCCCATATTCCATAATGGCCCAACTTCTTGAGCAATATTTTGTGGTCAACACAATCAAACGCCTTAGTTAAATCAAAAAGTATGCCTAGAGTTCGAAACCTTTCGTTTAATCCATCCAGTACCTCACAGATAAAAGAGAATATAGCATTTTCAGTTGCTAAACCACTTCTAAAGTCAAACTGTACATTTGATGGCAAATGGTGTGATATAAAATGATCAACTATCATTAAATACATAGCCATTTCAATAACTTTAGCAACCACTAATGGCACAGAAATAAGTCCAAAATTGTCTACATTATCCCTTTGTCCCTTTTTACAAAGCGGCTTTAGTACTGAGTACTTTAATCGTTCAGGAAACTAACCATTCTTAAAGGAAAAATTGCAAGTATGACTAAGTACAGGGCTAACATGTGCAGCACAGTACTTAAATATTGTGCTAGGCACTCCATCATATCGATGAGAGTCCTTAGTCTTCAGTGATTTAATTATTGACTCAATCTCCGCCTTGTCAGTATCACAGAGGAGTATTTGCAGACTCAATCCCGGAAAGGCGTTTTCCGCGAGAGGTATATGATTCCCTTTAGAAACTAAGTTTTTATTTAATTCACCAGCAATGCTCAGAAAGTGATTGTTAAATACTGTACATGTATCTGACTTATCAGCAAAACAAATATTTTTACTACGAACTGACTTTGTATCATCGACGTCGTGCTGCTGACCATACACTTCCATCACAACTGACCATATGGTTTTAATTTTATTCTGTGGATTAGCTATTCTATTTGCGTACCACATATTCTTTGCCTTCCTAATAACATTTTAAGCACCTTACAGTACTGTTTGTAATGGGCTACTGTAGCTTGATTGTGACTACTTCTAACCTTTTGGTATAATTCCCACTTTGTTCTACATGATATCCTTATCCCACTAGTCAGCCACTCAGGCTGCGTTTTACTGCTAGTACCCCGATTAGACGTTTTAATGAAAGCAGCACTCAAAGAGCGCGAGAAATGTGTTTAGGAAAGCATTATATTTGTCATCTATGTTATTGGTACTATAAACATCCTGTCACTCTTATTCCTTAACGAGGTTCAAAAACTCTATTGCCATTGGATTAGCTTTCCTACATAGTTTGCAATTATTGTGACATTTGTTTGAGTACAAAATCCTTTTATTATTAAAATTTGTGCATCGTTGTCTGAAAGGCAATTCACCCTTTTGCTAACGGAATGCCCACCTAGTAATGGAAAATGAATAAAAACATTGTCTATGGCTGTACTACTGTACCCCTGCACCCTAATTGGAGAAAAACACTGTCTGCATCAGATCTACGGATATTGTTTTTCTTGCACAGTCATATGCAGAATTAATATTGGTGACGCCACATATAAATTTTAGTTCTTCCTATAAAGTGAACTAAGAACTTTTTCTACCTTGAGCAGAAATGCTCTGAAGTCAGAGTTTGGGGACCTATAAATAACAACAATTAAAAGTTTAGTCTCACTAAATTCAACTGCCCCTGCGCACCATCCAAATATCTGTTCAGTGCTGTGCCGTGATACGTCTGTGGACTCAAATGGAATACTGTTTTTTACGTACATGCCCATTCCCCCACTCCTCAAAGAACTCCTTGAAAAACAGCCGACTAATTTGTATCCTGGCACGGGAAGCCTCTGAGTTGTCAAGTTATTTAAGTGGTGTTCCGATATACCAACAATGTCAGAGTCAGCATCTATAAGCAGTTCGCTAACTTTATCTCGAATATCTTTTTATATGTTGATGAAAATATGCTGATTCCTTCGCTACTTGAGTACCTGATCTCCTCTGAGGGTGATTTCTTAGTTAAAGGTACTTCCTCTACGCAGGTATACCAATCAGCTGACTTCAATCTAAAAAAGGTGCTGCTCGAACACCAGGAATTTTTCCATGAATGATGCCGTCACCCACTACACTGTCACCTATAAGCTTTGCCAGACTCCCCTTCCCATTCCTACTGAGGTGCAGGCCATGCCTAGTGAAATATGATCTACTGATAGAATCAGCTGGCACCAGTGCAACGTGACCCATGACCGCTGCCATGAGTGCCTTCTTCACAGCCTGTTTTCTGTGTAATGTCACAGACGAAGCTGTATATGTGCAGTCCTAAAGCATAGACTGCACACCGACCAGCGCAGCGCCTCGAAAAGGCATCAAGAAGGCGTTGACCCGCGGGCGAATGGAAAGAGCGGGCAGCGCCACACCTCCAGGAAAACAAAGTTCAGCACCAGCTGTCAACGCTGACTTAACCAGCCGCCCATCGCTGATGGGCCCCAGTTCGGTCGCGGACTTCAGTACTGAGTAATAGGAAGACGATCCTTAGCCTGCGTTCTGCGAGTAGTAATAGTGTAAGACAATAGTTCCATGTAGGAGGCACAGGAAGCACATCAAGCTACCTCATAACGTGAATTTAAGTTACATTTCTTTTCCTTTTAGAAATAAACTATTCTATTAATTTAAGAGTATATGTACAGATCATGTTGGATTCCTGCCACCGGCCATCGCAACTTCTCTCCTTCCTTGTTTGTGTCAGTGCTGACTCCCAAAGTAGCCGACAAAATAAGTGTCCGACGAGATGGGGCACCTTCTCATTGGAACATCTCATTGGAGCATCGATATTCGTCGTTACCTAAACTATGACCTTCCACATTGCTGGGTTGGTTATAATGATGAAAACTGTGTGGCTCTGTTCCCTTGTCCCGCTTCCCTCCACCCCACCTCCCCAGGGTCGCCTGACCTAACGCGTTGTTAGCTTTTTTTCTTTGGGAGCACATTAAGGACAGCGCTTACGTTCCCCCTCTGCCAAGAACACTCGAGAAGCTTAGAGAACGCATCAGTGATGCCGTGATGACCACTGAGAAGATGTTTCTATATAAGGGGTAGAATGAACTTGCCTACCCGTGTGTCTTGTGGCACTCATAGAACGTCCTTGGTGTTCAAAATGCACACTTGGTAAGTTTACAGTTTTATTCATGCATAAATCATACGACTGTTGATACTTCATTTTCTTATTTTTTAATATTTTCGTTCTTACGAAAGGCACTACAAAAATGTGTGAGAATTCAGTGTTGCGTTGCATGTGAGTGAGCAGTAAGAATCAGTTTTCAGCTCGATCGCTACTTGAACTACGAACAGGTAATAAAGAAGTTTTACAACCTGTAGACAAAAAGTCGTAACCCAAATAAATCAATGTTTTGGGATGGATCATTATCGTCCATCGATGTTTAGATGTCGATGATGAAATCGAAACCATCGTCGATAGTGTTCTATTGTGTCTCCAAATTTCTTAATGGCCGACTTGAAGAAACAAAGGATCTGCATTAAGTTTTGTTTTAACTGCATCTAATACCCACAGCATGCTAAAGGAGGCTCTTGGTGAACAGGATTTGAGCCAAGAAAGAACATTTGGTAGTTGAAGTGGTTTAAAGATGGCCGAGAGTCTGTGGAGAATAAGAGACAGTAGAACCGACGGCCATTGTTCACAAGTTCAGAAAAGATCACCGAAGTGCGTGAAGTGATCCACAACGTCAGAAAGCAGACAGTCCAGGGTGGCTTTCAAGGAAGTCTAATGTGATACGAGACATGTCGATTCATCCTAGCTGACAAACCAAACATGAGAAAAATGTAGCAAAGTTCGTTCCTCGTCTTTCAAACGCCTCCCAACCAGAGCATCGGGTGCACATGGGCATCGAACCGCCTCCAACAGCTCAAGATGATCCAGATTTCATACCCAAAGTCATAACTGGCGATAATTATGGATTTAGGATTATAACCGTGAAACGAAACAAAACATCGGAATACACCTTCCTCTCTGTGGCCTAAAAAAGCACTCTAAATTCTCAGTAACATGAGTCAAAGTTTTCTCCATCATAGAATTGCCCATAAGAAACTTCTTTCATGTGGTCAGGCAACCACAGGGAAGTTCTTCTGCAATGTTTTTAGAAGATAGAGGGAAGACGTTAGGCACAAACAGCTTGAGAGATAGGAGGACAAAGAATAGTTGCTTATCAAGGCAGTTCCCCCTTTTATACATATCTCTGATTACGAGGAAATTATGTGCAAAAAAAAGGTCATGACAACCGTTCCCCACGCAAATGACTCGCTTAATCTAGCCTTTCGAGATGTCTTTCTCTTCCAGAAAATGGAACTACAGTCTAAGGGACAGCGTTTTCATTACATAGAAGAGGTCAAGCGGAACCGGAACTAACTCTGAAACGATTCAGTCAGTATATACTCGGCATTACTTTCGATAATCAAACAAGCGAGAGCCGATTACTTTGAAGGTGACGGTGGAAGTTAAAAGTCGTTCGGTTAAATGTCAGCTGTCGAGTGACTCATACTTACACGAGTTCTGAGTCTTAACTCTGTTGCAAAAACATACTGTACCAGGTTGTCGATTGCTTAATATATTACAGTCTTTGGCTGGTCGAGTGTAGGCGTGTCTGCTCGTCTGTACTTTGGAGGTAGTCTGTAAGGTCCCGTTACAGACCAGCGCGGGCCTTGTCGCGGGTCTGTGAGCCCCGTTTAACGGTGGACCAAGCATTTTGATTCTGGTTGTGATTCTGATCGTGGCTGTTGGTTCGTCTCACCGCTTCCATATTTTGACACGGACGACTGGTGATGAAACTTTCTGATGGTCATTCTCCATCAACGAGCCACGAGAATTGTGGCGAGGTAGAGGTCTGCATTTGCAACTGGTCGTAATATTTCGTTTGCAGCATTTTCAAGTCTTTAAATGCGCCTTTACTTGGGCTAATACTTAGCTTCTGTTGTTGAATTGGAAGAGGTAGATCGCGGTCCATGCACGTGCCACACTATCGGTTTTCATTCGTTCAAAAAAAATGGCTCTGAGCACTATGGGACTCAACTGCTGAGGTCATTAGTCCCCTAGAATTTAGAACTAGTTAAACCTAACTAACCTAAGGACATCACAAACATCCATGCCGGAGGCAGGATTCGAACCTGCGACCGTAGCGGTCTTGCGGTTCCAGACTGCAGCGCCTTTAACCGCACGGCCACTTCGGCCGGCTTCATTCGTTCGTCCAGACGGTGGGCATACTGGCTACATCACATTCCCAGTAATTTAAATTTGTTCCTGGTTTTCTAATCTGTCGATCCTGCGTTCCGCGTGGTCCTGTGATGAATTACGTGGTATGGTGAGTCCGCCACAGGACACGCGTTATATTTCATTTGTTAATGCTTTTGAAATGGGCCCCAATAATCAGGAGTTTAAAATATCGGCGATTTATTTTTCCTTTCCAAATCACATAATGAAACCCGTATTTAAAATCCGATTGAACACGTGCTTTTGTATTCCCACTCGAATCTGTATTTAATTTGAAGACGAACTTCAGAGTGAAAGTTGCCTTCAGCAGAAATATTACTCAGTGCGGGTTAGTAGGAGCTTTTTTCAATTCTTTGCATTCCGTTACAGTTCAGAACCTGTATAGTGCTGCAGAGACTCCGAGATTACTTACTTTTTACCACATTATGTTAGACGTGATGATAATATTTCATGTTCTTGCATGTACTGGCGCTAAGCTGTCCAACCGCAGGTCACATCTTTGTAGTGCTTGGTCTACCTATGAGGAAGATCATTGATACATTCTCTGAATCAAGTTACCAGACTTCGAGAAGTAATTGTGATCTTTACTTTTTTTCAAATACTCATCCACATCGCATTCCTTCCCATTGTGTATTTCAAGCATCCCCTACGCTTGAATATGTTTATGAAAATTGGGTCAAAATTTGATATGAAAGGGGCATATGACCAGGACATTTTACTGAAGTCGCATGTTATTATGTAATTAGTTCACTTACAAAAGAAAAAAAAACGTAGGAGGCTTCTCAAGTTAACACGTAAGATAAGTTTTCTGATTTTTACGGCGATATTCTTCGAAATTTCTGGTAGCACCCCTTAAATCATAACTAAAACAATGGTTATACGAGAGAAATTTCATAAATAATGCACACTAATTTTTTTTACTTACACATTTATTTTTTGCAATATCTCTTTACAATACTTCAGTATAGTGTACAGTGCCACTGCTTCTCTGTGACTGAATCCCAATGTCTCGGAAGCTCTATTATTCCATCCAGGACACCACTTCTGTTCATGTGTTGCGTGGTTCGGGTGACGGTTGTAGAAAGCTCTTCCAAAGAATGATAACTGCGTCCACGTATAGGTTTTTACAACTTCGGGAACAAGTCGAAGTCTGGCGGACTCATGTACGGCAACACTTCCAATCCGTATTCGCGCAGTTTCTGGGATACAACATTGACGATATGCGGGCGAGCAAGTGAAGTCGGTTTTTTTGGATTTTTCTACTCAGGTTTAGCGTGAAGTTACGATAATACGCTGCTGTGACATTTGTTCCACATGGGACTGTGTCACGATGATTCTTTAATGGTCATAAGCAAAAATCATCATTTGCTTCAGCTTTGATTGAGCGCAACGAAATTTGTTTGGACGTCGAGAGTCTGAAGCTCTCCAATCACTGGACTGTGATTTCAACTACGGTTCAAAGGCTCCACTCCACGTTTCATCAACAGCGATAGTTGGACTCAAAAATCATTGACCTTCGCGGTAGAATCTTTTTTTTTTTTTTTTAGCAAACTTGCAAATGTCCACCGTTTCTGCCTGTCTTCAGCAGTCAAACAGTGTGATACCCATCTCGAAGAAATTCGTCAGAATACGGAATGCTGATGTTGGTGGAATTCCCGTGGGTTCAGAGAGTTCCTCACAAGTCGCACTGCTACCTTCTGTCACAAGTCTTATGCTTATTTCCCTGTTGACGGTTTTTGCCTTCCTCGTCTTGGATTATCGTCTATGCTCATACGATCACCATGAAAAAGATTAATCCAACGTGGATCTGTACTACGATCCACTGTAAACTCACCACAAACTTCACTTAACGCGCTGTGGATTTCTGTCGGACTTCTACCGCATAATGTTTCGATCCTGCTGTACGACCTCTGGTCTTCAACAGTCACAGTACCCGAGACTCCTGCAGGGTCCATTTCTACCTCGTGGCAATTTTAGAGTACACAGTAGAAAAACAAAAACACGTGCTTCTTCCTCAAGCTCCCAACTACATCTGACGTAATTTTCATCTCTGTTGCATCAAATAATCCACATTACTACCAACCTATGCATTATTTATGAAATGTCCCTAGTAATTATCTAATATTATCAGTCTTGTAGGAGGCGATCATTAAATATACTGTTGTAGTCTTCTTTAGAAGAACTTTTTTATTTGCCAAGATTGCAAGGAAGAATACATCGATTGCTAGTTTCGACTAGTTAAATGGCCATCTCCAAATCTGAAAATATACAGGCCGCTACAACCAATTATCATAATACAAAGAATGGACGAATTTAATCGCTTCATAATAGATGTACCACATAACAGGATGCAATGTCTACATCAACTATTGAAGCAAGACACTTTGTCACTTTCACGTATACAGTCCAAACTGCAAGATGAAATCCAGTAAAATTTGAGGAAATAATCGACAGTCAATAGTTAAAAATTATGTACAAGCAGATTTTTTTAATAACATGGACCTCAATAACTGCAATTACAATGAATACGTATTAGATACGCTATGCACCATCTCTTTGTACTGTGTGACATATACAGCAAAAAGACATAATGGGACAGTATAAGGAGCCATTTTGTTTGTTTACATTATCGGGTGAAGCTATCCATCTCACAGCAACAGGAAGACTGATCGTTATTATGAACACCGAATTTCGAGTCACTGAAGATGCAGCAAGGTTGCAGTACAGGAAACATACACTACTCCTAATGAATCATATAAGCCTACTGCCTAATAAACGTCTTTCAAGGACATATTTATATAACCAGTTAGGCTGCAATGAATATCAACTTTATTTGAACTATACGCCAACTTAAGCTATAGAGCTATCATAAGGTTATCTGTACTAAAATATCTTATAAATTTTGGTTCATTTGTTGTGTTACATGAAAGTTCTTGTGAATAATTGATGTAACATACCAAATTATGCAATAAATTGCAAAAAAACCGTCGGAGTTGCAATATTAATTTCCTTTATTGAGGACTTATTTGGAGCCCAAAGCTCATTTTTAAATAATCTTACAAATCAGAAAACAAACAGCAAGTGCTCTGCACATCACACTCGGGGTCACAGTACAAAGATAACTGATGGAAACTGCTACATACCACTAAGATATAGTTAAACACACGTAAAGTAGTGCAGGACTGTACCTCATTCACCTAACTGAGACATCGCAGTGTAGAAGGTGTTGGGAAGCCTGTGATAACGGCCTCTTATCGGAACTGAGCCATCAAGCAGCAACTTTATTTTACAATTTTTTTTCTCTTTTTTTTCAGGTTTTTAGAAAATGATTAACAGTGTACGTTGTAACAAACATTACAAATACATATTTCAAATACAAGCACAATCTTCACAAGAAGATATTTAAGTTACAATTTGTAATGGAAGCAAAAGGCACCTGTAAGTCATCACCCAGCGTCATAATTGGTAATTCGATGAAACAGATTTTAAATGCGTCAACAATGCCAATAACACAAAAAAATTCAAAACAGCAACAAATAGACACATAGACAAAATTTTTTTCAGACAACTTGGTACAATATGACAAGACAAGAAGCACCAACATTACCAAACCGAACGATAAGAAACTCCAACATTATTATGACCATACATTCGGATATAAAACGATTATATAAAGACAGACTTCAAATAGTGGTAAACCACGTCGCTAAGTATATATCACAACATGTAGTCGGAATTAAAAGACAACTACGCTCACAATGGCATGTTGTGAAAGGCAGGTATAAACAGTTCCACAGAAATCACAAAAAGTAGTGGTAAAACCACACAGTGAAGTATAAAACCATTACATAGAATCTGGCACATTAGTAGTAACAACTAATTATTTGATGTATGTTTCCTTAAAACCACTGATAAGAAAGCCCTATACTACACAACAAAGAGCATATATTCATACACGTTGTAAGCTATCATACGTACACATACAGTGTCCAATGGGCACAATATTTCGGCGATCATACATGTCGCCATCATCAGGTGAACTGACGGACTGAGCTCCTGTGAACGTGCCGGCACGGAGATCCGTACGCTATGGCTGCTCAGAGGGAACTGGGTTCGGTCGCGGCGGCGGCCGATTTAAATACCCTCCGCCCGCGGCGCGCTCCCTCCGCCGTCCGCGCCCCGCGCCACGGTCGCGCGGTGGAACAGATTGCGACGGCGTTTGAGATGACGTCGGTGTGATGGCTCTTTCCGCCGTGGTCGTCACAACTATACGTTTGCTCGATTTACTCTTGATTAACCCGATCGCTGGTTCTCAAGCCTTGCTAAGATTATAGCCACAGTCACGGTTTATGAGGTCGTCATTGGTGCGAATTTCGATGGCCTCTCTAACAACGCTGTCCCAGTATCTCGACGTCTGTACCAGAATCCTCGTGCGGTCATACTACATGGCGTGATTTTCCGACAAACAGTGTTCAGCAACCGCCGACTTGCTCGGATACATCAGTCGAGTGTGCCTCTGGTGTTCACGGCATCGATCCTCGACGGTACGCATCGTCTGACCAATATACGACTTGCCACATTGACACGGAATCTGGTACACGCCGGCCTTCCTCAAACCGAGGTCATCTTTGGCGCTCCCCACCAGTGCACGAGTTTTATTTGGAGGACAAAACACAGTTCCGACCCGGTGTTTCTTCAGAATGCGGGCGATTTTCCCCGAGAGTGCGCCTGTGTATGGAATAAATGCAGTGCCTACCTCCTCCCTCGTGACTTCATCCATCTCAACAGGTTGTGCTGCAGTGGTTGGGCGGAGAGCACGTTGAATCTGCCACCCTGAGTACCCATTTTTTCGAAATACAGTTCTCAAATGTTCCAATTCCTGGGGTAGACTCTCTGCGTCAGAGATAGTGCGCGCCCTATGTACTAGAGTTTTAAGTACCCCATTCCTCTGTGAAGGGTGGTGGCAGCTGTCTGCGTGCAAATACAGATCAGTGTGCGTAGTCTTCCGATACACCCCATGACCTAGGGTCCCGTCAGCCCTTCTCTTGACCAAGACGTCAAGGAAAGGTAATTTACCCTCCGATTCAGTCTCCATAGTGAATTTGATGTTGGGGTGTATGGAGTTTAGATGTGTAAGGAAGTCAAGGAGTTTATCCATACCATGTGGCCAGATGACGAAAGTGTCGTCCACGTAACGGAAAAAGCAAGTAGGTTTCCATACGGATGACGACAGGGCTTCCTCCTCGAAGTTCTCCATGTACAAATTCGCTACCACCGGTGAGAGTGGGCTACCCACGGCGACTCCCTCCGTTTGTTCGTAGTATTCTCCATTAAAAAGAAAATACGAGGAAGTCAAGACATGCCTAAAAAGTTCAGTGGTCTTCTCGTCAAACTTCTGACTAATCAATTTCAGTGACTCTCGCAGGGGTACCCTCGTAAACAAGGAAACGACGTCAAAACTCACCGTGATATCTGACTCATCCAACCTGAAGCTATCAAGGCGTTTAACAAAATCCACGGAATTACGGATGTGATGAGGGCATTTACCCACATAAGGACTTAATATTCCCGTCAGGTATTTGGCCAACAAATATGTAGGTGCCCTGATGTTGCTGACAATGGGGCGTAATGGTACCCCCTCTTTGTGAACCTTCGGGAGTCCATATAGTCTAGGCGGTACCGGACCTTGGGGTAACAATTTCTTAGCGTCACCCTCCGTAAATCTGCGTCCTTGAGAAGCGCCCTCGTCTTGTTCTCCACCTTCTTTGTAGGGTCAACGCTGATCTTCCGGTAGGAATCGTCATTTAGCAGGCTCTGCATCTTATCAGTGTAGTCCTTATGGGAGACAACAACTGTAGCATTGCCTTTGTCAGCCGGTAAGACGACAATTTCAGAGCGCTCCCTCAGATCACGAATGGCCGCCCTCTCTTTACTGCTGATATTTGACTTCATCGGCTTGGATTTCGTCGTCAACGCACGACAAGTTTCACGACGTATTTCCTCGGCTGATTCTGGCGGAAGTCGAGCTGCAACCTGTTCAACAGCACTAACAATTTCTGCGACCGGAGTGAACTTGGGGGTGGGAGCGAAGTTGAGACCTTTCTGCAAAACCGAGACCGCATCATCACTCAACACCATGCCACTCAAATTGATGACAGTCTTGCACGGAACCTGCAGAGATCTTTTGTCAAGGAGACGTGAGAACTTAGCTGTTTGACGTCCCGTAGCCTTCTTATGGGCGGAATCAGATGACACCCAGGTGACACCATCAATCCAATCCCAGGAACAAGAAGTGAACTTGCTAGCCAGTTGCAAATGTAGTTTGAGTAATTCCTGTGAGATACACTCAAGGCTCCGGCGGGTGAATTGCACTCTCTCACGTACCAATGCGAGGCTGGCTCGTTTCTTGATTCTCTTAGCTGCTGCAGAATCGATGTGATTTTCGAAAAGGCTCCTTGATACAATAGATATTCATTATGGGGATTTCAGTTTGGTTGACAGGCTTAACTTACCTGTCTGTGTAGAGATGAAAAGTTATGAGAGTGTTGTATTTTGAGTTCATACTCAGTTTTCTATGGGAACTTAGTTTTACAACACTCGACGTTTCCTTTTAATAACGATAACGTATTGTGTAGGTGGAGCGCTATTTTAAAGTTCTGTTAGAAGCATGCTGTTACATTAATATCTTAATGTTTTGTGATTGATATCTGCTGTACGATCACTGTTTGAGAGATAAAAGGATCAAATTTCACAATATGATAAAACCGTATGTGTACATACGATAATCTAGAAAGTGCATGGTTATATACGAGTATGTTCTTTGTTGTGTAGTACAAGGCTATCTTACCAGTTGTTCTAAGGCCGATATACCTCAAATAATTAATCGTTATCACTAATGTGTGCGATTCTATGTAATGATTTTATACCTGACTGTGTGGTTCTAACACTACTTTCTCTGATTTTTATGGAACTGTTTATATATGCCGTTCACATCATGCCATGGTGAAAATAATTGTCTTTTAATTCCGACTTTATGTGGTGATTTTTACTTGCCTACGTGGTTTACCACTATTTGAAGTCTGACTATATTTAGTCGTTTTATACCCGAATGTATGGTCTAATAACGTTGGAGTTCCTTGTCTTAATGTTTAGTAATGTTAGAGCTTCTTGTCTTCTACTAGCGTACTAGGTTGTCTGAAAAAATCTCGTCTGTGAATTTATTTGTAGCTGTTTTGAAAATTTTTTTGTATTGTTAGCGTCGCCGAGACATTCAAAATTTGTTTAATCGAATTACCAATTATGGCGCTGGATGACGATGTACAGATGCCTTTTGCTTCCATTACAAATTTTAACTTAAATATCTTCGTGTGAAGACTTTGTTTGTATTTGAAATACGTGTTCGTAATGTCTCTGCCAACGGACTTGCCGCAGTGGTAACACCGGTTCCCGCCAGATCACGTAAGTTAAGCGCTGTCGGTACCATTAGGCCTTCCAAGGCCTGTTCGGACGGAGTTTAGTTTTAGTGTTTCTTTTTAATGTCTGTTACCGCACAAGTCATTAATAATTTTCTAAAAAAATGTAAAAACCAGAGAAAAAATTGTAAAGTCGCTGCTAGATAACTCAGTTCTGATAAGCGCCCACTATCATAGTCTTCCTAACACCTTCTACACTGCGATGTCTCAGAGAGGTGAATGAGATCCAGTTCTACACTACTATACAGGTTTTTAACTATATCTTAGTCGTATGTACCAGATTTCATCAGTTATCTTTCTATTGTGGCCCTGTGTGCAATGTACAGAGTACTTACTATTTGTTTTCTGATTTATACCGCGCGAGGTGGCGCAGTGGTTAGCACACTGGACTCGCATTGGGGACGATGACGGTTCTAACCCGCAACTGGCCATATTGATTTAGATTTTCCGCTCGTGATTTCCCTACATCGCTTCAAGCATATGCCAGGATGGTTCCTTTGAAAGGACACGGACGATTTCCATCCATGTTCTTCCCTAATCCGAGCTTCTACTCCGTCTCCTATGACCTCGTTGTCGACGGGCTGTTAAACACTGATCTCCTCCTCCTCCTCCTCCTTCCGTCTCTGTTTTATAGGATGATTTGAAAATGAGCTTTGGGCTCCAAAGTAGTCATCAATAAAGAAAATTAACATTTCAACTCCGAGGGGTTTTTGAAATAATTTGCATAATTTGGTAAACCATAAAGGTGTTGACCTCACGCGTTCCAGAACCTTGGAAATTAGTAAAGATTTTTAATGTATTTTCAGGTTCTGACTTCCATGCAGTACCATTGCTTCCGTTGCTGCCTATTTGTTACTGATTATATTTTATGTTATGTTACAATAATAGTCAGTTTTGTAGTACATTGTGGCTTTTCTTTTAGTAGTGGTCAGAAATAAACCTATGTCTATAGTTGACATATAGTGACAGCAATTCTGGCACCTGATCAGCGAGTTTGTTTTTCTGTTGCTGTCTGTTTATTTATTGACTATATTCTTTCGTTGTTATTCTAGTAGTAATCAGCTGTGTGTTATGTTCTGTCATTTCAATAATAATAGTCAGAAATAAACTTAATTTCCAGTTGAAATTTCGTGATAACATTTTATGTCAGATGATCACAGGTATTGTGTAATTTCATCTGCTTCTTGAGAATTACCAGTGATGTCATTGGGTTATACTGAACAGAGATCTATGGTATTGTGTTATTTGAGTTAAATTTTGTCTGTGGTTGTACTGTGGTTTATTCTGGATCTTGGTGATAATGTCAATAAAAATTTCAATAAATTGTTATAGTTTAGATTCCCTGCAGATTAAATTTGGCTAATTCCCTATGTGTAAAAATACCTCAGTTTCCTACAGTATATTCACATCGGTACATTTGGTGGTGTGTGTAAAATATCATTATTATTTTCCAATTTGCCTGCTGTGTATTATTCATTTGTAATGTCGTGAAAAAAGTGGATTGGTTGTCACTTTGTTTATCATGTTCTAGATACCCAGTGGCGAAGATTCTGCTCATCCGTCCTTGGTAGAATTTTTCAGTCTGTGCAGTGAATTTTATTTATATCTGGGTTTGAGTACATTGGTAGTTTCCAGTTGCATGACCGTATTTTTCTGTTTATATTATGTCATGTTTGGTAAGCGAAACGTATATTGGTGTTTTTCAGTAGTGCGCTACTTTTGTTTGATATTCTATCCAGGTACGTGGTAGGTATATATGTAATTTTCTGTTTATCGATGTTACTTTGATGACTGTGATTCCTTCATGTATAGTAGGCCTTGAAGGTTTTGTATACTTATTATATAACTCTGTGATTATTTGTGGATTGTATTCATCCCGTTTTGCAACGTATTGCAGGGTTGTAAATTCTTTTTATATAGTGTTCTGTTCTAGGGGCATGTTTATCATTCTCCTGATCATGGTTTGAAAGCATGCACATTTGTGTGATTTTAGGTATTAGGTATTTACGTTGATAATGGCATCTGTTGAAGCTGTCTTTCATTACAGTTCGAATTTATGAGGATTTTAATATTTCTTATGGTCAAGTCGGGGAAGTTTTTTTATTTTTTTATTTCTGGTTCTATAGTAAATTTCATTTTGGAATGTAGTGTTGAGTGTGATATGCATGTGTCCTTTGTCCTCACTGTTTCCAGCTATAAGCATTATTGTGTCGTCGAAATATCTGTAGTAATATATTATCTTATTAGTGAAAGTGTTTGTGGTTCTAAAGAATTTTTCATCCAATGTGTTTAAAAAAAATATCCGCTATTGAGCCAGCAGTGCTACATCCCATTGCTACTCTATCCTTTTGCACATATATTTTGTCATTGAATGTGAAGTAGTTTTGGTTTTGTACTAAGTTCAGCAGTCATGTTAAATCATTGGTTTCCATTATAGATGTTCTCCCATGTCATAGTAGGTTTCTTGAATTACTAATTGTATTGCATAGATATTTGTGATTACAAAAGAGACAAATTTGCCATCTGTAGATATATGTATGTTCTTGATTCTCTGTGCTAATGTTATGAGTTTTTTATGTTATAAATTCTGTTATATGCTTAATATTTCGTAACGATTCTATTCAATCTTTTACTAATAAGATTGCAGGACTGGCTATAGTATCTACAACAGGCAAATTGGAAATGAAAGTTTAGGTACTTATCAGTTTCCATATAATCTGGGTATTTTTGGATTCGTTATTACACACATTCATTTTTCGTATTCTGTCATAATTTTATGGCAGTACTTTACAATTTTCGTGGACTGAGCTGCATATTTGTTTGTTGAGTCTCTAGCTATTTGTGTTATGCTGTTTATCATGAATAAGTCATTTACTTTTTTGTATGTTATCGGTTTCTTGTAGTAGGGCCGGACTATTTCCCTTATATGCCGTTAAAGCTGTTGCATTATTGGATGTAAGCTTGTTGTAGATTTGTTGTAATATTCTGTGATCGTTGTTATTTCTTGGTAGTATATGAAACTTTGTTGTTTCTCTTTTCATTATATTTACTGATTTAATTTTTATTTCATTTTGTTGTTTGGTTGATAATTTAGCCTTACCTATAGTTATCTTAGTTATTGCTATAGGTAGTTTTTTTATCTGTTTTCGTAAATTTAGGTTCTAGATTGTATTTTAATGCTTTAACCAGGAGGTCTTGTTCTCGTTTTAAGAAAATAATTATAGTTGAATTCTGTGTTCTTTGATAAAATTTGAATGGAAATGCTAATTTCTGCAAAAGGCTATAGATTTTTTTGTGTTTAATTTCGATTTAATATCTAATGTGATTTACATATTATTCTATAAATTAGGATATATGATCAAATGTTAGTGGAGCTGTGGTGTTACTAAGTTTCAAATAAGCCTGATGCATAACTTGTTTAAGATCAGTTTTGTGATGCAGATGTTTTCTTGATTTCTTGTCATATCCCTAACTTGGCTCAGTATTGTTTGGTTTGTTGCATATCTGTAGCCATTGCAATGATCTTGATGTAGACATAAGCAAGCCTTGTTTAAATTTATACTTTGTACTAATCTTGCATTTTAATTTTTATGTGTATAAGTCGTAAAATGTTCCCCATTATATTGTAGGATGTAAGTGTCAACAATTGTTGCACCTGCTGGGCGCCTTCAGGGCCTGCTGCACAATAAATGTCTTTCAAGGACGTAATATATTTATATAGCCAGTTATGCTGATATGAATATTATTTTTATTTGAACTATAGGCGTATTTCATCAATAAAACCATCATCAGGTTACCTGTAACAGAACATCTTACAAATTTTGCTACATTTGTTATATTATATTTAAGTGCTTATGAATAATATGATTTTACATACATTCTCAAGTCATGACAAGCATGCAACGTCGTTGTTTCTGTTGCTGTCTATTTGATACTGATTATATTTTACGTTGATGTAGTATGTTCTGACTGCTCTTTTAGTAGTGGTCAGAAATAAAGGTTAGTGTGTAGTTGACATTTAGTGACAACAGTTGTGACAGATTATCAGCGATTTTGTTATTTCTGTTGCTGTCTATTTGTTTACTGACTATATCCTTCGTTGTTATTCCAGCAGTGACCAGCTGTGTGTTGTGTTCTGACGTTTCATTAATGATGGTCAGAAATAAACTTAATTTCCAGTTGAAATTTCGTGACTGCAACTATCTCTGAAGATAAATAATATTGTATGGTTCCATCTGCTTCCAGTTGAAATTTCGTGACTGCAACTATCTCTGAAGATAAGCAATATTGTATGGTTCCATCTGCTTGTAGACATGTCTACTAGCGATGTTATTGAGTTACAGTGAATGGACACCTATAATGTTATGTTATTTAAGTTAAACTGTGTGTGTGGTTGTATTGTGGTTTATAATGGATCTTAGTGGACAATGTCGACAATGTTTTCGGTGAATAGTTTCTATTTTAGGGCAGTTTGTCCACTGAAGATTAAATCTAGATAATTTCTTATGTCTAAATATATCTTTATTTCCACCAATATATTCATTAACGGTAATTTTGGTGCTACGTGTAAAATACCCACAGCATTTTCCAATCGGTCTGTTTTGTGTCGTTCATTTTTAATGTGATGGATAAAGGTGGATAGGTTGTTGTCACTTAGATATGTAGAACTTTTCATACTCTTTGCAGTGGATTTTACATTTGAGCATATGGGTGATTTCCAGTTGCATGACTATTCATGTTTTGGTAATATGTTACGTCTGTTAAGCAAAATGTGTAATCGTGTTCTTCAGTAGTGCGTCACTTCTGTTTGATATACTTCCCAGATATGCGATAGTATATATGTACAGTACGATTTTTTATGCATTAATATTGATCAGTCTGCTTACTGCTGTGAGCTACATACATTCATCCGATACTGTCAGCAGATAGGACACCTGTTTATATTGTCTCATTATATCGCTTCGACGTATCTGTCACACAGTACAATGAGATGGTGCATAGCGTATCCAATACATATATGTTTTAATCACAATTACTGAGGTACGCGTTATACAAAAAAAAATTAACATAATTTTTAACCGGTGACTAAAGATTATTCCCATGAATTTTGGTCGATTTATCTTACAGTTTGGAACTGTAAACATGATTGTGACAATGCACCTTGCTTCAGTAGTCAACGTAGGCACTGATTTCTGTTATGTGGTATGTACTCTTTAGGTCTATTATAAAAACGTTAATTTCGTCTATTCTTTGTATTATGAACGTGGGCTTGTAGCGATCTATTAAGATCCGAGGATGGCCACTTAACTGGTCAAAACTACTAATCGATGTGTCCTTCCTCGCGATACTGGAAAAAAAAATTCTAAAGAAGACTACAGCACTAAAAGAATTGCTTTTTTTGTTGACCTCCTGAAATGGTTTAACGAGCCAACGTTTTCCGGAACGACTGCCGGGAGTTACTCAATACTACTTGCACCGAGAAAAGCTTCGAGGTTGCCGGTCCATGATATTCGACCTGATTTTTGAAAATTTCCGGTGTAAGGTTTATTTGCTAGTTGGCCGCGTACTGTTGCAAGAGTGCCACGGATTTTGGAACGCGCGTGAAGGCAGCCGACCTGTTTCCGGTGGCACGCAGGCGGAGGAGCCCCGCGAGACGGTGGTGGGCCGCGTGGTGATGGCGCAGTTCCGGCTGCGGATGCGGCCGCCACGCTGGGACGAGAACACCATCGACTTCGAGTGGGCGCTGGAGGAGGGCGGCGGCAGGCCCGCGTACGCCCAGCCCGCCACCGAGCCCCTGATGGTAAACAGGCCGCTGCTGCGTCTCTCCATTTGCGACAGGTTTCTCTCTGTGGGCATTTCCTGATGGAACGCCAGGGGTTGTCCTCAACAAGTCCAATGCACAGTCAGATGAAAAGTGTCTGGGCACCCCTATGTAGTGTACAACTGACCACTAGACGTCTCCATTTGCGACAGATTTCTCTCTCTGGGCATTTTCTGATGGAACGCCAAGGGGTTGTCCTCAACAAGTCCAGTGCAAAGTCGGATGAAAAGTGTCTGGGCATCCCAATGTAGTGTACAACTGACCACTAGACGTCTCCATTTGCGACAGATTTCTCTCTGTGGGCATTTCCTGATGGAACGCCAGGGGTTGCCCTCAACAAGTCCAATGTACAGTCGGATGAAAAGCGTCTGGGCACCCCTATGTAGTGTACAACTGACCACTAGACGTCTCCATTTGCGACAGATTTCTCTCCGCCGGCATTTCCTGATGGAACGCCAGGGATTGTCCTCAACAAGTCCAACGCAAAGTCGGATGAAAAGTGTCTGGACACCCCTATGTAGTGTACAACCGACCACTAGACGTCTCTATTTGCGACAGATTTCTCTCTGCGGGCATTTCCTGATGGAACGCCAGGGGTTGTCCTCAACATGTCCAATGCACAGTCGGATGAAAAGTGTCTGGGCACCCCAATGTAGTGTACAACTGACCACTAGACGTCACGTGAGGCGGACTCTCCAGCATAAAAGCAGGTCAGGATTATTGTGTTGTCAGTAGAGCAGCAATAATCGCGTAATGGGTCGGTCAGGAGATGTTAGTGACTTCGAGCGTGGGCTAGCTGTTGGAAGTAACGTGAGTGACAAATCCATCAGGGACATTTTTAACCTTCTAAAACTGCCTAAATCGACTGTTGGTGACGCGATTGTGAAGTGTAAACTATGAAGAAGAACAACAGCTAAATAAAGACCAGGCAGTCCTCACGCACTGTCGGACAGGGGCGGTCGAACATTGTGGAGGGTGGTAGTACAAAATGAGGGTCGTTGCAAAAAAAAAAAAAAAAATCACAGAAAATCGACGTCTCTAAGCCGCCACGAAGGGGCAATCTGGGAAGTGCCATCGTTAGACGGTATGTTCTTGGCTCTCTCTCAATTGCATGTTATATTTCTTCACTTTGTACCTGTCCTCTGATTACGTACGTGTAAAACATTTCTTGATTGGCCGAGCATTGTCTCCGATCCACATGTAAATACATACTAAGACACAGAGAACGATGTACAACGAATGAATCATCCGAATGGCACAAAAATCCATAGACGTGATGTACATGAAAAGACAAACAAACGGCTACAATTTCAGAAAAATTAGACGATTTCTTCAAGAGAGAAAGCTTCACTAATTGAGCAAGTCTATAACGCGTAGATCCAACCATGGACCTCACTCAAGCAGTTACTGATTGATAGACTTGTCGTACCTCCTCCTGAGCGACGTCGTGCCAAATTCTATCCAGTTGACGCGTTAGATCGTCAAAATCCCAAGATGGTTTGAAGGCCGTGCCCATAATTCTCCAAAAATTCCCAGGTTTGGATGAATCCAGCAACCTTGCTGGCCAAGTTAGGGTTTGGAAGGCATAAAGGCAGGCAGTGAAACTCCCTCCCATATGTACATTTTTTGTTGTCTTAGAGTGTATTTCATTTCTTTGCATTTTTCCCACATACAGTGAGGTGAAAAAAGTCTTGAGATAGTATACACACATACAAATGGCGGTAGTATCACATACACAAAGTATAAAAAGGTAGTACATTGGCGAAACTGTCATTTGTACACATGTCATTTTTGTGAAAAGATTTTCGGCGTGGTTATTGCCGCACGACAGGAATTAACATAAATGGTTCAAATGGCTCTGAGCGCTATGGGACTTAACTTCTGAGGTCATCAGACCCCTAGAACTTAGAACTACTTAAACCTAACTAACCTATGGACATCACAAACATCCATGCCCGAGGCAGGATTCGAACCTGCGACCGTAGCGGTCGCGCGGTTCCAGACTGTAGCGCCTAGAACCGCTCGGCCACTCCGGCCGGCAGGTATTAACAGACTGAACTCGGAAGAGTAGTGGGAGCTAGAAGCGCAGGACATTCCATTTCGGAAATCGTTTAGTAATCAGTATTCCGACATCCCCAGTGACGGGAGTTGCCGAGAATATCAAATTTAAGGTATAACCCCTCACCACAGTCCGATTAACGACCGAGAGCAGCGGCGTTTGCGTAGAGTTGTGAGTGCTAACAGACAAGCCGCACTTCGTCGAAGAACCACAGAAAAAGATGTCGGACGTACGACGGACATATCTGTTAGGACAGTGCGGCGAAATCTGGCGTTAATGGACTATGGCAGCAAACGACCCACGAAAGTGACTTTGCTAACACCACGACATCGCCCGCAACGCCTCTCACGGTCTTCGTGACTTTAGACGGCTGGAAAACAGTGACCTAGTGAGATCAATCATGATTTCAGTTAGGATGAGCTGATGATAGGGTTCGCGTGGCACTGAGCAAGCTGGCGGTAGCTGCATAATGGTGTGGGCTATGTTTACACGGAATTGACTGGGTTCGCTGGTCCAAGTGAACGGACCAGTGACTGGAAGTGGCTATGTTCGGTTACTTGGTGACCATTTGCAGTCATTCGTGGACTTAATGACAATGATGGAATTTTTGTAGATGACAATGCGCCATGTCATTGGGCCAGAGCTGTTCGCGATTGGTTTGAGGAACATTCTCGATAGTTTGAGCGACTAATTTGGCCACCCAGAACGCCCGACATGAATCCCACCGGATATTTGTGGGACTTAATCGAGAGGGTAGTTAGTGCATAAAAGCTTGCACCGGCAACACTTTCGCAATTATGGACGACTATGGAGGTAGCATGGTTCAATATTTATGCTGGGGACTTCCATAAACTTGTTGAATCCATGCCATGTCTAGTTGCTGCACTACTGTGGGCCTTATAAATGTCATTTTAGGAGTCTGGAAAAATTACTAATAAAAAGATAAATATACCAACGGTTTCTAACAAGATGAGGTATTCTTAGGTGGCGGAAATTTTTCACCGTGGATAGACACTTACTAGAAGCAACAGTAGGTTTTCAACAAAGATTTATTCGTGCCATAGAATATGAGGAGATGAAAAAGATTCATTGACGACACGCATCAACTAATCCGTCAAATGCACATTGCAAATTATACAGTGATGGTTTTGTCAACTACCGCGCTCTTCTCAGGTCACCAGTAGCTATTCTCTATGAACCTATGGGCCGGAATTGTAGGACATCAATCAATAGGACCTTATCTGTTGCTATCTCATTTGAATGGCGCTCCTTACCTGGTGTTCATTCTAGACATGCTCCCACACTTGTTGGAGACTCTGCAATCTTGTTGTCCACAAGACTACACCGATTCCATACGACTGTGCACCATCATCACACTGCAATATTAATGTCCACAGCCCTCGAACAACAGATATCTTGATTGTTCTATTGGAAAGGACATCCTATCCCAAAGCCAATACGAACGCGAGCTTTCATTCCAATAGATTTTTTTATTTACTTGAAATCGTTAGTGAACGAAAGTCCAGTAAAAACTGCACAGAAAGCCATTGATAGTGTCCTGCCTATACGTCTTGTAGAACAACAGACAACAGACATATTGCAGTCAGTGAAGAAAGATTTTATGCCGTGTTGTGATGCATGTACTGAGTCTGGAGATCGTCACTTTGAGGAGTTTCTGCGAGCTAAGGTTATTACTAAAGATGTAAAGTGTTTATGTCAGTACATAAGTGAGCATTCCCTTCGGGGCATTAGTTTCCCATTTCAAAGAACTCGCTTTCGTATACTACAATGTCTGTATGCTTTTGATTTTTAATGTTTGGGACAGCTTGTATATATTTACGCCCCCATTTACAAGAGCCGTTCGTTCTTCGCACCATACCAGCTATGCCATTGATACGGTGTCTCCTTATTGACATTTCGGAAGCGTCCACTAATAACGCTTTGGTGGGAGTTTATTTCATTGCTTCAGGGATTATGCGAATCATCCTATAATGGAGAACATGCAATATCTGCCAAGTAGGTTCCGCTCTTTACCGTATACAAAGCTTTTGTAGTCTAATACAGCGCGGTTCAATATCTTACAAGTGCCAAAAGTATCGTCGGGTCTGCTCCCCACCAGACCCTAACAACTGTGCTGAATATATTCGTACTTTTTTCCAGTTGGGTTATTAGGTACTCAATACGATTACTTCACATTAATTGGCAGTCCACGCAAACTCCAAATATGGAAGCCAAGCCGCATTTCTGGTTTTGCTGAGCGCAGTCATCTTCTCCAAGAATTCTCACTGATCGCTCGTACAGCGTTCTACCTATATGCCATAAGCACATACTCTGAAAACCGTTTCCACTCTCTTCCCTACCACCAACATACCACTGTCTAATTTGACTTATGTTCTACCTTGTGCAGAAGACTACGCCGGACCGTTCCGAATGCCACCATAAACATGAGAGAACATTTTTCATAGCCTCAATACTCATAATGCTACACTAACACCCTCTCTTCCCGAATCCACACCCTTAGAATCAATTCCCTCCAGACATCTCTCTTCCAGCTTTCTTCTCACTGTTCCAATCCACACTCTCATTTAACCAAGAGTTTGTCGTCAAGCCTCAGAGGATCGCGTCCTGTAGACCCACAGCAACTCTAACATCAACATAATCAGAGGTAAAACATTGACGCCACGAAGACACCCACTAAGTCGTCACCACGTCCACATGGCCTTCATAATATCTTCATTTTTCATGTTTTAATGTTCTCTACATGCCGAAAAAGAGGGGCATCAAGCGTTTGATGTATGGAGTTACAGAAGGATGCTGTAAATTAAGTGGACTGATAAGAAATGAGGAGGTTCTCCACAGGATCGGCAAGGAAAGGAATAAATGGGTAGTACTAATTAGGTGGTAAAAGACGTGTTCAGACATGAGAAAGAACTTGTATGGTAGTAGAGGACCCGTAGAGGGAAAAAGTTGGGGACACAGAGACTGAAATATATCCAACGAATAATTGAGGAATTTTGAGTACTTGCTACTTTGAGTTGAAGAGATCGACACAGGAGAGAAAATGATGGCAGCCTCATGAGACCAGTCAGACCGATGGTCAGAAAGAATACTTTCTACTACTTGAGTCAGCAAGGGTGAAAACATCCATATTGTTTTTGGAGTTCCAAATGGCTAAGCTGAGATCCGCTCTTGTTATTCATATGTATAAACTACCTTCTGTCAAATATGCAATTAGTTGTTTTTGCTAACTGCACCAGTATTGTAATCGATCCAGATATATGTGTAGCAACGAAAGAAATTGTAAATAGTTTTCTTTAAAACATCATTGAGTGATTTTCTGCAAATTGTCTCACTCTATATTTTAAAAGGATAGAGCATATACAGTTCTCCACATCCAGAGGTACTTCACCAATGATAAATATAGCACACGCTGAGGAAATAATAACTAGGGTGGAAACTTTAAAATTTTTAGGTGTCTATATTGAGGAGAAGTTAATCTGGAAAGGACATTTTCTTAAAACCCGTAAACAACTGAGTTCAATAGCATTGGCGCTTTGAATTATTGCACACCTTTGCTCATTAGTGAATAATATATTTTGCGTAATTATATTCAAGAATATCATATGCAATAATGTTCTGAGGTAACTCATATTTAAGAAAGAAGGTTTTCACTGCTCATAAACTTTTAGTAAGAACAATATGTGGTGTTCACTCACGATCATCTTCTAGATTTGTTTTCAGGTGTTGTGCACTTTGACTACCACTTCACACTATATTTATTCTCTGTTGTACTTTGTTGTAAGTGACGCACTTAAGTTCAAACGGAATAATGATGAATATAATTATATTACCACAAAAAATGACTTTCATCACTCCACATTACGTTGTCTTTAGTACATGAAGGTGTCACAACGCTGCCACCATAATCATTGATCATCTACCCAATGACGTTAAATATCTGACAGCAGAGTTAAATTTGAAACAAATTTAAAAAGTTTATCCTATTCCGTAGAAGAACGTCTGTTTACCTAAACCGTGAAAGGTTGTGGTTTGGAAGTACCAATTCACGTGCTTATTTTAAAAAACACTTGTAAATAGTAAGCATGAAGCCATATTTAAGTATGGTCGTGTAGAATGAATGTAAAGAACGTAAAATGACTCTTTCCACATCATTAGGATTAACCGTGCAAGTCATGACCCATGGAACATGCAATTAACTAACTGCTGCCAGCCCACAGCCCTTCTTGGCAGGGCTAGACTACAATAAAGATGTCAGCGTTGTGTTCAGTACACAGAACAGAATTCAGCTAGACGTCCTATCTGGTAGAATATTCTACCTCTATGGCTTAGACAATGTTGCCCTAAATATCAACAATGTCTTTATAGTATGTTAATATTACTACACAATGACAATTAGTTTGAATTACTATAGTTAATATTGTGTTATTTTATAAGAATGAAGTTTTAAAATACGCTGTAAGACCAGAAAAAAACGGCGCACCACAAAGGAATGATACGAATGAAATGGAAATCAGTAGATGTGATGTACACTTACAGACTCACAAATGATTTCAATTTCAGAAAAATGGGATGATTTATTCAAGAGAAAGCCATTCACAAGTTGAGCAAGTCAATAACGCGTTGGTCCACCTTTGGCCCTTCAGCAATCAGTTATTTGGCTTGTGTCAGATGACGCGTTACGAGTAGATCGCAAAAATTCCGAGCTGGTTGGAGGGCCTCCCATAACGCTGTAAGTCCATAATGCTCCAATCGTTCTCTACTGGGGACAGATCCGGCGACATTGCTGGCCAAGGTAGAATTTCGTAAGCATGAAACAAGCAGTAGAAACTCTAGCTGTGTACAGGCGGGTATTATCTTGCTGAAATGTAACCCCGGAATACCCCGCCATGGACGGCAGCAGAACGGGCGTAGAAAATCGACTGTGTACCGCTGTGTTGTAAAAGGAGCCGAGGGTGTCGTCAAAGAAGACAGTTCTACTCCAGTCAATGAAATTCCAGACCGAAGACGTGTCTGGAGACGCCCTGGACAGAAGTGGGCAAGATAATGGTCGCTCGCACATGGTGAGAGTTTATACTGGTTAAGCTTCTTCATACTTGCGAATCCTACCTTGGCCAGTACGATCGCCGGGTCTCTCTCCAGTCGAGGCCGTTTGCAGTATTGTGGGCAGGCCCCTCCAACCAGCTCGTGATTTCGACGATCTAACACAGCAATCGAACTGTAGTTGGCACCACATCCATCAGGAGGGCGTCCAGCAACTCAATAACCAGTGCCAATCCCAATAACTTCTTGCATAAGGCCAAGGTAGACCAATGCGTTATTGGCTTGCTCAACTCGTGAAGCTCTTTCTATTGAATAAATCATCCATTTTTTTCTGAAATTATAATTATTTGTTTGTCTGTACATTTACATCACATCTGGCGATTTCTGTCCCATTCAAATAAATCCTTCGTTTTTCGTCTTATAGTATAATTTTTGAGTTTCTACATGGCTGAAAGTGAGGTACAAGGTGACGTTCCCTCTTGTAATCTGTTTTCTCATGCAATACATCACCAACCTTTACCTAAGTAAAAGATCAGGGCACTTTCTGGTCACACTAAACATTGGATGATGGACCCTTCCAGTGACAGGATAAGAGGATGTAGTGTCAGACTACATTTGACCCAGTAGGCTTGTTATCTCCAAGGTCACCTCCTCCGCACCCCTCCTAGAAGGAAATTCCTGCCCTGCGTATGTATCTGAAGGAGTTGTCTGTGGTACATTCGGGTCACCATCTTCCACTGACATCTGCTAATATGACGACAGGTAACTCTTCAGCCCCCTTTTCTCTCTGGACCAATACAAATCAAGCTCTCCATTCCTCTCTTCCTTGTTTTATTACTAGGGCAATGACATGGGCTTCGTCATTCTTATTCTGTGCCCTGTTGTCGAAGCATTGTTATAAAGTGCCAGTGGAGACCAGCCAAGACTACCCCTCTCCCCAAGCAGAATAAAATGAATAAGAAGATGTCTTAGTACAGTTATCCTCTTCCTCCCATAATTTTGCAGGTAATTCTTATCAATTTTGCAGATTTTCCAAATACCAGTGCGTGTGTATGTTTGTGTGTGTGTGTATGTGTGTGTGTGTGTGTGTGTGTGTGTGTGTGTGTGTGAATTCCTAAGGGACCAAACTGCTGAGGTCATCGATCCCTAGACTTACACACACACTATTTAAACTAACAAGCTAAGAACGACACAGATACCCATGCCCGAGGGAGGACTCGAACACCCGGCGGGAGAGGCCGCGCAATCCGTGACATGGTGTCTCAAACCGCTCGGCCACAAATACCAGCATTTTCATCCTAAGATATATTTAAATACGATGGTGACCTGACGCCACAGTGAATTATTTGACAAATTACTTCAATATTCCGGGTTAAACAATTTCCACAATGCATTATTTAACAAACTATAAGTTCTACCAATCACTTTAAATTTCAAATACCACAACATGATTTTTAAACGAATAAATTTTTCACACTACTAAACTGCGTCACTCCTACATTAATAGTGTGTAATGGCATGGTGTATGTGTTAAAACAGGTACAGAGTTCTACTGTCAGAAATACCATAATATAATAACGTCTTGGCGTTTTCTATAGGCACTACATAGCGTGACCACCAGCCAGTTCTCCAAAACAAATACGTAAGTATGAGATGCTTGAAACTTTATCAATTTCCACAATGCGTTATTCAAAACAAATACGCACTTTTTACGCATCATGTCAACATACAACCTGCATTATGACTCTGTGATGTAGACGATAGACTTACAAATAACAAAGAAGAAATCTGCAAGCAAAACATCGCTAATTCACACTGTAAACATCATTAATAGGTTGCCTTAGTGAAGTGAGACGCTAAAAGGATACAGCAAACCTGTAATTAAACGATGGAAAATACGAATAGTTACATTTCTGCACATCGCTATATTGCACAGTAAACAGTTTTTCTCACCAGTGGATAGGAATGGTTATGAAATACACTTCATTAAAAACAAACGAAAAATGTGATATGGAGACTTGTACATAATAGTCTCTGCATGAATCTTCAGATTGGCTGTTCAGAACCAGCTGCCACTGGCAGTGGCTTCCACCACGGCCCTCCCGCCCTCGCTGCAGCGTCCAACCAAGGGGAGCAACATAGGTCCTTTCTGCCACAGCTGAGGTCCAGAGTCAGCCTGTCTTAACTCACAAATCGCACAAGTCATGTGTATATGAGTTGGGTACTACTGTTCGAACTATAGGGCCATGAACCATACTGCAGTGATGGTAGAGAGTATAACTTGTCAGTTTTTGTTTTGTGGCGATATGATGCTGTCGAAATTAGATCATGTACGTCATTGAGCACGTGTGTGAGCTGATGGACTTTTTCATACCGTGTTCCACTGTAGGTCTTTGTGTTTAATCTAGTATAAAGCTTTCTTTGAAAAGATTCCAATTCGGTCTTTGTCATCTTTCATTACGAATCTTCTCTAATACGTGGACTACCGTGTGTGATATTTTATAATTTAAAGCATCTTTAGAATTATCTAATTGTTTCTCCAGCCATTAATTTGACAAGTATTTCAGTTTTACCTCATATTTCCTGGACAACACTACTTTTAAGAGAGTACACCTCCACCTGGTGTATGCTGGCAGCTTTCCTACCCCATATTAATAGATACCATGTAACAATCCTTTATATTGTATTGTGAAGACAAATGTTTTGGATTATGAAAAATATTTTCCCCCAGTTTAATACAATACTTCTGTGTAATACTAATATTTTCTTTCTTGGAGTCTGTACTAAGAATCTCCACGTAGTTTACAGGTAAATAATTATTTGTTAGTTGCACTTCATAGAAGTGATGGATGCAGAGCACAGTGGAGCACATTTAAAATACTGTTTGTCAGCATTCATACACTAACACAATCTTACAGAGGGTCGAACATATGATCCAGTCTGTAACTGCATATAGTAACCCCAGCCAGCTAATACCATACGCTTTAGCCAAGGAGGACGTGAAAGTTTCTTGTAGATGCATATCAGGGCATGTGATAAAATCTATGAGGGCGATAACCCTTAACTTAGTTCACTCCTGGGTTTGTGCTTTGACAAATTTGTTACATATCTTTATTCAACAGCTGGAGATAACCCACACTAAATAGTCAATCCCAAGTGTCTTACCATTGTTTACAATCACATTGATGTTTCCCTGGCAGTGCCCTTGCACACAGAAGTAGTGATTTGATATTAAATAGCAACACACCTCCATTTTGTTAAAAAAAAAGCCAGCAATATCTTGCACTACGTCCAAACTCGAAAGATAGTAGTCGTCAAAACGAAGCTGCTGCAGTATGACAGGCAACTTTTCTACTAGTTCATACATTTTAGCGTCAACCAATTCCACTTTATATGGTATACTTGCAGGATTCTTATATTTTTTCGAAATGTTTGCCAGCGCTTCCTTGTCGTTTTTTCCAATATCCTTCTTCCTATAACATTATCGTTCCCATGAGAGGTGATAGATGTGCTTGACACAGTGATTTGCAGAGACGAACTTGGAGAAGTACTGTGTAGATAATTGTTAAAAGACTCACAAATATTCTTTCTTAAGATTAAAAACGTACAGTTTCTTAACTGTTCTTGACAGTCCATTTCATCACAGATTTCAATCAACGTCATGTTATCGCAAAACGGTTCCGCAATGGGTGTAAGTACATTTAAATTTTTGTTGCTAAGAAGTGTGGCACTTTAGTGTATTTTATGTTACCAATATCAGGAACAAGACTGTCAAGTTCTCCAATAATAACCAGAACCAAAGCATTCGTCAGTTGTTCTGGTCTTAAGCAGCAGAACTCCGTCGTCAGTGCGCAAGTGGCCCATCGGGTCCATCCGAACGCCGTGTCATCCCCAGATGAGGATGCGGATAGGAAGGGCATGTGGCAGCACACCGCTCTCACGGCCGTTATGATGATTTTCTTTGGCCGCAGACGCTACTATTCGGTCGAGTTGCTCCTCAATTGGCATCACGAGGCTCAGGTCACCCCGAAAAATGGAAACAGTGCATGGTGGTCCGAATGGTGACCCATCCAAATTCCGGCTACACTCGACAGCGCTTACTTCGTTAATCTGACAAGAACCGGTGTATCCACTGCGGCAATGCCGTTGTGTTCTGGTCTGCCTCTCTAATAACTGAGGGATGTTTAGCTCTTTGGTACCCGCCAGGATAGCCGAGAGCGCTAACGCGCTGCTTCCTGGACTCGGGTTGGCGCGCCGGCCCCGTATCGAATCCGCCCAGCGGATTAACGATGAGGGCTGGTGTTCCAGCCAGCCTGGATGTGGTTTTAGGTGGTTTTCCACATCCCGCTAGGTGAATACCGGGTTGGTCCCCACGTTCCGCCTCAGTTACACGACTCGCCGACATCTGAACATGTTCGCACTATTCCATGAATTACACTAGACGCAGATAGCTGGGGTACACTAATTCTGTCCCGGGAGGGGGGGGGGGGGTATGGGATGTCGGCAGGAAGGGCATCCGGCGACCCCTTCATACTAACCTTGCCAAATCTGTTCCTAACAATGCCGACCCTGCGTCAGTGTGGGACCTGGCACCAGTGAAAGAAAGAAAGAAAGTTTAGCTCTTTGGAGGAATCCATGTTGATGCTTCCCGCTACTTGAGTGCTCAGCAGTGTGATAATCTGTGACTATCAAACCTCCTTTTATACTCTAATTATGCAAGATGGCGGAACTTCCAATCACGTGATCTTCTAGTGATACCTACTAAATTTGGTTTTGGATATAACTCAATCGTAAAGCTGTAGTCCATTAACAATATTGGGTGAGTGTGTGTGTGTGTGTGTGTGTGTGTGTGTGTGTGTGTGTGTGTGTGTGTGTGTGTGTGTGTCTGTGTGTGTGCTGTCCCCTAGTTTCACACAGTTAAAAAGTTGTTTCATAGTGTATCTGAAGGCAAAAATGTATGGGGAAATAATAATTTTTAAAACATTTTTACTTTAATAAATGTACAATCCTAAATTTTCTCTTAAGTGGATGTTTTTATGGGGAGAAAAAAAGTACATTTTACCTTGACATGATATTTGCCAAGTGCCTGTTTGTTGTTAAATAATGCATTGTGAAAACTGTTAAACTTTCAAGTGTCTCATATTAACGTGTGTGTTTTGGAATACTGTGTAGCGGTCATGCTATGTAGTGCTTATAGAAGTCGCCATGACAGTATTATACTGTTGTATTTCTGTCAATAGCGCAACATGCTCGTTTGAGCATGTACAATGTGACATTATACCTTAGTAATGTAGGGGCGGCATAGGTTTGGTGTGGAGGAAGAGTTATTGATTCATTATTGTGCTTAGGAGTTGTTTAACATTTAAAATCTCAACAAGAGCATATTTGTTGTTAATATTGCAGTGCAAAAATTTTTAAACACAATATTCATGTAATTTGTTCAAATATCGCACTGTGGTATTTTTTTAACATTTAAAGTGTCCACAAGAGCGTATTTGTTCTGAAATAATGCATTGTGGAAAATGTTTAACTCGGATTTTTTATGTAATTTGTTGAATAATGCGCTGCGGTAATCCTATAAGCGGGGAAATACGCCTGATGAAAGCACAAAAAGGCGAATATGTTCTTCTTTAAAAGACTCTGACAGAGAAATGGAGAACAAACTGCCTCAGTTCTTCGCCTTCCTCACCAAAAGTTTTGGCGTGCGAACATATTTGCCCTATTTCAACACAGGACAGTCTAAATGCTTTTACCCGATCTCTCTTTGTAGTTAAGTCTTCATACTCGGCACATCGCTCTCACTGCCACTGTCTATACACGTCTCTCTCGCACTGCCTCCTTTTTCTTCCACTGATTTACACTATTAACCCACTGCCACTGTCTCCACCACACATCCACGGCTCAAAAATTCTGAAGCGTCCAGCTTATCTTTTCCCCTACCCTCAAGCGTATAAAATTTTGGTCTGAAAGGGTTCAGACCCCCGAAGCGTATGTATGGTCATCACTCATCTGTATTTTTCATTTCCACTACCTCCTCTCTCTTTCTCCCACTGCCTAGCTCCATTCATCGCTCTTTCTCTTTTACTGGCACTGTCTCGCGCTGACCAACAATACCTCCTCTGTCTTTGGCTCCCAACGCTATTGTCTTCATCCCTCCCTCTTTCTCTTTCGTTGCCAGTTTGTCTCTGCTACCATTACTGTCTGAGCACAGAAACTATGAGTATGTTCCCAAGCCAAAATTTTTTGTGAGGAGGGCGGAATGAGGACTGAGCCACTTTTCTGTCGGAGTCTTCTAAAGAGGAAAGTATTCGCCTTTTTGGTGCTCCGGAAGGCGCGTTTTTCCGTTGTTTCCTTTTCTCCGCTACAACAGAGTGTGTTGCTTATATAAAACGAATTCTATAGGTGAGTGAAGTCTTGGCAGCTTATTTATATACACTCCTGGAAATTGAAATAAGAACACCGTGAATTCATTGTCCCAGGAAGGGGAAACTTTATTGACACATTCCTGGGGTCAGATACATCACATGATCACACTGACAGAACCACAGGCACATAGACACAGGCAACAGAGCATGCACAATGTCGGCACTAGTACAGTGTATATCCACCTTTCGCAGCAATGCAGGCTGCTATTCTCCCATGGAGACGATCGTAGAGATGCTGGATGTAGTCCTGTGGAACGGCTTGCCATGCCATTTCCACCTGGCGCCTCAGTTGGACTAGCGTTCGTGCTGGACGTGCAGACCGCGTGAGACGACGCTTCATCCAGTCCCAAACATGCTCAATGGGGGACAGATCCGGAGATCTTGCTAGCCAGGGTAGTTGACTTACACCTTCTAGAGCACGTTGGGTGGCACGGGATACATGCCGACGTGCATTGTCCTGTTGGAACAGCAAGTTCCCTTGCCGGTCTAGGAATGGTAGAACGATGGGTTCGATGACGGTTTGGATGTACCGTGCACTATTCAGTGTCCCCTCGACGATCACCAGTGGTGTACGGCCAGTGTAGGAGATCGCTCCCCACACCATGATGCCGGGTGTTGGCCCTGTGTGCCTCGGTCGTATGCAGTCCTGATTGTGGCGCTCACCTGCACGGCGCCAAACACGCATACGACCATCATTGGCACCAAGGCAGAAGCGACTCTCATCGCTGAAGACGACACGTCTCCATTCGTCCCTCCACTCACGCCTGTCGCGACACCACTGGAGGCGGGCTGCACGATGTTGGGGCGTGAGCGGAAGACGGCCTAATGGTGTGCGGGACCGTAGCCCAGCTTCATGGAGACGGCTGCGAATGGTCCTCGCCGATACCCCAGGAGCAACAGTGTCCCTAATTTGCTGGGAAGTGGCGGTGCGGTCCCCTACGGCACTGCGTAGGATCCTACGGTCTTGGCGTGCATCCGTGTGTCGCTGCGGTCCGGTCCCAGGTCGACGGGCACGTGCACCTTCCGCCGACCACTGGCGACAACATCGATGTACTGTGGAGACCTCACGCCCCACGTGTTGAGCAATTCGGCGGTACGTCCACCCGGCCTCCCGCATGCCCACTATACACCCTCGCTCAAAGTCCGTCAACTGCACATACGGTTCACGTCCACGCTGTCGCGGCATGCTACCAGTGTTAAAGACTGCGATGGAGCTCCGTATGCCACGGCAAACTGGCTGACACTGACGGCGGCGGTGCACAAATGCTGCGCAGCTAGCGCCATTCGACGGCCAACACCGCGGTTCCTGGTGTGTCCGCTGTGCCGTGCATGTGATCATGGCTTGTACAGCCCTCTCGCAGTGTCCGGAGCAGGTATGGTGGGTCTGACACACCGGAGTCAATGTGTTCTTTTTTCCATTTCCAGGAGTGTAGCTCGACCACACTTATATACTCTGACACATAAACAGCAAATAAGCGCACATAATGTTAATACAAAATCGTTCGCTTTATACGTTTTCTGGCTTACGATTTGCATCTTAAAAAGGGTAAAAATTTTATCATAAATATTTTACTGAATTTACAGTCTTTCCAACGTTAGATAATTCTGACAGTCATTTTAACTTCTACTCAGGCATTGTAAGATACTTTCAGCCTATTTTTATTGTCACTGCAATACCACTTTGAGCACATCTGTGAAGTTGTAAAGTGCCCATTGTACAGAGACAGCGTATCATCAAGTTTTATTGGTGAAAAATGCTGAGTAGAAACATAGTTTGGTAACCTCAGAACCCTTGCGATGACCCTAGAACACTTGTCACGTGTTCACTACGTCAGTTAAAACTACATTTACGCGTCAGACCGCATATTAAGTGCATGTTTTTTATGGATAAGTACGGCAACTTTGAATGTCTGGATCTGGGTAACTGATAATGATATCGAAAAAAGTTTTAAGGATATCTAACAGTCAAAACATGTAAGGTAAAAAATTCGACCATTAGCCTTGAAAAGGAATTATAGAAATGGTCATCCCCACAATCGGTTCCTTCCGTAGCCAGAAACCGTGTTTTCTCGGGCAACGCCCACGAAAATTGGTACTTTTATAAGCTGGCTAAGGTCCACCCTAGACCACGCCCAATGCTAAAGAACCAACCGATTTGCTCATTTTTCCTGGCCTGGAGGAAATGTGTAACGTTCAAATGTTGACCCTGCACTGTAGAATAATTACAGTATGCCAACACTTCCGATAGGAATATGGTCGCCAGGCCAAGGGCTATTCAAAACAGTTGACCCATCATCTCTGTGATCAATAGAACCCGTGATGTGACCACATGAAAAATCACATTTTCACACGTGACTTCTTGGAACATACTGGTACCGTGCGTTATCTGTACACAGACAAATTGACATATGTCTTCGACTGGAGATCTGGGTATCTGGAAAATTAGTAAAACTGAAACTAATTACCGAAAAACTGTAAATAGCAATTAATTATACGACGAAATGGTTAATTGTACTTATATGTCTTCCTATTCTCGTTATTCTGCTTCGTGGTGGAGGAGGGGGGAGTGGGGACAAAATCATTGATGGACCTTCATGATGAACTTTCCTCCACAACAGACAGAATAAGAATGATGAGACCCACTCAGTTCCTCTGTTAATAAAATGAGAGGGCGAACTTGAGTAACATTGGCCCAGATAGAAAAGGCGTGATGCCGGGGGGGGGGGGGGGGGGGGGGGCGGAGGGTAGGTTTTTCCCCACTATCCTATAACCAGAGATCAACGAAGGAGGGTCACCTTGACACCCCATCACCCAACGTTTATCGTGACCACGAAGGGCCTTGCTCTTCTATTTACCTACTGCACTGTAATTCAATACCTATTGCTACTATCTACGGCTACTTTCTATGGGTAATTTTCTGTTTGTTCCAGGATATCGTTTATCGAGACAAAAAGGAAAAGTCCAGTAAGTAAAAATGTGATCTGTTTTTTACTTTCTATTGTTGTCTTTCCAAAGACAGACTAAAAGTTATGTACTCAAAACCAATAAAATAATAGTAATAGGATATAGTATTTTTGATTATCACAGTTTAAAATGTGACTTCCCTTACGTATACTCACAAATGGTCGGAAAAATTGTAGAAACGTTTTTCGTCTAGATACAGACACAATTATGTTTCAGAAAAACACGTAGAACATATTCCAATTGAGAAGTAAAAAGTAAAAGTTAACAGATACTACGTTTCTCTTGTAGACAGAGTGCACATCTCCATTCTCACTGTGTTGGTGGTTTAGCACGTAGACTGGCATGTCCAAGTACTGAATTCCGAAGTCAGACAGAATGTTTCAACACTCTTTTTCATTATGTGGTTTAAAATACGCTGACGAAAGAGCAAAGTTTTGATATTAACATCCCCTCTATTCATTCATATTGAAACCTTTCCGTCTCCTCTACATCTCTTTTGTTTCGCAGCCTTCCCTTCTACAATAACCTATGAAACCTTCCCTCAGCATTTCCTTCTCTTGCTTAATAATAACAAATGAAATCTTCCCTTTGAAATTAATTCTCTTTATCGATGATAATAAGTGCAATCTTCGCATACAAATTTAAATGCTGCTTATGAAAAGGGATTTGCTGATTATTTCGACGAAACATAGAATGTGTCGTCGTCGTGGCCCTCAGTCGTTATCTGCAATAACCCAAAACTGTTCCTTACCTTTTTTACTGTTTCTGAATCGCCATCTGACTGCTACATCGAACTGCGACATGAATGTACTTACTCTGTTTTACTATACTCTATTAGCTGTTGGTGGGCTGTCATAATAAGTGGCTGTATTTATTACCAAATCTGACGTTATGCTTTAATAGCAAAGCTGACGTTATTCTTTAATTAATTTGACTGAAGTTACGTAATTCTTAGTTAAACTTTCATGACAATAATAAAATTTTGTAAAGTTTTATGTTGACGGTTTTTGGGATGGATTATAATCAGTAATGTAATATTGCTGGCAAAAATTATTTATATTCTGAAAACGATTCTTCAGATGTTTACTGTTGGTAATGAAATGATTTTACAGACGTATAAATGGGACTTCCTTTTTACAATAATCTTACAACTAGCATTGCGCAAACATACCTTCAGTAGTCTTGAGTTTCTCAATAAAAATAATTCAATAATATTAGTTCCTCTTATGATAATAGTTAGCTGATGTCTCTGTACATCGGTTTATAATCTCTTGTAAATCATAGGTGGTGGCTATCAGGCACATCGCTCCTTTCAACCTCTCGCTCCAGACCTGCTATCGACTCGCTTCACATCTCGCTTACTACTGACTTCCTACGAACGCTAAAGTGCGGTCTCTCCCGCCAACAATGCTTTCTGGCGCAGAAAATCCCTGCTACCATTACAAAATGAATCAATGCGCGGTCTTTCCCGCTCTTTTCTTAAAATGTATCCACACGCGGTCTCTCCCGCCCTTTTTAAAATTATATCAATTTACGGTCTCTCCCGCCAACAATATTTTGGTGCAGACATTCCCTGATACCACAATTATTTCCAAAATGACAAATATTAATTATTCCTACTTAATCCTATTAATAAAATATAAACATCTTTCAAAAATTGTGGTTTGGCAATAGACAATAGAAATATACACGTCTTACAATATGATTAAAGCATCTCAACATTTTGTAGAGATTCCGTTAAAAGTTGAATTTCATACTTTAAAATGATAGTCTCCTCTGTTGTATTATGCTCTTCAGAACATATTGCTGCGCATCGAAAAGTAATCTTCACCTCAGTAAAGTCGAAAATAATTATCTCCGCATACAAATAATACTTAATGTATATTATAACAACAGTAAAGAGGCTAAATTTCCACTATTTAAAAAAGGACTACTGTAAAAGCAAAATATGCTTCAAACACCGACCGATTGAAATTACTTTGAGAAATAAAACAAATTTTTTACCAAAAATCATCCATCAAAGAAGGTATGATTTCGAATAAAAGGTACTAAAAGGAAACTATAGGCAAAAAGTATTAAAGATTAGTAAATAAAAGTACTGGGATAAGGCACTGTGTATATTTCGACACGCCCTATTATATTTTTATTTATTTCTCTATTTGTATATTGCCATTTGTATTTTACGCCCTCCGTTATCACAGAGGACACCCGACGGCAGCGTCGCATGGTGGCTGTCATTACTACTAGCCGAATATTTTACTTGAGCTCCTATCATTCATGTGTGTGCACTATGTGAATACGAACGAAACTCGGGGGCCATTCTAGCGTGCGGCTATATTTACAGTTTGCGCGCGAGGTCCTGTTCTGCGTTGCTACGCCAGTCGTCGTCTCCATGACGTAATATGCATTTTTACGTTTCACATTCGTCCTCTAATCATGCTTGATCCCAATACACTTGTTTATTAATTTTTAATATTTTTTGAGTATAGATTGTCTTTTAGTATCTTATATTGGATATCATACCTTCTTTGACAGATGATTTTTGGCAAAAAATTTATTTCATTCTTTTAATGTGAGTTATGTTTCCCATATGTAATTTTATGCGGTGAATGTTTAAAGCTTATTTCGCTTTTATAGCAGTCCAGGATAGAACCACGCCGGATTAATTGTAAGGTCGCCTTCCCCTTATATTTTTAGATAAGCTAGTGATGTCTTATCCGGGGGAAAGGTGTCGTTCTTGAGTTAATAAAGTACATTGTGCAACCTAAGACTGTTTTTAAAATAGCAGAAATGAAATGATCGTATGGCATTGTTGGCCTGGAGGCCCCATGCAGGGAAGTTCGGCCGCCGTATTGCAAGTCCTTTTTAGTTGACGCCACTTCGGCAGAAATAATAAGGTTGCTGTATCATCAGGGCAAAATGGAATGGAAAATATTTAAGGCTAAATTTCATTGGTTAACTGATATTTTTTTGTTTTAAGTGAAATTCAGTTGTACGGAACATATTCCATCAAAATTAATGTTTTGTGTGTCCATCTCGTGCCTTTTTAAGGTCTTGAAGTTGATCTGTCATTTACTCAAGAAGTTTTTTCGATGTACCAGTACCAGGTTAAATTCCATGGTACCTGACATGAAAAATTTTCCCAATTATCTCTTTTCCACTGGTACAACACTATTTACTAAGTTTTTTTTAGACTTAATTGCCCAGAAATTATCATTAGGACTTATATCCGGAGAACTGGAGGGCAACCATAATTGCTCTATTTCCAGATCTGCGCAACACTTCTGGACAACCCTGGCACGGTGATTGCTAGCATTGTCATCTTGGAAAATGAATGGCCCAATGTTTTCTCCACTGAAATCATCCCTTGCCGTATTTAGTAACTCGTTTTTAAAGATATCAAAATATTTTAACTCTGTATTTCAACCTACGCAAACTTTTATTCTTCCCACTCTTTTTAAAACAAATTGTCCCCCCCAGAACTGCACTTTCACTCAACTTCGTCTTTTCTACAACAGTCTTTCTTCAATTCCTCTACTGGATCATCCAAAGTTTCAAACTCATGCCATTTCCATATAAATTAAAATTCTTCTCATCCGAAAAAATCGCTCTCTTCCAGTCCTCAGATGTCCGTTGATGCAGATGGAGAAATCTTTTTCTTTCTTCAACGTGCTTTTTTGTTAGGTGCACTTTCCTTGGAGCTGAGATCGGAAATATGTCTTAACACTGTTCAACAGGAAGCTGAAATCTTAAAAGCAATCTGCCTTGAAGTCAGTTTTGTGTCTTGTTTTTTCATTTTCATTGCCCTGCATAGTCTGGATCTCCATATTTTCTTGTGATCACATTTGCACCTCAAACCTGACTTTCCAGTTTCAGCTTGTTGCTTCAGTGCGTTTGCCACAGTTTTTTGATCCATTGATAATTGAGTTTGTACTAAAGTTTATACTTATCTTCGATGAGGCAAAAAACTAATATTTTATTCAAGAATGTCGCCGCGGAAATGTTTGTCTGCTTGCTAACAAAGAGACCCTATGGAGTGAGACGCTATGTGATTTTCTTCATACTTAGGGGATGTGATGATCAGTGATCAGACATTGTTTTCCGAAGCAGTACGACGCAATTCACAAAAAATCTCCAAAAAGTCCCCTTCGAAATTTAGAAGATTAGAATCATGCTGATGCACGAAAACGCCTGCCCCTACACTACCAATCGGACGAAGGCAACAGTTTAGCGATCTGGCTGGGAAACCCTGCAACAATCTGCGTACAGCCCGTACGTTTCATCGTGTGATTTTCACATCTTTGGCGACCTGGAAAAGACATTCGTGGACGTTGGTTTCGGTCGGAAGAGGAAGTGCGAGAGTGGAAGCGGTTGTGGATCCGTCAGCGGCCGACAGCGCCCTACGAAACGGGAACTGATCGTCTCGTCTCCCAGTGGGATAAATATCTCAACGTGTGTGGTGATTACTTTTGAATGGAACCATTCCATGGTACCTTTGTGGCGAGTGTTCGATTTGCATTTGACTGCTCCTTATAATTAAATTACAGTATGGCTATGAACGGTGAAATGTGATATTTACAGATGAATCCCCCTTCAGATTGCAGAATGGTTCACACAGCCCATTAGCTTTAAAGTATATTGATAGTCATTACAATCCCATGTACATCGTGGAAGATTATCAGTTGGGTGCTGGTAGAGTTTCATTGAGGAGAGCAGTTATTTTGGATGGCCACACACTGAATAATGTTGATTTGATTATTACACTGGCTACGGGATGAGGTATTGGAACTATGTGTATGAGTTTTCAGGGATTTCGTTAGCTCAGGTTCCCGCATCATGGACAGTGATACCCACTGGCCTCCACGTACCAGCTAAGTCTCTATGTCTGAATTATTCTATAGAACATATCTGTGATGTATAGAGGAGAATAATTGTATCTTATCAGGCTCTAAAATGAACTCTTCGAGATCTCGATAAAGCCCTTCCTCAACGATGGGACGGAACGACAACAGAGCCGTTTAAGCTCTCAAAGATAACCTGTAGTAGCTACAGTAGGCACATATTCTTTTTCAGCTGTGTCCACACGCCAATACTCGAAAACTGTCATGCAAAGTAATTACATAACAAATAAACTAGCAAGGGGAGGCCACGACGATGGGACCACAGATTTACTTCATACTCTGTACTTCCTTAGTGGGTCATTAAAACGACATAATATGCATGTAGTACGGTGCACTCCTCTGATAATTCCAAGAGAATCGCAGGAGACGTTTTGCGTATCTGTCATGTAACTGATGTATCTGTGCGTCGGTGCTGATCGTAAGAGGTCATTGTAATCAAGTGGTTAGCGTTCGCGCGTTGTAAGCGGGTGGTGGAGGAGACGGCGGTTCGAATTTCACTTTTACTTACTTTGGTAACAAGTAGTTTTTCGTCACTGGTCATGACATTTGAGAGAGAACGTAATCAAAAAAACACGTGTATTTGCGTGAAGTATTTACATGAAGTTTCAATGTTATCCATGTCTGTATGAGAAATACCATCCTGAAACGTGTGATGTGTAGAGCACATCCGACAAGTAATTCTACATTACTCTTATGGTCTGGCAAATTATGACTTATTATATTACTGATTGTGAATAACGTCATTCGCATAATTATTTATCGAGTTTTGACTTGGACTTTCCAAGCCTATCCTTTGTCCTTGAAAATTTCATTACAAATAGTAAATATTCGAATAACATAAGAAATTCACTACAACTTCTTGAAAATGCACGTTTTTTCGTTATATTAACTCTCAAACGTCATAAATAAATGACCAATGATGAAAAAAATATTGATTAAAAGAATTCAATGGGAGAGGGATTCGAACCAGCGCCTCCTCAACGGCACATTTACAATGCTCGAATGCTAACCACTTTTGTTTCTTTTTTTGTTTCGTTGTTGATCGTTGTGTTTGGTCGTTGCGGACGTCACATGACATCCGTTCAAGTTCGTTGTTGATCCTTTCACTCAGTTTTTTTATTACAGACCCCAACCAGCTCTCTGTCCGAACACGCTGAGCTACCGAGCCGGCTTGACCACAATCACTTCTTGCAACTGGTTGCTATATAATAGACGCGTAAAACTTTTCTTGAAATTTTCTCGGAATTGCCGGAGTAGGGCACCTTACCGTTAGCACATTGTGTTGTTTCAATGGCCCACTATCGGTGTACAAAGTTTGAAGTAAATCCGTGAACCTAGCGTTGTGGCCTCCACTTGTAAGATAATTTGGTAATTAAATACTTCTGAAGCGTTGTAACTGTTTAAATGCTGTTGAAACATGTATGTAGAACTTTCCCTTCTCCTCTCGTTCTTCTGCTTCGGCGTCTGAAGTTCTTCTTTCTCTTCTTCCTCCCTCTGCTCTCCTGACAGCCGGCCCACGCGTCTGCCGCGCAACAGTTGACTGGGTAACGTATAATTCCCAGCCCCAAGTCGACAGGTAGGGTTCGCACATACCTCCTGGTACAGGCCAGGCCCAGGGAGGGGTGATTGTCTGAGCTGATACCTTCCCAAACTGCCGATTGGTGCCTCTGTCAAGTGTTTGGGAGGTGTGACCTGAGGTGTGAACAATCACCTAAGGCAGGTGCGCCCCCTTGTGAAGGGGTCCCCTAGGAAAGGAGCGCGCCATAGGAGACACTGGCTATCACGCGGGATTTTCTCGCAATGAGCCAATCATCTTCACAATCAACATCTACGAAATATAAACGGGATGAGGCTTACTAATCAAAGATCCTTCCATCTGCACCGTGGTTCCTCGTGGTTTCACGCGCTGAAGACGGTCAGTCCTTCGCAATAGTAAATCAGTTTATTATTCAGAAAGGTGTTGATGCCATTGCCGGCTCTGTGAAATCCTGCTCTCGTTTATGGAATGACACTTTGCTTTTGGAGACTACTTCTCATTCTCAAGCACAACAACTGCTTGCCAACTCACTTCTCCATGGCTATCCTGTTTGTGTCGAGGCCGAAACAACTCTGAATTCTTCCTCTGATATTATTTACACTAGGCTGTTCGACGGTCTGACCGAGGCAGAAATCCAATCTTACCTCTCTGATCAGGGTGTCATTGCCGTCCATCGGGTGATGAAAAAGGTAGATTCCTCGTTACTGCCCAGCCGCACTCGTTTTCTCACCTTAGACAGAGTGGTGCTTCCGTCCAAGATCAAAGCAGGCTGTGAAATTAACACAGTCCGACCTTACATACCGAACTACATCCACTTCTACCAGTGTCATCGTTTCAACCACACTAGCACATTCTGTCGACGCCCAGCCAAATGTGTAACCTGTGGTAGGGATGAGTATGATGGTGATTGTCCGCCTCCTTCTCCCCGCTGTATCAGCTGCAATGACGGCAATGCTGCCTCCTCTCGGGATTGTCCCATGTATCTTGATGACCAGGTTGTCCAAGAGATCGGGGTAAAGAAAAAAGTGCCTTACCCAGTTGCTCACAGGTTATTGGCTAGTCGCAAACCCTGTGTTCTCACATCTGACGTTTAAAGTTCTGTTCTTGTTACCTCTCGCTGCATGAAGGACATGGCCACACAGACGTGCGACCTCAAATTCAGCTCTGAGATTGTGAAATGGCCCAGTGTCAAGGTAGCATCGCCATCCTCCCGTCCAGCTGTGCAAAAAGCCATCAGACTCTCGCCTCAAGGGGCGAAGCCTCCAGCTACACAACTGGTAGGCCAGAAACGACAGAATGAGTACTCCCTTGAAGACTTCCTCTGTCCCTCCAGATAAACAAGACCCGATTCTTCCTCTGCTAACTGGAAAGGCTTGAAGAAGTCCAACAAAGGCAAACAGTCTTCTCCTTCGCTGACTCGAAGCTCCACTTCAGTGGTGTTGTCACGTGATACCTTAGCCTGCCCGGTCTCCATATCGCCGGTGCGCACCACCAACCGTTTTTCTGCGTTGGACTCCACAGACCAACAGCACAATCAAGCCAATGCTTCTGTGGACCTCATGGAGCAGGATTCTCCTGCTTCAGTGCTCTGTAGCAGCGACTCTACACCTGCTGTCACTCGGCTTCCTCATCGTGACTCTCCTCCAATGGAACATTCGCGGCCTTCGGTCCCACAAAGAGGATTTACAGTTGCTTTTAGCATCGCTGCGTCCCCTTGTACTCTGCCTTCAGGAAACAAAATTGCGTCCTCACGACCGCTTTGAGCTTCCACATTTCTTCCAAGTTCGTTTTCACCTTCCCCCTGAGATCGGCATCCCATTCTTGGGGGCGTCACGCTGCTCATATTGGATGATGTTCACAGCAACCCATCTCCCTGACTACCCATCTTCATGCAGTTGAGTCTTCTTTTCCTTCCTCACCTCACTTTTTCCCTTTGTACTATTTATGTCCCTCCATCATTCGACGTCACCAGGGTAGATCACCTTCAGCTTATTAGGCAGCTACCTCCCCCATTTCTGCTACTCGGTGACTTTAATACACATAATCCCCTTTGGGTTTCTCCCAGAACCTGTCAGAGAGGTGCCCTCTTGGCTGATCTTAATCAATTCAACCTCTTCTGCCTTACCACTGGAGCATTCACATTCCATTCCAACTCCTCCCGCACATATTCCCATTTGGACCTATCCTTCTGCACTGCCCAGCTTGCCTATAGTCTTGAGTGGTCCGTTCTTCCTGACACCTACTCGAGCGACCATTTCTCATGTGCTATCCGTTTGCTGACTCCTACCCCACCTGTGTGCACACCCAAATGGCAGCTTACTAAGGCTGACTGGCAGTTTTACTCCTCCCCAATTGTGATGACCAGGCAGAATATCACAAACGTTATTCTTACTGCTGCAGAACGTTCCATTCCTCGGACTTCCTCTTTGCCACACCGTGTCCCAGTCCCTTGGTGGACTGAGGCGTGCCGCGACGCCATTCGCGTGCGCAGACGTGCTCTCCGCGTTTTTAATCGTTATCCTACTATGGCAAGCAGCATTCATTACAAACAGATGCGCGCTAAGTGTCGTCACGTTCTTCAGGATACCAAAAAAGCAAGCTGGATTTCGTTCACTAGTTCTTTCAACAGTTCCACCCCTTCCTCTGTCGAGTGGGCCAACCTCCGACGGCTCTCTGGGACCAATATCCACAGGCCAATTTCCGGCCTGACAGTAGCACACGATGTCATCGTAGACCCTATTGCTATCTCAAGCACCTTGCGCCTTCATTTTGCAGAAATTTCGAGCTCTTCGCATTATCACCCTGCCTTCCTCCATCGAAACGAATGGAGGAGGCTCAGGAGATACTCTTCTCTTCTCAGAATCGTGAGTGGTAGAATGCTGCCTTTACTATGATGGAACCCGATCATACTCTCAGTTCATCCCGATCCTCCACCCCAGGACCAGACGCTGTCCACATTCAGATGTTGCAGCACCTTTCTCTTGCGGGCAAGCACTTTCTGCTTAACACATACAACTGCATGTGGGCAGAGGACACATTTCCAGGAGGTTGGCGTGAGGCCACTGTCAATACCCATAGCTAAGTGCGGTAAGGACAAAACCCTTCCTTCTAGCATTTCTCTCACCAGCTGTGTTTGCAAGGTGGTGGAACTTATAATTCACGCCTGGCTGGTATGGTGGCTCGAATCTCGCAATTCATTAACGATTGCACAGTATGGATTTCGAGTACGGCGTTCTGCAGTTGACCATGTCGTCGCTTTGTCCACCCATGTCATGAATGGTTTTCTGTGGATATCCCAGACTGTGGCCTTGTTTCTCGATTTGGAGAAGGCCTGCGACACCTGCTGGCGAACTGGTATCCTCCGTGCTCTTTACACGTGGGGCATCCGTGAGCGCCTGCCCTGTTTCCTTCAGGAATTTTTAGAAGACCGAGTTTTCAAGGTGTGTGTGGGTTCTGCCTTGTCGGATACCTTTATCCAGGTAACCGCCGTGCCTCAGGGATCCGTCTTGAGCGTCGTCCTCTCTGCTATTGCCATTAACCCTATAATGGCCTGTTTCCTGCCAGGCATCTCCGGCTTCCTTTTAGTTGACGATTTTGCCATCTACTGCAGTTCTCCACGGACCTGTCTCACAGAGCGGCGTCTTCAGCGACGTCTTGATCATATTTACTCCTGGATCATAGATAATGATTTTCGTTTTTCCACTGACAAAATCGTCTGTATGATTTTCTGGCGGCGCAGTTGGTTTCTCCCACCATCTTTACATCTTGAGCCTGTTGCTCTTCAGTTCGTTGAAACTACGAAATTCCTCGATAGAAAAATTTCTTGGTCCTCCCATGTGTCTTACCTGGCAAACCACTGTGCGCTGTTCCTCAATGTCCAACGTGTCCTCAATGGTACTTCCTGGGGTGTCGATCGAACCACCCTCCTCCGTTTGTACCGGTCCTTGTGCGTTCGAAATTCGACTAAAGGTGCTTTGTTTATGCGTCTGCATGTCCATCCTTCTTACGCCGTCTCAACACCATCCACCATCGTGGCATCCATTTGGCCATTGGCGCCTTATACACCAGCCCGGTTGAGAGTCTGTATGGTGAAGCTGCTGAACTGCCACTGTCCTACCGCCATGACTTTCACCTCAGCAGGTATGCATGCCATTTGTCTGGTATTGCCATTGGTCCTCCCTTCGTGGGAATAAGCTCCAGGTTATTAATCCTCTCCTAGCGGCCTGGACGACCTTCTCTCTGCCCTCCTGCCGGGAGGAGGTCATTTTAACTAGGTTGCGTATTGGACTGTCTTTTTAGCCATCGCCATTTGTTAAGTGGCGCTCCCCCGCCACTTTGTAAGCATTGCGCCCAAGTTTTAACTGTTCGCCACTTCCTGAACGAATGCCCATTTCTTAACTGTTTACGTTCCCACTTGGGGTTGCCATCTGAGTTATTGGCCGTTTTAGCAAATGACGTGTGGGCTGTCGACAGCGTTTTACTTTTCATCCGTCAAAGCAATATGGCGATGGCCATTTAATTTTTAGTTTCGGACGTCCGTTTCTGTATGGTGTCTTTTGTAGGCCTTTCTCCAAGTCCTTGTTTTTAGAAGTCTTCTCTTAGGTCTACTGGGATTGATGCATAGTCGTTTTTGAACTCCTCTCTGTCTTCGTGTTCTATAGTTTTGACTTGGGTGCGTATGACCCCAGTTGTTTCTGAGACCTAAAACAAAACGAACAAAGGAACGTTATCATTTCTCAAAGCTGTATCTTAAGGAAGCGCAATCTCCCATGTTCTAAAGCTTCACTGGTGTAGCCATTGTTGTTGCTATTCACATTGTCCGCAGTATTCAGGAGTTGAGATCGCATACTGTAGACAAAGGAGCCTCATACTATCAAGCCCAGCCTTTTTAGACTATGCTTCTCAACACTGCAAAGTGCTCGTCTACTGGTTCCACACATGTGTCACATTTGTGGAAGCATGTTCTCGAAGAGCTGAAATGTCATGTCAGGCGACAAATCCCTTACGTGGAGAAGAGCACGTGTGCACTGTTTGAATGTATATGCACAGTGCTACATCTAGAGGGCATTGTGGATATGCTGTCCCTTTTACACTTCGTCTGACACCTCTTTGTAGGGAGAGACTGTTGTAACGGTGACCTTTTCGCTATACAAGAGAGGGCACAGGTAGACCTACGAGTATGCTGCCTCTCTGGTTTATTATATAATTTCTCGAATGATGGGGCATGGCCTGTCAAATGATCTTTATCTGGTAGTCATGACTGTCAGGTAATAGTGGCGCTGATGTTGTCCTGGGTGATGAAGTGGGTGATTTTGTGCGTCTCTTAGCTTTACAGCCATCTCTGACAACACAACAGTGGATTATGAGGTCATGATTACGAAAGTAAGTCACAATTTACGTTGTGTGGATTGGGTTGCACAAGGGAACTTGTAAAATGAGCACAGGTGTGGATTTTTTGGAGGAGAGGCGTGACTAATCCTTAGTGATGAGGACAGGACGTCGAGAGTTATTTTGATGGAGCGATGGGTTGATGGGGTGGATGGAGATAGTTGTTTCAGGTTTTGAGGAAGTGGGTTTTGCTCTACGCTTACGGGAGTAGGTTAGATCGGATGGGTCGCAGGTATTGTCATTGGGTGAGGAGTGAAGGTCAACACTGTTTTAGAAGATGGCCGGACTATCTCTCCGCTGTCTTAACCATTTATTAGAGATACACTGTTCTACACAAATTAAGAGTTACTGATTCGGACCGCTATTTGCATGTGATGCAGTTATAAAACTCTTCACATTATGGCCTCTTCTTAGATACTTCCAGATATGTAAGCTCAATGGACGAGATAAAGCACTCCGTCTTCAAGCCACAAGTGGCCCATCGGGACCATGCGACAGCCGTGTCATCCTCAGCTGAGGATGCGGATAGGAGGGGCGTGTGGTCAGCACACCGCTCTCCCGGTCGTTATGATGGTTTTCTTTGACCGGAGCCGCTACTATTCGGTCGAGTAGCTCCTCAATTGGTATTACGAGGCTGAGTGCACCCCGAAAAATGGCAACAGTGCATGGCGGCCCGGACGATCACCCACCCAAGTGCCGGCCACGCCCGACAGCGCTTAACTTCGGTTATCTGACGGAAACCGGTGTATCCACTGCGACAAGGCCGTTGCCTACTGCACGAGATAAGTAACCCCTTAAAAGAACACACTAGTCACCTTGGAGCGCTGTAGATAGTGCACTAAGTGGCCCTGTGGCCCTCCACGGCTGAGGTAAGTCACGGCCCTGAAGCGGTGTGTATGCGCCAGTCGGTTGTATAGAATCACTTCAGGGTAAGATGAGGGACGTGGAGACGTGACAGAATGGTAGAAAGCAGCTGCCGCTTTTGACGGTACCCGAATTGCACTCCCAATGAAGTTACCGATTTGATAATGCATCAGTGCTAACTTTCCAGAGTGTCTAGAGTGAATGTTGTGACATACACAGCCCTATGAAGTGGTGTAAGAACAGTATGGGTCAGAAGATCCTAAGCGACAGATCCTGGAGACGCGTGTGGCTCCTCATCCATGACAGCTGCATTCAAACCCGACAGTATTTGCTGCTGTCAATTAACGCAGGTCTGTCTTGACAAGTTTCTGATCGAAAATTTCGAAGCGAAATACGTGCAATGGCCATTTTTAGTCAGATACCTCACAAAAATCCATTGCTCACAGGGCCACAAAAGCTGTACATTTTCAACCAGCCAACCACCACGGAAACTGGATAGCAGCTGACTGGAGGCGTGGAATGTAACCTTTTAGGGCGGTGGTCAACCAGAAAGCAATGGACAACATACTGACCACAATATCCAGTCCTCAAGTCCACATAACTCTTCGTACTCACGGAAAGAAAATGTTCCTACTTGCTATTTACTCAGTGAGATTAGGAACTATGACTATAAATAAAAGTTTTGAGTTGTAACTGATTTTTACATCCAGTAAAAGTTTACGTGCACAAACATATTAATATTCTTGATAATAATAATAATAATGTTCCTATCAGAAACAGCACTATTAACAGTTCAGAGGCGACCTCTACGGTAAGTTCCAAGTAAAATGGTCTATCGCCCTGACTTCCAACCATCAAAGTTAATTCCTCGCCTTAAAAGTGCAAAATAATCTCACCACTTGCCACGCGGTTTTATCATCATTACGGGCGGCACACAGACAGTTTCTTCCGTGAAATCTAAGTGATCCTGCGTGGTGTACAGTCCTCGTGAATTCAGCTCTTACTTTTACCGAAAATGCATTTGGTAGCTATCCGGCTGTGACGTCATTTGAGGCTATCAGGTGTTTGACTGGCGCGGACAGATTGATGACTCGGTGCAAAGTATATCCGCTTACTCCCTCTGTGGCTGTATTTATTATATGGGCGCAGCTGACCGTTGAATAGAACATCTGCTACCAACCGCTCTAGGCACACGTAGCAGCATCTAAATGGCCCTTTTCTTGTAAATGTGATAATCAATATGTCTGTCCTTTAATAATTGAAAATTTTCTTAATTTTTATATAATTAGAGTTCAGTTTGCTTTAGTCACTGAAACAGTTTTAGCTTCACTGCATGTAAACTTTGTCAGATAGTATTTTAGACTGAACCAACAGTTGAACTTTACCTCTGTACTGCCTCTTTTAGATTCCTTGTAATAAAATCTTGGAACTTGGTACAGCTGTATTATTTCGTCAATGTAATTGAGTGCTGTAATTAGAACTTCCTGTAACAAATACAAATGATACTTAATCTATAATGAATAGGTACACTTTCGTCTAAAATTTAGTTTTTAGTAAATAAGTTACATACTATTTTTCCTCTTTCTGAGTCTAATATTTAGCGCCATTGATTTTTCGTAAAAACTCCAATTTTGACCAAAATATTGCACCGATCAAGTTAAGACTTGTAACTTTTGATTGTCACATACATTTGCACATTGTGAACAATTTTTCGCTTTTTATCTTCATTATTTTTTCCTTAATACGTTAAATTTAGCGATACATATTGATTGTATCATTCTGAGACTTCACAGTGTTACCATTAACATACTGAAGCATACACTTACAAAGTTTGGAAAAGTTGTCAATAAAATTCTTCTGGGTTTGAGGCCGCATTGTCATCCGTAAAATTCCGACGTTTCGGCGACTGTTGCAAGGCGCCTTCCTCAGGATGCACTGCAGTTAGCAACACACCCTGAGGAAGGCGCCTCGCAACAGTCGCCGAAACGCCGGAATTTTACAGATGACAATGCGGCCTCAAACCCAGAAGAATTTTATTGACTGTGACAACGGCCGCGGAAGCTTACGTTCACATTTTGGAAAAGTTATTTTAATTTTTAATTATATTCTTGTATTACGGCGCGATACTTTGTATGCTATGCACAGGCGCGTTATGATGATGTGGGGCTAGAGATAGTGAAACTGGGGTAAGTCGCGGCACACTCGCTCGCCCTTGTATTTCTCACAAAGATACAGCGCTTGTTTCGCCACAACCTGACCTGACGCCGGGTTTGGTCGCTTTTCGAATAATGCAAAGCACTGAGTTCAGGTAAGGCTCAGGGGGAGTTAAACATACAGTGTCTTTTGTATGATGACTTCACAATGTGGATCTACTCAGGTTACATGAACATCAACTAGGATGATTCTCTCCGCATTCTTGGTCACCAATTATTGTCTAAGATGATAACAGCTGTCTTCACAGAATAGAACGCACACCGTCTTCATCTGGCAAAGACTTAGGCACGTTGCCACATCCAGATTGGTCCGCTAAATTGTCAGACCTTAATCCCATAGAAAGGGTCTTGGGTTATTCCGAAGGGCGGGTGAAACGTAGCATTCAACATCCCCGCAATATGATTGCTCCATGAGATCTAATCATCACTGAGTAGCTTCAGCTAGATATGATATACTGTAGCAGAAACTTGTGGACTCTCTTCCTCTTTGAATGGAGGTCATTATCACTATTAGAGTCAGCGTTATAGGGTGTCAGCACAGTCTAACACACACGGTCGCGACGCTCATCTTTGTTATACAGTGCGACGGCAGTGCGCCAAGCGGACAGTAAGCTACATTGTTGAATATGATTTCCGACCAATGCGAATAGTATCGTTTATATTGATTTGTAACGTAGTTTGCACGAAAGGTACCGTACGTGGCGCAATAAATTGCACTAATAACAAAAAGCAGAAACCAAATTTGTTATTCTTATCATTCTCTAGATTTTCTGACGACCACGAGAGATATAAAACGTCAAATTACAAGATTGTCTAGTTACATGATTTTCTTTTAACCTACAGACATTTAATGTAAACTTTTGTTAAGAACAAGTAACGGATAATAAACAGCAAAAGGCATGACCTACTGCAGAAAGACGTTGTGTATCTACCACAGTAATGTGAAGTTTTGTTCACTACATTTTGAACCAAACCAGTATATGAATACATGAAATAGGAAACTGGTATGGAATTTAGTACCAGATAAGCCACCATGACTGTTGTTTAGGAGAAAATCATGATAAAACGACAAAAGCAATAAAACTGTTTCCCGATCAAAGAAGCCAGCTCCGGAAATATTCCCACATCAGAGCCACAAACGTCAGAATTCTTATATAGAGTAATCTTTCGAAGAAGTAATTTTATTAAAAATTTTTGCTGAATTGCAAAAGTTGATTGGAGTCTAAGAAAGTTCAAATACTTAGAATCAATGCAAAATTGTTGAGTGTCAAAGAATATGTCTTCTGGTATCATAAGAACAGTCAGCTACAGAAATATATACATGAAGACGTACGCTTATATTCTGTTGCTTTCTGTGGAAAAAGTAAAAATTATATGCAGATTCGAAAGTATTTCTTCATGAACACATTACAACTTATTTCATTCACAACTCTTGGTTCTGTTTACATTTATCTTATGATCGAATGGTGTCGATATTTTACTAACGCTCGGGCGCAATAATATAATAACTATTTCGTAAATTAAGTAGGAAAAGAATTAAAACAAACATTTGTCTTATGGCACACACGACGTTAAGTGACGAATTGGTTAAGCTGATCCACTGTGAAAATTTTGGAAATATAAATTCACAAAATTGCAACCAGTCACTTTTTGAAATATTTGTTTATTCTGTTAGCTAGTTCCCGGACCTTTTCAGGCTCATCTTCAGATCGGACTCGTGTGAGTCACATGTGTATTGCCATAGCACGATTCTGGGAACCGGCTCTGTGGCACGAAGATAGATGAAAACACGTATCTCCAAGAGTAATGTTTACATGGCAAGTTGAACCGAAAAATTAATTCTGTTACTTCCTGCGATAGTATGGACACCTTTGTAATTGGTATTCACCTGGTAGTTCCCATTGTGATTGCCACAGGCTTTTCAGTATGAATTTAATATATACCAATTGTCACTGTAAATCACCAGCACTGAAGATGAACTTCACAGGGTGAAACTAGTGCCTCTCGAATCTTGCCACATGTTGCCAGGTTGTTTCGACTACGCTGCAAAAGTTTCACTGGGAAGCCCCAACACACTCTCCATACAGTCCCGATATCTTTCTCTGCGATTTCCATATTTTTGGAGCCCTGAAGAAAGACATTCGTTGAGGTCATCGATTTGATTCGAAAGAAGAGGTGCACTCTCGGATACAGTCGTTGTTCCGTAGGCGACCACAAACGCTTTGCATGAAGGCGCCAAGGGTTTTGTCTCACAGTGGGATAAATGTATTAACAGTTACGGTAATTACTTTTAAAATAATAAAAAATTTATTTACGTTTTCTATTCGTCTGGTTTGCATTTGACTGGCCCTTATAGTGCAACATTTATTCTCTGGTAAATTACTGCCATAGGTATAAATGTAGTTAGGATACAAACGGAGGCACGGAGGGAGAACGTGAAGGGTTGGGGGTGTTTACCTGATTACAGGTTTGGAGCTAATAAGTGTTCGGAGTTTTTAAGGAAATATTTCTCAGTGATCTGTAGGCAGTTGGAATCACATTGGAAGCTGCCAGATGGTTATTGGTTATAAAATCACCCAAACTGTCTCAATAAGTAATAAGGTTAATTTTTCGGTATAACGCGTCGTATAAACATTACTGAATGCGACGTAGTAAAGTCTTTTTATATATTTCCTTGATATAAAGCAGTAACCCACCATCTTTGCTATGGAAATAAACACGTAACTTCCACTATATGCAGATGAGCCTGAAAAGATTCCAAAACTATAAAAACGGAATAAATGAATATTACAAAAAAATTTACTGGTTACAGATTTCTGTATTTATATAACGAAAAGTTTTTTCGCTGCTAGAACGCTATTGCGCCTCCAACAGTCAGACAATATCAACCTTCACAACAGTGAATGTCTTGACTGTACGCATACACTGGGGCGACTAAAGTCATGGGATACTTCGCGATATCCTGTCAGACCTCCTTTTCCCCGACATAGTGCAGTAAATCGACCTGGCATGGCCTCAACAAGTCGTCGGAAGTCCCCTGCAAAAATACTGGGCCATGTTGCCTCTCAGCGGTCCATAACTGCGAAATTGTTGCCGCTGCAGGGTTTTGTGCACGAACTGATCTCTAGATCATGTCCCATAAACATTCTAAGGGGTTCATGTTGGGTGATCTGGGTGGCCAAATGATTGGTTCAAACTGACCAGAATGTTCCTCAAACCAGTCGTGGACATCTGTGGCGTGGTGACATGACATCGCTATTTGGAAACGTGAAGCCCATGAATGGCCCCAAGTAGCAGAATTAACTATTTACATTCAATGCTCGCAATCAGCTGGACCAGAGGATCCAGTCCATTCCAGGTAAACACAGGCCACACCATTACGGAGCAACCACCGGCTTGCACAGTGCTTGTTGACAACTTGGATCCATGGCATCATGAGTTCTCCGCCACACTCGAGCCCTACCATCAGCTCTTACTGACTGAAATCGGGACTCATCTGACCAGGCCACGGTTTTCCATTCGCCTAGGATCCAACCGATATGGTCACCAGTCCAGGAAACGCGCTGCAGGCGAAGTCGTGCCCAGCAAAGGCACTCGCGTCGATCGCTTGCTGTTATTGCCCATTAATGCCAGATTTCGGCACACTGTCGTAGCGAATACGTTCGTCGTATGTTCCACATTGATTTGTGTGGTTATTTCACGCAGCGTTGCTTTTCTATTAGCACTCTACACAGACACTGCTGTTCTCGGTCGTTAAGTGAAGGTCGTCAGCCTCTGCGTTGTCCGTAATGAGAGGTAATGCCTCGGAACGCTTTTGACACTGTGGATCTTGGAATATTGAATTCTCTGAAGATTTCCAAAATGGAATGCCCTATGCGTCTAGCTCCAATTACCACTCCGCATTCAAAGTCTGTTAATCGCCGTCGCGCGACCATAATTACGTCGGAAACTTTTTCAAGCGAATCACTTGAGCACAAACGACTACTCCGTGAGTGCACTGCCTTTTCACCTTGTGTACGCTATGTTCGAGTATAATGACTTCTCTGGAGACTAGAAATCTACTCCGCAGGAATCAGTATGGGTTTCGAAAACATCGTGTGAAACCCAGCTCGCGCTATTCGTCCACAGCACTCAAGAGAGTCATAGACACGGATTCTTAGGTAGATGCCGTGTTTCTTGACTTCTTGAACAAAAAACAAAGTGTGAGAGTATGAACCATCAAACCAATTGTGTGAATGGATTGAAGAGTTCCTAGATAACAGAGCGCAGCATGTCATTCTCATTGGAGAGAAATCTTCCGAAGTAAGAGTGATTTCAGGTGCGCCACAGGGGAGTGTCGTAGGACCGTTGCTGTTCAAAATACCCATAAATGACCTTGTGGATAACATCGGAAGTTCACTGGGGCTTTGGGCTTTTTCGGATGAAGATGTAGAATATCGAGAGGTTGCAACAATGGAACATTGTACTGAAATGCAGGAAGATCTGCAACGAATTGACGCATGGTGCAGGGAATGGCGATTGAATCTCAATGTAGACAAGTGTAATGTGCTGCGAATACTCAGAAAGAAAGATCCTTTATCATTTAGCTACAATATAGCAGGACAGCAGTGGGAAGCAGTTAATTCCATAATTTATCTGGGTGTAGGCACTAGGAGTGATTTAAAATGGACTGACCACATAAAATTAATCGTCGGTAAAGCAGATGCCAGACTGAGATTCATTTTTAAGAATCCTGAGGAAATGCAGTCCGAAAACACTGCTTGAATACTGCTCACCAGAGTGTTATCCATACCAGATAGGGTTGATAGAAGAGATAGAGAAGATCCAACGGACAGCAGCAAGCTTCGTTACAGGATCATTTAGTAACCGCGAAAGCATTACGGGGATGACAGATAAACTCCAGTGGAAGACTCTGCAGGAGAGACGCTCAGTAGCTCGGTACGGGCTTTTGTCGAAGTTTCGAGAACATACCTTCACCGAGGAGTCAAGCAGTTGTGAGCGTGGGATTGCTATTCTGTCATTCCGCACAACGGATTAATCTGAGTTGTACCCTTTACCCTGTGGCTCCTGCAAGATGCCATTTCCACCCCCACACTACTACAGAAGTCAGACAGAAGCTCCTTACGTTCTAAAGAGAAATGCCTGAGAAACATTCAGCAATAAATATCTTCTGGAGTCGTCCGCTGTAAGGAAACAACACAAAAATTGACAAAATTTCTTACGTAACTAGTGGGATACTTGGGTACTGGAGTAGTGCTAGTTAGTGTAAGAAAAACATGAAACTAACGAAAATTATTATTTTTTTGCAAAAATTCTGAGAAATCACAGTGGCACTTTTAGTTATGAATTGAACAAGTTATATCCTGGTTCTTTTCGGAATGTGAAGTTACCTCTCAAGGATAGGATTCGCTAATGAAATTTCTATACAAAGTTTAAGATTGTTATTCGTTAGAATGTTGCTAGGTACGGTCGAGGCCGTCGCATGTGAAATGCAGTAAAGGGTACTGTTGTGGAGGAAATGTGGGGCTCGCAAGAGCTGCAGCACACAATACCATACGCTGCGATGACTGCTGTCTGCGCCGCTCGCTGCTAACAAATAAGATAACTCTAGTTCTATCTGGATTGACCTTCGCCAATCAAACTCTCCCTACGCCTTGATGAAGTCAAGGACTCCTATTCGCCCCTAGTCTAAATATTGGCGTGGGACACCGGTCAGATAACCGGTCCACCACGATGCCACTCAAAAATTCGTTCACAGGCATTTAACTATAACTCTGTCCGTTCACACCGCACAATAAGTGTGTCGGCCAACACAGTGAACAACGCTTAATTGCAAGGACTCAATATAGAGTTGCACTGCGATTCGCTCTCGACAGAGGTGCTCTTCCAGTAAAGTACTGAGGAGAGACTTGTTCCTCGCTCTTTGAGTACACGTACGAGCGCGCACGCTCTCGTTTCGTGTTCTCGCTCCAAGAGCGACAACGGAACAGCCCCTCTCCACACCAGATATGAAGGGGTATATCTTTCAGTCTCTTCCATTACTCCTTCAGCTCAGGGTGTCAGAAATATCGTCTGCCAATCAGCATTGCTCTTCTAAAACGGGAGAATGATATTTCGTTTAAGGCGACCAATCTGGAAATCCGTAGCATTGGCGTTTGGCGTTTGCTGTCTCCCTGTGAAAATCTCTGAAACTGCGTGTTATGTGTAAAGAATGCGTAGGCTGGCTGCTCCCACACAATGTAGCGGAATTTGCTTTTAAGCCGAACACGAGGTCGTTCCTCCTTTCTCTCGGGCACACGCTGTCCGCTCCAGGGGCGGTCACCTGCCGACATAGATAGGCTGAGTCGTCCTCTGAAGAGACCGGCGTCGCGTTGTGTGGTTTCTCTCCCAAACTAAAAGCAAGCCCCTGCGACCATCGTGTCTTGAATGTGTGTGTGTACGCCAGCCTCGAGTATTTCAATCTCGGTGCGCATTGGTGATTTGCTAGTTATTTGCATATCGTTCACATGAATTCATATAACATTGAGTTTATCTTATCGAGTTTGGGTTCGAATAAAGCGTCTTGATGTGCGGAATATGATTGTGAGGGCGGAATATGTAAGCAATTAAGTTCAGGAGACTATGAAGTCTTACACAGTATATTGCTCCATCCTACGTATATCTCACGAAGAGACCATGAGGATAAAATCAGAGAGATTAGAGCCCACACAGACGCATACCGACAATCTTTCTTTCCACGAACAATACGAGACTGGAATAGAAGGGAGAACCTTAGAGGTACCCAAGGTACCCTCCACCACACACCGTCAGGTGGCTTGCGGAGTATGGATGTATATGTAGATGTAGATACTACCGCCATCTGGATATGTGGAAGTTGCTATCTTATGACTTGTCACCTCAGTGTATATTATACTGAAACAAGACTTGCAACCCGGCGGCTGAACTTCCCCGGATGGGGTCTCCAGCCCATCAACGGCACACGACCACTTCAGTCATGGTGTGATATCTGCTGGGAGTGGGTTAATTTGTTGTACGGTGTGGTAATCTCGCTGCAAGCTGACAGCGGTGGTGGCCCGCAGAAGCCGGCGGCCGGGGCGCGGACGTGGAGTCGGTGTGTGAGCCGCGGCCGGTGCCGGAGCGCCTCACCTGCCACGTGGGGCTGGGCGTGGGCCGGCTGCTGCCCGCGCGGCCGCATGTGCCCGGCTACGAGGCGGAGGCGCTCGGCTGCCACGACACGTGGACCGTCGAGTAGCCGCCGGCTCTTCCTCTGCAGGACGCGGCCGCATTAATGCCTCAACATCTAAATAAGAAGCCTACCCCCAAAACTGTAAAACGCGCCTGTAACGCTTTTATATCACTCAAAATAAATTCGATTTTATATTTTTCACCTGGTTTCTGTCAACAGTTATCTATCATTCGCAACAGGCTTACAAGGTGAACTCATGAAATTTTAATTGTCCCCCCGGAAAAATAATGTCGCAGAATAAATTGTTTTGTTTGTTCGCGGATACATGTATGTAGTCCTAGTACACATCCAAATACCTGCGCCACAGTTCGACAGAAGCCAGAGGTTCGTCTCAGTAACGACAATTCATTATTTATTTAGCGTATGGCTCATACAGACATATCATGAAATTAAATTACATATACATATATACATATTGACGCACAAGAAATTTAAGTTTGTCGTTACAACTGAATATTCAGTCCTCCAATCCAGCAGACTGCATCTGGAGTTGCTAGCAGGAAGTCCTCTTTGGCGCCGTGATAGGCTCGAATCCTGCATTCACTCACAATTCGGTGAACAGTCTGGTATGGGGCCCCACAGTCACAGGCTGGATCAGGCAGCTTCTTCCACTTAAAGAGAGCATCCCTGCATCGGCCGTGGCTGGTACGGATTCTGTTGAGAGTAGTCCATGGTAGATCGAATCCACTTGGAAATTTGGCACCTGAGAAGAAGTTATGCAGGTGCACATCTGTCACTGCTTCCCACCGACCTTTCCATTCTTCAAGAGATTTGAAATTCTTAGCAACCATGTCAGCAGCATCGCACAGAGTTGGATGGCGTGATTTCAGTCTCTTGCAATTTAAAAGTGGCAGGTCGCTATGGACGGGTAGGTTAGAATTCCTGGAGATCTTGTGGAATTATCTCATAAGGGCAGTACATCTGCGTAGATCAGGAGGTATTATACCGGTTAACAGTGGAAGCCAATAAACTGGAGTAGATCTGATTGCGCCAGATATTATGCGCATTGTCGTATTCAGCTGGGTATCAACAAGCCTTGTATGACGACTGTTCGTCCAAACAGGTGCACAATACTCAGCACTTTAGTACAGCAAGCCCAGAGCTGAAGATCGCAGGGTGGTTGCTGCAGATCCCCAGGTAGTTCCGCATAGCTTATGGAGTCCTCAACTTTTGAGCCAAGTTAAGAAGGTGTTGTTTAAAGCATAGTACACGATCCAGGATGACACCAAGATATTTTGGGTTCCAATTATGACGAAGAATTCTGCCTCTGAAACTTATTTCCACTTTTACGTTCGCCAACCGGTTGTTTAGATGGAAGCAACACACTTGTGATTTACTCACACTGGGTTGGAGTCTCCAGATTTTGAAGTAATTATCTAATGCAGACAGGTCATTGGCTAGAATCTCTTCTGTTGTCTTCATTTCCTGGTGATTTACGGCTGGAGCCAGGTCATCGGCATAGCAGTATTTTCTGGACGAAGTGTCAGGTAGATCAGATAGATATAGGTTGAACAGTAAGGGTGAGAGAACTGATCCTTGAGGCAATCCGTTGCTCAGCTTCCTCTCCTTACTTATGTTGCTTCCACTGATTACCTGGAACTTCCGATCACTTAGCATGCTGTTAATCAGTCGAGCCATTGTTCTGCAGGGTATGATGCGGATAAATTTGTAGACAAGGTCTGAAGCCTGCCTGATCAACTGGAACGTTCTCTCGGATAGCGCTACTTATTCTGTTATATATTAGCCTTTCAAAAAGCTTGCAGCAGCAGCTAAGTAGGGCAACGGGGTGATAGTTTTCTACCTTGTTGCTGGATTTGCCAGGTTTCAGAACAGATATTATCTTCGCCTTTTTAAACTCCAATGGAAGTTGACCAGTCAGCAGGATGTCAGTGAAGAATTCTGCCAGCCATTTCTTAGCTCACCCAAGAGGTCCCACAATAATTACCCCAACGCAATCCGAAATCTCCGTTTGGCCATGATACAAGACCTGCATGGGGGACTAGCTTCACATAATAATGTAACAGACTGATAGTAAAATGTACCCTCCATAAAAGCGATTGCTAGGAATTACGGTAGAACTATCTAATGAACTGATAAACGCAATCCTTCCATCAAACTATTACATTTATTGTCTTTAAACATGTGTTGACTCAGAGTAAAATTTTTATCAGAGTAACGAGTATCATCACAACAGTACAAATCAATCTGTAAATAGAGTATAAGTGAATCACCAGTCGGCAAATCCGTCTACCCATCGATGCTGCTCAAGACCCATGGAGACTCCTCTAGTGCAAATAAGGTGGCAAAAAGATGCAAATTAAATGACGAACTGAGTTAAGCAATCGTAAATAGGAAATGTACACCGTTATTACCTGTCGAGATGAAGTGGTGACTTGAATGCAACACTTAAAAGTCCTGCGCTACTAATTTGATAACTCTAACAACAGATCAGACCACCCCAAGCCGGAGCCGTGTAAATTACCGAGCAAATATTGCTCGCAGACGCCACGCCGACGAAGGGTGCTAGATTGAGTTGTTTGAGCTCCAGACAGGTGGCCTCTGGACTGGAGATCTGCGCATAGTGCTGAAAATTATTAGCATTGCCCGGATGACGGGACTAGCAAACATCTATCACAAATTCTCTACAACGGGAGTGACAGAGTGACATCGCTGTCCGGTTAGCAGTCGAAAAGCGAGTCTCAGAAGAATCCTCTTCCACAGCACAAATCGAGTTTCTGTTTCACTCTGTGTGGGGCCATTCGACAATTAAACCAACAGTCTACCACTTTACGAGGTGCTCTAAGCTTCCCACTACCTTGCGCTGTTAATTTTTCCCCCCGTGAACGACCTTCCCTCCAGTTCTTCTGAAGGTGGTAATCTTTAGCTGACTTCACTGTCGTGTAGCTAATCCCAGCTACTGTGAGGACTTTACTCACGAAGCTTCTCGGCTTTTCTGGCGCTCCTGTTAGGAGCGCTGTGTGCGCCCGCAGCTCTGCATAGACGGGAGTTGGGTGGCCGCTTCCGTGAACTGTTATTGAAAAGGACCACAGCTTTTGGCGCTGAACCATGCTCTTTTGCTCACGATACGAGCCTCTCGTCCAAAAGCAGACGACTGCGAGAGCTCATTGCCCCGTACTCTGAATCCCGAGATCAAGGAGGATGGTCCTGGCTGCAGGTGAGCACAAAGGGCCAAGGTCCACTCTGTCGCTGGTGACCTGTCACTATTTTGACAGGTCAGACACCCCCATTCTCTCGGTCACTTGTCGACTTCTACTGTGTGCGACAGGTGAACTCCGTCCGCGATGAGGCTGCCTGGAGGTATCTTCCACACACACAGGAAAGCTTAAAAATTACTCAGTTCCCTCCTATACGATATGAGCATTACTTCTCCAGGTACGTTGTACACGGTCATAGATTGCACGCGACTGGTGAGTTAGCATGAGGATTTCCCCGGTTTTTCATTGCAAAGAATGAATCGCATAACGGCAAATATCGAAAAGAATGAAAGATGTGCAGGTGAGCTTGGGCATGCAACTTGTGTGGGAGAGGCAACTGGCCTGCCATTTTGTACAGAACCACTGCACGCCGGTAGAGTCACAACAAAATGGCGCACTGCGCTGATAAAGTAGAAGTGGGGTGCGCCTCTGTGTTTCGGCTTGCCTAGCCGCGTACTGTGGTGATGGTATTTTTGTGTACCAGCACTGCAGACATTTACCCGCAAACAAACAAAAAAATAACTAGGGACTTTTATTTTATTGAGGCAATACTTAAAAGAAGAGGACTATCTGTCTTATTCATTACCACAGAGAACCAACACTTTGAAAGTAATGTGAACACTGTGTTAACGATAATCTATCAGTATATTATATGTGTTTACGCCAACAAAATGTAAAGTAGCAAAGTAGGAAAGCCATTACTTCAAGAAGAAGCGGCGGCTGCATCTTCAGTTACATTAAGTCACTGCAGAAACTAATGTTTACATGATCACAAGAGTCAATTTCAAAGAAACTAATTACATGTATTTTTGAAAACAGAGGCCTGATACAATAGTCTACTACTTGTTGCGAAAGTTTTCACTGTACGCTACTTACCATATAGCTAACGGGAAATTTCAGCCTTTGACCCTGCATAACACTATTCAACACACATTTGCCCTCTGCATGAAAATAGATGGTTATGACTAATTGTGGTGTATTGAATTTAGATTTGGTCTTAGTTTTTCTCCATCCGGTACAGTTTCTTCTCGGTATCAGTTTTTTCTCTGATATAGAAATATAATTTAATTTAATAGAAAAAAGTTTCAATTCACATTCAACAGGGAAACTTTTTTCTCTTTGTATACTTTTATCTGTTTGTCCCTGTTTGTTTGTCCATCTAGTGTTAGTTATTGTCATACTCCTGCCTACTGCTCCTATCTGGTGAGTTTTCATGCAGTTTCAATGAAAAAGTATTGGTGCTACACTGTAATGGCAGTTATTACTGTCTTGTGTGTTGTGGTTATGTGAGTTTTAAAATATATGAGTATGTTCTGTCAGAAACTACTGAAATAAATGTCCAAAGAATGTTTAAACAATTTCAGCATCTTTTGTATAGTAGGTGGGGAATATACAGTGAAAAGCCAATAGCATAATTCTCTTCTTGTAGTTAAGAAAGCATAGGAGTATTTTAGCTGCAGAGTTGGGGACTAAGATAAGCCTTTTGCTTCTCATCTTTGTTGTGGCACGTGTGCAAGTTACGTGCGTAATTAACTGCAAGGTGAGAGATCACAATTGTATGGAGCATATGCTAGGGTCCCACATGTTGCCAATGTTGTTTCAAGTACGTTGCAGAAGTTTTGCTGGGAAGCCCTTACACATCCTCCATTAAGTGCCCATCTCTCCTCGTGCGTTTTCGATATTTTTTTGCAGCCTGAAGAAACACATTTGTGGCCGTCGATTTGCTTCAGACTAACAGGTGGTCACCCGGGTACAACCATTGTTCCGTAGGCGACCACAAACAATTTTCCATGAAGGCATTGACCGTCTTGTCTCATAGTGGGACAAATGTGTTAACAGCTATAGCGATTACTTTTGAAATAATAGTCTACTTACTTTTCCTCATCTGTCAGCTTTCATTTGATTAGCCCTGACAGATACAAGAGTATTACCTTTTTGGCTGAGTGGATTCCGTATTCCAGACATTGTTTAAATCTTGTTGGCAACATTGCTGCGAACAGGTTTGTTGATCAGTGTGTTTCTTTTATTTTCAATCCAATTTGTTTCTAATGTCAACATAACACACTTTTTTGCTAACTTTTTTTCAGCCACTTTTGTTTTCCGGAGTTCTCCGAGCACATTGCCTTTTTTCTGCAGAGGATGAACGGTGGAAGTATTTTTAAAAGCTTGGACGAGAAAACGATCGAAGAATATACTGTCGTCAAGTGTTTGTGAACAACGAGATGTTCTGTTCGTCAAGAATTGTTCTTTTTTTGTATTTATTTATTCATTGTTTTTATTTCTCATAGACCACTTTCTTAATAACAACAATGGGCTGCTACGCATAGAGTATCATTTATTTGAATCTTTTTCATTATCCACTTTTTTCTTTCTTTTTTCCACTGTGAACACTGAACTAACCTTACAGCAAAAATGAACATGAACAGTCGCAACCGTAAGAAACTTCTTTTGTGAGGTTACCGGTTTCGATCTGTTTTAGACCATCTTCAGACCTTACACCATGATGGTAGATGGCGGCTGTGAACGTAGCAGGCGCTACGACTCCACGAACGTTGCAATAATCACGGTGTGCGGTCTGAAGATGGTCTAAAACAGACCGAAACCGGTGACCTCATAATAAAAGAAGTTTCTTGCGGTTGTGACTGTTTGTGTTCATTTTTAAGTAATAAAAACCACTGTACTTCAAGAGAAATGATCTCAAAAATTACTAACCTTACAGTGTCTATCGTATTTCATTCCTCATCTTTATTTTCTTCTATTACTATCTCTTTAATGTTCTAATGGCTACCCTTACACTACTCTACATGCAGTTTTCCTATGGCATCTTTTTGCATTCTGTCGGGAGTTCCTTTACTGCGACAGAATAAAGGCCTCCGTTTTTATTATATCAAACTTCTTTGACAAATGTTCAGTGGTCTTTATATCTACTGTTATTGGTACTGTTCCACCAGCATATACTACTACAATAACAACAAATAATACAACCATTGCAAGTATAAAAAGTCGCTATATCTACTACCACCACCTTGATTTTTCGACAGCAACTACTACTACTACTACTACTGCTGGAAACTGTGTTACTAACACTAATGCTAGCACTAATACTAATCATCTACTACTATACTACTTATGATAATGTAAGGGTCAGGGACCCTCAGAAACAAACAAACAAACACACACACACACACACACACACACACACACACACACACACACACCGTTTACTACTTTGTGAACGAATCTAGTTTTTCTGTACTTTCCGCACCAGATCTGCCACGCTGTCGGGTCCCGCAAAATTTTGCTCCTCCGGACAGCACTGCGGCGGATCAAAGTGCATCTCTTGATCTTTCACTGATTCGTCTCGTTCATCTTACGTACGCTTGTGACCATCTCCTTTCGGTCTTTCGTTATAGGACCATGCTATTGCAGAGCTATGGGGCTTCGTTCCCTGGAGTCGTAAATAGGCCTTACTTGTCTCTGCTGTGGTATCTGTTGGCTATAGTTACGACTTGCTCTTTCTGAGACAGCTTCAGCTACAAGACTTTAAAGTGTCAAACTCCTCTTGTACTCTAACGATGTTGTAAACATTTTTACCTCTTAAAGCGTGCCTAGCATTCCTTTCCACATCTTCAACTGGGGGAATATTCTCATAGGACATGATCTGGTGTATCGATTTCGCCACAGCCACAGTTGGATCTAGTCAGTTATGTGGGATGCGGCCCATGTCCGGAAAGACAGCGGACCGGCCCCCTACTTGGCTCAAAATATGTTATCAGGAAGAAATTAAAGCGCACTCCTTTTGGTGACTGAGGAATTCCATTCTGCTGCCATTCTACGAATATTAAATTCTGTGGCGCTAACGGATTTGTTGCTCGTTCCCTAAGAATTTCGTGTATTATTCATCCAATATCTGGCAGACATTTTTCCTTATTTATAGGGCCAGGGTGGCTATATATATATCTTTTCAAACAAGACAGTTTCACTGTTAGGAAGAAAAGAAAATGTTGTACTATGCTGCGCTGTGAAAATGTGCAGTTTCGTTTTCTTTCTCGCATTCAGTTTTAACAATGATAGAAGGGCATTGAAACCAATAACAGATTGTGTCTGTCATGTGTCTTCATTCTTATTTGTAATTTTAAACACAAATTGAATATGGCCGTGCGGTTAAAGGCGCTGCAGTCTGGAACCGCAAGACCGCTACGGTCGCAGGTTCGAATCCTGCCTCGGGCATGGATGTTTGTGATGTCTTTAGGTTAGTTAGGTTTAACTAGTTCTAAGTTCTAGGGGACTAACGACCTCAGCAGTTGAGTCCCATAGTGCTCAGAGCCATTTGAACCATTTTTGAACAAATTGAATACATAGCTATGTGGTGTTTTGTTTACTTCCTGCCGGCCGTTGTGGCCGAGCAGTTCTAGGCGCTTCAGTCAGGAACCGCGCTGCTGCTACGGTCGCAGGTTCGGGTCCTGCCTCGGGAATGGATGTGTGTGCTATCCTAAGGTTAGTTAGGTTTAAGTAGTTCTAAGCTCCCAAACGATTTACGCATTCATTTTAAGCGACCTTAGTTCTCAATCAAGGTTTTCTTTGCAACCTCAATAAACAAGGCTCGAAGTCTGAGAAAAGAGGAGATGGACAGAGAGGAGGAAGGAAATGAACATACGAAGGGAGGAGGAGGAGATGGACAGAGAGAGGAGAAAGGAGGAGAACGGCAGAGAAGGGGAGGAGGATGTGATGGGCAGAGAAAGAGGCGAGGAGGACAAGGTGGGCCATGAGAGGAGGACGGGGAGGTGGACACAGAGAGAGAGGAGATGGAGATTAGGATGTACTATCATGCTCAAAAGTATCTGAACGACCTGGACTGCGTTCCACTTGATTTACGTGCAACGCACATAACGTAGCTCTTCTTAGTCGGTCTTAACAGAAGGAAGGGTAGTTATCGGGAATCCGAATCGTCCGAAACTTTGTAAACCTACCCATTTGAAGATTAAAACTGCGCGGGATGCTGTCACCGAAGCTACTATCATGACAAATCCAGCACCTGGAGCGGTCTCTCACCTACCCTGTATACCAATGATCCTAAAAAGTTTACCCATTCATTTTAAGCGAATTCAGTTCCCAATCAAGGTTCCAGGCTGTAGCAATAAAAATGCCTGAAGGTCAGCGGGAAAGGGGGGAAGAGGAGATGGGCAGATGCAGGGGAAATGGACATAGAGAGGGGGAAGCTGGCGATGGAAAGAGAGAGGAGGGTGGAAGGGGAGGAGAGAGATAGTGGGATGAACAGATGGACATAGAAATGAGTGGAGGAGCTGATGCACAGAGAGAAGGGGAGGAGGAGGAGGAAATAAACAAAGAGAGGGGAGAAGAGGAGATAGAGAGTTAAGAACGTAATTCCAATTCCCATACATCTTTAGCATTTGCGAAGCATTTCCAGGTTCGCTAGTATTCTATATAGACATTGATTGACCAGTGTTGGTCAAAACACACACGTAACTACCTATTAACAGTATATCTTCAAATTATTATATAATTTATTTTAATCGATGGATCCCTGATCTCCCTCTAATTAACATATACGTCGATTTTTGTAGTGCTGCCTTGAGTCGCACCTGCGAATACCACTCAAGCGTGATTCCAAGAAGTTTTCCACAATTATTTTTTAGCGAATCTCGGTTGCGCGCACTAAAAGTAACAAGTCATAAGCATATGCTACAACTATGTAGCCAGAAGTGCTCCTAATCTAATCACAGAATTCTGAACTGCAAATATATCCTTGAGGGCATCCTTTCGTAATACGTCAGGTGATAGTTGATGTGGAATTTGACAGCCACACCTATCAGTCTCCGCAGTAATCCATTAGATAATAGCATAATATTCTTGGGCAAGATCGCTCCATAAGTCTTCTAAAGAATGAAGTATACCATAACTTATCAAACTCCCCAGATAAGTCTATCGTTACACATATTACATTTTTTGGTATGCAACGTACATTAATTTTCTCACCTCATTAGTTGCGTCCTCCGTTCATTTATCCTTCCGGGATCTGTAGTGGGTTAATCCCGTGCCATTTCAATCAACTGATTAATTCCTTTCCGGAAAGCTTACACAGTGCATGTGATGGGCAGATATGCCGGTTCAGTTCGAGGAGAATGGTGTCTTTATCTTCTCCCTTTATTTTAATGACTACTTCAGCTGTTTTCTAGAATTTTTGAGAACAGTCACTCATTGAATCATTTACTCATATAAGGAACTACATAGCGATTTAATGATTGTGCTAAAAGGGTTAAAATGAATTAATAAGTATCTGTATAGTTACAGAAAATTATATCTTCTTCTCTTCTTCCCATAACATTTCTGCTCGTGCAGGTCGTTCACAGAGTCTACCTTAATAACACCAGGGCTGTGTAATGTGGTAGAAGCCAGGCTAAATGACGCTGAAATACCACTGAGTCTCGTTAAAATGAGCATTTGCAGTCTCTGTCACTGTCAGTAGCAGGTAAACGTTTAAAATATGATAATAACACAATAAAACGATGTACAAATACTACCTGATTGATTAAGCACTCGCCACTACTGCTTTCATATGCTCGAATATCTGTGATATATGCTAGAATGACTACCTGCTGCCACTGTCAATACCAGCCACTTGGAGTGCTACCTCTTTGCTTGGTTCAGTTTCACTAAAATAATTCAATTGCAGCTATATGCGACTGGCCTCACCCCTGTCTTGTCTACGACAGGCGACGCAAACACACAAACACGCACACTTGTATAGAAACGGACATAGATATGAAATCACAATGTCATAAAAGATAAACTATTTCTGTGGCTTCTACTGAATCGTTGTGTGTCTTTTAGTGTATGGGATTAAGGGTGTACAAGCCGTAAGGAGATATTATCATTTACTGAGCAGTCTGTAGTCCATATGAAAATTTAAATGAAGTGAGAAATTTTGAATCAAGCGTGCAACAGGGATTCTCTAGCGAAACATTGGTACTATTGACCTGTGGTTGCTTACATATCACACAAGCTTCGTTTTCGTCACATGTATAGATTTATGTTAGTGAACTACCGCAACGGACCGTATTGATATAACAATTCGAAATGATGCTATTACTCATTGCTCAGAATGCTGAAATTGCAGTAGATGTTCAGCTCCTTATAAGCTAGCAATATGTGCTTTCACAGCCAACTTATGCAGCTTAACAACAACTTTTAACTGTGAAAGAATGTGTGTGTGTGTGTGTGTGTGTGTGTGTGTATGTGTGCGTAAAATAAAACATATTTAACCTAACTATTTATTCTCTTTGATAACTGTCTTTAATGTTAACTGTCCTCATTTGTTTAATTTCAGTCAGTGTTCACACGGAGAGTTCGTTGGCAAGATAAATGTTTACGGAGATGCACAAAACAATGTCCAGCGCCAGAGATGATACACTGCTATTTTTCTTTAGCTCACCTGGACTTCTACCGCTGTAGCTGAAAATCGTTGGAATCTTCACGTGGCAGACGTTCGGTGGTCCACCGAAGCAAGCGAAGATAGTTTGGAGCTATCTTATCGATGAATCACTTAATTTAGAAATGGAAAAGAGTACCCGCTGTCGCTCCGATAAGTCACCCCGTTGCAGAAATCTCACTGTAAAAACCATTAAATTCTTGTAGAAAGGGTATGGGTTAGGGATGTGCTAGGCCTGAAATGTGAACGCTGTTTCAGACACAATAATAGATGCACGTGTAACGAGGAATTTTAGTAGAGTGATGTCAGTTTTATTAATATTTCCATTGTCAAAATTAACATAACTCTGGTCCTCACATCAGATAAACTAATGATAGCCGATCTTTTCATTGTATATTTATCGATTAGCAAGTGATCAATAATAGTCACTTTTCGCAACGCTGTCCATGTTACTTCTGTAGTTCGCAGTTTCTCATCAGCCAAAATACAGCTGATACTGCTCAGTACACAGCCTAAGCAAGTTCACTGTATGATCACGTTTCCCGATGAGGACAAGGTCCTCTTGTACATTCGATGTCTTGATACTCTTCCGACCTTTTGCATCGATCCACCGCCAAATTGTTGGTCTCGAACTCTTTATAATCTTTGTAATCGTCCCCTCTTGCAACTTTTCTTCGTTGTTGAAAACAAAGTCGTATTTCCTCTCGAAACCTCGTCTTTTACAGCAACAATGCGGCTATGACAGTTTTCTGCTAACTTCCACATTTCGCTCGTTTCACGTATTTAATGTGCTTCCTATAGCCAGCTGGTGTAATTCTCACCTCCACATACGCTAATCAGCCAGAACAATATGAGTATATCTAACGGCCTGTATATCCCCGTTTGGCATGGATAACAGCGACGAGGGATCGTGGCTTGCAGAACCACATCTGCACACTCAAGTCACCCAGTTCCCTAAATTCCGGGGAGGAAGGAGGGGAGGGGTCATGGGCTCTGACGTCATGTTCAATCACATCCCAGAGGTGTTCGATCGGGCTCAGAGCTAGCAAGTTGGGTGGACAGCAGATCAACCGGAACTCGCCACTGTGTCCCTCCAACCGCTCCATCATACTCCTGGCCTTGTGACATGGTGCAGCCTTGTGACATGGCGCATATCTTGCTGAAAAATGGCACTGCCGTCGGGAAACATGATCGTCATGAAGGAGTGAACGTGTTCTGCAACCAGTGTACGGTACTCCTTAGCCGTCATAGTGGCTTGCACGAACTCCAGTGGACCCATGGATGCCCAGGTGAATATATCCCATAACATTACAGAGCCGCCGTCAGCTTCTCTCCTCCCCGTCTCAGGGCACACGTGTCAAGGAGCTGTTCCCCTGGAAGACGACGGATTCGCGCCCTCCTATCGACAAGATGGAGAAGGTATTGGCGTTCATCAGCCATGCAACTCGCTGCCACTGCGCCAACGTCCAGTGCAGATTGTCACAGGCCCATTTCAGTTGTAGTTGCCGATATCGTATGTTAACATAGGGACATGCATGGGTTGCCGGCTGCGGAGGCCCATCGTTAGGAGTGTTCGGTGCACTATGTGTTCAGGCACGCTGGTACTCTGAGCAGCATTAAAATCTGATGTTAGTTCCGCCACAGTTTCTATTTCACCAATCTGGTCAGCCCACGATGTACGACATCTGTACTGAGGGGTGGCCGCCCACCCCACGACATCTGGACGTGGCTTCACCTTGGTTTCGTCACGTGTTGAAGACACTCCAGATAGATGGCGCACCTTCCCCATTTTACACACGGACAGCACGCTCACTGATACTACATGCACCGTGCGTATGTCTGCCTACCAGTCATTCCTAGCCAGGCGACGCTGCTATCGCGAGGACGGGTTCATATCGAGATAACTGACATTTTCCACAAAGAAAATAGCCCGTCTTTCTTTCCAACAATTAATGACGCGTCTTCGACCATGTGTTATTACATTACCGAGTCCTGCACTGACTGACTTCATTCACTTGTCACTTTCTCACTGCCTAAATTTTACACACATAAAAGTTTTCCTAGTGGACCAAAGCATATACTTTAGATATAAATTGCTTATAATTTAAGTCACAAAAACATCGCAACAAGTTTTTAGGATACATTAAATTTGATTTCCACTTATCGGTAAATACAAAGAAGTTTTTAATCTAGGATGTACAAAATACATGCAGCTGTAGTTACATGTGTGTTTAATCATTGAAAATGCACTGTTTCTCTTGTGTCAGAGAAAATATCCATTATGGTACTACTTCCCCTGCTATGCCATTTCATATATGATTTCAGCTACCTCTGTATCCTTACATTGGTATGTGGCCGCTGTATTTTCTTAAGGCTCTTCGAGAACCTTTCTCATTTTTCCATTTGGTAATGAGTATCAGCCTTTTCGTGGCCATCTGGAAGAAGAATTTGAAGAACAACAACCAGTTACCTATCAACTCACCTTCCGTTTGTACTGAGGACATAACAGAGGGGATCTACGCAGTATGGTAGCTGTATATGATCTGATCATCGATAAGTGGCTTCAACTGGTTATTGTATGCGTGAAAAAACTTCCGTACTCTCTTCCTCAACCAACTGAGACCATTATATAAAAGCTTTGCTACAAGATATTAGAGTGATGTCTTCTGGTGGGGGAGGTAGGTATAGACTAATGTTTTTCCAGTGTGCTTGCTACGCGACAAACAAGGATGGAGACTGAACGAAGGGCAGGTACTGACTCAGGACAAGTCTACATAAAATAGGCTGTCGGCGCAACTCCTCCGCAACAAAATGCATTTAAGTGTCTTGCACAAGTACAGCAGTACAGATTTAATTAGCTGTGTAAGAAATATTATTTGCATTTGCAGTGGGTAGCACGGATCTGTGCCAGTTGTCGCTCTCCAGTATCACTTTACTGTCAGCAAGTGCAGATCAGCTGGGGGGAGGAACAGCTGTCAGCTGACCCACGGCCAGTGATTGCCGGCAATGTCGCGTTGTCGTTAGCCTACCTCCTGCTGCTAACGAGACAGCGTGACTTGCAAATGGCAAATGCGCGACCCTGCGGCCAATTCATTGTCCATTAGCGGCAATAAAACGCGCTGGGTAGCAAGTGATCTCTCTCAGCTGTCCAAGCACGTGGCTGTAGCCGCTTATGAGAGTGAATGGGTGACTGAATCTTACGGCATAGGGCTCAGATTTTTGTACCTTCTCTCCACTGCCTCTGCAAGTAGATCGCACATTCAGTACGGAGACTGTTGTATAGCACCTTAAACATTCATTTCCTTCCAAACTCTTTGCAATTCATATTCCAGTCGCTACAAAACAATTTCATCCATCCGCTGAACAGCCATAAGCTGAAATCAGATTAATAATACGTGCCGAAATTTTACCGTTCAAACAGAAACGTCGTACGTTTGTACTTATGGCATAATGCAGCATGAAATTTATCGAGCTCATTCTATAAAGTCAAGAAACCTTGGAACATACAAATTTTTCAAATCTGAGTTTCAAATTCCAATTTTTATTTAATTGCAATCAATGAGGTGTGCTTGCTGATATATGAAATATTCATGGTTCTACATATTCAGATTCAGTATTCATGAACTCAAACATTAGTGTCACCCCTGAACATGCATATATTTAATAATCTCTTGCTCCCTTAAATTAGACTAAGTGGCCAAACGGTAACGGACTAGCAGTGTGCTGGTGACGTATGTCTGAGACGGGATTCAGATATTCCCCAAACATTGTAGCTGTATGCATGATTTTGGGTATTGGTTGGTGCATTATACAAAGAGCAAGAAGAATACTTCTATGATGCATCAAAAAGACAATAGAATACGTTGTTTTAATCGTACCACAGCGACAACTTAAGTACTTTTCAACACACTTAATTTTTTGTAACGTTTCAGAGTACCCATTTCACACGTACCCTTTGGATTCTGGAACGATAGTAACGTTATCTACATTATTCTTGCAAATGGTGTAAACGGCCAAACAATGAGCACAAAACTTTAATTGAAGCACTGTCTATCGCAAACGTAAAATGCAGTGACAGAGAATCACCAATGGAAACAATAACTTTTAACCTTATTTTGTGCTGTTCCCTCTAATTTCTAATACATCATCTAGATTTCAGTAATATAATTTGCAGTCTTCTGTTGGTGAGTATGGCATTATCGGTTTTTAACTCCCTTTCTTAGTCTGAAAAAGTTAACACCAGAATGGTATGATCAGAATGTTTACCAAAAACACGAATCGTCTTCTATAGCCATATATTATTTACACATATATGTGTTGTTGGATTTCTTTTCGTGATTATGTTTCACTTATCATAACAGTCTCCATGTTGACATCTTTGCGAATTCGAAAGTGTAGGTTAGTACGCACTGAGTCTCCATTTCATTATCTGAGAGAAACGAGAACACAACGCTGATTTCCACATGTAGTTACTCTCTGCTTGTCAGTAGATCCGCTTTATATACCGCATTAAAGAACGTCTTATACTTTACCGAATACGAACAACCAACGATCATCTGGCACAAAACAGAGGGGCACGATGCAGCCTCACAGTTTCTTAATTAACCAAATAACCCTTCTAATATGGATATTCCACTAAAACAAGAAATTAAGTATAGGTTGTGTTATGCCAGAGCCACGGTAGCCCCTGAGGGTCGGCAACCCATATTACACCACAAAGGACGGAGTTGTCTATGTCCAAGGCGTACCAAAAGCACCATGGTAAACACCGGCTATTTACATACAAGATACTAGAAACAGACAATCCGAGCACTAATTCCTGCATGGGGAGCTCGAACCACGGCCTGCAGGAAGTATCACTACGCCAAAACCTGATTGGCTGGAGACAGTTATTTAGGGGCTAGAACCAGCCCCGAAGTTCAGTTCACTCCGGATGCCGACCTGGTGGACTTCGACCGCTGAAGATTACGTCTTCGTCTCTGAATTGGACTTTTACTAGAGTGTGTGTTACCACGAACCTTTGTGGACATTTAGAAGTGAACTTTTGTTTGCCTCAATTAGGAGACTTTTACTGGCATCATTATTGTTACCTTTCTTTTGTTGTTCAGATATCAACCTTGTAAACTTACACAAATAAAAGTTTTGTTTGTGAAAAATTGCGAATTGTCAGTCACAACAGGTTGTATTAGTAAACTACACTGTTTCAGTGGATGATAACTTCAATATCAACCATGCCCTGTTTCCCCTTACGATAAAAGTTAGGCGTAGTCCAACACAGAGTTCTGGTTCATCGAGCTTCCAAAAATTAAATGAACTTACTTCGCGACCAAATAGCTCTATCGAAACATATCTCCTGTAAAAACCGAAGAATCCCTACTTATTTGCGAAGGAAGGCTCAGATTACGTCACTCTGACACTAAGACAGCAACCAGAAACATTTATTTAACGAAGAGCATAAATTAACGCTACACGGTGTAACCCAGACAACAGCGTGCAGAAATACTCATAGACATTTTTACAGACGTTTATGATGTCTTTCTCGAGACAAAAATCACATACCAGCATGTTGTCCTCGACGGCGAGTGTTATCGGAGACAAGGGTATCGTCAGGAGTGCCCCAGGGAAGTGTGATAGGACAGCTGATGTTCTCTACATACATAAATGATTTGGCTGACTGGGTGGGCAGCAATCTGCGGTTGTTTGCTGGTAATGCTGTGGTGTAAGGTAAGGTGTCGAATTTGAGTGACTGTAGGAAGACACAAGAAGACTTAGACAAAATTTCTAGTTGATGTGATGAATGGTAGCTATCCTAAATGTGGAAAAATGTAAGTTCATGCGGATGAGTAGGAAGAACAAACCTTTATCGTTCGGATAAAGCATTACTAGTGTCCTGCTTGACACTGTCAAGTCGTTCCAATATCTGGGCGTAACGCTGCAAAGCGATATGAGGTGGAACGAGCATGTAAGACGTGTGGTAGGGAAGGTGAATGGTCGACTTCTATTTATTGGGAGAATTCTAGGAAAGAGTGGTTCACCTGTGAAGGAGACTGCATATTGGACGCTGGTGAGACCTATTCTTGAGTACTGGTCGAGTGTTCGGGATCCGTACGAGGTCGGAATGAAGGAAGATATCGAAGCAATTCAGAGGCTGGCTGCGAGATTTGTTATCGTTAGGTTCGATCAATACGTAGGTGCTACGGAGTTACTTCAGAAACTCGAATGGGAATCCCTGGAGGGAAGGCAACGTTCTCTTCAAGAAACACTATTGAGAAAATTCAGGCTGACTTCCGAACGATTCTACTGCCACTAACATACATCGCGCGTAAGGACCATGATGATAAGATACGAGTAATAAGAGCCCATATGGAGGCGAACAGACAGTCGTTGGGGAAATGACAAATAGTGATACTCCGTCACGCACCGTAAAGTGGCTTGAGGAGTGTCTACATAGATGTAGATGTACCAAAATCACTAATTTCTCGATTTTACAATGATGTTGTAAATGGATGAACATGTACTTTTCTACCGTTCGTAGCATTTGTCACGGCAGTTCCGTTCGAGAACTCCTTGACAACAGAAACTACTCAGAAGTGTGTTGTAGGTACTTTTCATATCAGATGCGGCTTTATCCCTGAAAGACCAGAAACAAATTTAATTACTAGTTAACATATGCTAACAAACTTTTCTCTCATTCATCATTTCTCCTATCTTTCTTCACACTAATTCTTAGTGCGTTTAATTGTGATCGTGAGACGGCCGGAGTGGCCGTGCGGTTCTAGGCGCTACAGTCTGGAACCGAGCTACCGCTACGGTCGCAGGTTCGAATCCTGCCTCGGGCATGGATGTGTGTGGTGTCCTTAGGTTAGTTAGGTTTAATTAGTTCTAAGTTCTAGGCGACTGATGACCTCAGAAGTTAAGTCGCATAGTGCTCAGAGCTATTTTTTCTTTTTTTTTGTGATCGTGAATTCATGCGTGCGTTTTTTTTTTTTTTTTTTTTTTTTTTTTCCTCCACGCTGAACACGGGCTTTCAAGCTTAATGTCCTAAAAACCTCAAGTTACAGTTGAGCTGACTTAATGACTCTTCGTTTTGGAACCAGTTTGTTTCCTAGAACAAATAAATCTGTGTGGTCTGTCCCCAGGGATTGTCAAGGACAACTCGCTTCTAATGAGTCGACGCCGACGAGTTCTCGAGTCCACAAATGTTCAAATTAACTGCTCGGCTTCCGACAGGCCACTTTTGAAGAGAAATGTGAAATGTCGACAGTAAACCTTTCACGGAATCTGCGAGGAAGATTCCACTGGCCAGCAGAATCTTGGACTTTGTCTTTACATGCGACTGTTACGCAATGTAGAACGAAAGAAACTGGTACACCTGCCTAATATCGTGTAGGGCCCCCGTGAGCACGCAGAAGTCCCGCAGCATGACGTGGCATGAACTCTACTTACGTCTGACATACTGCTGGAGGGAACTGACACCATGAATCCTGCAGGTCTGTTCGTAAGTCCGTAAGAGTACGAGAAGGTGGGGATCTCTCCTGAACAGCACGTTGCAAGGCATCCATGATATGCTCAATAATGATCACGTCTGGGGAGTCTGGTGGGCAACGGAAGTGTTTAAACTCAGAAGAGTGTTGGTGGAGCCACTCTCTAGAAATTCTGGACGTGTGGAGTGTCGCATTGTCCTGCTGGAATTGCCCAAGTCCGTCGGAATGCACCATGGACATTAATGGATTCAGGTGAGCAGACAGGATTCTTACGTACTGTCACCTGTCAGAGTCGTATCTAGACCTTTCAGGGGTTCCATATTGAATAGTTGAAAGGGGTGGAGTAAAATTTAATATATAAAATCGTAACTGATTAATAATTGCTGCTTAAATAATTAAAAAAATAAATTTGGAAAGAATAATTGCAAAAAATTAGAAGGTACACATATCCTGAGTGAACTTTAACTGGCATTAATATCAACAGATCCTCAATATTCAATGTGTATATTCAGCATTTAAATTTACGTACTTCTTTTTATTGTTACCGCCATTGTGCATAGAGCTTGGTATGACAGTATTGGTTCCAGATCGCCCCTCTTCTGTTCACGCAAATTATTCTTGTCTGCTTCGATCCTCTTGATGCAGGATGCTCGACGTGTCGCGGAATGATGAACAGACAGGTCGTCGTGAATATACGAATAAACTTTGATATCTCGATAACTTTTTATAACACATTTTAATTTACAATTGGAATACACAATTTTTAACAATATTAACTTGGCGGAACTCGTCATACATTCACTCGCTTATAGAGACAAACAGATTTTTCAACTATATTAACTCGGCGGAACTCGTAATAGTCCGCCCGCTGTCACTTATAGAGACGAACAGATGATTATAAATAAATTAAAAAATTGAAGAGCATGTCTCTACTTGTTCTGTTTGTAATCCAATATTATCTATGGTACGAAATTAATATATATATGAAAAGAACGAGGGAGAAAAGAAAAGAAAAAAATAATAATATGATACATTACAGTATCACTCCAACTGCACACGCCCCTCACCATTATAGAGCCTCCACCAGCTTGAACAGTTCCCTGCTAACATGCAGGGTCCATGGATTCATGAGGTTGTCGCCATACACGTACACGTCCATCCGCTCTATACAATTTGAAACGAGACTCGTCCGACCAGGCAACGAGTTTCCAGTCATCAACAGTCCAGTGTCGTGTTGATAGGTCCAGCCGTGGCGTAAAGCTTTGTGTCGTCCAGTCATCAAGAGTACACAAGTGGTACTTAGGCTCCGAAAGCCCATATCGATGATGTTTCGTTGAATGGTTCACACGCTGACACTTGTTGATGGCCCAGCATTGAAATATGCAGCAATTTGCAGAAGGGTCGCACTTCTGTCACGTTGAACGATTCTCTTCAGTCGTCGTTGGTCATGTGCTTGTAGGATCTTTTTCCAGCTGCAACGATGACGGAGATTTGATGTTTTACCGGATCCCTGATATTCACGGTACACTCGTGGAATGGTCGTACGGGAAAATCCCCAATCCGTCGCTAGCTCGGAGATGTTGTGTCCCATAGCTCGCGCGCTGACTATATCACCATGTTCAGAACCACTTAAATCTTAATAACATGTCATTGTAGCAGCAGTAACAGATCTAACAACTGCGCCAGACATTTATTGTCTTATACAGGCGTTGCCTATCGCAGGGCCGTATTCTGCCTGTCTGTGTACCTCTGTATTTGAATATACATGCCCATACCAGTTTCTTTAGCGCTTCAGTGTAATATGTGACCAGAATCCACCGCCGGCATTACATTCTGCGCCCGCTTCCCCCTTCGACTGACGCCATTAGATGCTCGCGCAGCAGGTGGAAACCATGAGCCATTGAGTTGAAGTCGCCTCACTACGCCTGCATCACAGATGTCGGATCAGTCTCTTTAATTTCCAGCATCTGTGGAGGAACTGTTGCCTTCCTGAAGGCGAAGATTTTCAGTATATTATCTCCAGCTCTTAGTGCCTCTGCTGCCGTTCTGCGAACTGCTTTGGTGATGGCCTGTTCCCATTCGTCTTAGAGACAACTGCAGTCTTCTCCATAACTCCACCCCCCCCCCCCCATTTATTTTGGCTTGTAATTGCCAGAGTTTGGTTTCTTTAGAGAGCTCATGTTGGGAGACATGATATTATAGAAAGGCTGTGAATTCTGAATTTCTGATTCGTGCTTGGGTAGCTCAGATGGTAGAGCACTTTCCCGCCAAAGGCAAAGGTCCCGAGTTCGAGTCTCGGTCTGGCACACAGTTTTAATCTGCCAGGAAGTTTCATATCACCGCACACTCCGCTGCAGAGTGGAAATCTCATTCTGGAAACATCCCCCAGGCTGTGGCTAAGCCATGTCTCCGCAATATCCTTTCTTTCAGGAGCGCTAGTTCTGCAAGGTTCGCAGGAGACCTTCTGTAAAGTTTGGATGGTAGGAGACGAGGTACTGGCAGAAGTAAAGCTGTGAGGACGGGGCGTGAGTCGTGCTTGGGTAGCTCAGCTGGTAGAGCACTTGCCTGCGAAAGGCAAAGGTCCCGAGTTCGAGTTTCGGTCTTGCACACAGTTTTAATCTGCCAGGAAGTTTCATATCAGTGCACACTCCGATGCAGAGTGAAAATCTCATTCTGGAAATGATATATTGCTTGTGTGGAAAAAATTTCTCCAACCGTCCACGTTCCAGTTGTTCAGTAAAAAGATGTTGAGGATATTACAGGTAAAACCACCGAGTGGCAGACGCTGCCTCCCTAGTTAGACACATAAGGAAAATCCTGTACGTAATTGTAGTGCTACTATAGAGCCATATATGACTTTAAAAAAATGGTTCAAATGGCTCTGAGCACTATGGGACTCAACTGCTGAGGTCATTAGTCCCCTAGAACTTAGAACTAGTTAAACCTAACTAACCTAAGGACATCACAAACATCCATGCCCGAGGCAGGATTCGAACCTGCGACCGTAGCGGTCTTGCGGTTCCAGACTGCAGCGCCTTTAACCGCACGGCCACTTCGGCCGGCTATGACTTTAATTTATACGTCAGAATGTGATCTAAAATACTTTCTCTTGACCTGTAGTTGTTCACGAAAAGCTTCTTAAGAAAAGTAAGCAAAGACTGTTCTAAAGTTGTTTGAGCACCTCTTTAAAAAACTCATACATAACCAAATAATTTGTCTGGAATGACGTAAACAATCCCTTGTACCTATTACGTGTTAACACCATTAAAAATTGCGAGTAAAAGTTGGAAAATTTCATCACTAGTCTTCCTTCTATTTAAAGCGTAAAACACTAGGACACGTTTTCTACAGGTAGTGCTACATATGGGTCCCTGCCTCTGTAGCTAAGATTGTGGTGTAAGTTACCAATCACCAGCCTTTGCGCCCACGTCCTGTATTACATTCCAAACCTCTCCACAGAGTGTAATGAAGTGAGACCCTGTGACACTGATGATAATGATCCGTCTGTCGGATGGGGACGTTGAACTTGGCGGGCCCCTTGGTGCTGTTGGGGAGAAGTAGGCTATGTGCCGGTACTGGGTTTCACTCTCTCCCTTCCCTTCAACCATAACGACACAAACCAAACGCCACACAGTAGAAACACTCCCCACGAACAAATACACACTTCACACTATGTAACGGGTCGGAGGAAGGCAACGGCAAACCACCTGCACCCTGCAATGGCGATACAGGATTCCTGCATCAGCTCCCCTACACTCATTCCCGGCATATGGAACCAGTTGCACTTTCTTTGTTTATGTTTGCAGCTCCAAAGAAAACAGAATGATGAAGACATTTAGAAACAATATGCCACTACACAGCTGTCCAAGTTCTGCCAAGATAGTATAGGCATTTTCAGATACTCCAACTGTCAATGAGACAGAGGTAGAAGAAATATGAAAGGAACCAAACCCAGAAACCACAAAAACGAAACTGGGTTTTAATTTTACTATTTAAAGGAGGAAGACTCACGCTTACCAAGAAACGGGTGGTCTTTAACTAATGACAAAAACTATATGAAATTAGTACACTGTATTGTATTGTATTGAACTGGGGACTTAGAAACGACTGAGAGGCTTCGACCCCGCCGTAGCCCGGTAGCCTGCAGCGGCCCAACAGGCTACAGCAGTCCGCTTACCCAATCTCCACCCCACACCGAACACGGGAAACGTCTTATACCAGACGAGTGTAACTCCAAACGTTTGCGTGGTAGAATAATTATGGTGTGCACGTACGTGGAGACAGTATGAAACTTCCCCTTTGTATGTAAAGAATGACAGTGCTGGAAAAACTCTTACGTTATTTGATTTTCAAACAGTTGAGCAAAACTGAACGTACTCGGACAGTCCTCTCTACTTATTCACTAAACTGACACACAACATTTTTAGTGCAACGCAATCTGACTTTCAATAATCCCTACAAAACAATGGCCCTGACTAACATTAACCTATACCTTTCATGAATCACTTACCTCACAAAAATCTTCGCTATTCGAACTACTGCAATACAGCGAGCGCCAATACTGCCAGCTAAATAAAAGATTCTAACTATTGAAGCCACTGTCTACTGATAGGCATAGTTAGCAAATGAAAGATTTTGATAGAGAACAAACAATGTATTTACTTTAGTAGTGTTCAAAAGTCGTAATATATATATATATATATATATATATATATATATATATATATATATATATATATATATCAGTTCATGACATCCAGTCTTACAAATTTTCTTTTTCTGACGGACACACGTCTAGATCGTCCGCTCAAATCTCTGCCATCTCTCTCCCCACATCCACCACTACTGACGGCTCACCTCCAACTGCCCAACGCTACACGCTGTTCACATCCAACCGCCCAACGCTACACTAGCGAATATTCCAACAATGAGTCCAACCAGCCACAGACTGCACACAGCGCAGTCAGCGATTTTCATACAGAGCACTACGTGACGTTACCAACATAAAAACCTAAACAGCCTACTTACAAGCGTTTGCACAGCAATCCCCGACATAGTGTACCTGAAGCGGGATAAGGGGAACCAGCCCGCATTCGCCGAAGCAGATGGAAATCCGCCTTAAAAACCATCCACAGACTGGCCGGCACACCGGACGTAGACACCAATCCGCCAGGCGGATTCGCGCCGGAGACCGGTACGCCTTCTCGCCCGGAAAGCAGTGCGTTAGACCGCACGGCTAACCGGACGGCAGTACACTGCACTCGGGAACATCTTTACATGTATGTAGACCAAGAGAAAAGACCCTCCCCCCTCGCCTGTGACCCAAAGATGAGACTGTTAACATCTTACTGATCGACTATCGAAGCATTCGCATCAAAGATCCAGAAACTGAATCACTGCTAAACAGAAATGGGGCTCATATCATACTACATACAGAAAGCTAGCTAAAATTACCAGAAATCTAAATCTACATATATATTCCAAAGGCCACCGTATGGTGGAAGATACATCACCAGTTTCGATTTTGTCCTGTATTTCGTCCGTGCATAGAGCTAATTAAAAATAACTACATGCGCCCTTGTATCTCTTACTATATTCTCATGGTCACTAAGCGATACATGCAATGGTACCAACATAATGCTTGCACAGACTTCTTTGAACATAACTTTCGTGATAACTTCGTCACCTTTCATCCATGAATTTCCATTTTCGTTCCCATAGCACCTCTTTTACATTTGAAAGGGCTTTACCGACTTGTTCGATTCGAGCAACGTGTCTCTGAATTTGATCAATGTCTGTTTACATGGTTAATTGATAAGTACTCTAAACATCGCAACCATACTCTAGGATGTTCGCAAAAGCGTCTGGTACACATTTTTCCTTTAAGGATCACTGCACTTAGCCGAACTATTCCACCAAAATTTAGATCCTCCATTCGCCTTCCCTAATACTGAGTTTCCGTGGTCACCCCATTTAATATGGCTTCTTCGATATGGCTAAGTACAGGGTTATTCGTAAATAGTTCCAGGGATTTAGAACACTACTATGGGAAAGCGACGAGACATACAGAAAGTAGTGGATAGGACATCTCTCCAAGTTTTTAACTCATGTTGCAGTCGGACACTATTTGTCACGCGGCAAATGACAATACCTTCGTGTAACTGATTGAGGTCACCGACACAAACTGGCTAGCAAGGTGCGATAGCAGCCTACTTTGGAAATCTATTCTCTGCGTCACCCAGCTACAGGCGGCAACAGGGGACGAATAGCTTGTCTCCTTGTCTACAGCATGCCGTTGTTCTTTTCTTGGCCGCCGAAGGACAAACACCGGTAGACATCCATCGGTGAATGAAGAAAGTATGTAGGGCAGGATGACTATCAGATGGGCGACCTTCAACCATTTCGCTCGACACTGATCTCTCCCCATGCAATTAACACGCCTTCGTCCCTTACAACAGACCTTTAAGGGTCGATTATTGCTGTTGGACGAGGATGTACAGCAGGTAACTGCGGACTTCACACAGCAGGACACGGTGTCTTACTAAATGGCGATCTTCAACCTGATGAGTCTGTGGGATGATTGCCTCAATACTGACTGCGACATTGCCTGACTTCTGGTCTCTACGGCCTTTTAACGGAAACTTTTTGATCAGCCATGCACTATGTAGATGCCTACTAATAGCAATCTTACAAAGTTAATGCATTATTACATAGCCAGGACATAAGAGCTTTAACGATATTACTCAAGAACAGTACATTTGTTTAATCTAAACGCTGTACCATTCACGGTATGCATAGTAAAGTGGAAAGAAGGTAACGTATTTTCCAAAGCTCCCTTAGCTGCCTCATACGAATACAACAAAACGACAGTGAAGATTTTTCCTCTCCAATTTAATAGTGTAAGGAATTCCATGATGCCACACATGAGTTTCCAATCATGAAACTTTACACCGAACGAACGGCTATACAACGTACTCACTTGAAACGAGGATGTATTTTTAAGTAGTCACAGGTAAACTACCACATAACACAGGAAAGAGGCGGCAGTAATACCCACCGAGGTCGCTAACAAGTAGTAATGTTAATACTGGCAAACTGCCAAGGTCGGAGTATCGAGAAACTTCCAGTTCAGAACGAGAACTTCTGGTCAAAACCAGTTACTATGAAGGCAGTTAGATGTTGCTGACTCGTTACGCCTAACTGTAGTAGACACTTGACTATTCTGTACTTCTAGAATATGGAAGGCATTAATTTATTTACGTTTTTAGATTATCGATATTCGCCTTTAAAAATAATAACTGATTCAGATAACCTTAGAACAAGATTATGTTTTAATTTATTTCAAAAAGGGCTATACTTATCGATGAATGATGGTAAAATACTTTACAATTATGAAATTGGAGTATTTGTATCTCTCTAACAGAAAACAAAGGGTGTTGACAAGGAAGAGTCTTAATTAAGTTATCACTCACTATCCAATTGGAAACTAATTGCATGCGGTGTCTCACCTTAAAGCCCTTACTTTTTCTTGTATATTTTAATCACCTCTCATCAGTAACGTTACCAGATTCCGAGTCTGTTTTGTTTGCATGTGATACAGGGATTGAAATAAATAGGAAATCAAGTAAAGTTTTATAATGAACAGTTAGCGAAATTCTGATGAACATTAATAAATGGTATCTAGGTAATTCTTTGTCACCAAACTTTGAAGAGACACATCATACGCAGTACAGATTTTCTATGAGATTTCCTGCAAGAAGCGTGTAAGCTGTTCAAGGAACTGGAGATACTAATTACTACTTCTCAATATATTTAGTCATTAATTAATTAAGATATAAATAACATATTGCTTTTTGGACAAACTCCTCAGTACATGGAATCAATGCTGTATATAAGAATAAAAAATTGTTCAAATGGCTCTGAGCACTATGGGACTTAACTTCTGAAGTCATTAGTCCCCTAGAACTTAGTACTACTTAAACCTAACTAACCTAAGGACATCACCCACATCCATGCCCGAGGCAGGATTCGAACCCGCGACCGTAGCGGCAGCGCGGTTCCAGACTGTAGCGCCTAGAACCGCTCGGCCATAACAATAACACACGCAAAGGTTTAAACCACTAACTTTGGTCAGGAAAGGAGTCCATTATTCAGGAAAACACATTTTCAGTTATATAGCAACAGCCATAAAAATTTTAACTACTAATGAAGTTCAGCGCAAGAAATGTAATTCATGGCCAAGTTTTTCTACTACAGTGATGAATTTCTTTGCAGAACCCTTTGATGTGTACATTATCTAATAATGTGAATGTTATCTACAATCTTATTTCTGAACATCTGCATTGCAGTAATGCGAGCAATATAATTAAGTAATTCTGAAAAGGTCTCACACGAGAGAGGTTACCTGATTTGCATTAATATAGCCAAGTTTTGTGCGCCTTATTAACTACATACAAGGTGTTCGTAAATTCCCGTTACAAACTTCTAGGACTTGTAAACTGTCTCTTTATCATGTTATTTTCTAGCCACATTTGTTTAGGCAAGAAAATAGCATTGAGACACTTATTTCAAGAGTCCACAGCGATGTTTTTGTCACCAGTTTGACGGATAAGCGTGTGTATGTGGAAAGTAACATTATGATACTTTAAGAGCACAACCCAATTTCTGCGTCGCTAATATATTTTTATAGACATTTAAAATGTTTAATTAACAGTGTGGCAATTGAAAAGCGCCATAGATGTGGAAAATAGTTAATTGAGGCTCTTTTGTGCCTCGTGCCATGGTATATTATTCGAATTATGAGCATTTGTAAGCGCAGCCATTTGATGGTGATGACTAGCAACTGGGAGCATAAAACAGCAGCTGATTTTATTTCGCGTTCCGAATCTTTGCACAGTAGTATTTAAACTAAACTGACCTTCAACAACTATGTATTATAAATGCATTAATTACATTGAATCAGCAAATTTTATGTTTTCAATTATTTATGAAGAATATGTTTCACATAGGGTGTCCAGCGAAGGAATCCCTTATTTTAAAATTAAGTATCTTGAAAACTAAGATCAATATATGAGTACAAGGAAATGTATGTTTACTGTGAAAGTTGTAAGAATTTTATACAGAAGTTTACAAATAGTTCGAAAAGCTTATAATAGATAACTGCACGCTGTGCAGCTCGTACAGAATCAGGGTGTATAATTAAAATCGTCCTCTGAAAGCAGTCTTCGCCTTCACACCCCAGTCTTTTCGAAACTTCCACTACTTACAGTACAGCGGTGGCGCAAAGAAACAACGAAATTTCCCAGCACATCCTATTGTGTCTCAACGGAAATGGATTGAGATGCCAGGGACGTCGCCGATTCAAGCTCGTCCAGAGTGCTGGAATGTTTCCAGTAGGCAGTGTCTTTCAATGTGCCCCACAAAAAGTAGACACAGGGAGTAATTTATAGCGAAAATGGAGACCAATCCGTCACTGTTACAGTAAATACAGTAAATTTGCAATAATCTAACGGAGTGACTATTCCCAAACTATTCACGAGCAAGTGAAACACCTATTCGAAGTGATGTAGTCTGGCCTCATATTAACCAGTCGGTGCCCGGTCAATCCCTCAACGTAACGTTCACCAGTGATCATTTCTCGGTTGACGAAAAGGGCCCATAAAGCCTCTGCTGCTACTACAACAAAAACGGTGACTTTAAGAGAGTACTGGGGTTTCACATCACACAAGTGTGGATATTCGGAACGGCAAGATCGCGAGTTTTGTTTATTCACGACTCTGTTCAGATGGAAGCGTGCTTCATCTGTGAAACATATGCAACCAACATCAGATCCTACATTATCAGTCATTGTGAGAACCTGGTTCGCAAAATTAGCCCTCTGCTACACAGCTCGTACAGGTATGGCCTGTCGGCTTTGAATTTTGAATAGAAACATGTGTAGGCTCTATCTCAGTGTTTCCTACGTGCTGAAATACTTCAAACGAGTCTGTGCTGGAATTCTTTGGACGGATATCCATGAATTTTGCTGAGATGCCACGGCGACATTTTCAGGAATAACTACAGTTCGCCTGGGCCAACATTCCCCGCTAGATCAGCAGCGCTGCCTGCCTGTCGGAATTTGGTGAAGATCTTGTGAATGGTTTTCGGATTGGGTCCTTTTGGAACATTAATTCGTGTTCGAAAACTGCGCCTTGTTGCCATAGTATTGTGTCTAACCTGTGGTATTGCAGTACCAGAAAAAGATGTTGTTGAAAGGAATGGATGATTTCAACCTCTTCCTTCAATATACTAAACCTTCTTTCACGTTTCAATGGTGAAACTGATCGCTCTGGACTGTCATTCACTAGGCATTACATATTGCGATTACAGAGACATGTGTTGGCAGCTTCTTGAACTCTTTCAAAACTACTGTATAAGATTCTTACAGCTTTCACAATGAACTTACCATTTGTTTGCGCTCGTCTATCGATCTTAGTTTTCGAGGTATTTAATTTTGAAGTCAGGGACTCCTTTGCTGGGCGCCCTGTACTACTTGTTATTTTCCATAACCCTGCTTAGCAAGCCACATGTGTTAGGCGTGAAAATAACATTTCAGTAGTCACTTTATAGTTAACAATCATTTTTTGACGCCAATTTGACAAATATTCGTCTGTATATGTCGCTGATCTATTTTTGCTGACATTTTAGATGTGCAAAGAATATTGTGGTACTTGATAAGCATCATAAATGTGAAAAATAATTTGGGAGAGTCACTATAATGTTTTTGACACAGAAATAACATTGTTTACACTTTTCAAAGAGTGCACTTTAAGCTTTAGAGCCCATGTTAGTTTTACAGTGCGTCATGCATGTCATATACTCTGACCGGATGTCACAGCAAGATAGCCTTGATGGAACAAGTCAGCGAATTCACTCTCTCTGATGCCTACTCGACCCGTGTGTCATGTAATGCCGATTGGATGTCACATTAGGAAAAGACTTGTCAGAATAAGCAAAACGCTCATTCACAAGTTCAGTCTTGTCCACACCTGCCTGTCTTTCTGCCTGCCTTGTGACACTTGACAACAATTTAGGCTGAAAATTATTAATTTTACGCTTTGTTCGAACTCTGAATGTATTCAAGTAGTGCTTTATGTAACTGGATAAATACTTTAAAATACGGAGCCAAAAATTCAGGGCGTTCATATAGTTTTTGCAGTGCCCAAATATACTGCGACTTTCATCCTTTATGTAATTTTTTTGGTCGAACGTGACGCAAAAAAAATCAGAGAATTTGGATAATTTTGATCACGGCTAAAAGTACTGTAAGTTATATCCTTTACGTAGTTCTTGTGATAAATTATTTCAATAAGAAAAGAAAATCAGTGTTCAGACAGCCGAATTGTACCCTTTGCATTAACTCCTAGACAAACACTTTTGAACTAGAGAAAAACAAAAGAAACGGATAAATCTGAGCAGCCTCTAAAGTACTATGAAAGACTGCAAGTTACTTGCTTTGCACTATGTTTTGTGTGTGTGTATGGTGGGGGGTGGGGGTGAGCACGCGAGAGCGCGCGTGTGTGTTTTGATGGTCACAGTTTACGTAGTTCAGGTGAAACGTACATAATTTTTGGACGTGGCGTAAAAAATTAACAGTGGTTACGTTTGAGCACAGTCAAGTTGAATTCATTGTGACTGGCGTTTCCATTTTAATGGACGTTAAAATACTAAGCTGTGATCGGCTGTCCTATTTAATAGTATAGTGTGACTGATTGAAGAGGGGAGAGAAGGGCTAGGGACTGGGGTGAGGAGAGGAGGAAGGGGCAGCAGAGAGGAAAGGGGCAGGGCTTGTCACGTGATAATGACGTCACAAAATCGGTGACTTCGTCACAAATGCAAACAAAGTGGTCCAGAATATACGGTATAAACAAAGTGTGCTGGTCTCCACATAGGCAATCATACTTTTTTACAATGTGTGTGCCATCTGATAAAATATAATCGGAGACTTATTATTGCCGGCCGCGGTGGTCTCGCGGTTCTAGGCGCGCAGTCCGGAACCGTGCGACTGCTACGGTCGCAGGTTCGAATCCTGCCTCGGGCATGGATGTGTGTGATGTCCTTGGGTTAGTTAGGTTTAAGTAGTTCTAAGTTCTAGGGGACTGATGACCACAGCAGTTGAGTCCCATAGTGCTCAGAGCCATTTGAACCATTTGAACTTATTATTGGTATTAATGTGAGTTTTGTTCACCCTTAGCCTTATGTTGCCTCATCTCTACTGGGGACACATTCAGTGAGATGTCTGCATGTCTGGAGGAATAGCTGTCCATTCTTCGAGAGCCGAAACTAGACTAGGTAATGATTTGGACGCTGGGGTCTGAGGCGAAATCGACGTTCTGCTTAATCGCAAAGCTGTTTCATTGGGTTCAGGTTGAAACTTTAGCTAGGTCAGTCCATTTCATAACTGTTATGTCCACAGAACAGTGCCTCACAGATGTTGCATTATGACAGTCAGAATTGACATGATGACAGAAACAGTCGTTGTATGCAGTACGCGATGCTGTAAAATGTGATCTTATCCTTCCACATTAGGGGGTTTTCAAGCAGAATAAGGGTACAACACCCTCACCACGAAAAACACGCCCACAGCATAGCACCACCTCCTTTGTACTTCATTATTGGGACTAAATACGATGTTAAGGAAAGTTCTCTAGGCATTCGTCAAGCCCAAACACTCCTACCGGATTATCAAAGGGTATAGCGGGATTCATCACGCATTCCATTTGAATATTCAGATACTTTTGATCAGCTCGATGATGTTTCGATCCAGTGGTGGTGGTGATTTTCTTTGAACCTCTGGGTACACAGTTCCTAAAACTTTACTGAGTCATTCCATACTGCTTTTAATAGTAAGTTTTGCTGTATTATCTGTCGTATCCTACATTAAGATAGCCGCAGTAATACCACTCACAACATCCCTAAGCGTTACGAGACACATATTGAAAAAATAAAAAATATTGACTTTTTGGCAAAGTAACTCAGTCACTGACGAGAGCGTTAGTAATGAATCTCTTAAAGTATAGAAAGTCGCGTTTGTCTTGATGGGCGACACCTGGTAACAGATAAAGAACACAACCAAAAACACTCTGTAGTTATGATGATGTCATAGTTCCTCCAGAGCCAACCAGCGCGAGCAGTAAGCCTCGTATCTCCATCGGGACAGTGGGACACATCCTCTGGCAAATCAGTTCCAGCACGACCGAGGTCGGGATACGCTAGGGGTAGGGGGTCCCCTCTGCGGAAGCGGCCGTCAGTCTCCATTAGTCGCGCCATGAACTCGTCCCGGCCACACTCGAGGGGTACGGTTTTGTGACCGTCCTCTTCTCTCAGCTGCCGGTTAGTCCACCCAAAACCAGAACGAAAACGCTACAACAGTGAATGATTGGCTTTAATTGTTCGCCGATGTTTCTACTTCTATTTCTTTGGCAGTGTAGTTAGTGTTCAGTCCATCTCTTTCTGGTTCGCCCTTTATTTCGTAACATTCGAGACAAAGCTGATTGTGAAAAAATACTGAATATGGGCTGAAATCCTTATATGGCAATTAGATTTCGGTTTCACACAGCTTCCCTAGTTAGTTTTAAGCGTCCGAAGGGACTGTTGTTTCAACAATGCCAGGACTGGATTCCTCCCTCCTACGGGACAAAGTTAGTAAGATAGCAGTAGCATGCTTTCAAGCTTTTATTTGTATTTTGTAGACGCAAAGATAGCAGTAGCATGCTTTCAAGTTTTTATTTATATTCTGTAGACGCAAGTTTCAGAGGCATTAAAATGTGTGGGATTCTATTGGATTCAATTCGTTTCTTTGGAAAACCTATAATTCTGTCATTCTGTAAATTCTTTATAACAAAAATAATTAAGTTTTTAACTCGAAATATTTAATGGGACCGTTTACAGTCCATACTATCAAACGGTTCATGTTGCATAGATCCAGCTGCAGGTCTAGGTATTTACAGGGGCAAGAAAAACTATTTTCAGTATCTCACATAATTGTTGACCTAATTTAAAAGTTTAAAACGATCTCATTATCTGACTGCCGGGGTGGCCTAGCGGTTCTAGGCGCTTCAGTCTGGAACCGAGTGACCTCTACGGTCGCAGGTTCGTATCCTGCCTCGGGCATGGATGTGTGTGATGTCCTTAGGTTAGTTAGGTTTAAGTAGTTCTAGGGTACTGATGACCTCAGAAGTTAAGTCCCATAGTGCTCAGAGCCATTTGAACCATTTGATCTCATTATCTACTCATTAAGAGGCATCATTTAAGTGAAAGATTTAACACAGTAAGACAATTGTTAACAGTCAGAAACCGTTATACGTTTTCCGGCAGTGTAAGTCAAGGCGCACAAAATAACCCAGAGTATATTCACCCACTATTTGAGAATGAGAGCACTTAGCCAGAAAAAGTTTTATGAAAATTTGAAATTATGAATAAAGTTTGTTGGAAGTCGCTAACACCACCGCCCCCTCCCCGCCCCTCCCACAAAATGATGAGAGGAATAAACGCTTACCAGTTGTAACATTTTTGCTGCACACACAGTAAAACTTCGACATCAGGCATGCCACTTTAATTTATTACTTCTTTACTACTAATTTATTTGCAACACATACTGCAGATAAAATCCACATTCACCACTGAATGCGCCTGCAAAATTATATCATTGTACGACTCACAGTTCAGGAGATATTACGTCATACAGCTGAGATGCATGAAAAACACCATTTACACATTTTGGACACATATTTTGTAACACTTGACAAATATTACAGAACAATTTAAATTTTATTTGAGGGTGTATTGTGACTCATATCAAGAGAGGCTTAATTAATTATTTCCAGAGTCCCTATAGTTTGTATAATATTTTAGACAACATGCATTTTCTGCACATATAAGACTGGTCAGTCTAGTTTTACGACATCTTTTGGCCTAACTTGTGATGTCAACTGTCTGTTTAGCATATTATTTTCTAGCCTCATGAGTTTAGCCATGAAAATAGCATTTAGGCTCTTGATTCAAGAGTCCAGAGAGATGTGTGTGTATGTGGAAAGTAATGTTGTGATAGTTGAACAGCACAACACAATTTTTGCGTTGCTGATGTATTTTTAGACACATTGTAAACGTTTCCTTAACAGTGTGACAATTGTCAAGCACCATAGATGTGGAAAATAATAGAGGATCTGGTGTCCTTCATGCTATGATATGTTGTTGTTGTTGTGGTCTTCAGTCCTGAGACTGGTTTGATGCAGCTCTCCATGCTACTCTATCCTGTGCAAGCTTCTTCATCTCCCAGTACCTACTGCAACCTACGCCCTTCTGAATCTGCTTAGTGTATTCATCTCTTGGTCTCCCCCTACGATTTTTACCCTCCACACTGCCCTCCAATACTAAATTGGTGATCCCTTGATGCCTCAGAACATGTCCTACCAACCGACCCCTTCTTCTGGTCAAGTTGTGCCACAAACTTCTCTTCTCCCCAATCCTATTCAATACTTCCTCATTAGTTATGTGATCTACCCATCTAATCTTCAGCATTCTTCTGTAGCACCACATTTCGAAAGCTTCTATTCTCTTTTTGTCCAAACTATTTACCGTCCATGTTTCACATCCATACATGGCTACACTCCATACAAATACTTTCAGAAATAACTTCCTGACACTTAAATCTATACTCGATGTTAACAAATTTCTCTTCTTCAGAAACGATTTCCTTGCCATTGCCAGTCTACATTTTATATCCTCTCTACTTCGACCATCATCAGTTATTTTGCTCCCCAAATAGCAAAACTCCTTTACTACTTTAAGTGTCTCATTTCCTAATCTAATACCCTCAACATCACCCGACTTAATTCGACTACATTCCATTATCCTCGTTTTGCTTTTGTTGATGTTCATCTTATATCCTCCCTTCAAGACACCATCCATTCCGTTCAACTGCCCTTCCAAGTCCTTTGCTGTCTCTGACAGAATTACAATGTCATCGGCAAACCTCAAAGTTTTTATTTCTTCTCCATGGATTTTAATACCTACTCCGAACTTTCCTTTTGTTTCCTTTACTGCTTGCTCAATATACAGATTGAATAACATCGGGGAGAGGCTACAACCCTGTCTCACTCCCTTCCCAACCACTGCTTCCCTTTCATGTCCCTCGACTCTTATAACTGCCATCTGGTTTCTGTACAAATTGTAAATAGCCTTCCGCTCCCTGTATTTTGCCCCTGCCACCGATATATTAATCGAATTATGAGCATTTGTAAGTGCAGCCATCTGTTGGTGGTGGTTAGCAGCCGGAGCATAAAGCAGCAGTTGATTTTATTTCGTGTTCAGAATCTGTACACAACAGTATTTAACCTAAACTCACCTTCAACAACCATGTATTATATATGCGTTAATTACATTGCATTACCAAATGTTGGTTTTTAGTTATTTGTGAAGAATATGTTCCACTTACGGTGTCCAGCGTAGGAGCCCTAATTTCAAAATTAAGTATCTTGGAAACTGAGATCAATACATGAGTACAAGCAAAGAAAATGTAAAAATTGTCTATTGTGAAAATTCTAAGAATTTTATACAGAAGTTTAGAAATGGTTCGAAAAGCTTCTAACAGATAACACTGAACGCTGTGCAGTTCGCACAGAACTAGGGTGCATAAGTAAACTCGTCCTCTCCAAGCAGTCACTGCGCATGCAAAATTATATCTTTGTACGACTCAGATCAGGAGATATTACGTCATACAGCTGACATGCATGAAAAACTGGCTTTTGCTTAAAACTAAGAGGTAATTACCCAGACTATACTCATAATAATGAGAACACTTAGCGACTTTCAACAAACTTTGTACTTAATGTTCCATCTTTTCTAAACTTTTCTCACTAACATGCTTAACATCAAATATTTAACACATTAACTCATTTGCAAAGCAGTCAGAGGTTTGGAACTTTTTTATATGTAGGAGTTCGATTCTTCAAAGTAGTGGGCTGGTGGTTTACTGTAATTATACCAAAGCCCAATTGCTTTCGTAAATTAATTCTACTAAAGATAATATGTAATATGCAATTCACAATGGCCGGTTTTGGCTTATTGCCATCTCTAGATGTTTTACAAAATAGAAAACAACACTAATGTGACAAAAATAAGTTCAATTGGCTTAGGACTCAATATCCAGAAAATATAGAAATACATCGATAATATGTCTGACAGCCATACATACCATTATAAGTCTTATGATACAACTATCAACGTCAAACAGCCCTTACATGTAGGTATATAACAAGTGCTGGTGAGGACCAGGGGGTGTCCAAAGTTCAATTGGCTTAGGACTCAACATCCAGAAAATACAGAAATACATCGATAATATGTCTGACAGCCATACATACCATTGTAAGTCTTATGATACAACTATCAACGTCAAACAGCCCTTACATGTAGGTACATAACAAGTGCTGGTGAGGACCAGGGGGTGTCCAGCACCAGTGCTGGGCTACGTAAGTGCTCAGCATCACATATTCAATAGCCTAAAAGAGAATCTGCGCATTCATTTATTAAAATGATTTCACATGGCAAAGTTGTTGTCTAACAATAAAAGATAAAATGAAATAGATTGGTGCGTAAGTTCGTAGCGTTTTTGTTTTTGCATGTTGGTGTTCCGGTTGCTATGGGTTTATTTATCGATTATCATTTCTATTTGTAGTTCACTGCTGCTATTTGAGTTTACATATTGTCGTTCTGTCATTTGGAGATAATGAGTGGAACTGTGGATGGTTGACAATAGAGTGCCAAGTTGAGAAATCGGTACATTTCCGAAATATTCTCCTGCTTGAGTTCAATAGAGGAGGTGACAGCAGCGGAGGCAGCAACAAACATTTTCGCAATCTATGGGGATAATGTCACTGGACAGAGCACGGCAAGAAAATGGTTTTCTCGTTTTAAGGAGGATCGTTTTGATGTTAGTGACTCCCCACGTCTAGGAAGACCCTCGGGATTTGATTAAGGTCGTTTAAACGCATTAATCCACAATGATTCATGTCAGTGTACTAGAGAACTGGGAAACTGGTGAACTCTGATCATTCCACCTTCGTGCAACATTTGCATGCAATGAGGAAGGTTCAAAAATCGGGTGTATGGTGACCGCATGCTCTAAGTCATCACAACAATCAACAAGTGGTCACATGTGCATCTCTGTTTACTCGTCATCAATTAGTTCGTGAACATCACCGACCATTCCTATCCTGTATCGTTACTGGTGACGAGAAATGGTGTCTTTATGGCGACATAAGGAAGAGAAAGGAATGGATGAGCTCAAACTAAGCAGCAGCTCCCCGTGAAAAAATCCGCGCTCAAGCACAAAACATAATATTACGCATTGGTGGCACAGCGTCGGTGTGGTGTACTGCGAATTGCTTCCTCGAGGTGTAATCATCAATGCTGACAACTGAGACGTCTTGCAAACGCGGTCAAAGAACAACGACCAGGAACACTGCGTTAAGTTATGCTACTCCACGATAGCGCATTCTGCTAAACTGACAAAAACATTACACAGGTGTTGGGTTGGGAAGTCATTCCACATGCACCTTATTCATCTGATCTTGTGCCCTCAGATTTTCACCTTTTCCGCTCTCTATCGAAGATCCTTCAAGTAACTTCCTTTCGGGATGAAAATGCGCTTCAGATATGTTTCGAAGACTTCTTCGCCTCAAAGTCGCGTGATTTATACAGTCGCGGTATAGAAAAGTTACACCAGCTTTGTCCAGACTGTTGTAAATAGTGAAGGAAAATATATTATTGATGACAAAGGTGTCTGTTATGTGTATCTGTTGTGTTTATTAAAGTTATGGAAAAACGCTACGAACTAATGCACCAGCGCAATACAATACGCAGAAATAAAATCCGTACTTTAAGTCTGAATAAAACGTGTAGAAGGAAATAAACAGTCTTAATAGAAAATCTTGCAGCATTGCAAAGTTTATGAAACACAACCCTGTGTGAAAGATGGTAAATGAAAGAATAATTATTTAATCGAAGGTCTGAATGGTTGACAGCGCATTCAGAGGACAATCCAGCTGACACCGCCTTTAGGACTCTCTGCGGAATGTTGGGCTTGCGGAAGAAAGTCCACACTCGTTGGCGAGCGTACATGACCGTACACAGTGCTACTGCGCTGCGACATGCCGTTCAGACTAGAAACTTGCTGAATACATCACAATATCACTGAAGTAAGACTAACTCTGTTCGATAAACAATAATTCCGGTTGCTGTTCTCGAAGTCCACACATCTACATTTCCTCAAGTAGCTTCAGCAATTGTCCTTTTGATGCCCTATGGAACATCTCAAAATTATCCTGCATATTACCTGACAGACGTTTTTCGTTTTTCAAATGTGTACTAAATGCGCACTTATTTTGACTACACCTGTGTTCTTTGAAACGGATCTTAAAATTTGTCCCCGACTGACCAATATACACTCCTGGAAATGGAAAAAAGAACACATTGACACCGGTGTGTCAGACCCACCATACTTGCTCCGGACACTGCGAGAGGGCTGTACAAGCAATGATCACACGCACGGCACACCGGACACACCAGGAACCGCGGTGTTGGCCGTCGAATGGCGATAGCTGCGCAGCATTTGTGCACAGCCGCCGTCAGTGTCAGCCAGTTTGCCGTGGCATACGGAGCTCCATCGCAGTCTTTAACACTGGTAGCATGCCGCGACAGCGTGGACGTGAACCGTATGTGCAGTTGACGGACTTTGAGCGAGGGCGTATAGTGGGCATGCGGGAGGCCGGGTGGACGTACCGCCGAATTGCTCAACACGTGGGGCGTGAGGTCTCCACAGTACATCGATGTTGTCGCCAGTGGTCGGCGGAAGGTGCACGTGCCCGTCGACCTGGGACCGGACCGCAGCGACGCACGGATGCACGCCAAGACCGTAGGATCCTACGCAGTGCCGTAGGGGACCGCACCGCCACTTCCCAGCAAATTAGGGACACTGTTGCTCTTGGGGTATCGGCGAGGACCATTCGCAACCGTCTCCATGAAGCTAGGATACGGTCCCGCACACCGTTAGGCCGTCTTCCGCTCACGCCCCAACATCGTGCAGCCCGCCTCCAGTGGTGTCGCGACAGGCGTGAATGGAGGGACGAATGGAGACGTGTCGTCTTCAGCGATGAGAGTCGCTTCTGCCTTGGTGCCAATGATGGTCGTATGCGTGTTTGGCGCCGTGCAGGTGAGCGCCACAATCAGGACTGCATACGACCGAGGCACACAGGGCCAACACCCGGCATCATGGTGTGGGGAGCGATCTCCTACACTGGCCGTACACCACTCGCGATCGTCGAGGGGACACTGAATAGTTCACGGTACATCCAAACCGTCATCGAACCCATCGTTCTACCATTCCTAGACCGGCAAGGGAACTTGCTGTTCCAACAGGACAATGCACGTCCGCATGTATCCCGTGCCACCCAACGTGCTCTAGAAGGTGTAAGTCAACTACCCTGGCCAGCAAGATCTCCGGATCTGTCCCCCATTGAGCATGTTTGGGACTGGATGAAGCGTCGTCTCACGCGGTCTGCATGTCCAGCACGAACGCTGGTCCAACTGAGGCGCCAGGTGGAAATGGCATGACAAGCCGTTCCACAGGACTACATCCAGCATCTCTACGATCGTCTCCATGGGAGAATAGCAGCCTGCATTGCTGCGAAAGGTGGATATACACTGTACTAGTGCCGACATTGTGCATGCTCTGTTGCCTGTGTCTATGTGCCTGTGGTTCTGTCAGTGTGATCATGTGATGTATCTGACCCCAGGGATGTGTCAATAAAGTTTCCCCTTCCTGGGACAATGAATTCACGGTGTTCCTATTTCAATTTCCAGGAGTGTATAATCTTTTACAGTCCTGGCACCTGATGGTGTAATATTCATTATTGTTGTTGCAAATTTGTGGCATAGCCTTAGAAGTAGCTGTACCTTTTGTCTGAAATCCAATTTCAACTTCAGATTTTCTGAAAGCTTGCGCAACTCTATCAGAAAAAACTCGACGGATTCATCATTTTTAATTCACTTTTCTATTTTTCACCAATAGACAAAAAATAGTTTTCATTACTTTACTTATTTCTGATTGAAACTTAATTACGGGATTTTTCTTGATTTAAACTATGTTATTATCAGCAACAATTTTCCAATTTTTTGGATGTATTCATTATTTTAAATCATTACAACAAAATTTCTGTTGTCAGCTTTCGGAACTACACCTTTGTACATTTCTAATTTATAATTTAGGTTTCTTATTATTTCTGGTTTTTTTTTTTTTTTTTTTTTTTTGTAATGCTATGTTTGTAGTAATCTGCTTTGGAAAGTTTCCTTAACTTTAACTGCCATGTCCGTTTTTTTCAAATTTAACTGAACTTAATAAATAATCCAGCCGATTCGGCAGTTACTGTCTGATTCAACATGCAGTATTCCACACGTAGAACACAGTCGAGAAACTGCGAAAACGTCTTTTCAGTGTTGATGCTAAATTCTTCAGCAACTCCATTGAATTTGCAGCTGTGTATGAGAAGGTGGAACTCTTAGTGGACATAACTAAATGTCGACAGACATGACTGGTTATCATTTACTTGGCATTTCCCTTCTTACACCTCAACTAAGGGTTAACACGTATTTCATTGAAATTCATTATAATCCACAAACATCCACTATGGCTGTACAACTTAACATTATTTTTCTGTATCGGACTGGTAGCGAGGTACGCGCATATTTTTTGCTTTCAGTCTCTCACATAGTCCTTAGGTTAGTTAGGTTCAAGTAGTTCTAAGTTGTAGGGGACTGATGACTTTAGAAGTTAAGTCCCATAGTGCTCAGAGCCATTTGAACCATTTCTTTCTTTCTTTCTTTTTTTATGATGGGAAAGAGTAAACGTATCTTCCACTGAATAAGTTCTCATAGCGCTTAAGGTATGTCTATTAGAGTCAATACTTACTGTAACTGGAAGTCATGACGACGGCGGTCGAGTTTAGGCTTGTTTTGCACAGCTACGTCAATCATTTTCCAACAGCCAATTAGCGTTCAGTAGTGTTATGAGCGCTCGGTTGTGAATGTCGTAGTCAATGCAAGTATTAAAAGTGATCGTGGTGAGTTATTTAGTGAATGTGGGTGACAAGTGGCTCCAAATGTTTCAAGACCTGATCCGCCCTGATTTCACTGTCCCCACAGAATTCACAGAAGGCATCTTGATCCCAGTTCTGAAACCGAATGGTGGTTGTAGGTGGCAGGATTTTCGCCCACTCAGACTCCTCAACAACGACTACAAGATCTTCCCCCGTATCCTCCGCGCGCGTCTCCACACCGCTATCGGGAAAGCCATCCACACCGATCAGACATGTTTAGGTGGTGTCAGCAACATTCATACGGCGTTAGGAGCATACCGCGACGTAATTGCTTTGACGGCGGCCTGCAAAATACGAGGCGCCCTTGTCGCCGTAGATTTTGACCACGCATTCGACCGCGTCGATCACGGCTTCTTACGCGCAGTTTTGCAACACATGGGCCTCTCTCCGGAGTCTGCACAGGTGGTCCTTCGACTGGTCCACGGAGCGCGCTCCCGCATGATGGTCAACGGTTATCGGTCTGGTCACATTGTTGTTGGACGGTCAGTGCGACAAGGGTGCCTCCTGTCGGGCATATTATTTGCTGCAGCGCTTGAACCAGCTTTACATGGTCTACGGCAGCGATTAACTGGTGTCTCCTTGTGGGACGTGACCTTTTGTTGTGGTGCATTCGCCGATGACGTGGTGTTCCTGGCCAGATCAGAGGATGACATGCATATGGCGCTACAGTGGCTACGCCAGTACGGGGCGGTCGCTGGGAGCGTCATCAACGTGAAGAAGACAAAATACATGGATGTCGGAGGGGGGATTTCCCACACAACGGCGGTGCCCTTTGACAAGGTGCCCGTACTCAAGTGTTTAGGAGTGCAATTCTATAGCAATGTCCGCCGCACGGCGGCGGCTACGTACCGCCGGCTCCTACACCAGACACGTGCTCTGCTGCAGGACAACAAACTGCGTCGCTTGGATATGCTCCTCAGAACACGTTATGTCAACACCTATCTTGTCTCAAAACTGAACTATTTTGCGCATATCCTTCCCTTGACAGCTACGATGGCCGACAGATTTCAAGCAGCATATGGACATTTCGTAAGCACCGGTCTGGTTTTTAAAGTCCGATACGCCACCCTGACACTGCCGCAGCGGGCGGGCGGTATCGGTTTAATTCACGTATACAACCGTGCGCGATCGCTTTATCTCAACACTATGCGTCGCACGTGGACCTCTGCCCACGCCACTCTGACGGGCACCCTGATAGCGGAAGTGGCACCACACTCTCTGCATCCCCCGGTTTCTGTAGGACACATTTCACCGGCACTCACCCACATCAGAGAGTTCTTTATTGACTTCAGCTACTTACGGTCAGAACTTCCGATGACACGGAAGCCCAGCACAAAAGACTATTATCGCCTCTATCAACAGCGGCAACCTGTAAATACGGCCACCCACAGACATCCTGAAGTTGCCTGGAACACGGTGTGGCGAGCGGTACACACGCCTTTTCTACCTACGACGGTGCGTTCATTGTGGTACGTGGTTGTGAATGGGAAGTTCGCTACTCGTCAGAGGTTACATTCCATACATCTGACGGACGACCCCTTGTGTCCGACATGCTCAGTCGCTGACTCGGATGCACACCGTCTGACGTGTGCCGCGACCAGCGAGTGCTGGCTACTGACGCAGCGTATGCTGGCATTACTCTTGCGGCGATTGCCGGAGTCTATCTCCCCTGATGACCAGAACAAACGCTGTTAACTGCCTGAAGGGCATGGCCGTTTACTACATATTTTGCGATGCTCCCAAAGGCACACTCGACTTTTGATCCCTATTGATGACGACACATGCAGCTCTCAGCCGCCACCCGAAGTACAGAACTCGTTTCGCAAATTATTTAGGTTCATTATTTGCGGATCCTCCTGCTCACTGGGGCGTTCCGGGTATAAGACGCTGAAAATGAAGAAGAATCCTGGAGCATATTGATCCTCTACGGACGGAATAGGGGGCAACCACTCCCAACAGACGAGAAGACGACTCGGACGCTCGGCTACGGCAGTTGTAGGATCTTTCTTTGTAATGAAACAAAAATAAATCTATAACACAAAAAAAATGTTATAAAAATTGAAGAAATAAATAAATAAAAAGAACAACATCGACAAACCCACTACATCCTCTTCCTGATCCTTCGATCCTCGAACTCGAACACGTTGCTTGGGCGTGGCGGCGGGATGGCCAGGCTTCGGGTGTCGACCCCTGCCCTACCCGTCGTCCTGCTCCTGCTGCGGTTCATTAGATTTAAAAAAAAAAATGGTCAACGTGACAGATTGTCAGTCCTCTGTGCCCGGGTTCGATTCCCGGCTGGATCGGGGGAATTTTTTCCACCCAGGGACTGGGTGTCGTGCTGTCCTCATCATCATCCTTTCATCCTTATCGACTGCAGGTCGCCGAAGTGGCGTCAAATTGAAAGACCGGCACCAGGCGAACTGTCTGCCCGACGGGCGGCCCCTAGCCATACGAATAAATAAATAAATTCTACTCGTTGTGAGTTGTCATCGTTGATGGTGGCGGTAGGCTACAAATGCTACATGAGCAAGCGAGACGTAATTTGCAGCATATACGCTTTCTTCAAGCATAAAGCACATGCGTACCGCAACTGTCGCTACCAACCGGAAAATACAGTCCTAGTCCATGCCTCGCCCTACGCAAACCGCCATTCTTCGTGAGTCGGATTACAGGCAATTTTTATCTTGTTTTGGCCTATACTACCTCCTTCCAAAACATGAAAAGCAAGGAGTATGCAGTCGAAGAGATCCACTGTCAGAGGTACCAGAACGATTTTTGCTTATAACTTTCTACATCTAGACTTACATCAATGCTGCGCAGTCCACCGTACGGAGCGTGGTGCAGGGTATCCCATACCACACTAGTCATTTCCTTTCCCGTTTCGCAAACAGAACAAGAGGAAAACGACTGTCTGTCAGCCTCCGTATGAGTCCCAGTTTCTCGTATCATATCTTCGTGATCCTTACACACAGTCAGCTTTGAAAGCCCGTTCTCTAAATGTTCTCAAAAGTTTTCCTTGAAAAGAATGTCGCCTTCATCCAGGGTTTCCCGAAGCATCTCCGTAACACTTACGTGTTGTTAGAACTTACCAGTAACAAATCTAGCAAATCTTAATTGGTTCGATATCTTCCTTTAATCTGACCTGGTATGCATCCCAAACATGCGAGCAGTACTCAAGAATAGGTAGCACTGGCGTCCTACATGCGGTCTCCTTTACAGATGAACCACATTTTCCTAGAATTATCGCAGTAAACCGAAGTCGACCATTTCTACATTTAGAGCCAGCTGCCGTTCATTAAAAACAACTAAAAATTTGGTCTAAGTCATCGTGTATCCTCCTACAATCACTCAACTTCGACACCTTGCCGTACACTACGTCATCATAAGTCATCGTGTATCCTCCTACAATCACTCAACTTCGACACCTTACCGTACACTACGTCATCATAAGCAACCAACCACGGATTGTCATCGTGTATCCTCCTACAATCACTCAACTTCGACACCTTGCCGTACACTACGTCATCATAAGCAACCAACCACGGATTGCTGCCCTCCATCTCCGCCAAATCATTTCAATCATTTCTGTATACAGAGAACAACAGCGCTCCTATCACACTTCCTTGAGGCACTACTGACGATATTCTTGTCTGTGATGAACACTCACCGGCGAGGACAACATACTGGCTTCTATAACTTAAGAAGTCTTCGAGCCACTCACCTACCTATGAACCTATTCCATATCCTCCTATCTTTGTTAACAGCCTGTAGTGGGGCACCGGATCAAATGCTTTTCAGAAATGAAATGTGACATCAGCCTGCTGCCCTTTATCCAGATATAACGCGAGAAAAGGATAAGCTTAGTTTCGCACGAGCTACGCTTTAAAAAACCATGCTGATTCATGGACATAAGCTTCACGGCCTCAATGAAACTTATTGTATTCGAACTGAGAATATGTTCAAGGATTCTTCAGCAAACCGATGTTGGTCTGTAATTTTGTGGGTCCGTTCCTTTCACCTTCTTATACACAGGAGCGACCCGCACTTTTTTCCATTCGCTTGGGAATTTGCACCGGGTGAGAGACTCGCGATAAATGCAAGCTAGGTAAAGGACCAATGCCGTAGAATATTCTTTGAGAACTGGGATTCCACCTGGACCTGGTGATTTTCTTTTTTTCAACTCCTTCAGTTCTTTCTTTACACCAAGGGTGCTTATCACTATTTCGTGCATACGGGAGTCTGTTCAATGGTCAGCCGCGCGGGGTAGCCGCACGATCTAAGGCGCCTTGTCACGGTTCGCGCGGCTCTCTCCGTCGGAAGTTCGAGTCCTCCCTCGGGCATGGGTGTGTACGTTGTCCTTAGCACGAGTTAGTTTAAGTTAGATTAAGTAGTGTGTAAGCTTCGGGACTGATGACCTCAGCAGTTTGCTCCCATAACATCTTACGACAAATTTCCAAATTTCGATGGATGTTTGTGCGACTCTCCTGTGAGAACGATTTCTTGAACGTGAAATTTAAAACTTCGGCTTTCGTTTTGCTGTCTTCTCCTGTGACACTAGACTTATCAACAAGTGGCTGGATGGAAGCCTTAGACCCATTTTTCGATTTTGTATGGAACCAGAATTTTCTCTGGTTCTCTTCCAGATCGTTTGCCTAGGTATGATGTTGGTAGTAACTGTATGCTTCGCGCATAGATGTTTTCACAGACGCACGAATCCCTAATAATCTTTGTCATCGTTAGCGCGTTCTCTTTTGATCCGAGAGTGCAACAGCCTCTGCTTCCTCAACATTTTCCGAGTCTCGTTCTTAAAACAAGGTTAGTCTTTTCCGTCCTTAATTCATTTATTAGGTACATAGTTATCCAGACCACAATCTGCTTAAACTTTGCCCATAATTCCTCTACGTTCATCTTACTGGAATTGACTGATGTCAATTCACTGTCTAAGTGAGTTGCTAACAACTACTTATCTGCTCTTTGTAGCAGAAACACTCTTCTAGCCGTCTTAACTGATTTATTAGCTTTCGTAACCATAGTTGCTATAATGACATCACACTCGCTAAACCCCTTTTCCATACCGATGTTGACGATAATGTCCTGCCTATTTGCAGCTACGAGGTCGGGCAGCAGAACTAGCTGCTAAAGTCAGTTTTCAGAGAAAGTGTTCAGAAGCACTGCTCATAACTGTCTGTCTGTACCCCTGCAATGAATCCACAGACATTCCAGTCTGCACTCGGTAGGTTAAAGTCGCCTCCAACTAGTAATGCACGATTGGGTATTTATGCGCTATTGACCACAGACATTCTTTGAACGACTCTAGAACTGTCACAGCAGAATCGGGTGGCTGGTAAAAACATACAACAATTAACTTTCTTTAATCTACACCTGTTATATGCAACAAGATAACTTCACTGTCACATTCAACTCCTACCTCAATAGAGACAATATTTTTGTGAACTTCAATGAACACTCCCTCCCCAGTGGTCTATAATCTGTCTTCCTGATATATATTCCCATACCTCAGAGCTCTCCACTTCGGATTTCTTCCAGCTCTCTTTCGAGAGAATAATTTGAGTGCGAGAACTTTCCTGTAGGATAGTAAATTCGGGAACATTGTTACGAATGCTTCGACAATTTAATGATAAAATTTTGACGTTCTAAATGACTTTACTCTAAACGTGGTATGACTACACCTGCTGCATATCGACTGGCGAATGTTCATTAGAGTACCTCAAACTCCGCTTAGCCTAAATAACCTTCATGTGCACTCCAAAGGTCCTGCGCTGAGCAACTGCTTCTTTTGTGCGGTGCACCCTGGTCCTATCAATGAGAGTCCTACAAATCCCCAAATGAAGGCATAGAAATCTGCAGCCAAGACTGTCACAGAGTCGACGTGTCCTTTGGTTGAGACCCTCCACTGGGCTCCAAACCACACAACCGTGATCAACTCTGGGAACAATGCTGCAAATTGCAAGCTCTGCTCGCACCCTACTGGTGACGCCAGCAGCCTTACCAGTTCTGTCAACCGCCTGTATGTACCGAGAATGCCCTCAGAACCCATGCGACAGGCGTCGTTGGTGCCGACATGAGTCACAACTTGTAGACGACTGCACCCAACACTCTCGATAGCCACAGGCAAGGCCAACTCCACATCTCAGGTGAGCCCCCCCTGCAGACGTACCGAGTGCACATTGGCTTTCTTTCCAGCCCTGAAAGCTATCTGCCTGAGTCACTCGATAACGTGCCTAACGTTCGAGATTCCGATCACTTCAAACCCACCCTGTGCCTGCTCGGAACTTGCTGAAGGAGCGGCCACCTGTCCACTCACAGGTCGAGGCCAGATGACCAGTGTCCACGTTGGCCCCCCACTTCGAGCGGCGCGAACTCATTACCACCAGTCACGCTGGTGTGAGGACGGATCCACTCGTCGGGCACACTAGGAGGTTTCCCGGTAGCAGAGCACGTGGGCGAAACAAGCGACGCCTGAGATGTCCTACGGGACGCGCCAGATTCTCCGCCACCGCTGCATCCCGAGGCAGCAGCCTAGAGGTGGCTGACCTGAGCCGTTCCGTTTTACTGGCGCCCTAGCGTATTTGCAAGTACCTCGCCTTCGCGCTCTTATCTTTGCTTGTGGTGCTTACTCAGTCTTGGCTGCCTTATCTTTGCCGAAGGGGTTAACTGGAGGCTCTCGCCAAGTACAAGAGTGGGCGTTCGATGTTACCTGAGGCCGGAGTGCGCTTGTGGTGGAGCGGGAACCGACCAGGTCTATGGGGCAGCTTGGTGGGGAGCCTTTCCTGTCGCCTGAGAGGAGGCTTGTTCCTGCCTTGCGTTGCGTGCTGCTAGTTCCGGTCGTCTGCTGCCTTATTACGGCCTACTGTACCCGACGCAAGCCATATCGGTCGTCCAGCGAAAAGTTAAGTGAATTTGTCCGTGATATGTGACTGCAGATTTGTCAGCATTGCTGTAGTGCTTTAAAATATATCGAACATTTTTCATTTGGCTTATGCCTTAATAAGCTTACTGTGGTGTGAATGCAGTCTGTGGATCCACTATTGGGTGTATTGCTGAAACCTTGTGTGTTTAAGTCCTGAAGATGTTTAGAGTGATATGCTATGCAATAAGCGTTGTGTGTAGGAATCATTTATTTAGTGAGGTGTGTAATTCTTCTTTTACCAACAAATGTGTATGCTTCATTGTATTGCCACAATTTAGCCAAGATTCAGTATTTTTCATTGAAAATAGATGCACATATTTGTTAAAATTGATTTTGTGCCTTCATCTGTCAGCTAAGTGATAAGACCTGCTGTACAGTGTATTTATATTTGGAAGTTGATTAGCTGTGTCTGCATGGTCGTCATTCCGGAGGAGAAATGTTTATAAATGATAATCGAAACATAAAGTACTTGATCTTAAAGAAGGCAGTGTGCCGTTTTATTAGTGAATATTTTAACCTGTTACTTAATGTCTTTTGGTGGTTGTTTACATTGTCCCTGCGGACCTGTTCTGTGCGCTCGTTAAATGTTACAGCTGGCTGGCTGGTGTTTTGGAGTAAGCGCAATCTTTCCACCTACGGGTACCGGACTGTGAAATCCTGGGTAGCGGGAGGTGACTCCGGGTCGAAGCTCGAGAAGTGGGTCTTGTACGAACTGCTGGCTTCCGCCTTGGCTTCTCCAAGTGAAGTTTCCGTTCCGCCTTCGAGCGACCTGGCGTCACTCCTCACTATTTAATTCTGATGCTAATTATGTTTACTCAAGTATTTATTATATTTATCAAATTTTGTCTGAAGAGCAACATACAATTGTGAATTAATTTTAAGCCGTCAAGCGAATAATTGTTTTTAATATATATATTTAATAATTGTTTTTAATATTTTTATATGTATGAGATAGACTTTGTTTCATAAAAGACATTGGTAGCAGATTAAGATTCTATCGCTTGCGCCTTGTCCCACGGTTATGCAGGGTCGGCCGTGGTTAATCGGATTTGGCATGTTAATGGTAAGGGGTGGCCGGATGCCCTTCCTGCCGCCACCCTGTACCCCCCAGGATGGAATTAGTGTACCCCAACTGTGTCTAGTGGAATCCATGAAATAGTGTGAATGTGTTCAAATGTCTGCCAGCTGTGTAACTGAGGCGGAACGTGGGGACCAGCCCAGTATTCACCTAGCGGGATGTGGAAAACCTCCTAAAAACCATATGCAGGCTGGCCGACATACCGACTCACGTCGTCAATCCGCCGGGCGGATTCGATCCGTGGCCAGCGCGCCTACCCGAGTCCAGGAAGCAGCGCGTTAGCGCTCGCGGCTACTCTGTCGGGTTGGTAGAGGATTAAGATATTGTTGTTTTAAAGGAATTTGTTTATATGACTGTTAAATAAAACGAGTGATAACAAAAGGGGTCCAATCCTTCCTATTTGTTTCCCTATTCCTAGTAGAGGAACGTTTCATGACCGTAGCCAAAAGCACATTCAGATGTTCACGAATTGCGTACAGCTCCTCCTGCGTCCGCACACATCCTAACTCTCCACGCAAAACGAACTGGAAAAGCAAACTACAAAAGTAGATAGAATGCTAGATATGCAACTTGCTACCCTCCTGTTGTGTCACCAATGGACGCTGTTGCTATCTAGCTGGCTGTTCAGAGGAAATGAAAACTGCGCTACAGACTGCCCGAATTTACGCATACAAAATGCGAGCTTACACCTGTTAAACGGAAACACACACGAAATTTTAGAAATATACTACGAGGAAAAGGCAGAAAAAGATAAACACTCAATTTTCAGCTGCGCAGATGTGTATCAAGCGAGAGTTGGAGTCTGACTGATTGGCTTACTACACAAATGGAAGCTTATCTTCAAAACAAAACAAATGAGCAACTATTGAGAAACAGACTGAATGAATTTACACTTACAAAAGCGCGAGATTAAATCTCTTAAACAGAAAAACAGGCATGAAATTTAATACATATACTATGAGGAAAACACAGGAAAAGATAAACACTTAGCTTGCCGCTCTTTAGATATGAATCAGGAATCGGTCGTTTCGTGACCAGTGTCCCTTACGTCAAATTTATTCACTTACCCTTCTCCATCACCCCTTAATCCCCTGCATATATTTCTATACAGGGGTAAAATTCGGTTGTTGCATTTTGAAAGAGCTGTCGTAAAAGATGGGTTTTTTTACCTGATCCGACTTAACTGATTTTATGAAAGATAAGACGTTCTGAACATTTCACACCAAGTTCATACAACTTGACGAACCACTCACTAAGCCTTCAGAGATCAAACAAAAATCACTCAGATTAACGAATGAAACAATATTAGCGTTGCCATGTAAACTGGGAACGTTATTCCTATTTCAGTTTTTCCGTCATTTGTATCTTATATCCAATGTTGACTGCTGCAGAAAGAATGAAAAGGAAATTAACTTAGTATTACTGTGAAGTATCGCATTCACAGAAAAATAGGTAAACCATAAGTACTCAAAACTCTGAATGTCGAATTTTACTTCCACTGGTGGAAATCAGTGTGGTGAGTGAAGCCAATACGGATTTCTCATCCCACCATGAAATTCGTTTTCATGAAAATTCATACTCATTTGAGGTGGAAATGAAGGAACGTGGTGAACATGGTAAGTCCTCCCCAGCCTTCACTGTTTTCCACGTCACTAACTTACCTAGCACATGTCCTACAATACTGCCAGAGATCCTCCACTTCCTCTTCCCCAGACCTGAATCTTCTCAGAAAAATTCTAATGATTTTCCTATCTCACTTCTTAAACGGAAATATCTTCCGACCTTTCTTAGCTTTTCGATCAATACCAGTGATTTATGGTGCAACAGTAACATTGTGGTCACCGAATGTTTCCTCTACGTTCACTGAATCGAAGAATTTTTTTTTTTTTTTTTTTTTTGCAGATCCTTTACTGGTGAGCTGTACCACCAACCGCTAAAAATAATTTCCGCAAATACGTTTAGCATAGCATCACAAGATTTTTTTTTATCCCTGTCTCCAATCTTAAACACGTGCACCTCTTAATATACAGGATGATTATACACTGTTGTCATATTGAAGTGACCACTTGTCAAAAGCATGAATAAGAAACTTTTGCAGCGCAGACCTTTCAAGAAGAGAGTCAGTCAGATTCTGGAAGGTATTGGCAGCAATGTGGAGCCATGCTAACCCCAGTGCCCTGGCGAGCGGCACTAAGCTTCTCGCTTGAGAATCCACAGCGCGTTCAGCCTGCTCGAGGCGGTCCCACAGATTTTCGATTGGGTTTAAATTCTGGGAGGTTGGTGGCCAGGGGCGTAGCACGAACGTACAAATGGCTCCGAGCACTATGGGACTTAACATCTGAGGTAATCAGCCCCTACCACGCACGTACACTGCGAGCTGTGTGGCTCATTACATTGTCCTGCTGGTAGATGCTGCCGTGCCGAGGAAACACAAAGTGCATGTAGGGATGGATCTGGACCCCAACGACAGATGGACACTTGTGTGGATCCATTATGCCTTCCAGAATGAGGAGATCATCCAGAGAATGCCACGAAAATATTCCTCCCATCATAACGGTATCTTTTCCGGCCTTGACACTTTCGACGACTCCTGCAGGGTGTTCGCCTTCAGACAGTTCACGCCGTTTATGCCGACGGCCATCTGTCCGATGGAGCATAAAGCGTGATTCATCTGGAAAGTCTGTTTGTTGCCACTCAGTGAACTCAATTTGCAGCGTTGGTCTGCAAATTTTAGCCCTCGTCGCCGATGAACAGCAGTCAGCATGGGTGCATAAATCAGGCGCCTGCTGCGGAAGGTCACACACAGCAACTTTCGCTCAATGATCGTTGAGGAGACACTCTCGGTAGCCCCTTGGCTCATCTAGACGTTCAGTTGCTCAAGAGTTGCACGTCTATTCCACCAGCTGCGACATAGTCGCCTGTACACATCTCTGCAGCTGTCTTTCAAATGGTTCAAATAGCTCTGAGCACTATGGGACTTAACATGTGAGGTCATCAGTCCCATGGAACTACTTAAACCTAACTAACCTAAGGACATCACACACATCCATGCCCGAGGCAGAATTCGAACCTGCGACCCTAGCAGCAGCGTGGTTCCGGACTGAAGCGCCTAGAACCGCTCGGCCACAACGGCCGGCAGCTGTCTTTCACCCCTATCATCCATGGCTCGTGGTGCATCACAGTTACCACTGCGCCACTTTCGCATAGTGACATTTTGCATGCACTGTATCCCTTAACTACGGCGGCACGCGAAATTTACAAACCTCACCATTTCGGAAATGCTTCCACCCGTGGCCAGAAAACTAATCATCATGCCCTTTTGGGCAAAAGGTTGCGCACCGGCCGCCGTGGCCGAGCGGTTCTAGACACTTCAGTCCGGAACCGCGCTGCTGCTACGGTCGCAGGTTCGAATCCTGCCTCGGGCATGGATGTTCGTGATGTCCTTAGGTTAGTTAGGTTTAAGTAGTTCTAAGTGTAGGGGACTGATGACCTCAATGTTAAGTCCCATAGTGCTCAGAGCCATTTGAACCATTTTGAACAAAAGGTTGTGTTTCCGCACTACAACAACTGCAGTGTTCAGCGTCCCCCTGGCACGCTTTATATGCCCTCCACTGCTAGTGGTGCCACTTGCCGTCTGTGCCTGGTAATTGCACACTGGCGTCGAACATTGGCCGTGGTCACGTTAACGTGGCTGGACCGTGTAATTAAACTTTCGCTACTTGACGCAGTGAAGCGAAAACCCACATGGTGGAAAAAATTAAAAGTGCCCTGGAGAACAGAATTCCAGAGTTCACAGGAAAACAGCAAAAGAAAGCTAATACAATTATATAGCAGACGTTGAAAGTGACCACTGTTCATCTCTTGGCACTTCTGGGCCCTGGTCAGCAAGTTGCTGAAGACGGTTGCTGCAATCTCATCCGAAATATTCTGCCGCACTTCTTGAAGACTATGATGGTTATTGCGATACACTTTAGACTTAAGGGCTCCCCACACTGAGTAAACGCATGCTGCTGACATATCACGTAATCTGGGTGGCCAGCTAGGGCCGCGACCAGATTAACCTCTGCTAACAACTCTGTCAGGCGTGAAGATTGGGTAAATGTGCTCCAGGGTTCGGCCAGCTCCATGGGCAGCTGCTCCAGCCTGGTGGAAATAACTGTAGGTCCTTTCCTCCACCGTTAATTCTGCCACAAATGGCTACAGAATGTTTGGGGCTCCACCCTGTATTTACCGTATGGGTGCCGAACATTACAGGAACGATGTTCAATTTGTGCTCTGTAAGATTTGCGTTGTTGGTCGTGTTAGTGTCATAACCTGCCCTTTACGTGCTGGTACTGGTACGGCGACGCAGGCCTGAAACACAAGCATCGGTGTGCATTACACTTGCAAACAGTCTATATGGTTCTGGACAAGGTGATCAGGATTTTGCTCGTAAAGCTGTTTTATAAAAATAACGGCAATAATACTGCTGCTTTTCGCTAATATCAACGCATTGAACTAATACGGAGAGGTCCTCTTCCCGCACGGCGTTGAAGAATATGATCGGGAAGTTCGAATTAACTAGCGAATTGAGAATTGCTCCTGAGAGAGGCGTAAGGCTGATTGCACCATAAATTGTTGCTAAAATTACTGTTGCCACGGCTGAGAATTCTGGACGCAGCGTGCAACATTCGACCAGAATGAGATTTTCACTCTGCAGCGGAGTGTGCGCTGATATGAAACTTCCTGACAGATTAAAACTGTGTGCCGGACCGTGACTCGAATTCGGTACGGGGTACTGACGGAATTGAAGCTGTGAGCACGTGTCGGGAGTCGTGCTTGGGTAGGTCAGTTGGTCGAGCACTTGCCTGCGAAAGGCATAGGTCCCGAGTTCGAGTCTCGGTCCGGCACACAGTTTTAATCTGACGAAATAAATCTCGGGTGAACAGCCTTGTATGACTGTTCATAGGACACATTATTTCGGTAATCGACCACGTTGCCATCATCAATACGCCTGGAGAAATTACACCTGATGATGGCAACGTGGTCGATTGCCGAAATATTGTGTCCTACGCACACTCATACCAGGCTGTTCACCCGAGATTTATTTCGTCATAAAATACGCCTGGAGAAATTGAAGAATCACATCAGTTTTAATCTGTCAGGAAGTTTAACATTCGACCACTACACGGGTTGCGTCACACCAGTTTAACATTCCGTGGTCCACTGTTCTTTCGGGCAGCAGTATGGCAATCTCCAGTGAGTTTCCAGGCTGTCGTTCATGAAGGTGGTCGCCACATTGAGCAACGTTTATAACCTGGAAAGTAAATACGGTACGCAATTAATAAACGTTACCGTCTCAGTCTGTAACCGCGCGACCGCTACGGTCGCAGGTTCGAATCCTGACTCGGGCATGGATGTGTGTGATGTCCTTAGGTTAGTTAGGTTTAAGTAGTTCTAAGTTCTAGGGGACTAATGACCTCAGAAGTTAAGTCCCATAGTGCTCAGAGCCATTTGAACCATTTACCGTCTCATTTGGAAATTAAAATGAGTTTATTTCAATGGTTTACTCGTTATTTCTCTTCCGCATGTCCTTGCAAATGTTTCCATAAAGATTCATTCTCCTACGATCACATGTTTGTTGTGGGGGTCGTCTCAGAAGCGAAATTTTAGTTATAACCACCTTTTATGTAACTTGCAGGCTCATATCTTCTACAGTTTTCTTGTCTTGCTTGTTCCTTTGTTGCGAAGTAGGGCTGTTGCCGTATTGCTCCAGTTTTGAGAGAATGTTTCTCTAAAAAAATTTCTTTCATAAAGCTTTTCCTCCAACTTCACGCATTTCTACAGATAAAAATTGTCATTGCCCTTTGCTTGCCAGTAAAGTAGTAATTTTTGTTGAAGACAGCGATGCACACACTATTCAGCACACTCTCCACGAGTCTGGTGAGAAGATATGTTGGTATGCTGACCAAGTCGTCACTCAGTGCAGTTCGTGACTGGTGCGATATTGTGTTACGATCTTGTGCCGTGCACCATTCAGGAGAGCCTTACAGGAATGCACGTCACTTCTTTTGTGCCATATCATTCTGTAACATCGCATCATTGCAGTCGGACCTATAAAGAGTCATTTTCGTGAATGAAATTTTCTTCGCTCGCTGGACTACACTAGAGTCGAACAGTTCTCTGCACTGACACAGTATATCTTGTGTTATCCTTGACCCTCTAACAGCCTCTACTGTGAAGTTGAGAACTATGCTTTTTGCGTCAACCCACGTGCTCGTCCACCGAAATGGCTACGTTCCAATGCGATCTCGGCGTGTCAACACGTTTCTAGTTTCCTCTGCATCGAGCAGGCGTTCAGAATAGCTTGTTGGACGGAACTGATATTCATCCGAGAAATCGCTCTGAAACAAGGCCATTGAAGACAATAACGATGTGAAATACACCACTTCAGTCCGATATGATATCTGCCAAAGTCAGTGGAGCGCTCCACACGACTGTCCGACATTTTGCTATTTTCACGAAATGGTTGTGGGGAGCATTCAGCACTACCAAGGTCTGACGCACTTTACACAGGAGTAAAAGCTTTCCTCCGATTCACCACTTTCGCTGTGCATAACATTTTCAGAAGCATAGACGAAGCGTTTGTATGGAAACCGTCAGACACTTGTTGTCGTATATAGGCGTTGGTGACCGCAGCGCAGTATTCTGCCAGTTTAAATATCTCTGTATTTGAATACGCATGCCTATAGCAGTTCTTTTGGCGCTTCGGTGTATATCACATACCTGAACTAAGTCTAAAATAGCAAATGAAACCAGAAAGGAAGTTTGTAAATGGTCATATACAGTGAAGTGACACTGAACATAAAGAAAAAAATACCGGGAATTTAAGATTGAAAACAGAAAATTACAATGTTAAATGAAATGTATATGGCACCTCTATAGACTGTATAACAAACATACAGTTTCTAGGAATGAGAACACAGAAAGATACTTGCAAACACTATATCATTAGCATAGCCCTTATAGTCCTGTCATTAGTGTGTGACAGCCAGTGTCTTTTAGTTACATACTACTCATATGTTTATTCATATCATAGCTATGAAGTTCTTTTCTGGGTAACAGATGCACAAAATATGAACACAGTTTCCAGACTACAGTAGAATAAGAACCAAAAATATTAGTCGAACCCACTATCAAGATCTGTCAAAACACTGGCGATTTTAATCACACTATGTGAGTACATTAACCAATCAATGCACACATCGAAAATAACACTGATAATAATTACTGCACAAACAGTTCTGTCCATGACCATGGAATAGGAGCTAGGTTCAACTTACGTTTGTCCAGAAAGAATAAACACAATACTCAAATTACGTTTGCTACCAAAGAGTAAAACCGTACAATAAATTGCCCAAGGAGACTCAAGGATTCCCAAAACGAACTTATTTAAAAAGGCACTTAAAAACTGTTAAGGATTACTTTGATAACACAGATTACAGGTTTTGTAAAAAATGTAACACATATAATGATAATAAAACGTGTACCATTACATGTAATACAGTCTAAGTACTCCCTTCTTTTTCTTCTTTTCTGAAAAAACTAGCCCCCAGAGCTACGTATGTCTAACACTAACAGTTGATCCTCTCTCTGAGCGCAACACTGGCTTCACTACTGACTACTTTAATCGGCCGAGAAACTGACCATTTCGAAAGGAAAAGTTACAAATATGACTAAGTACTGGACGAAGATATGCAAAAGAGTACTTTAGTATTCTGCTAGATACCCCGTCATATCCATGAGAGTTCGCAGTCTTTGGTGATTTAATTAGTGACTCAATCTCCCCCTTGTCGGTATCATGGAGGAGTATTTCAGATAAGGCTGGGAACTCTATTTTCTAAGAATTATGTGATTCGCCGTAGGAACTAAACTTCTAATTAGTTCACCTGCTACATTAAAAGAGTGACTACTAAGTACTGTCCATATATCCGACTTATCAGTAACTGAAACATTTCTACTACACAGTGGCTTTATATCCTCAAACCAAAGCTGCTGACTAGGCACTTCCTTAAAGACTGACCACATGGTTTCAATTTCCTCCTGATAATTAGCTATTAAATTTGCGTACCACTTACTTTTTGTCTCCCTAATAACATTTTAAGTATGTTACAGTACTGTTTGTAATGGGCTGCTGCAGCTCGATTGTGACTGCTTATAACATTCTGAAATAATTCCCATTTTATACTACATGATATTCTTATGCCCCTTATACGCTACCCAGGCTGCCTGTTAGTGCCACTACCTTGTTTCGAATGTTCTGATGGAAAGCATCTTTCAAAGAGCATGAGAAATATGTTGAGGAAACCATTATACGAAGGTTGGTACCTGAGTAGTGGCAAATGTTTATTCACAACCGATACAAAACGGTTACATGTTTGCACCGGTTACTGTCCTTCAAAGCAGTCACCAGCGTTGTGAAGAACCCGTTTCCAGCGATGTGGAAGGCGTAGTACACCGTTAGCAGAGCCTCTTCTGTTGATGGTGCGAATGGAGCGGTCTACTGCCTGTCGAATCTCTGGAACAGTTCTGAAGTGAATTCATTCATCTTCGGAATCAAATCAAAGTCACAAGGACTTAAGTCCGGGGAGTATGGTGGATGGTAGAGTGCTTCCCAGTCCTATCGACCGAACAGAGCAGCCGCAGTTTGCGCTGTATGCGCCCGCGCATTGTCGTGCAAAATGATGGGTGGGTTGCGCAGAAAGTGTCACCGCTTCTTTCGCAGAGCTGGTCGCAGGTGATTCTCCAGAAACGAACAGTAATACTATGCATTGACGGTCTGCCGTCGAGGAACGTAATGCATTGGGATAACACCATCACAGTCCCACACTAGAATCACCATAACTTTAGACCGCTCCATTCGCACCATCAGCAGACCGAGTTCTACACAACACTGGTGACTACTTTGAAGGACAGTAACAGGTGAAAACATGTAACTCTTTTGTATCGGTTGTGAATAAATAGTTGCCTCTATTGGAGTTTCAACACTCGTATTTACCGTCTAGGTTACCAGCACCAAAATGTCCTACCTCTCCTGTTCCTTAATGGGTCTTAAGAAGGTTTATATTGCAAATGGATTAGCTTTTCTAAATAATTTTTAATTATATTTAACATGTGACTGAGCACGCAAATCTTTTAGTGTTAAAAATTGTTCATCATGGTCTGAAAGGCTTTTTGTTAACATCGTCGACCCGTAAGTCGACGAACTGGCGTCAAGTGAAAATACTTGCACCAGGCTGCCCAACAACCTAGATGGGGTCTCCCAGCCAATAGTAAGATAGACACATTTCATTTTTATGCTGCATCATCATTTAGAAGTGGATCTTCCGTTTACCAACAGCGTGTTGAGGTAGACAGTGACTACTGGATGCGTGATTTTCACCTGCCGGTCCTCGCAGGCACGGCTGAGGCTGTCGAAGACGATGCAATAGTAAGTACAGCGAACAAAATATAAGATGGGTATTGGACGTTCAGGGAAAATGCGTTACAGACCTTACAAAGGTAACACAAAGAACCAAACACCATATAAATTGCGGGAAATTGACGACGTCAGCGAACACCATAATAGTTTATATTTCAAATTCTGCAAGACTTTACAGACATTACAGAAGGTTTTATGAGGGTTAGATATGCAAGTGTCAGATCCATAAACTCCTACAAGCTACGTGTTTGACCTGTCAGTCTTCTGTTCTCTGACTGTAGAGACATCTGCCCTCTTCTCCTAAAGCAGATGTTTCTATAGCGTGGATTAATAACTTAATTAATGAAGGGGACAGGGGGAAAACTACAAACTGGTAACAGATAATGAACTGGAAATAAATGGTTCACATGGTTCAAATCGCTCTAAGCACTATGGGATTTAACATCTGACGTCATCAGTCCCCTAGACTTAGAACTACGTAAACCTAACTAACCTAAGGACATCACACACATCCATGCCCAAGGCTGGATTCAAACCTGCGACCGTAGCAGAAGCGCGGTTCCGGACTGAAGCGCCTAGAACCACTCGGCCACAGCGACCGGCAAGGAAATAAATCAAACACGAGTTGTTTCTAATTAGACTAATGGTGTTCTCAGCGCTGCACTGCGGGCTGTATACATCACAGGACTCTGAAACATCGTAGGTATGTTCATTAATCGGTGCGCTGAATGGAGTATGCTGAAAAAATATTAGTTTCACTTCCTGTCACCGGGTGACTGTTGGTGTAAAGGGTTAAGAAGGTTGACGTTTTCCGTAGAAACGCAATGGGTATTAAGAAGAAAGACTGTGCATTGCTGATAAAGTTATTTTGTAGCGGCAGCAGTAGTAGCGCTGCATTGCAGGAATGTCGCCGACAAAAACAGTAGCGAAAGGCCCCGTGTCAGCACAATAAATGGGCAAATAATTTGATCAAGAAATTTGAAGAAACAGGTGATTAGATTGTGCAACCGGGAGAGGGAGGCGGCTCTTTCCCATAACAGTTGTTGAAGTTCCTGCAGCTACAACCGGCCGTGCAGCACATGCCTCAAATACTGCAGCCAGTGTATCCGCTCTCCCCCAGTCAACAGTTCAAAACATTTTGCCGCGCATTTTACGCTTGTATCCCTATAAGATTCAGAATGTGCACCAAATGAAACACGACGTAGGCTGCAACGTCGTAACTTTGACCTTCATATTTGGCACCCATGAAAATGGACGACATATGCCCAGTGTTGTGATTGACAATTCGCAATTTTTCACAAACACAACTTTTATTAATGTACATTCACAAGGTTGACGACTGAACATACAAACGAAAGGTTACAATAACGATGCCAGTAAAAGTCTCCTAATTGAAGCAAACAAAAGTTCACTTCTAATTTTTCACAAAATTTCGTGGTAACACACTCATACACTAGTAACAGTCCATTTCCCAGACGAAGATGTAATCTTCAACGATCGCAGTATACGAGGTCGGCACCCGGCGCGAAATGAACTTCGGGGCTGGTTCTAGCCCCTAAATAACTGTCTCCAGCCAATCTGGTTTTGGTGTAGTGATACTTCCTGCAGGCCGTGGCTATAGCTCCCCTTGCAGGAAGTAGTGCTCGGAATGTCTGTTTCCATTATCTTGTATGTAAATAAGCGGTGTTTACCATGGTGCTTTTGGTACGCCTTGGGCATAGACAAGCTCGTCCTCTGTGGTGTAATATGGGTTGCCAGCCTCAGGAGCTACCTTGGCACCAGTATAACACCCAGGAAGAATTCTTTGGACGAACGAGGCACATTTTACTCAGACAATGTTCAAATGTGTGTGAAATCTTATGGGACTTAACTGCTAAGGTCATCAGTCCCTAAGCTTACACACTTCTTAACCTAAATTATCCTACGGACAAACACACACACCCATGCCCGAGGGAGGACTCGAACCTCCGCCGGGACCAGCTGCACAGCACATTTTACTCTGCAGGGTGCCGTGAATGCACAAAACTATCACATATGGGGTTACACTCCGCCAAATGTTGTGGACAAACAACAACTGTACTCTGAGGTATGGTTTCACAGGCTCTTTCACTCTCGGTCCGTTTTTCTTCGAGAAAGTAACACCTCGTGAGCCTGTTAGGTGTACTGTGACGTTTGCTTGTTATAGGGACCACATTGTGCACCACGCAATTCCAGCTTTGCAAGACGGCAACTGTGTCCACACCACTATTTTGATGCAAGATTGGGCGACACTATACGAGAAAGAGTTGCTTCGAGAAACCTTCGGTAATGAGCGCATAATATCTAGACAGTTTCAAAATGTGTAGCCTTCCCAGATCAACCGACCCAAATCCATCTGACTTCTCGTTGTGAGGATATCTGAAAGATCGTGTTTATCAGGGATGTGTTGGTCTGAAGGATAACATATGACGACACATCGCTCTAATGACATCGGATATGCTACGAGCAACTGTTGACCGTGTCGCATTACGGATGCAGCATTTACATGTTGTAACTTGTGCTTATACGCTAATGAACGTGTCAGAACCACTTTTACCGATTGATGTGGCCCAGTTATTAGCACACTGGACTCGTATTCGGGAGGACGACGGTTCAAACCTGCGTCCGATCATCCTGATTTAGGTTTTCCGTGGTTTCCCTAAATCGCTTCAGGCAAATGCCAGAATGGATCTATTAAAGCGCATGGCCGACTTCGTTCCTCATCCTTCCTTAATCCGATGGAACTGATGACCTCGCTGTTTGGTCCCCTCCCCCCAAAGCAAGTAATCAGCCAAAAGACCACCGTTATCACGTGTTTGATCATTGCTCCCCTTTTCAAGCAACCACTCCACATTCTGACTGCTTACAACGCATATTTTAACCTGGTGGCAGAGAGTGGAAGTATTATTTTTTCACCATACTCCCAGAGCGCACCGATTAATCAACATGCCTACAACGCTTCGGTGTCCTCTTAAGAATACAGCCCGCACTGCAGCATTCGGATCACCGTCAATTTAATTGCAATCATCCAGCAGACTGACGATAAAAACATGATAAATGAGAGATGGTTTAGTCACATATGGTTCAAATGGCTCTGAGCACTATGGGACTTAACATCTATGGTCATCAGTCCCCTAGAACTTAGAACTACTTAAACCTAACTAACCTAAGGACATCACACAACACCCAGCCATCACGAGGCAGAGAAAATCCCTGACCCCGCCGGGAATCGAACCCGGGAACCCGGGCGTGGGAAGCGAGAACGCTACCGCACGACCACGAGATGCGGGCCTTAGTCACATAAATTGCAATTTAATCACCCGACAATTCTGCATTACTGGGCAAGCTGCCATTTTGCAATAGGACAAGAGAAATACATGGAAAATTTTGAGACACAAATGAGAAACTAATGATAACTCGTCCAGTCCCTGGCGAGAGTAATAATCGGAAAACTGAGGTGTATCCTGGGAAATGAAAGTAACGAAAAAAAGCCATGACGAGTCACACGCAATATGAAAACGTAGACAGGAGCAGCAGGACAAAGCTTACTGTGTTAACACTGATCAAATCGTGAGGCCCGTTGGTAGCAGTGCAAACAGCATAATTCCATATTAACTACGAATGAAGATGCACCAAGCATTATCCTATGGAACATCTTAATTATAACTGACTGAATCTACAAAAACTGACTGCATCTTTCAAAAAGATGGGAACCAACGCATGTAGCATAAAATAGCGACAACGTCTACACTACTGGTAATAACGCTGTGAAGCCCACAAATAATTTCACTCGAATGGGGCCCGGAAAGCGTCTCTCTGCACTTTTATAAGCTCGGACGCAACACACCCACGTGCGTCCTCCGATACCAATAGATGAAAGCTTCTGTAGCCAACTTGTATGGGGACGGCAGTGAAAATGGTTCCTGCTGTTTCTGGCCGCTGCGGCCGCGTGGCCTTCTGGCGTTGAGGCTGTGGAGTTGTCCTGGAGGAGGTTCTCAGCGTAAAGTTGGAACTTGTGCCCCTATGCAATGGTATGGCTGCAGCTTTAATTTGAAAGTAGCGGCCCTCAGCTCCTACAGATTTTCGACATCTTGTGAATTTTCTGAACTACTTAGTCGGTAAAACTGCTCCACCGCTACCATGCCATAGAACTCTACACAGTCGAGCCATTGGTGATTTTAGCTGGCCGAGGAAATCTTATTTTAATGCGCAAGTTAACTAATTAATTTTATCAACGTTTTAATTGATTGTTTTATAGGCCAGTGGCTGCTGTGTTGAAATCATGATTACTTTAGCAGTACAAATCCATGATTGGGAACACGATTTTAATTTAATTAAACTCTCTGGGACTGGTCTGGACAACTGCTGAGGCTTCTTCACATGCTATACACATCTCATGAAAGTCTGCCTCCAATTATTCCAATTGGATAGACAGCTGTCCCTGTGGGAAATAGAATTCAGTCCTGTACATCAGTCACAAGTCAACATTAAATAATGAAATACATAAACCCTGAATACTCATCAGACAGGAAAAAGAACATCAAAAGATATTCACAAAGATCAATAAAACGTGGTGCTACATAAAAATGCTGAAGATCAGATGAGTAGAACACGTAACTAATGGCGAAATGCTTAATAGAATTGTGGAGAAAATAAATTTTTGGCACAACCTGACTAGAACAAGGGATCGGTTGATAGGACTTTCCGAGACACCAAGGGATCACCAGTTTTGTACTGGAGGGAAGTGTACGGGTAAAAATTGTTGATGGAGACCTAGAGATGAATATAGTAAGCAAATTCAGAAGGATGTAGGCTGCAGTAGCTATTCGGGGATGAAGAGGCTTGCACAGAATAAAGTACAATGGAGAGCTGCATCAAACTAGTCTTCGGACTGAAAGACCACAATAATAACAACAACATCAAAAAATGTTAATCCCTTCAAGAGTACCTCAACAAAAATAATTCTTCTACAAAATCTAGCATAGTAACTGATCTGGAACTACGTACCATTGAGTGGATTAAACTAGGACAAGGAAATTTATTTACAAAATTCATATTATCGTGACAAATTTTAAAATATTTTAATGAATGTCTAAAATGGAATTGTACACAATTGTAATCTTCATCTACATCTACATGGCTACTCTGCAGTTCACACTTTAGTGCCTGGCAGAGGGTTCATCGAACCATTTTCATACTATTTCTCTACCATTCCACTCTCGAATGGCGCGTGGGAAAAAGCAACACCTAAATCTTTCCGTTCAAGCTCTGATTTCTCTTATTGTATTATGATGATCATTTCTCCCTACCTAGGTGGGTGTCAACAAAATATTTTCGCATTCGCAACAGAAAGCTGGTGATTGAAATTTCGTAAATAGATCTCGCCGCAAAGAAAACCGCCTTTGTTTCAGTGACCCACCCCAACTCGCGTATCATATCACTGACACTCTCACCCATATTGCGGGATAACACGAAACGATCTGCCCTTCTTTGCACTTTTTCGATGTCTTCCGTCAATCCTACCTGGTAAGAATTCCATACCGCGCAGCAATATTCCAGCAGAGGACGGACAAGTGTAATGTAGGCTGTCTCTTTAGTGGGTTTGTCGTATCTTCTAACTGTACTGCCAACAAAGCGCAGTCTTTGTTTCACCTTCCGCATGTGGTCTTTCCAGTTTAAGTTGGTCCTCATTGTAATTCCTAGGTATTTAGTTGAATTGGCAGCCCCTAGATTTGTGCGATTTATCGTATACCCAAAATTTATCGGATTTCTTTTAGTACCCATGTGGATGACCTCGCACTTTTCTTTGTTTAGTGCCAATTGCCACTTTTCGCGCCATACAGAAATTCTCTCTAGATCATTTTGTAATTGGAATTGATTGTCTGATTTTACTAGACGGTAAATTACAACGTCATCTGCAAAGAATCTAAGGGAGAGCTGCTCAGATTATCACCTAGATCATTTATGTAAATCAGGAACAGCAGAGGGCCTGTGACACTACCTTGCGGAAAGCCAGATGTCACTTCTGTTCTATTCGACGATTTACCGTCTATCACTACGAACTGTGACCTTTCTGAGAGAAAATCACGAACCCAGTCACACGACTGAGACGACACTCCATATGCATGCAATTTGATTAATAGTCGCTTGTGAGGAACGGTATCAAAAGCCGTCTGGAAATCTAGGAATATGGAATCGATCTGAGATCATTTCTCGACAGCACTCGTTACTTCATGGGAATAAAGAGCTAGCTGTGTTTGGTAAGAACTGTATCCATGTGGGACGCTTGCCAATTAACGACAAATTGACAGAATGACACATAAAAAATTAATTTTAAATTTAACTGTAGATTTTTCGTCCGCCTAGGTTCATCGCATTTAGTAATTTTAGAGAAACGAACATACGTTGTACCTCGGGTAATCTCACTAAAGCCGGCCGATGTGGCCGAGCGGTTCTAGGCGCTTCAGTCCGTAACCGTGCTGGTGCTACGGTCGCAGGTTCGAATCCTGCCTCGGGCATGGATGTGTGTGATGTCCTTAGGTTAGTTACGTTTAAGTAGTTCTAAGTCTAGGGGACTGATGACCTCAGATGTTAAGTCCCATAGTGCTTAGAGCCATTTGAACCACTCTAAACCATTTTGTAATAGCCAGTTGCTTCAGTCACTATACTTTATCTTTAGAGCACTTTCAGCATGAGATGCTGCTCCCGTACAAGCTATGGTGGCTCAGCTGCGAGCAAACCTCCAGCTGGCTCCAGCTTCACTTACATACATCTTATAAGAAATATACGACAGTAAACATTAAAAAAGGAAGCTGACTCTCAATATTTACAAAGAAAGGAAGGAAGAGAGACAGTTCAACGTCTCCTACGTTTACAAATTTCGTACCTAAAAACCACTGCTGGAAACAGACCAGCCATAACCTGTTTTCATAAATGGTTCAAATGGCTCTGAGCATTATGGGACTTAACATCTGTGGTCATCAGTCCCTTAAAACTTAGAACTACTTAAACCTAACGAACCTAAGGACATCACACACATCCATGCCCGAGGCAGGATTCGAACCTGCGACCGTAGCAGTCGCGCGGTTCCAGACTGCGCGCCTAGAACCGCTAGACCACCGCGGCCGGCCCGTTTTCGTTCTACTACGGTTTCGACTCAGATGTGTAACGCGCCCATGCCTGCTGAAGGAAAGAGGGAAGTATCAGATTCGCTTGTCCTGGTATGCAGTAGGGTAAAGAGGATTATGTGTACCATGTCCGTAATAACGTCGGTGTCACCACATCGAGCCACTGTTGTAACGGATCAGTACTGTTATGTTGTGCAGTATGCAGAGTTCTGTTTTGTTTTAGGATAATGTAAGCATCTAATGTTTAAGTATTGATAAGTGGAAGTTTCTTTATGTTTCCTTTCGAATTGTTACCAAATAACTGTATTACGTCAGGCCTAAGTCAGTTCCTCAAGCAAGAGTGGATGAGGTAAACATCTGAACGGAAGCCGTCGCAGAACGGAAGCGGTAAGTTTTTGGACATGGGTTCCTATTTAGAATACAAATCCTAGAGGTTTGTAACGGGAATTTCTGAACACACTGTATACTTAAATATCTCAGGAAAATGCTTTCTCCAAGTTGCAGGTAATTCACCCCATAGAACAGAAATTGCTTCATTATTCAGTTCACAACAATGAACGAACACAATGCAACCGACTACTACAGTGTTGTAGGGCCTACACAGTATTGTTATGCTTATTATTATTACTAGTGGTAAAAATGAAATGAGCGTATGGCATTGTTGGCCGGGAGGCCGCATGTGGAGGACTTCGGCAGTTGTATTGGAAGTCCTTTCTAGTTGACGCCACTTAGGCGACTTTCGGGTCAATGATGATGAAAATGATAATGAAGGACGCACAACACCCAGTCCTCTACTGGGAATCGAACCCGGGCGCCCTGCGTGATAAGTGGAAACTACCGCTACGCAACGGAGGCGGACATTACTAGTGGTGATGTCAAAACACAAAGCACTAACAGGCTGAAGTCTCCCAGTTTTGGCCAGTACTGAAATAAGGAGTGCATCAATTAAGTGATTTACAAACACTAAGTATAGCGCACACATGGGTGTGCATGGTGTGAGTAAAGGAAGTGTCACTAAGAAGAGTGGCGCAGAAGAAGCTCGTTCCGTAACTAATGGCTACCTTCAGTGTGGATAGTTCGCTTTCTTTATGGAGTAGGAATATTTCCACGTAGTGCTCACCATGCACTGAGAAGTGCATGGTGAGTTGTTATAAATAAGCAGTACCGATTGCTTTATCAATGCATTAGTTCGTGGTGTAATAAAATACCTGCTAAAATCAAATATTTCTCATCTATCGTCGTTTTCAAAGTAAAAGTGACCAACGAAACTTTTTTCTTATTCTGCAGTTTAGTTAGGTGCTAATAATGAAGATGGTGAGGGAGTAAGGGGCGCTATCTAATATCTGATTACACTCACGGGTAATGGTCTCAGAAAGATTGGGAACCTTTGCACTACAGCCTCAACTGCCAAACTGGCCAACATCTCGTGACGTGACCGTACTACATACCACAGCGTGGGGCCCTGTAGTTGCTGAGGGGCTGCTGACGCTAACTGCAGCATCCCTTAGCCAAGCGGTTCGGTAGCGTTTTGTAACCACACTTCAATGTGATTATTCACTCAGCGCAGCGATATGCAGTACAGCCAACGGCAGTTTCCGCCAGTTTATGAAATCATACTCAAATCATGACCTGCAGACCGCCGGCAGAATATCTTGTCCTATTACTGGGCTCGTAGCGCTGAGACGGACACACCGTCAGCTTCCGCCACAAGTGACTACATGGAGATTGAAATGTAACAACTCAATTTTTATACGATTTCTAAGGTAATTTGGTTTGAATTACGTATGATCCGTGTAAGTAATTTCGTCATTTGAGCTCTGTAACCTAATTTTCAACTACTCACTGATATTACGTTCATTCGTTTGTAGGAACGTCTATTGTTAATTCGTTGCGTTGTAATTATACGAACCACAGAGCAACAAAAAGAGATAGCAAATACACTGTAATTACAATGTTTGAAACCTGTAACAACTCTGTTTGCCTTTTGTCAGCTCGCAATGCTATTTACTAACATAACAACACCTAATTATCTCGTATATATTGTAATTCATAACACGAAATCAGATTAACAATGTAAACAAAGTGTTTATATGGGATCCTGTATTATGTACTGAAATTCTGCTCACACTGAAAATTTATGTACTCATATTTGAAACAGGAAATATGGTAGGAATATTTAGGATAATGTAGTTTCAGTCTAATTATCTCTATCATTTCTGTTTTTTCTATGAAAACAAGAGAACTGTAATTGTCTTTGTATCTTATGCTGAGCATTTCAATTGTAAGCACCGAATGATAACATTTGTTGTATCAACTTCAGCTTCTATCTTCATCGAACTTCTGTAATTGTAATTAGCGAATTTACTATACGCAACAATATATCAGTTGTTAGGAAGAGTATATAAGACCCGCAATAAATCGTGTGGAAAGGCCAGTACGACGCAAGATCTCGTGCAGCAGTGTGTAACGTAATTAATCGTACACCTGAACCACTAACTTTTTACGTCTTTGGAGAACCGTGGTGTTCTGTGGCCCGTTTTCACCTAAGAAACCTGCAGGTGAGTCATCTGCAGTGAAGAAATGAAGTGAAGACACGTTCTGGTCAACGTTTGTTATTTTGAACAAACAGTTACAAACCACCAAAGTTTTCGAACATTTATTTCAGATACTGTTGATAAAATGTTTCGTAAAGACGTATATTTTGAATTATTTTCTGTTGACATCATTTATCCCCAGCAAGACGGTTACACTGCAGGACACGTGCGAAAATTTCGTTGTACCTAACACTGAGGCTTTTCCGCAGTTTCTCCCTGTTACTACAGACGAGTACGGTAATGCTGCTTCGCGAAAATTGCCTTCATTGCCTGCTGAGTCCACCTATCTTCATCCGAGTTTCAGAACATTAAGCGCTACCCTGACCTGCAAGTCACCGTGCGAGAGCAGCAGACTATCGCCATTACAATGGTAGCGATTTCTTAACGATTCACTAGGCGTCAGGGACGTTAGCTGGACTCCTGCAAATTCTGCCAATCCAGACAGCGACGACATATGGGCGCCGGCTGACCTCGGACAAGCAGCCAACAGTCGGCCAGCAGGGGCCGCATGTGGGGAGCTGGGGACGGCTAGTGGCCCGCACTCCCATCAGTGCAGACTGCGACGCCCACGAGCCCGCACCAGATGGACTGCACCGAGCGCCTGCCCGAGGTACGTCCACTTGCGTGCAATGCCGACGGCCTCACGCCTTCGCACCGTCACTTTTCCAGCACTCACTCGCGCACCTGATGGCGGCGCACTGCCAAACGTACTTACATAACTTTACACAGTACGTGTCAAGCCGGGATAAGCAACTCCTCACACTGGATTTGCGAGCGCCGGTTTCAAGGTTCATTTTACGTCCATGGAAATTTAGAATTTCGGATTGTAGAGTCTAGAGTTTCGGATTGTAACTAGTTGGTCTCAACAATAACAACAATGAAACTGTCTGGCAATTTGAAAATGTGTTCCGAGTCGGGACTCGAACCCAGCACCTTGCCCTTCGCGGGCGGTGTCCTGGCTACTGGCAGAAATAGGACTGACGGCACACCGTGCCTCGTGCATGAATAGCTCACCTTTCTCGCAAAAGGCACGCTTCCGAATTCGAGTCCCAGCGCGAGATACAGTTTTAATCTACCAGGAAATTTTGTAACAGCATCCTCCGCTGCAGAATGGAAGTATCATTCTGGGTGTAACAAAATAGCTCCTGTTTCGTCTTTCGACCTCCAAATGCCAGCGTTCTTTACTAAAAGCATACTGAGAAATGATACTTTTTTAACGACAACAATTTTACTATTGAATATAGCCTATCTAAACTCCATTACTGCATTTTCAAGCGGTCAGCTGCAAGTACATGAACGGTAAAAGTACACTTGTCCAAGCTAGAGCAAAATCCGCGCAAAGGAGAACTGCAGTAACATCACAGTTCAAAAACTGACTTGATTTTCCTTTATCCTTTTTATACAGTCACTTTCCATAAGGAATGTCGACAAGAGCGACCTAACGTCACATCTGTCCATTGGTTTTAGTCGCGTCTTACGACAGTAAACCTGAAAGTTCAATTAAGGCTCTTTATCTGCGAGAAATGATCTGAAGATCGGTGGAATTGTCCAAAATGTCTCATGAAATAAGAAAAAAATATAGCGATTGACAGACATAAAATAAGTCTATTTTTTATAAATAAACAATGCGGATAACACCGTCTAATAAGTATATCAAGTTCTGATTAACTGAAAACTTTATCAATTATAAGTTATGAATAATAAAATGTCATACGAAAACGTGCAAAATAAATTGTACGCTACGTCGATGTCTTAAATGTGCTGATCTATGTTCCATTTTTCAAGTATTCTTTACATTTTCAATAATAGCAACAGTTAGCTGCAACTTTCAAACTGATAATCTGTTACTGCTTGGGAGTTTATCACATTGGATCTGCAATTCCTAATTTACCAGAATAAAATGCTGTTTGTATTGAGTATGCTTGTTTATTTGCAAGTGCGTCGAGAAGACTAAATATATGGACGCATATGAATTTGTGACAGTGATATAACTTTATCGTTCATCCTCCTATCAGAGTAGCATTGCTAGTAGCAAGGACTTTATAAGGAAATTAGAGATTTATTTTTGATTCGCTTAGCGTGTAAGCATGCATCGGACTAAACTTTATATACATTTGGCACATGAGAATAACTGTCGTAACACAGCTATACAGAATGTCCCAGGAGGAATTGTCAGTACTCAAAGATAACATAGGAGCGATCGTTCGAATCAAAAAAATCTAGTAAATATGGGCTCTAAAATGCTAAGAGCAGTTGTTCATCTGTGCTACTGAAAAACTCATTTCTTCTACTGGACAAATGCTCATAGCTCTTAAGGTATGTATTTTAGAAATCGTATTTACTAGATGTTTTTGCTTCAAATGACCGTTCCTGTCATATCATTGAATACTGACCATTTCTCCTGGACACACTGTATATTGAGTGATGAATTTTAATGCTAATTACACGCATGTAGCTGTTAAATCATCACAGTTATGTAAGTAAGATGCACCTCGCTTCCTGTAAGCAGATTTGGAGTAAAATCAAGAATAAAGAACTCAGTTAGCACAAACACAGCACAGACCAGCTTATTGCTTACATCATTGAGAAACAGTCTTTTACAAGATGATTCAGCTGCCCCAACCGACTCATTTCATGCAACGCAAACTATGTATCAGGAACGGAATGCAGACAGGCGACAGCTGTGTAATCGATATATGTTCCCTCTCAGAGCTTTGGGCGAACGTTAGTTAACGAAATCATAGTGGATTGGACGCGGAGGTGAAGTGTCGTGGCCGGCTCGTTCGCCAGCCTTGACGCCTCTGAATTTTTTCTTGTGGGGATTCGTAAAAAACATTGTTTATTAAGACGTTCCAACTACACTTGAAGATATGCGAGAGAGAATTGTCAGAGCATGTGCTTCGATAAGTACCATGTGATAAGGAATACCACTCAGCCCTTGAAAAGAAGATTGCAGCACTGCAGTGCTACCAGTGGTCGTCACTTGGAACACCTTCTGTAAATGGACGTTCATGCCACCTTTGTGATCTTCGTTGACCTTCAAAGACCTTACTGTTACACATTACTGGATTCGTCTCGATAGCCGCTGTCAGAAAATAAGTACTAAACTATAGCATCCCATTTAAGAAAACGAAGTTGACCGACATGTCTCCGACGCGACCCCACCTAGTAACAAAAAACGAACATCGTATTATGGCCCCCGTTGTACCATGCAACATTTGTCCCACAAGCTTTTCAGCTACTATCATACTTCCAGCGTTATTCTAGGAGGCAATAGTTAGTGACTCACCCTGTATAACGGGAAGTTGTTACTTCCACGCTTCCCATTCTGACATCTCCTGTTAATTTCGTTGTTTCCAGTGGTGAAACGCAGTGTACAAGGCAGCGTTTCCGAACCATTTACGAAAGATTAAGTACAATAAACGGAATAAACTTGTAAAGACATCCAAAACGTGTGTGACTACACCGCTAATTACAGAAAGAAAAACTTGAGACACTTGGATAAGAATGGCAGAAGTACGGTGTAACTTGATCCAAAAATACCATGTAACTTATGGCCAATCCATACTTGTATTTTTTACATTATGATTCCGTTTGCTAACAATCCCCCAAAGCTGTCAGAGGGAATTAACATCGCTCACGTGGCTCTCGCCCGTCTGGATACCGTTCCTGATACAGACGTAGTGCGGTTTGCATAAAATTAATCAGTAGGGACAGCCGGATCATCCTGTATATGAATTTGGCAAGTCAGCACTACTCCGTTGTAACATAGCAATGGAAGTTAACAGACTGTGAAAAGAGGGAGGTATTGTAGGAAATGAAAGATTAAAGGAGTTTATGTTACATTCAGATGACGCAGTTGGTTAAAGACTTCGAAGCTTTTGCTTAGAGAAAATAGAGTTGTGTTTTACTTTCGGCTGTGCGCTAAGCTCCTGCTCGCGACGTGGCGGAAGTCTGAGCCTGGGCAGCAGTTTCGAGAGGACCTCAACTGAAGCCTGGCCCTCCACGTATCAGTCAGTAACCCCGACTTACAACAGCAGGTTGTTATCGCAGGAACAAAAACAGGTACTAGCTGGTCATACAGCACTGTTGCGAAGTGATAATAACGACTACTCCTTCGCTGCACCTGTGGTTTCTGTTAGAAATGAAACAATAGTGTCTGCAGCACCATTACGTTAGGCGGTGTGTTCATGTTGCGGTCGGTGGTAGCTTAACGAAATTGGGACAGTTCCCTGGCCTTCAGTGACGGTAAATTTACTGGATCCCAGATAGTTGTATTTGTTCGTGAAAAGTCATATTTCCACATTTCCAAGAGGTGCTGATAAAAAAATTCTTTATTTACAACCGGTTTCGATCATCGAATTATCTTCAGATATCATAAAACCATTTACAGTAACCTACATGCTAACACTGTTACTGTGGCGTGATAATTAAAGCCATCCTGCGTTATTGCTGGTAGTAGTATAATATACTATCTTACCAAAAGAATACGGACACCCCTTAATGCGTAACTATTAGACGACACGAGAGGCGGGTGTAATGGTGAGTATAGTTGCCATCCAAGCACTTGATCCGGGTTCGATTCTCGGCCACCGCAGCCGGTCATTATCTTTGCGTATGAATATGTGTGCCGCGCGCCTTTCGGTTAATATTTCTTTCCCCTCTTGCTCCCCGCAGACCAGGCTGTAGTGTGTCCCTATGTCTCGACTTGTCTCACCTTTCGCCACTATAAAAGGAGGCGGGGAGTAGTGTGCTGTCAGTAGAGCAGCCTTAACAGTGGGTCTGAAGAACTCTTATTTCGAACATACACTAATCTTTGTGTATCATCAGAATAACAAATCCATCAGGGACGTGTCAAACCTTCTAAATCTGTCCACGTCGACTGGTGGTAATGTCATTGTGAAAAGGAAACGTGAAGGAACAACCGCATCTAAACGAAGACCATGTAGACATTATGTACCAACGGACAGGGTCTGTGGAGCATTGCAAAGGGTGGCTGTAAAAATATCACATGAAATCAGCGGAAGGAATCTACCTGCAATCCAACAAGAACAATGACTGCGAGTAGGGAATTAAAAAGAAAGGGGTACAATGATCGATCGTCTCCTCGTAAGCCACAAACTTTGTAGTCAGTGCTAAGTGATGTTTGAGGTACTGTAAGGAGCGAGACCTCTGAACGGTGGATGACTGAAAACGAGTGATTTGTGAATCACGCTATACCCTGTGGCAATCCGACGGAAGGGCTTGGGTCTGGCGAGTGCTTGGAGAACGTTACCTGACATCATGCCTAGTGCCATCAGTGAAGTGTGGAGGAGGTGGTGTTGTAGTATGGGGGAGTAGTCCTCTTAACGCGTTTAAGAAAACGCTAAATGCAGAAGGATAAGAACACATTTTATAGCACTGAGTACTGTGTACAATAGAGACATCAGCGTGACAGGGCACCCTCTCACAAAGCAGCATCTGCGAGCCAGTGGTTTGGGAAAACAACATTCCTGAAGTTGAGTAGCCTGCCCAGAGGCCTGACCTGAAGCGTATAAAATACCTTTGGGATGAGCTAGAACGTCAGCTTCGCTCCAGACCCCAGCGGCCAACTTCACTACGTTCTCTGGTTTCGGCGCTTGAAGAATTAACTGCTATTCACCGACGGACATTAAGACACCTCACTGAACGTCTCCCGTGCAGAGATCGTCATAAAGGCGCGAGGTGGACACCCCCGTATTAATGTGGACACACCCCGTATTAATGTCCACTGATAGGTATCCGGATGCTTTTGCCCAGACAATGCATATTATACAGCCAACAGTAAAATGTACCGACTTATTTGAGCAATGATCGGATGCTAACGGAATCAGGTTCCACTTTTTACTGTGGACTGTGCTCCGCATAAAGTATACTGAAGCGAGTATATTTTTCACTGTCTGCTATCAGCATAAGTCTACCACCGAGGTAAGTGTCCCTACAGCGACAGTGTCCAAAGCGATTGGGACGTCCACGGAAGATGAACAAAATGGACGGAAATCAGTCTTCACTGAGAGGAGTAAAGTTTACAGTCTAGAATTCATTTGAAAAAGAACATACGCTCCCAATGGACAAGGTTATGTGAGGAAACAGTCGCTACCAGTGTTCAGGAAAATGTCGTGACTTCTCTCTTTCTTGCTTAAGGAAGCCACAGGAAAGCGATAGTCAAGGTGTAAACAGGTCTTGACAGCACTGCGGTTTTGATATTAGTTTATTTATTAAAATGTTCAAATGTGTGTGAATCCCTAAGAGACCAAACTGCTGAGGTCATCGGTCCCTAGACTTACACACTACTTAAACTAACTTATGCCAAGAACAACACACACACCCATACCCGAGGGAGGACTCGAACCTCCGGCGGGAGAGTTTTATTTGTTACGTGCATATTTACGTTTCGTGTTATGAGAGACTTTTCCCGGCTGCGGAAAACCTCGCAATACAAGTATAGCAAGTAATACAAGAATCTATGTTTAAAAGCTTTAAAAATCCATTTCAAACAGTACTAGTAAGTTGTTTGTAGCTGTTAAGGTAACGCACCAGGAAGTTCCTTTCGTTACAGTGTTTACGTTTCACGTAGCTACGACCGTGCTCTACAGACTGCGTTCACGGTAAACAAATGCCCTTCAAGTAATCAGCAGATAACACTTTCAGAAGCAGGACACCACTTAAACGGTTCAAATGGTGCAAATGGCTCTGAGCACTATGGGACTCAACTACTGAGGTCATTAGTCCCCGAGTACTTAGAACTAGTTAAACCTAACTAACCAAAGGACATCACAAACATCCATGCCCGAGGCAGGATTCGAACCTGCGACCGTAGCGGTCTTGCGGTTCCAGACTGCAGCGCCTTTAACCGCACGGCCACTTCGGCCGGCCCACTTAAACGGAAGGCTACTGTGCTACTCATCAAACTAAATTTTTGCAGTTGTTGTAACAGATTATCTTACGTGAAATCAGAGCCGGAATTGAGTTATTTTTTGCGGTTACCGCAGCACTTGATTTCTAAAAAGAGTGGTTCCGGTACTGTGACCTTCCAGGGGTTGTTTTCGAAATTCAGACGTTTGAAAACGTTATTTTAAAATTTTTGTGGGCATTTTAAAGGTGTCAATACGAATTTGTTTTAAGTTACTTCAACGGCATCATAAGTATAACTTCTTAAAATCTGCAGTTCTGATTTTTTTTCGTCTTAGGTACCGTCAAAAATCAAGCACTGATTTATTGCAATACCTCATCTGTACAAAAGCAACAGATTTATGGTTAACTGTATGTTTTCGCTGCTTGTATCAATGTATGTTCGTTGTGTGACCGTCTGCATTTGAGCATTTGGTGACAGAACACTGTGTTTCAGTTTTCGGCTTTGGATGTGAAGAGTCCGATTATATTTTAGATACTTGTTACAATGAAATGAAAAAATACATGGGTCAACATATGATAGTCATTATAATATTACATACTACAGAACGACTTAGAGGAAAAAGGATTTACACGAAAGTAGGGCAGAAATCGTTGTCAACCTTAAAAATTCTGTTATAGGGAACGAACAAAAACTAGCCGCAAAAGAGAAGAAAATATACACAGTTCGCATAATATAAAAAATGCAGATTAAATTGACAGGCCTTGATGGTTAAGAAAATGAAACCAGGTCTTGCGTCACAATATGATTTCAGTTCGTACGGCAACGAAAGAAAAATATGCAACAAAACCGAAAATCCTTCCGTAGTAGGCATGCTGTTCGATATCAATATTTCTTGAAATAGAGAAAACATGCTCACTAATTCACCCTACAGTGTTGCCAGTGTTTCGTATGTGAATTTTGTGGTGTACAGATATTTTATACAGTCATTTCTCTGTGGTCCTAGACATGAGCTACTGTATTAAATTAATGAACTGGGAACTAGTATGCAGAAGCTTAAAGTTGCGAAGGAGCTACAGACATACAGTACAGATGTTTTAGTTTTAGAGTTATCTGCGATTACTGGTTTTTTTTTAAATTTTATGCTTAAGTTATCACAATGAATGTTCACAAACCTTGCTTCCAGTGTCAAAACCGACATAAAACTCCAAACCTGTACTGTCAATATAGAACAGAAGATCGTAAAGTGAGTATTTTCAAATAAGGCACTAAATTTCGGAATCGAATATTTAGTTTTATATTGACATAAGCATCTAACACTACATAGCAATAACTAAAATTCATGTCAACAGTTCAAATAGATGAGGACCAGTCGCTGTGTTTGCTTTACTACACGATCCATTGACAGAACTGAACTCTGACGTCAAAAACATTTAACCCCATTACTTCCATACATTTTTATGGCATGGTTACAACTTCTCCTCTTACACTGAATTCGAACTGTGCATTTCACAGGCAAATTAGCGTGTGCTAATTGGTGGCTCTTTTCCAGCACGATTCAACATCATCTCCTCAAATTCAACCGTGGTAAAATTCAGTGGAGAGCCTATCTGTGGTTTGAACGAACCAGTCTAGTCATTGTCAAGTATTAAATGACTTCTCTAAGGTCGATATACAGGGTCGTTGTGATTAAACTATCGCTAGTTGAGAGGGCCCCCATAAAAACGAGTGATGGTGGGATAACGAAACTTTGTGAAAACATTTGTAAGGACATTCGGAAGAGAAATAACAAGTAAACCATTGAAAGAAACGGTTTAATTTCCATATGAGAGGGTAACATTTGTTAACCGTACGCTATGTTTACTTTCCATATTACAAACGTTGCTCAATGTGACGACCATCTGCATCCACGTCAGCCTGGAACCGCACCAGATATAGCATTTCCCAATTTGTTCGCAGTTATTTTCGAGCGGTGGACCACGGAGTGTTCAGCTGTCGTGACACAGCTCGTTCACCGCTTGAAGGTGGCACATGGCGTCCAACAGTCTCAGCCATGGCAAGAATAACTACTTCCACAATTTATGGTGCAATTGGCTGTCAGCCTCTCCCAGAAGTATTTTCCAAATAGCCAGTTAATTCGAACTTCAGAAACATGTATTTCAACGCCCGGTGCAGAAAGAGGTCCTGTCCGTTTTCCTTTAATGCTTCATTGTGCAACAAATAAAGAATCTCCATTTTGCGGAATTGTGACAGCTTTGAAACTCTATTTCTTTCTGGATAAGATTGATCGAAGGTACAATCGAGGGCATCTAAAGCGACTATCACATCCTGATGAAAGATTTGTTACGTCCTCCCAAACAGATCTTCCATCTGCATGACGTTTGAAAGAGTTGCTTGGAGTACACACACAGCACACTTCAACTTGTACATATTCATCCACAGCTCGACCATTACGGTTATGCGACCATTACGGTTGCTGTTCAAACGTACAGTGCATCCTTCATTGTAAGAAAACTAAATTTTGAACATAGTACGGTAATAATAATTTCGTGTTGCTTATGGCCTGGTGAAAGTCTGTCAATTGGGGACGCCACTCCGGCGACTTGCATCTCCCTAACCTATCCCAGTTACACATCCGTGGAATGGTTAAATGAGCGTTTCAGGAAATTATTTGCCTGATGATTCTGATTTAGACAGTTTCAGTATAGACAATATCCTCGTACCGATCAATCAGCGCCTTTCGTCGACTTAAAATTTGACTCAGATCAACAGTTACACAGACGAGACCCACCCAGCAACTTCTCTTCCATGTTCACCAATACGAAAATTAATCTTACGGATGCCATGAAAAAATTCGTTTCCCAGACTGTGGAAAGGAAAGCTACGTTTCGAAACTGTAAGTAAAATTTTTGGAGTCTAAAGAGAAACAAAACAAATGCCTTCTTTTTCAAAGAAATTACGATTTCCTTTTTTCGTTAAGATCCGATGCACAGCGTTTTTAAAATGTAATAATAATAATAATAATAATAATAGGCCGGTGTGGCCGTGTGGTTCTAGGCGCTTCAGTCTGAAACCGCGTGACCGCTACGGTCGCAGGTTCGAATCCTGCCTTGGGCATGGATGTGTGTGATGTCCTTAGGTTAGTTACGTTTAAGTAGTTCTAAGTTCTAGGGGACTGATGACCACAGATGTTAAGTCCCATAGTGCTCAGAGCCATTTAAATCATTAGAACCAGTCATAACAATAATAAGAGGATTGTTAACTGGCGACTTTTACAGCGGTCTGGAGTAAATCTGAACTTCTGTTTGTAAGTGGTCTCAGAAAAAAGGAGAACAAATGTCTTCCCAGCTATGTGATGTGTTCTTTAAAATTTAAAGGAAGAAATGGTTTCCAAGCAACTGTGCACGTTGTTGTGCCAGTGCGGTGGTGCTACATATTTCTGATAGACGAAATTGTCAGTGTCAAGTTGTGGGAATAACCAGTTCCACAGCAATGCAAGATATGATTGTCCTGTTACAGTTTCTTCCTCAAAAAAGTAGGGTCCATAATTTGTGACCGGATTCGGGATAGAACTGAATGATGGACATCCGCAAAAATTTATCGGAAAAGGGAAAAATTCCAAAAGTTCTGGTTTTGATACAGTTGATTAGTTAAGTCGTGCCCTATGAAATAAAATTGACAGGAAGTATACAAAGGTTATTGACCCTTAAAGTTTTGAGCTATGCAGTCAATACTGTTTGATGGTAGATTCTTGCTATACTTTAAAAGTAAGCGTATTTCATTAGTATATTCGAAGTAAATCTTTCTACATTATTAATATGAATACGGATGCAAGAACCTTTCAAAAATAGTAAGCAAATTCGTCAGTAGGGCCAACTCTTAACATCCTCAGATTCAACAATAGTAATGGCCTTCATCTCCCTGCTCTGGCACGTTCTTGTGCACACCTAAAAATGGCAACTGGTCTACGTAACTCGCAACTGTTGCTGGATTTCGCGCAGGGTTGTACCCTATATAGTTGTGTGTGTTTACTTTTCAATCATTATTCTGTAAAGACACAATTTATTTTCTTAATACTTTCCTTAAATTGTTATTTGTTTGTTTATGTTTACTTTTAGTTCAAATGGTTCAAATGGCTCTGAGCACTATGGGACTTAACATCTGAGGTCATTAGTACCCTACACTTAGAACTACTTAAACCTAACTAACCTAAGGACATCACACATAACCATGCCCGAGGCAGGATTCGAACCTGCGATCGTAGCAGCAGCGCAGTGTCGAACTGAAGCGCCTAGAACCGCTTTGCCACAACGGCCGGCTTACTTTTAGTACTAACTAAAACTTTTCTCTTCCATACTCATACATCCATTACCAATGAGGTGCATTATTTCACTTTTATTTGCCTAGTCTCACAGGGCTCTGATTCAAACAATTAATGTACCGTCTTACTTCCATTTTTATACATTTTTTGTCGTATTACTGTTGTTACTCATCATTACAACCATTGCATGTGCGCTAATAACCTCTAGTTGTATCTAAGTGCAAGACCAATAAACCTGAAGACAGCTATCGAGAACCTTGATACCGACATGTGTGCACCATCAAAATGGGCGCAGGATATACATTTAAAGGTCAACCCATCCAAAACCCAAGCGGTACTGGGTAGTCATTCTAAGGTCATTGGCCCGAAATAGCGGGAATCCATACCATCTTTAACCCTAAATGGAACAAATATCAACTTCTCTACTTCAGCAAAGAGTATAGGAGTAAGATGAAACTCTGAATTGGACTGTGCAAGAAGTCATCAGCATTTCTCCATCCCCTACAAAAATATAAAAACCTCTTTCCTCTTGACCTGAAAAATAAACTTATACAAACACTTACATTCCCAATTACATTCCCAATTATTGATTATAGCTATGTAATTTTGCAAGGCCTTTCTCATGAAAGCTGGCGGCACCTGGAACTGGTTATGAATGCCTGTGCTCGTTGTACCTGTGATGTTCGACTCTTTGATCACATTTCACCATCATATGCATTGCTACCCTGGCTGCGTGCAGACAAGTGCAGAGACCTCCATTCCCTGTGCCTTCTATACTATCTTATCAACGAACACTGCCCCTCCTATCTCTCCTCGACTTTAACAGTCTTGTCTGAACATCATCGCAGGAACACCCGCTCCCATCAGAGCAAAATCCTGTGGGTCTTACTCCATCGTTAAGCCGCTTTCTCGAAGCTCTCATTAGCAGAAATCCGACTGTGGAATAACCTCTCGCGTCGTATTAGAGAACAGAATAACACCTCCAGGTTCAGAATACAGTTAATGACATATCTACTAAAGCAACAACAAAATGGTTCAAATGGCTCTGAGCACTATGGGACTTAACATCTGAGGTCATCAGTCCCCTAGAACGTAGAACTACTTAAACCTAACTAACCTAAGGACATCACACACATCCATGCCCGAGGCAGGATTCGAACCTGCGACAGTAGTGGTCGCGCTGTTCCGGACTGAAGCGCCTAGAACCGCTCAGCTACAACGGCCGGCTAAAGCAACAACAACAATTATCATTGTTCCTGTAGGCACTCGTTACCCTGTACATCCCTCTTTCCAACCTTCTCTTCGTCATTTCCCAGTATTCGTAGCTGATGCAGCCTCATTAAAATTCCTTTCCCCTGAACTCGCTGTATCAAAAAACATCCATTTCCTACGCCTATAAATTCTTCTTACGTCTGCCACTGGCATTATTGTTATTACCATCACCATTATCTATTATTATTATTGTTGTTGTTACTATTATCACCAATGGCAGCAGTACTTTTACCGCCAGTACTAACTTTATTAGTTTATTGCCAATGTAATTTACTCACACTGGCTCATCAGTCAATCATTTTAACACTATCTGTCATATTAAAATTGTTATTTCTTAGGTAATTATGAGATGTAAAAGAAGGCACTGTATTTGTGAAATACTGGTCTGATGTAAAAGAGGGCATGATGATCCTAATCAGATTGGGTTAAAAAATACATAAATAAAAACCATATAGTTTAAGAAGGTCCAAACACCTTTTGGACCCTCATATTTCACTATATTTTTCCTTTCATTCATCGCAGGAATTTTTTATTTTTTTCTGTATTTGGGTCCATAAATGAAGTATAGCACCACCATGCTCTTCATACTCTGCCGTGTAAAGCTAAATGAAGTCTCAGTAATTGCTGACTGGTCATACATAGACTCACTGTTCAGATTAAGCTGCGTGGAAATTGGAGGCATAATCCAGCCAAGTTTATGCTGAGCTAGGCGTCGGAACTATATCATTCAGTATTTCATTATGGACTGTACAAACTCAAGTTTGCAAAATAACGCGGAAGCTCCCACCACGATAAGAAAACGATCAAATTTCTAGTGAACAATCTGACAACCAAACAACACAGTATTCATTAAAACCACTGCATTGCCCCTTGCCAATGTAGAATTAGACAGTATCATTTCTAGAGAATTTTGAACCCAGCACAGATTCCAGAAGGGCTCAAGTGTCCCTCTTGCCCCTGCCCCTCCTTCCCTTTTGAGGATGCCAATGAACACAATATGTTATTCTTAACCTGATGAAATCGACAGATGCAGAGGTAATTTCTGGAGTGCCACAAAAGAGTGTTACAGGGCCTCTTTTGTTTACAATGTGTATAAATGGTATAGTGGATAATATCAGAATGTCCGTGAGGCTTTTTACACACGATGCCATTGTTTATACGACCATTGCAACGCTTGAAGACTGCAAGACAGTGCAGGAAGACCTGCGTACAGTCGGTGACTGTTACAGGAACTGCAGCTGATGCTGAACACAAGTTCACTGATGGGTCAGAACATTATGACCACCTGCCTAACAGCCGGTATGTTCACGTTTGGCGCGGATAACAGCGGCGACGCATCGTGGCATGGAAGCAATGAGGCCATCGTATGTTGCTGGAGCGAGTTGGCACCACATCTGCACACACGAGTCACCTAATTTCCGTAAATACCGGGGAGTGGGGCGACGAGCTCTGACGCCATTACAATCACATTCATGATGTGTTCGATCGGCTTCAGATCTGGCGAGTTGGGAGGGCAGTACATCAACTGGAACTCGTCACTGTATTCCTCGAACCACTCCATCACACTCCTGGGCTTCGACATCACGCTTTGTCTTGTTGAAAAATGCCGCTGGCGTCGGGAAACATGATCGTCATAAAGCGATGTACGTGGTCCGCAACCAGTATGCGATATTTCTTGGCCGTCATAGTGCGTTGCACGACCTCCACTGGACACACGGACGCCCACACGAATGTTCCTCAGAAAGTAATGGAAGCGTCGCCAGCTTGCCTCTGTCCCTCGGTACAAGTGTCAAGAATGTGTTCCCCTGAAAGACGACGGATTCGCGCTCTCCCATCGGCATGATGAAGAAAGTATCGAGATCCTTCAGACTATGCAACGCTCTGCCAATGTGCCAACGTCCAATGCCGATGTTCACGTGCCCATTTCAGTCGTAGTCGCCAATGATATGGTGTTAACATTGGCACATCCATGCGTCGTCGGCTGCGTCACACTTGTACTCTGCCCAGTATTAAAGTCTGATGTTAGTTCCGCCACAGTGCGCCACCTGTCCTGTTTCACCGATCTGCCCGGCCTACGACGTCTGACATCTGTAACGAGGGGTGGCCACCCAACGCCAAGACGCCTGGACGTGGTTTCACCTCGGTTTTGTCATTTGTTAAGGACATTCACCACAGCACTCTTCGAACACCTGACAAGTCGTGCAGTTTACGAAATGCTCGTGCTGAGGCTTTGGGCCAACACAACCTGCACTCAGTCAAACTCAGATAGATCGCGCGCCTTCCCCATTCTACACACGTACAGCATGCTGACTGATACTACACGCACCGAGCGTGTATCTGACTAGCAGTCATTCCTTGCCTAAAGACGCTGCAATCGCCTGGACGGGTTTACATCGATAATAGGTCGGTGTTCATAACGTTCTGGATCATCAGTGTAACTATATTGTATCATGCATAAATAAACGGACATATAAACGACTTTTCAGCACAGTTTTGCAATGTCTACATTTTTAGAGGGTATATATAGTACCATGCAATGTCCTTCAGACAAGCAAAAAATGGTTCAAATGGCTCTGAGCACTATGGGACTTAACATCTATGGTCATCAGTCCCCTAGAACTTAGAACTACTTAAACCTAACTAACCTAAGGACAGCACACAACACCCAGCCATCACGAGGCAGAGAAAATCCCTGACCCCGCCGGGAATCGAACGCGGGAACCCGGGCGTGGGAAGCGAGAACGCTACCGCACGACCACGAGATGCGGGCCTTTCAGACAAGCATCCATGTTTGAAGATGCAGACGCTGCTGACGATCTACAGCCAATGAAACAGGAGCGATGTATTTACAACTGGCGAATACAATTACACATCAGCTCTACAATTTACTAGTGACACACGAAAATTTGTGCCGGACCTGGAGACTGGCCCAGGAACCCAGATTTCCCGCATCAAACGAGCGGCCGCTGAGACACAGCGAACCAACAGACGTGGCTTCGGTAAAAAAACCACCACTCAACTTTCATGTCCTGGGTCGGTGAGCCACGAACCTCGTTGCACTCGGAACAGCCCCCACACGCTCCAACACTGCATGGAGACCGCCAGCCGGCCCGGCCGACTACGCCACAAGGAGACTTACTTGCTGATCCGCTCCAACCGACCGACTGGCTGCACACCGGCAAGCCGGAATTATAAGCACCAGACCAAAGATGGTATACTCTGCAAATATCGATACACATTGCTGCTGCCACATGTAGAAAGAGGAGAAACCATAATAACCACGGGAAACCAAATGCAGGGTAACAGCCAAGTTTTAAAGCAACGCATAAGCTGGGATCAGCACGATTCAGTCGCCTTATGTGTGCGCTCGGGCTCCCATCTCTCGCTGTATGGGGGAACGTCCAGCGTTGTCGAATAGCATCGTTTTTCTGACCCAGGTGTTATAGAGTGGGGGCCAGCCGGAGTGGCTGAGCGGTTCTAGGTGCTTCAGTCTGGAACCACGCGACCGCTACGACCGCTACGGTCGCAGGTTCGAATCCAGCCTCGGGCATGGATGTGTCTGATGTCCTTAGGTTAGTTAGGTTTACGTAGTTCTAAGTCCTAGGGGACTGATGACCTCAAATGTTAAGTCCCATAGTGCTCAGAGCCATTTGAACTTTTTTTTTGTTATAGGGTGGGGAGGCATAATGTTGCATGGGTGTACTGACCTCCAAATCATTGAACACGATACACTCACCTGTCAACGTTATTATGACACTGTACTCGTTTTCCACTAGCATCTTTTCAGGGCTACATTCGGCTCTGACTTCAGCCAGCTGAAATTTGAACCAGGACAGATAGGTACACAATCGAAAAGTTCACATTCCAGCTACAATTAATCTAACCAAGACATATCAAATGGACCTCCCGCCGAATGTTCGAGTCCCCCTCAGGCATGGGAGTGTGTGTTGTTCTTAGCATAAGTCAGATTAAATTAGTTTAAGTAATGTGTAAGTCTAGAGACCGATGACCTCAGTAGTTTGGTCCCTCAGGAAATCGCACACGCGCACACATTTCAAATACTTTTGACCTAGCCAAGACACAATTTCATACTGAAGTCGGCGGCGGTTCGTAAGCACACATTGGAAATCAACTCACAATCGGCTAATTTGCGGATCCATGTGTAGTGGAATATGCTTCCTTCTATTACGAGGGTGAGTCAAATGAAAAATTTAAATTTGTAATAACAAATCGAAATTTCACGCCGTTATCCTGTAAGTTGGTAAGCGTGCTACAAACAGTGTGCAGAATTGCCTGCAGGTGGCAGCGTAGTGCATATGCACACATACCGTCGCAGTATCAGTATAAAGATGGCCGCCCCACTTGCGACATGCACCAGGGAAGAACAGCATTCTGTTATTCGGTTTTTGCGTAGTGGTCTTTTATTCGGTTTTTGCGTATTGAAAGTGTGAAACCTATTGAAATTCATCGACGATTGAAGGTTCAGTACGGTGACGCTTGTTTGTCACAGCAGCAAGTCTACGAATGGAGTAGGAATTTCGCAAATGGTGTGACTTCAGTGGAAGTCGCTCCTCCTCCAGGTCAGGCACAACGAGTTGTGACTCCAAAGAACATTGCAGCAGTTGAAGACATAGTGAAGGAAAACAGCCGAGTGACACTGAATGACATAGCAGCATGTTTACAGAATAGTCATGGGTCAGCACACCACAATGTGCATGATGTGCTCCAGTTTCATAAAGTGTCTGCAAGATGGGTTCCACGGCAGCTGACTCCTGAAATGAGAGAACGCCGTGTTGATGCTTGTGAAGAACTTCGGCGCTTTGAACGAGAACGTGATGGCTTCCTTGCAAGAATCGTTACTGGGGACGAAACCTGGGTTCACTTCCAAGGAATGGCGCCATTCCTCATCACCAAATCCAAAGAAGTTTCATTTTGGAGCATTACATGCCTAGAGGTACCAGTGTCACCAGTGCACCATACACAGATCTCCTAAAAAAAATCATCTGCGGCCTGCAAACAAATCAATGCGACGTGGATTGCTGTCAGCAGGTGTCCTTTTGCAACATGACAATGCAAGGCCCCACACTGCCCGTACAACAGTTGCAACAATCACAGACCTGCATTTTGAGTGTCTTCCTCATCCACCATACTCACCAGACCTTGCCCCAAGTGATTTCCATATGTCTGGACCACTCTAAGACGCTATGGAAGGAAAGAAGTTCCGTTCTGATGAAGAGGTACGCCACGCGGTGCATGAGTGGTTGCGCGGACTACCAAAAGAATTTTTTTCTAAAGGAATGTATGCAATTCGTAAGCGTTGGAGGACTTGCATTGAGCGCGGAGGAGATTATGTTGCAAAGTGATACAGCTTTGTACCACTTCTGCACAATAAATAATACTCAAAAAAATATTTAAGGCTTTCATTTGACTCACCCTCGAACTAAACATTTTCATTTGTGCTAGTTTTTGCTATTAGTCGTGATAAATCCTGTATATCTCTGAATTTCAATACGTCATACAACACCAGTTAATTTGTTTCGTTTTGTTACAGGAGCTTCCCCTCAGTGGTAAAATTACCGCAGGTGATGCAGACAAGACGAAGGTAAGTACTGGGAACAGAATCTCGTGTTACGAATATCTATGAACAAACTTTTTTACAAATACTTAGGAAACGTTGTTGGGAGCATCAATTACTGCTTAATCATCAGCAAAAAATCAGTAAATCTGTAGTGAATAACTCTTAACCTAGTGTATTTTGCGTGGTTGGAGTAACAATATTGCACGAACATGAAAGCTGCTCTGATGGACTCCATTAATTAGTACGTACTAAGTGATGCAGTGGTTAGCACACTGGCCTCGCATTCGGGAGGAACGAGGATCAAAACACCGTCCGACCGGCTTGGTTTAAATTTCTAGCTGCCTGCCTTAATCGACTAGTGCAAATTCCAGGAGGGTCTATTCGGAAGGGACACTGCCAATTGCCTTCCTCGCCCCCACCATAACCGAGCCTGTGCTCGTGAACGTCGACGGAACGTTAAATTTTATTCTTCCTACGTTTCTTCCGTCTGAACTATGTCCGGTCATAGCAATGGAATCCAACTGTTTCGCCATCCTGTCTATTCTTGTATTCTCATTATCGTCATCTGGTTAGTTTATTTCGTTAATAATATAAACTTCAGGGGCAAGGTCCAAACTAGAGTTAAGATTATTAATAACAGAGGAATTTTGTGAATCACGAATTTATAAAATATAACCTTTGAAACGTAAGAGCGAAAAGCAGTCAAGACAAAATGTAAGACAATCAGAGAATCAAACATGGAAGTAAAGAGAGAATAAAGTAAAGAGCACGACAAAAATAATATTATGTATAGGAAGTGTTCAGATACTTCATACAATTTGTTATATACTACACATCCATAAATAATAATAAGAAGAAAAAGGATATCAGTCAGTATTGCTTCCCCGAAACTCATTGCAGCTCATTGAGTTTCTATTTCTAACTCGGAAACAGATTTCTTTAAAACTAAAAACATTTAAATGACTATCAGACGTAAAAAAAATACGCAAGTTGTTCAATAGTGATTTCGATCCAATTACCAGTTATTGTAGCAAACTGACTTGCCACTCTGACGCCTCAACCTTTCATGTAGTCGACAAGGTGAATTTAAATGTGGTAACAAAGTCAGAGAGGTCATTATGTTCCTGTGTTAGGAAGGTTTAACAAAACGGGAGACAATCAACGAGATGACACACACTTATTGGTAGCTTGTAGGATCTCGTAAGATAGTTTGCTGAACAGATGAGTTGCGCTGCCGTTATTGTTTTGGAGGCGTAGGCAATTGGTCTTCGCATCTGGCCGACATTTTATGGCGCAGAACCGCCCCTATCACATACTGTGATGCATTCGTAGCAAGCGTCATTCACGAACCCGATGTTTACGATGTTAAAAAATGTGTTATTTTTAGACAGTCCTTAAGCCATTGGAAAGTCTGCTTTCGTGTTGTCGACAACACAAATTTGACACTTTCCTTGCGCATCCTCTTTAATGGGTGAGCAATTTGCACTGCTTGGAATGGAAACTTAGCGTAGCAGGTGATTTTACCATCAAAATACTGCTGTTGTTTCATGTTTGTGGTCGCTGGCAACTTTGTTATCTCGTCGACATGGTCGAGTATGGCCGTAACACTTTTGCAGCTCAGAATGTGCCTCCGGTATCAACACTGTAGGCAAAAGAGCTGCACTTGTCCAACTTGATGGCTCTCGATCTTCCACCATAACCGAGTCCACCAACATGAGGTAGCAAATATGAGGTAGCCAAGGAGTTGGAAACGTGGATTCTACTATGCCAAGACTGCTTCGTAGCTACAACAGGAAAAGACAATTAATTAGCAGGAGTACAAAATAAGAAAGTATATATTACTGAACTTTGTTGTAGTCCATGATCTGTTGGTTGACAATTGTAGAAGACGCGACTAGACTAAGCGTCTGTAGAATGACATAATTTACAAGTCACAAATCTTGCAGTGACGAATTGATCTCTCGTAATCTTGAATGTCGAATCCGGTGAATTTGAAGACTAACGGGGCCTTCGACATGAGAGAACGTAGAATTATTTATAACTGCCAACTTAGTAGTGTTGACTTTACTTTAGTACTATTACGGAATTTAACAACTGGGCTACGAAGACTTGATGGCAGCAACGACTGAGCTGCCGACGATGACTGACTAACATCGGTGCTGGCTGACCACTGAGCGCGGCTACGAACTGTAGACTGGCACAACTGCACTACACTCCTGCTACACATGAAGTGGCCTAGCGGCGCCTCGCGGCGAGCATAAGTACTGCGACTGGCTGTGTACTCTTTGGCTAGCACAGCCGTCCTTCTGTTCCGTTTATCGAGAGATTCGCATCCGGCGGATCGATCTCTCAGGCGGCGGTGTGGTCGTATGACAGACGGCATCACACAACTGACCACGTGAGACGTTTTCCGAAAGCCTTTTGAAAAGGGATTCAGGGTTCTTGAGGTTTCCGTATGCGTCGCCTCTGTTACAATGATATTGTGCAAGTAGCACACTGCGGAATACCATGAATCAGTTGCTCAAAGCACGAGCATCTCTGAAACATGGCGGGGGCGCTAGCAACCCCTTCTGGCAAGCGAATGTGCAGGAACATACCTAATGGTGTATATCAGACGAATAGCTTTTTGATTTGTTATCTAATGGGAGTTGTAAATTTGCATCTTTTAAATCAGTTTGTGAATAATATAGACCTCAGGGTAGTTTTGATAACACATCCTCGAGCCATTGCAAAAGACAGAGATTGCCTGAATACTGGTAATTGCTTTAAAATCGGCACAAATGCGTATAGACCCTTTAGGCTTTCTAAAGACAACCATTGGGGTCGCCTAACAACTGTCTGATACCAGAGAAATGACGCCTGCTTCCTAAAGACCTGTATCTCGGCCTGAATTGCATCTCTAACAGTAAACTACAGAGATATATCTATACAAAAATCTTGGTACAGTCGATGGTTTTATAGATAGTAAAATGCTTAACATAATCTAGCGATGCTTTGAAAAACTCGTTGTACGTAGCACGGAGAGGATTACGTCAGTCATCGGCACGCCTTCGGACACTAAGTTACGTATTTCACTACTTTTAAATCCAATACTGTACATGTTAACAGCGTCAGGCGAATCTGCAACTAAAGATGTCAGTAATTCGGCGTTTTCGCTCTTAGCTGTAAGTGACAATTCTTCGAGGAGAGGAATTTTCTTTGGGCAGTAAGACATTACCAGTCGCTGAGCCCTGTGTAATGGAGACGAAGTGAGCCGCCTGTACGTATCTTCACTGATTAATGACACGTCCGATGTCCTAACTCCATTGATGGTAATAGTGAGAGCCAGAGATTACTTGTGCTGTGCTCCCTGGACTGTCTGCCCAGCTGACGCGACCGCGCGGAGTGATGTGCCTTCACCGGGTCGTTTTGTTACGGGAGGTTGGCGCGCAGCTTGTTGACATACAGCTGCCAGGTGTCTACATCTACCACAAGCCCGAAAGTGAGTGGCGAGGTGCATGCAGTTGATCCTTGTATAATGTCGGCCCCACCCTGGACACGACTGGGGCTTAGCTGATGTGCGTGGCACGCACTTCAACGTCATGGTAGACGGGCGTTCTTTTTTTTTACTGCAAACGGGCCATCTGAGGACCACGTTCCAGTTTCATTATTCGTACTTCGTTCTTTTCTTTACTTCCAGTATGCCTTCATCTGTTCACTACCTATCTTCTTGCTGTCCTCCGACCATTTTGAAACAGTCTTTTTAGCTACCCTGCCTTGGAATCTTTCCGTTTTCAATACGTTTTCCCGAAAGCCTTTCATTTGTTTATATCTTCTATTTTACGAGGTGTGGCTAGAAAAAAACCGGACTAGTACTGGTGAAACAATAAAACGAATGCAATAAGGCTGAAAGTCGCGTGGCCTGTCACGTGACTCTCGCTCCACCTACTGCTCGAGTTTCATCTGCCTCCTGCACTCAGTCTGCCCGTGGCGTCTGTTTTAAGTAGTTGACGTTTTGTCTGTGCGTCGGAAAATGTTGAGTGTACAGAAAGAACAGCGTGTTAACATCAAATTTTGTTTCAAACTAGGAAAATCTGCAAGTGAAACGTTTGTAATGTTACAACAAGTGTACGGCGATGATTGTTTATCGCGAACACAAGTGTTTGAGTGGTTTAAACGATTTAAAGATGGCCGCGAAGACACCAATGATGACACTCGCACTGGCAGACCATTGTCAGCAAAAACTGATGCAAACATTGAAAAAATCGGTAAACTTGTTCGACAAGATCGCCGTTTAACAATCAGAGCAGTGTCTGAGTTAACAGGAGTTGACAAGGAAAGTGTTTGGCAGATTCTTCAAGAAAGTTTCAACATGAACAAAGTGTGTTCAAAAATGGTTCCAAAGTGTCTCACAATTGAACAGAAGGAACGCCGAAGAATGATTTGTTCTGACATCCTGGAAAACATTGAAAGTGATCCCACCTTCTTACAAAATGTTATTACTTGCGATGAATCGTGGTTTTTTACTTACGATCCCGAAACTAAACGCCAATCGATGCATTGGAAAACTCCTGGTTCTCCACGACAAAAAAAGCACGAATGTCAAAATCGAAATTCAAGGCAATGATGATTGTTTTTTTTTTTGACATCAAAGGGATTGTGCACATTGATTGGGTACCAGAGGGACAAACAGTGAATCAGCATTACTACATTAGCGTCCTGGCTACCCTACGTGAGCGAGTACGGAGAAAACGGAACGATTTGTGGAGAAAAAAGTCATGGATCCTTCACCAAGACAATGCCCCAGCTCACAGTGCGTTGTCAGTGAAGACGTTTTTGGCAAAACACAACATTCCCATCTTAGATCATCCACCCTACTCACCTGATTTGGCCCCCTGTGACTTTTTTCTTTTCCCTAAAGTCAAGTCAGCTTTGAAAGGAACTAGATTTGAGACTGTTGAAGCAGTAGAAGAAAAAGCTACGGAAGTAATGTATGGACTTACCGAAAATGATCTGCAGCATTGCTATGAACAGTGGAAAATTCGTATGGAGCGTTGTAGAGACCGAGGAGGAGAGTACATTGAAGGAGATAACATGAAATTGTAAATAATTGTAAATAAATTTTTTTTCCAGCATCAGTCCGGTTTTTTTCTAGCCGCACCTCGTATATTGTTTCTTTTTAAATGCTTTTTTATTTCGTTGACCCAGTTTATTGTGGACATCTTATCCCAGAAGTATTTGAAAATCTTATTAGCCAATCTACTGTCTTGCATTCGAAATACATGTCCAAAAAAACTTGAGTCTTCTTTTCCTCATTACGTTTGAAATATTTCCTATATTTCAGCATTACTTCGTAATTTCCAACCTTCTGCTGTGTTTTGTGATCCTAATATTTTCCTCATGATTCACCTTTCTAGTACTTCTGATTTATCTAAATTATAGTCTAATGCCAGGCATTCGCTTGCACATAGTCATTCTGCCTTCACTGCTGTGTTGTACTGCCTTATTTTTGCATTTTTGGATAAGCACTTTCATTGTAGAGGTCTTTGGTGATACCATTTTATATACCTTTCCTCTATTGCAGATTTTTCCAAAGAATTTTCTAGGATTATCTCCCCCAGCTATTTGAATTTTCTTACCCTCTCTATTTGGCCAATATCTGTTTTCAGAAATTTTGAAGCATCCTTAACGTTTCATACAAATTTTGTTTTTTCTGCAGAAATTCTGAAGCCAGTTCTTCCAGGAGATTTATTTGTGTTATAACAGATGCCACATTTTCGGAAAGCATAGCAAAATCATCTGCAAATGCAAGACAGTTGATTTCCATATTTTTGCTTCCTCTCCCTAATCTTATAAATGAGATGTTGAGTTTAATGATTTTTTCGTTCCAAATTCTTACTATTTTCTATAACACACTATTAAAAAGAATTGGGGATAGGTCGTCACATTGTCGTACGCCCGTTTTTAGTCTGAAAGGCTGTGAAATTTCTCCCAGAAATTTTACTTTACAGACTGTATCTGTAAGTGTTTCACGGATTAGGTTTGCCAGTTTAGACTTTACGCCAAATTTTCGAATTATTTTCTCTATAGTTTCACTGTCAACAGAATCAAAAGCCTTTTTGAAATCCACAAACATATCTACAATATCCTTTGAATTAAGTAATCGGTGGCGAATTACTGACTTGAGATTATATATTTGTTCTTAGCGTGACCTTGCTTCCCTGAAAACACCTTGATGACGGTCTAGTGTTGTTTCTATTCTGCTTAACAAAATCTTCGAAAATACTTTATACGCTACTGGCAGTAAAGAGATTCCTCTGTAGTTGTTTACATCCTGTTTACTATCTTTTTTCGTGGAGGGAGTGTATCAAGGCAACTTTCCATTCCTCTGGGATTTTATCTGTTTCCCAGATTTCTTCAAAGAGTAAATGTAGCTCATTTGCTATATTTGGCAAGGACCACTTCTAAAGTTCAGCTGTAAATGAATTTTCACCACTAGCTTTCTTGTTTTTGAGGGTTTTAATTACTTCTTGAATTTCTTCTATAGTTGGTGGTAAATCTTCTTCCAAATTTTCATTAACATCTAAGAATTCCAATTTATGACTTGGTTCAGGATAGTTCAGAAGCTGATGAAAATATCTTGCTACTATTTCACAATTTTTAGTATTGCTTAACCCAATTTTACCGTTTTCATCTTTGAATTAGACATTTGGAGTTTGGTACCCCTTTAATTTCTTCTTAAAAGTTTGATAAAAGTCAGGAGTATTATTTTTTTTAAAATTTCTGTCTATTTTCAAAAATGTCTCATTTTCAAAGGCTCATTTGATACTTCTGATTAACCTGGCTGCTTCCTTTCTTCGTCGTTTAAATTGATCGTAATATTCAATTTTCATTGAGCATTTCCATTTTTTTTACGTTTTAGTTCTCTATGCTATGACTAATTTGCATATTTCATTCCATCTTATTTTCTTTTTATTTTTCATTTACCCAAATATGTCCTGTGCAGCATTATTAATTTCTCTGTATATTTCTTGCCAGTTGCCATGTTTTGCCACTTTAATAGTTTTTAATTGATTCTTTTGTTATAGTAAGCCTGTTTGTGTTATATTTTATTGACCTTTGTGACTTCCTTTGTTCTTTTTTAGGTAGAAGTTTGACTTTAATTTTAGAGAAGTAATGATCAGAGTCCCGATTCACCATTCCTTACTACTTTCACATTCATAATTTTCATTGTACATCTTTGAAAAAGCCACATGACCTAACTAAAGTCTCCTAACACTAGGTTGGGCGATATCCACGTTTTAGCCTTTCTTGGTACTTTCCTAAAGAAGGTTCACAGTATCAGATGAGAGCTTAGACATAAGATTACTAGCCTCATACCATTGTTCTATGAGCTGGGTAGTGTCCTTCTACAGTTCGAAATTTCTTTTCTCTGCATATTCGTGCACTGAAGTCGCCTAATAGTAATATGGTGTTCATCTTTGGAATTTTAGATATTTCAGTTTCTAAAATATCCCAGAATTCCTCTATTTTTTGTGGATTTTTCCTGTTGTCTTCATTTGCTGGTGCATGGCAATTAACAAGTGTGTATATCATGTTTTAGCATTTAACTGATGGGAAAGATAGTCTCTCTGATGTGGATTTATTCTGTAACATTTTCCATTATACTTTCATGAACATAGAAAACTGTACCCAATAATTATTACTTGTAAAAAAAGGATTTACCCGGCACCAACGAGGAATCATTGTGATCGATGTACTGAAGTCTCTCACAAGACGTCGGCGATGCAGAAGACGGTGAACTCTACTGGACTTAGTGGCTAAGATAAAGATGATAAATTAGAATCATCAACTGGCTATTTCTCACGGCGATGACTAACAACTTTTCATAGCCTTCCTGAAATTCTTTGGTGATGGTTTGCCGAGCTTCGGAAACAACTTCGAAAGATATAGCAGTCATAAAGTCTGCACTGAGGCTCGGATCGGAAGTTGCTAATGCTTTAAGCCGTGACTTCCCCCGCATTGGCTAGGCGCACAACCACATCACGAATCAATGGTTCCAGACAGAAAACTTTACGACTGTCACAAGTGAAATTGCACTGTGTGAGACCCTGCAAGGCAGCAGCACATGCCACATAAGACTGTATGTATAGTTCGTGATAATGATTAAAGTTTAGCCTAATTGCTACAAGGTGCTTATTGCAGGGGGTCCGAGCGGAGACACCCCTGAGAGATACGATATTGAAGTGCCTGTGTTATTCTGAATTACGATGCAAAGCTCCTTTGGGCATCCATGTATGCCCAAAAGAACTGGCACTGTGGCGACTACAGCCGTTATGAAATACATTGAATGTAGTCGCAATTGCGAATATGGACAACCATCAGCTGTAGAACGGAATGACGACAGCGAAAGTTTGTGCCGGTACAGGGCTCGAAACCGGATTTCCCACTTATCGCAAGCAGTCGCCTTACCGGTTCGCTATCAGTACACGACTCACGGCCAGACCCAAACTTGTACTTGTCGTCAACCATGCGTCTGTAAACTGTACTCATACATTCATTATGTATACTCCCGTGCGGGTAAGACAGTTTCATTTGAAAGCCGCTTGCCCGAATACATAATGGATGTACGAGTACTGGCTGTACACACATGGTTGACGACATGTGGAAGTATGGGTCTAGCTGTGAAATTTTAATTGTCGTCATTCCGTTCCATAGCTGATGATTGTCCAGATACGCAAATGCGATTACATCTCATCTACCCCTGTGAGAGGCCAGGATGGCTGTTGGGAACCTGTGAAGTGTCTGCAACGATAGTAAAATGTTGTTAAAGTTCAGTCATTTACTCACTGTGTCTACAATTATGTGCTCTCCCGCACTGCCCTCGGGTGTGCGTAATCCAGCTGCGTGTTGGATTCTAGCTGACGTGTGTTCAGTCAGCTCAGCATCTGCACGCCCAGGCTACGGTGTTCGTAACCTAGGTGCCGCGGCGGACTGCCGGCTGGCAGGCAGCAGCCGTGCGCAGTGCGAATGTTTGGTATCGCGCTGGATATTGGAGAGTCTTCAGTACCACTCCGAACTCTGCAACGATGATTCGTCAATGATGTACCCCGTGTGATCGGTTGATCTCCTCCCTACAGAGCTGGTAGGTTTCGGCAGCCAGAAGTGCTTGAGTGCTGAAACGGAACGTGGGCCCCCAAGAGGCGCTATTTCTGGCTTCCACATTGAAGTTGAGTGCTGGTAACGCTCTGCGATGTGGTGTGGTTGGAAGACATCAGTAGATGGTAGGTGGCAAGCAGCTTGAGCTTCATCAGGTGATGACCATCTTCATCTACATCTACATAGTTACTCTGCAATTCACACTTAAGTGCCTGGCAGAGGGTTCATCGAACCATTTTCATACTACTTCTCTACCATTCCACTCTAGAATGGCGCGTGGGAAAAAGGAACACCTACATCTTTCCGTTCGAGCTCTGATTTCCCTTATTTTATTATGATGATCATTTCTCCCTACGTAGATGGCTATCAACAAAATATTTACGCATTCGGAAGAGAAAGTTGGTGATTGAAATTTCGCAAATAGATATCGCCGCAAAGAAAACCGCCTTTGTTTCAATGACTGCCACTCCAACTCGCGTATCATATCAGTGACACTCTCACCCCTATTGCGCGATGACACGAAACGAGCTGCCCTTCTTTGCACTTTTTCGATGTCCTCCGTAAACCTACCTAGTATATATAAGGATCCCACACCGCGCAGCAATTTTCCAGCAGCGGACGGACAAGTGTAATGTCTCTTTAGAGGGTTTGTCGCATCTTCTAAGTGTTCTGCCAACAAAGCGCAGTCTTTGTTTCGCCTTCCCCACAATATTATCTATGTGGTCTTTCCAATTTAAGTTGCTCGTAATTGTAATTCCTAGGTATTTAGTCGAATTGACAGCCCTTAGATTTGTGCGATTTATCGTATCCCCAAAATTTATCGGATTTCTTTTAGCACCCATGTGGTTGGCCTCGCACTTTTCTTTCTTTAGTGCCAATTGCCAGTTTTCGCACCATACATAAATTCTCTCTAGATCATTTTGTAATTGGAATTGATCGTCTGATGATTTTACTAGACGGTAAATTACAGCGTCATCTGCAAACAATCTAAGGGGGCTCCTCAGATTATCACCTAGATCATTTATGTAAATCAGGAACAGCAGAGGCCCTATGACACTACCTTGGGAACGCCAGATATCAATTCTGTTCTACTCGATGGTTTACCGTCTATCACTACGAACTAAGACGTCTGTGAGAGGAAATCACGAATCCAGTCACACAACTGAGACGATACTCCACATGCACGCAATTTGATTAATAGTCGCTTGTGAGGAACGGTGTCAAAAGCCTTCTGGAAATCTAGGAATATGGAACCGATCTGAGATCCCTTGTCGACATCTTTCATTACCTCATGGGAATAAAGAGCTAACTGTGTTACACAAGAACGATATTTTCTAAATCCGTGTTGGTTATGTATGAATAAGTCATTTTCTTCAAGGTGATGTTCGAGTTCAGTATACGCTCCAAAACACTACAGCAAATTAAGGTCAGTGATGTGGGTGTGTAATTCAGTGGGTTACTCCCATTTCCTTTCTGAATATTGGTGTGACCTGTGCTACTTTCCAGTCTTAAGGAACAGACCTTTCGTCAAGTGAGCGGTTGTATGTGATTGCTAAGAAAGGCGCTATTGTGTCTGCATACTCTGAAAGTAACCTGATTGGTATAGCATCTGGAGCGGAAGACTTGCCTTTCTTAAGTGATTTGAGCTGTGTCGCAACACCTAACATATCTACTTTTATGTGACATGCTAACCGCTGTACTGGTTTAGAATTCTGGAATATTCACTTCGTCTTCTTTCGTGAAGTAATTACGGAAAACTGTATTTAGTAACTCCGCTTTGGTGGCACCATCATCGGTAACATTTCTATCGCTATAGCGCAGTGACGGTATTGACTGCTTTTTGCCACTGGTGTACTTTACATCTCAAGTACGTCGTCGGCTAGTTCACAGACTGTGATGTAGCATCTGGGACATAGATTCACTACATTATCACAACCATAGAACTGAATGCTATTACTGTGAATGCTATCGATCTCAACGATCAACTCACGTTTGCTGGAAAATTGGAGTATTTAAGGGACAAGCGCGAGGCTGTGACCTGAAGCTCGGTTCGTAATGGCCGCATGCGACCCATTTATTCTCCTATATTCACCCAACAGACTGTTAACTGTTGTATCAGGTCCTCGCCGTGTGTTCCTGCATCATCTCTTAAGAGCTAACGAATTTGCTTGTCTCTCTCCCCTTGGTTTTCTATCGAAGTTCTTTCTTCTGATTTCCTATTTTTCGCTTGGAGGACTGTGTCGTAATGTGTCCACTGACCCACTTGTGATATACTGGTACGCTTTCTGCATCAGTCTCTTGCTTGAATTGATTTTGCCTGTGGCAATGCAAATGAGTTTTAATAAGGGTTGTTAATTTCCCGGAGCTTACTATTGTGTACTGTAACAGTATGACGACCGTAGTATTCGTTCACAAAGATATAATTTACTGAAAGATAAGTCTCTGGGGTTTGCGAGTGGTCGCCGATTTCTGCATCATTTTGTACACCCAATTGCTAGAATATAGGATTAAACCACTTTTATCTATCTGGAATGCTGTAAGGAAGGCAACGCAGTTCAAAAGGTCGAAAGTATAGCTCCAAGTTCTGTCTCCTTGAAGCAGGAGAACAGCAGTGGGGGTGTAACTGCAAGCACCGAAAGATGTTGTTTCTGCTCACACATAAACTGGACCATAGCAGCACGCTGTTCTTGCAGTTGCTGCCGCTGCAATTCTAGCTTTTCCTGGTGCTGTTGCTACAGTTGTAGCATTTGTTGCCACGGTTCAAGAAACATCGGTAGTGGATGTTCTCGTTGGCACTTCCCTCCCGATATGAAAAAGTAAACTGTAAATAGCGCAAGAATCTGCATTAGCTGTGCACCGACCACAAACTGATAGCAAAAGTAAGTCAGTCCAATAACAAAGCGGGCTCGTTGTAGCAGTCACGCTATGACTCTTCATACAGCACACAACACGTGCTGATGCTGCCCGCGGGCCTGCATTTACCTGCGTTAGCGCCGCCGGCCAAGTGACGTGCCGGTCCCACTCTTTGGGTCAGGATGCTTGAATCACCTCTACGTCGCCGCTGCTGTCGATACCCACTGTTGGCGGGGATACTAAATGGGTGGCAACGAAGAAATACTGTCTCTCTTCGAGGCAGAATTCTTCTCCAAAATAAATTTATTTCAAAGCAAACACAGACAAAAAGTAAGCTCTAAGCTCAAGATGAATGATTTATAAAAATAATCCTAGGGAAGGGTTATTCACACGTTAGATTAATTGTTGGAGACTTTTTCTCAGGTTAGGACACTGTCTAGTGCCACTAATGAAAGAGAGAAGAATTCGTCATGTACTTGTTCGGTCAGCAAGAGAATGTCACACAGATACTCAATAAATGCCAGTGGGAGACTTTCTTATTGATTGATATATTTATTATTGCCTTTGCGCAAAAATACCATATAGCCAATAGCTACAAAAGTGACATATTAACGTAACTATAATTTCCACAGTACAACAGCAAAAAGAATTCGATGTACAATCACAACTTTTAATGTAAAATAAAAACACTAAAAGACAAACGCGAAACAACAAACAGTAGTTACAACAGTACCAAGATACCATTAGTGCAATTTTCACAACAGTACAATGATAAGAGCGTGAAGTACAAAGATAAGTTAGTTATCTAAATTAAAAAACACAAAATTACGACCCATGCACCGGATCGGTTCCAGAGGAGAATGACATCCACAGCAACTTATAATGTAAAACTGGACAACGGAGTTGTTTGCAGAGAAAAATCCTCAAGCCAAACTAAAAATACAAACAGACGTCCCAGTTACAGTGGGAGACGCTACAAGGAAAAACATCGCACGCACAAAACTACGGGAACCGACGTTCCAAGCCGGCTCAAGAGACACACAACTTCGTCCGACAAACAGCTCGTGTAATGAGCACGGCGTTAAAATTACAGAAATCTGGACTCACACAGTGTGTCCTCTGCCAAGCACCAAGCGATGATTTGAAGAGTAAAGATACACTATGTGATCAAAAATATCCGGACACCCCCAAACACATACTTTGTCATATTAGGTGCATTGTGCTGCCACCTACCGCCAGCTACTCCACATCAGCGACCTCAGTAGCCATTATAGTTCAATTCTTTTATCTTGGCGGCTCGCGCATGCCCGCCCAGACGCGGGAGATTGCTGCGTTGCCAGTTGCACACGACGCACGCGCCAATAGAAGCAGCGCCATAGTATAGCATAGTTCGCAAACTTACGTTTAGGGGGGAGCGCGCAGTTCATGAAGTAAAGCCACCACGGCCGCATTAGCCCTTTCGCTGCCAGAAAGACGTGCTCCCTGCATTCCGCGCTGTGCGCGATTTTGTCACTGCACTGCTCGCCTGTGAAGACACATCGTGTTCCGACTGCTTTGACACTCTTATCATTCGATTCCACAAAAACTATTTGGCCCAAAAATGAGATTTTTACACATCTTCTTGACTGATACCTTCCCCCCATAAATGACTTAGTTTTGTTTCGATGTTCAACGCAGTTGTTTCGCAGCATTAAATATAGTAAACCATTGCACGAAATTTTGAAGAGTTTGCAGAGGTAAAAGTCCGTAGAGTATACTTTCCGTATGGTCGATTTTAGTTGCCACAATGTTGAGAATGAAATGTGGACAAGATACCTAAATTTCATTTAAAATTTACTGTATAACAATACCTCATTTAAGTACCACATAGGTGTCGTATGTAATATTGAGAAATATTCCGTCTTTCGCGACTGTAACAAAAGTTTTATTTACACTGAGCACGTTTGGCTTTGTTTTAAAGCACTTCAATCAGTCAAAAGGAAGTAGACAAAATACATTAAACAAAACTGTGGACTTACAAAAACATTAGGACTTGAATATACCGTCTATCAGTGAAGTGCTCTGAGCTATGTCAAACATAATTTTTGTGTGTGGCACACACAAATATCATTTATTTTCTAAAACACTGATCAGCCAACACAAACGTTGGATATTGTGTTACCGCAGCACAAAACTACGAAAGCTGACTTGGCAATGGAGGAGACAAAATACTGTCCACTGAAGATGCTTCAAAAGAGAGAAACGCGTCTGGTCCAAATAAGTCGCTTATTACAGTTGCAGAAGAGGAATATATTTCAGTACCGTCGGTAAAACCGCGACTGTGGAACAAAAACAAGAAAGAGAACATGAGTACCATTGTGTATGTGTCATACATTTCATTGATTGAAGTGCTTTAAAATAAAGCCAAACGCGTCCGGTGTACATAAAACTTTTATTACAGTCGCGAAAGACGGAATATTTCTCAATATTACATACGACACCTATGTCGTACTTAAATTAAATGAGATATTGTTATACAGTAAATTTTATATAAAATTTAGGTATCTTGTCCACATTTCATTCTCAACATTGTGGCAACTAAAATCGACCATACGGAAAGTATACGCTATGGACTTCTACCTCTGCAAACTCTTCAAAATTTCTTGCAATGGTTTACTACATTTAATGCTGCATAATAACTGCGTTGAACATCGAAACAAAATTAAGTCATTTATGGGGGGAAGTATCAGTCAAGAAGACGTGTAAAAATCAAATTTTTGGGCCAAATAGTTTTTGTGAAATCGAATGATAAGTGTGTCAAAGCAGTGGGAACACCATATGTCTGCACAGGCGAGCAGTGCAGTGATGACAAAATCGTGCACAGCGCAGAATGCGGGGAGCATGTGTCTGCAGCAGCGAAAGGGTTAATGAAGAGACAAAGCACTAGAAATTACAAAAAATTGCATTCAAACGAATATAATTCGTGATGTAAGGCACTTCGATACTGTTTTTAAATAATGAAAATATTAAGCACCAGACAAGGTTTGAACTCATAACCTTCCACATAGATGCCAAACACCTTATCCGTTACGCTAACGCACCTGATGCAACTGTTTATCGCCATGAGGAGTATAATACGTCACGCAAAATACTGACAAACACTGTTGGTATGACTATGAATTACTCACGCTTCGTCGAATACAATAGGAAATAAACAATTACCGCTGTTCCTTATTGCGAGAAAGCGGTTCGTGAGATTGATACAAACACCTTTCCTTGCTATCGCCTGAATTAGGAGTCTTATTGCTTGTTTGGGTTAATTAATTAATAGAATATGAAGCAATTGGTATAAGGAATGGTTTTTCCAAACTTTCTATAAAAGAAAGTCTGCTATCAAGACATTGCTTTTGTTCTATTACTTTATTTATGACTGAACGTTTCTAAAACTGAAGACACTCGTCCATGATCTGCACTGCAGTCGAGATCTGGCAACGTTGTTCTCTGTTCATTGGCTGACTGTGTTTTGTGACGTCAGATGCGCAGAACGAACCTAAACTCGGCCGCCAACATAAATGACGGGCACTTTAGACATTGTGAGAGAGCAGAATGGGGCACTCCGCGGAACTCATGGACTTCGAACGTGGTCAGGTGATTGGGTGTCACTTATGTCATACGTCTGTATGCGAGATTTCCACACTCCTAAACATCCCTAGGTCCACTGTCTCCGACGTGATAGTGAAGGAGAAACGCGAAGGGACACGTACAGCACAAAAGCGTACAGGCCGACCTCGTCTGTTGACTAACTGAGACCGCCGACAGTTGAAGAGGGTGGTAATGTGTAATAGGCAGACATCTATCCAGTCCATCACACAGGAATTCCAAACTGCATCAGGATCCACTGCAAGTACTCCAACATTTAGGCGGGAGGTGAGAAAACTTGGATTTCATGGCTGCTCATAAGCCACACATCAGGCCGATAAATGCCAAACGACGCCTCCCTTGGTGCAAGGAGTGTAAACGTTGGACGATTGAACAGTGGAGAAACGTTGTGTGGAGTGACAAATCACGGTACACAATGTGTCGATCCGATGGCAGGGTGTGGCTATGGCGAATGCCCGGCGGACGTTATCTGCCGGGGCGTGTAGAGCCAACAGTATAATTTGGAGGCGGAGGTGTTATATTGTGGTCGTATTTTTCGTGGAAGGGGCTGGCTCTGAGCACTATCGGACTTAACATCTATGGTCATCAGTCCCCTAGAACTTAGAACTACTTAAACCTAACTAACCCAAGGACATCACACAACACCTAGTCATCACGAGGCAGAGAAAATCCCTGACGCCGCCGGGAATCGAACCCAGGAACCCGGGCGTGGGAAGCGAGAACGCTACCGCACGACCACGAGCTGCGGACGTGGAAGGGGCTCGCACCTTTTGTTGTTTTGCGTGGCACTATCAGAGCACAGGCCTACATTGATGTTTTAAGCACCTTGTTGCTTCCCATTGTTGAAGAGCAATTCGGAGATGGCGACTGCATCTTTGAGCACGATCGAGCACCTGTTCATAATGCACGGCCTGTGTCGGAGTGGTTACAGACAATAACATCCCTGTACTGGACTGGCCTGCACAGGGTCCTGATCTGAACCCCATAGAACACCTCTGGGATGTTTTGGAACGCCGACTTCGTGCCAGGTCTCACCAACGGACATCGATACGTCTCCTCAGTCCAGCACTCCGTGAAGAATGGACTGCAATTCCCCAGAAAACCTTGCAGCACTTGATTGAACGTATGCCTGCGAGAGTGGAAGCTGTCATCAAGGCTAGCGGTGGGCTAACACTATACTGAATTTCAGCATTACCGATGGAGGGCGCCACGAACTTGTAAGTCATTTTCAGCCAGGTGTTCGGATACTTTTGTTCACATAGTATATCTCTTAGTTTGACCGTGTCATATGCGCCTAACCCCCTATCCACTGCCGGCGACAGCGTGCGATAGCTACGTCCACAGAACCTACGCAGTGTCCAGTGCAAAGGAACAGCCTTGCAACTATCTGCATCCTTATGATGCGACCCCTCGCCAACGGATGTAACTGATCAACTTTTGAATCATCTCCGACGAACATTACTCCTTTTGAGCGATTTTGCTGACACAATGACAAGAAGTATACACTGAGTTGACATAAGTCTGATATACCTCCTAATATCGTGTCGGACCTCCCTTTGCCCGGTATAGAGCAGCAACTAGATGTGGCCTGGACTCAACAAGTCGTTGGTAGTCCCCTGCTGAAATATTGAGCCATGGTTAAGTTAGGTTAGGTTAGGTTAGGTTAGGTTAGGTTAGGTTAAGCGCCTTTATAGCTCTCCATAATTGCGAAAGTGTTGCCGGTCCATGATTCTGTGCACGAACTGACCTCTCGATTATGTCCCATAAATATTCGATGGGATCATGTAGGACGATCTGGGGGCCATATCCAGAATGTTCTTCAAACCAAACAATTGTGGCCTGGTGACAATTCCAAAGTTGCTTGGGAACTTGAATTTCATGAATGCCTGCAAATGGTCTCCAAGTAGCAGAACATAATCTATTTCCAGTCGACAAATTATTCAAAAAAATGGTTCAAATGGCTCTGAGCACTATGGGACTCAACTGCTGTGGTCATCAGTCCCCTAGAACTTAGAACTACTTAAACCTAACTAACCTAAGGACATCACACACATCCATGCCCGAGGCAGGATTCGAACCTGCGACCGTAGCAGTCGCACGGTTCCGGACTGAGCCCCTAGATCCGCGAGACCACCACGGCCGGCGACAAATTATTCAGTTGCACCAGAGGATCCAGTCCATTCCATGTAAGCACAGCCCACACCTTATGGAGGTATCATCAGCTTGCACAGTGACTTGTTGGCAACTCGGGTCCATGGCTTCGTGGGGTCTGCGCCAAGCTCGAGCACTACCATTAGCTCTTACCAACTGAAATCGGACTCATATGACCAAGCTACGGTTTTCCACTCGCCTAGGGTCCAAATGATTCGATCACGAGCCCAGGGAAGCGCTGCGCGCCTTCTCGTGCGGCTAGCAAAGCCAAACATCGCCACACAGCCTAACATACACGTTCGTCGTACGTCCCACATTAGTTTTGGCAGCTGTTTCACGCGGTGTTCCTTGTCCGTTAGCACTGGCAACTCGACGCAAACGCCGCTGCTCTCGGTCGTTAAGCGAAGGCTGTCGGCAGCTCCTTTGTCCGGGGTGAGAAGTAACGCCCGAAGATTGGTATTCTCGGCACACTCTCGACTCTGTGGATCTCGGAATACTGAATTCCCTAACGATTTCCGAAGTGGAATGTCCCTTGAGTCTTTCTCCGACTTCCATTCCGCGTTCAAAGTCTGTTAATTCCTGTCGTGCGGCCGTAATCACGTCGGAGACCGTTTGGCACGAATCACCTGAGTACAAATCACAGCTGCGCCAAAGCACCGCTCTTTTATATCTTGCGTATGTGTGTATCGCTATCCCCTAATTTTTTTGTCACCCCAGTGTATAAAAGGATGTGTTCTGGAACGTTCGTAAACAGACTGGTAACCTAGTTGGGAGCTAGATGGTGGGACGAATGTGAAAAACACACGGTTTTTAAAAAAGTGTCACATATTCCTACAAGAGATAGCACTGATCAAAATTGGAAGAAAAGTTCGTATAATGATATGTCCAATAACCCAACAACTCTTGAGATACGGGCCAGCCTGTCCTATCATTCCCATTTGTCTGTTACCTAGAATCAGACATTAAAGGCAGTGCTACATTCTGTCACCACGCGTCCTGACACAACGTTAAGCCCTTCTTCACTGTGAATCATGGTCTCTCTCAAATACATCCGCCTCCGTTCTAATTGCGTCACATGATTTTTTTTTTCAAATGCAATTTGTTAATAGTGAAGCTATAATATTTCAACGAAATACAGACGTATTCACATCAAGTAGCACACCAAGATGTCTCTTGTTTTCGGCACATTGTGCCAGGTGTTTTAATCAGAGTAATTAGCATTTCTTTCCTTTTATAAGCAAGAGCTACCTCATCACTACCAGTAATTTGAGCGTCACCTTCATTATCATATTATTATTATCAGCAATAGTAGTAGTATTGCCCTTGGGCGCCTCGTCCCCCTGCTGTGTTGGTGTCCTCGATTAAGTACGCAAAATTCGTAAGGTTACATAAGAATTTTTCGCCCTTTGATGCATGCAAATTAAACATGATGTTTTGTTCCACAAGGAAAATAAATCTTCTTCACTCACAGAAGGTTAAAATATTACATATCTAAAGAAATACGCTCTAAGTCTTAAAAAAAATCGACGCATCACGGAGGAATTATCTGAACGGGACGGAAATCGGCAGATGTGATGTACATGTAGAGACAAACAAATGATTACAATTTCAGAAAAAAACGTGATGATTTACTCGAGAGATAGAGCTTCACAAATTGAGCGAGTCAGTAACTTGTCGGTCCATGCAAGCAGTCATTCTGCTTAACATTGACAGAGCTGTTGGGTGCCCTCCCGAGGGATATCGTGCCAAATTCTGTCCAATTGTCGCTTTAGATCGTCAAAGCCCCGAACTGGTTGGAGGCCACGCCCATAATGCTTCAGACGCTCTCAATTAGGGAGAGATCCAGCGACCTTGCTGGCCAATGTAACAAGGTTCGGCAAGCACGAAGACAAGCAGTATAAACTCTCGCCGTATGCGGTTCAACATTATCTTGCTGCTGAAACGTGTTCCCAGGATGGCTTGGATTAGCCGAGCGGTCTAAGGCGCTGCAATCATGGACTGTGCGGCTGGTCCCGGCGGAGGTTCGAGTCCTCAAAAATGGCTCTGAGCACTATGGAACTTAACATCTGAGGTCATCAGTCCCCTATAACTTAGAACTACTTAAACCTAACTAAGCTAAGGACATCACACACATCCATGTCCGAGGCAGGGGTCGAACCTGCGACCGTAGCGGTCGCGCGGTTCCAGACTGTAGCGCGTACAACCGCTCAGCCACTCCGGCCGGCTTCGAGTCCTCCCTCGGGCATGGGTGTGTGTGTTTGTCCTTAGGATAATTTAGGTTAAGTACCGTGTAAGCTTAGGGCCTGATGACCTTAGCAGTTAAGTCCCATAAGATTTCACACACATTTGAACATGGTGGCTTGCCACGAATAAAAAGCGCGTAGAATATCGTCGACGTATAGCTCTACTCTAAGAGTCTCGCGGGTGAGGGCCAAACGGGTCCTGCTACGAAATGCAACAACACCCAGACCATCAATCATGGTAGCATGAGAGCCACGTAAATACAATGTCTGCCAAAACCAATGAAGCGCCCAGAAGACATGTTTGGATGTCTGTGTAATTTTGTACACACATATGCCATCGGCTGGTATGTAAATGATTAGAGTAGCATTACTGTGTGGCAGGTAGAATGACTACCAAAGCGCATTAGTGTTGACATGTTGAATAATCGGGTCTACTGCCGGATGTTTGTGTCGCTCTGGCATAATATTTCGGCCACGTAACTCGTTGCCTTCTTCAGGTGGTACCTGAGACCGCCGTATTGAAGGATCTTGACCAGTATTTATGCCCAGAAGGCGCTGGGTGCTCTCTCTGCCGTCCACGCCCGCCTGGCGCTGCTAGTAATTCTCAACAACAAGGCAACGAGTTACGTGGCCGAAATATTGTACCAGGGCCGGCCGCTGTGGCCGAGCGGTTCTAGGCGCTTCAGTCCGGAACCGCACTGCTGCTACGGTCGCAGGTTCGAATCCTGCCTCGGGCATGGATGTGTGTGATGTCCTTAGGTTAGTTAGGTTTAAGTAGTTCTAAGTTCTAGGGGACTGATGACCTCAGATGTTAAGTCCCATAGTACTTAGAGCCATTTGAAGCATTTTTTTATTGTACCAGGGCGACACAAACATCCGGCAGTAGACCCGATTATTCCACATGTCAAGATCTCGTCGGGAAAGCTTGAAGAGTTCGCATTAGTGTTGTTCGTGTTTAGTGTTTCTACCATGCCTGGTAGGGTATATAAGGCGCGTGGTCAGAGTCGGGTGTTGAGTGATCACTCAGAGGATACGGGGATGACACAAATTCCGTTGAAGCAGCGACAGAGATTTAAAGGTGCTTCAGTGTTGACTCCATTTAGCCTGTTATGGAAGCGTGCAATACCCATATTTATGAGACATTCGGATGTGACAGTGGTCCGATGTTCGACAGTAAGGGCAGACATACTAGTAGTCAAGGTTGCGATCGAACACATCTGACCAGCACAAGGGAGGATCGCAGGTTTCAGCATTAATCACATCGGAACCCCTTCAAAGATACAGTATGGACAGCAATAGACAGATTCATACCGCATAAGTTAATAAGAGACGGGACTGATCCACTATGGTACACAAAACACGTCAGAACACTGTTGCAGAAGCAACGAAAAAATCATGCCAAATTAAGATGAACGCAAAATCCCCAAGACTGGCTTAGTTTCACAGAAGCTCGAAATTTAGTGCGGACGTCAGTGCGAGACCCTTTTAATAGTTTCCACAATGGAACATTGCCTCAAAATATGGTAGGAAACCCAAAGAGATTCTGGTCGTATGTAAAGTACACCAGTGGCAAAAAACAGCAATACCGTCACTGCGCAATAGCGATGGAGATGTTACCGACTATGGTGCCACTAAAGCGGAGTTACTAAATACAGTTTTCCGTAATTCCTTCACGAAAGAAGACGAAATAAATATTCTAGAATTCGAACCAGAACAGCTGTTAGCACGAGTGACATAAAAGTTGATATCACCCAAATTACTTAAGAAAGGCAAGTCTTCCAGTCCCGATGGTATACCAACCAGATTCCCTTCAGATTATGCAGACACAATAGCGCCTTTCTTAGCAATCATACACAACCGCTCACTTGACGCAAGGTCTTTTCCTCAAGACTGGAAAGTAGCACAGGCCACACCAATATTCAAGGAAGGAAATATGAGTAACCCATTGAATTACACACCCATATCACTGACCTCAATTTGCAGTAGGGTTTTGGAGCATATACTGTACTCGTACATTATGAATCAACTCGAAGAAAATGACTTATTGATACATAACCAACCCGGATTCAGGAAATATTGTTCTTGTTCCCATGAAGTAATTAGTGCTGTCGACAAGGGATCTCAGATCGATTCCATATTCCTAGATTACCAGAAGGCTTTTGATACCGTTCCTCACAAGCGACTATTAATCAAATTGCTTGCATATGGAGTACCGTCTCAGTTGTGTGACTGGATTCGTGATTTCCTCTCAGAGAGGTCACAGTTCGTAGTGACAGACGGTAAACCAACAAGTAGAACAGAAGTAATATCTGGAGTTCCCAAGGTAGTTTCATAGGCCCTCTGCTGTTCCTGAATTACATAAATGATCTAGGTGATAATCTGAGCAGCCGCCTTAGATTGTTTGCAGATGACGCAGTAATTTACCGTGTGGTAAAATCATCAGATGATCAATTCCAATTACAAAATGATCTACAGAGAATTTCTGTATGGTGCGAAAACTGGCAATTGGCACTAAACAAAGAAAAGTACAAGGTCATCAACATGGGTACTAAAAAAAAATCCGATAAATCTTTGGGATACGATAAATCGCACAAATCTAAGAGCTGTCAATTCGACTAAATACCTAGGAATTACAATTACGAGCAACTTAAATTGGAAAGACCACACAGATAATATTGTGTGGAAGGCGAAACAAAGACTGTGCTTTGTTGGCAGAACATTTAGAAGATGCGACAGACCCACTAAAGAGACAGAGTACATTGCACTTGTCCGTCCTCTGCTGGAATATTGCTGCGCGGTGTGGGATCCTTACCAGGTGGGATTGACGGAGGACATCGAAAAAGTGCAAAGAAGGGCAGCACGTTTCATGTTATCGCGCAGTAGGGGTGAGTGTGTCACTGATATGATACGCGAGTTGGAGTGGCAGTCACTGAAACAAAGACGGTTTTCTTTGCGGCGAGATCTATTTACGAAATTTCAATCACCAACTTTCTCTTCCGAATGCGTAAATATTTTGTTGATAGCCACCTACTAGGGAGAAATGATCATTACAATAAAATAAGAGAAATCAGAGCTCGAACGGAAAGATTTAGGTGTTCCTTTTTCCCACACGCCATTCGAGAGTGGAATGGTAGAGAAGTAGTATGAAAATGGTCTGATGAACCCTCTGCCAGGCACTTAAGTGTGAATTGCAGAGTAACCATGTAGATGCAGATGCAGATATCTGCGCCTGCCATCCGAGAACAGGTAATAGACCCTGCAACACTGTGTCATTCCGTACAATTGATGGCAGAATAGCTGCAGTCAGACAAGTGAATTGCTGTCCCATGCTTAGTCGCCGGTAACACAACACCAGCAGCTGCTCTTCGAGTGGTGACGCGACTGGGAAGCATGGACTGTGGACCAATGGCGTCGCTTTAGGTTCAGCTATGAATTGCTGTGTTGCACTACCTCGGATCACCATCGTCGACTAGAATGGCGGCGACCAGGAGAGACGCCCCATTCTCCCAATGTTTTGAGGAAGCACACCAGCGTTACTCATTGCGTCACGGTGTCGGCAGTTGTCGGGTATGATTTCAGGTCACGTCTGGCAGAGCATGAGGGAACTCTGACGGCACAACAGTACGTCACGTACGTCCTACGTCCTCATGTGTTACCTCTGGTACGACAATATGTTGGTGCCATTTTTCAGCAGAACATTGCTCGTCCACACATGGCACGTTTGTCTATAAGCTGTCTGCCTGTTGTTGAAGTACTCCTGTGGCCTGCAAGCTCCCTAGATCTGCCCCAATAGAACATCTGTGGGAACAGTTCGAATGTCAGCTCCGTCCCAGTACCAGTGTCCAGTATATCAAGGACGAGTTACAACAGTTGTGGGTCAGCATTAGAGCACGTCAAAACGCTGCTCAGTCTCGCTCGCTTCTCGTTGAGTACGCGGCTCAATATCGCTGGCACAGGCGCTGAGGTGGGGATGACTGACGTCACGTTACGAAACTGACAAGGGGAGGCCGCCAATTGTGAAATTCAGATTCGATTCATACTGGGCATAATAAAAGCTCATGGCATGTAATGTGGCAAAGCACCAAGATGCACTTCTCAGCCGTTGTCGAGAAAATCGACAGTTAAAAGAAACCGTTGTGGTGAAATACTCTCTACGATTAATAATCTTCTACAGCGTCGTGGCGCAGCGGTAAGCTCTCGGGTTCGTAATCCAAAGGTCGCCGGATCAAATCTCGCGCAATGCAATTTTTTTATTATTAGTTTTTCGTAATTCATATATATATATATATATATATATATATATATATATATATATATATATTATTGAATTGCTTATGCATGTTGCAGAAGGCGGATCGCTCTCCAATTGTACCGCCTCCATTTTTCCGTTTCTTTTAACAGGGTGTACCAAAGCTCTCCCGTCCGCACTGATTTTCGACGATGTTATAAGTTGCGCTAGGGACCGCATCTACCTTCTTTCGAAGTTAGCAGGCAACTACGCTGTTATGCGGCGGCTCGTTTCGGCCCATTCAACATCTGTCCTCCAAGTGTAACGAGCGAGTAACGGAGTTTATATTTCATACCTGCCACAGCAAATTTGTGTTCGTGGGGTCTCTATTCAGATTCGAACGTTTGACTTACGCTATACGTATTCGTTTCGGAACATCGTTTCTACGTCTTCCGTTAACTATACGTGGTTAACATTATGAAGACAATTAATAACATTTGTGATATATATATATATATATATATATATATATATATATATATATTTGAATTACAAAAACCAAATACTAAGAAAAAAAAAAAAAGGTTGCATGGCGCGAGATTCGATCTGGCGACCTTCGGCTTACGAACCCGAGCGCTTACCGCTGCGCCACGACGCTGCAGAAAATTGTTAATCGTATAGAGTATTTCACCGCAACGGTTTCTTTTAACTCGATTTTCTCAACAACGGCTGAGAAGTGCATCTTGTTGCTTTGCCACATTACACCTCTGGCCATGGGCTTTTATTATGCGCAGTATGAATCGAATCTGAATTTCAAAATTGGCGGCCTCCCCTTGTGAGCCGAGACGAGGATTGTCGAATAGGACACGTGCCGGCCCGAGACTGCGAGAGCGCGAGCTGGCCGAGAGACTCACATTATCGTAACGTAGCGGTAGGCAGTAAATTGTCAGCGGACTAAACTCAGCATGAGCGGCTGCGGAACCGGGAACAATGCAATGACTACCATCACAAAAGATGTTGTGTTGAAGAAACTTGCTGATGGGACGTGCATTATAATAAATGAAGTGGGAGTAAGGAGTGGCAGTTCCAGTTGGGAAAAATTTAAGGTAATCCCTTAAGTTATTACTAAATAATTACAGAATAGAGCTTCCGAATTCGATACGTGATAGTATTTGATTAATCGAATCGCTTCGTTTGTGTAGCATTTTTTAGTGAATTTATACGTTTGTTGTGTCCGTAAACGAAAAGAAAAATTGTCTTCGTGAAACATACATGAAGGTGTTTATTACGACTATTTCAGGTGGTTGTTGAAAGAGATACACATCTTCCAGTTGGTTACGTTCAGTGCCAAAATGGAAATTGTGGAGCATTGCTTGCTTACAAAGGAAGCACAACTGGAATGAACAGACATAAATGTAAGGACAATCGACACTTGTCAAGCGTTGCAGCTGCCGGTGCTGATAAAATATCTATTAGGGACAAATGTGTTTTAATGTGTGCAACAGACCTCCGACCATTTAATATTGCAAGTGCTGAAGGATTCATAAGCTTAGCTCAAGAACTGATAAATACAGGAGCAAAATATGGACAAATCACGGCCCAAGACGTGCTACCTTCCCCAAGGACTGTAGCACGACATATTATGGAATTGGCTAATCAAGTCAGGAGTGAACTTATTCCAGTAGTGAAAGACGCAATTGGTAAAAACCAGTGTTCAATGACGTGCGATCTGTGGACAGACAGTTATCGTAAGACCCATTACCTGACTGTCACATCCAGCTATATTGATGAGTCGACGGACAAATGGAAACCAAAAACAGTGTACTCTTAACTACGAGGTTTCCTGATGTTGTAAAGACTGGTGAACATATCATTACGGAAATATATGAACAAATGGCAGAGTTGCAGATAACGTCCTTGGAACTAAGACGGGTTACTTTCGTTACAGATCAGGGAGCTAACATCAAGAAAGCACTACAGGCACACAAACGACTCCCATGTGTGATGCACTGTATTAATACAGCACTGAGGCACACAATGAATGAAGGTTTCTTAATGGATGAGATTCCTGCAGTGTATGACTCCATCCTGACTGTACGTAAACTAGTAGGCTTTATGAAGCGATCTGGATTAGTCGCGAGATTAGATAAAACCTTACACCATGATGTAGAAACCAGGTGGAACAGTGTGTACATGATGTTAGACTCATTCCATTCACAGAAAAACCAAATTGAGACTGTTTTGCGTGATTCAAACAAACACGAGATGATGACGTCGTGTCAGAATGCGACTGTGGAAAGCGTTATTCAATTTCTGAAGGTTTGCAAAGAGGCCACGGACGATTTGGAAGGAGACTTTGAGCCGACACTACCATTTGTAGTGCCGTGGATTTTGAAACTGATAGGTCTCTGCGAAACTGCAACCGACGATGTGACAATGTGTAAGCTAAAGAAGAGGGCAGAGATGTTTATAAAACAGAAAGTTCTAAATGAACTACGTGACATTCATTACGTGGCAACATTCTTGCATCCCTGTTTCAGGGAACTATTAGTTTTTCCCGAAGAAAGAAGAGAAAAAATTCATCAAGATGCGCGAAAAATGTTAAATAACGTTGTTGATACGAACGTAACCAAAGATGTCATTCCTTCTCCCACAAAAAAATTTCAAAATTGGCGAACATTCACCTCAAAATCGAAAGATGAGGTTGAGAAATATATGAACATGGAGAGTCTAAACGATGAGTCCACAGACCTTCTTTCATGGTGGAAAACAAATTCGTGTGCCCTGTCGAAACTCAGCAAAGAGGTTTTCTGTATCCCTGCCAGTAGTGCCTCGAGTGAAAGAAATTTTAGTAAGGCAGGGTTGGTACTGACTCAGAAAAGAAGTTGTCTAGATTCCGATCGCGTTAATGATATTCTCATCATCCATAACAATAAGATAACCAAATAAGCTAAATTTGAATCACAGAAACAAAGGCAACTGACAACTTGTTTTCTGAGGTGTGTACGTAATAAGATATAATATTGAGAAATGATAAGCAATGACTGCACAATTATGCAGTGAATATTACATACTTCATACTAAGTAATGTAAATTGTTGTATAACTATGGTACTAACAGGAGAACAGACTGAACTGCAGTGCAATATCTTCAGAAATGGGACTGCTGAATTAAGGTTTCAGATTAATTTGCGGAACTATATTCTACATTATTCGTTTTGAATATGTACACTTTCTTTTAATAAAATGAATTTATTATTGTGTACTACAGTCGTTTACATCGCTTGAGTAGAAGAAAATTGGTTGTATATAAGACGCTACTTCTTCACTAAATAACAGGTTTATTCCAACGTACTGTTTAGCAGGTGGATCACATCCTAAGCTGCTGCTTTAAATCGTTTTTCTTTTGGGTGCTATTGTACGACTGCCGGTACAACAGTCTTTGGTTGGTCAGTTAAATGTTCGATAGATCATTTGAATGATTGTTTTATGGAAATGATGTGGAAACAGCGTCTTTTTCCTCTGGCTACCACCTTTTCAATAGACATTCTTCAATGGAACAGAAGGAGTTGTCCAGGAGAAGTGATTTTTCAGTTCGATTTAAAACTCACTTTGCTACCTGCCAGACATTTTTATGTTCGATTTGAACTTACGTTGCTACCTGCCAGACATTTTATGTTATTGGGCAAGTAATCAGAGATATTTGTTGCTGCATATTTAACTCCTTTCTGAGCCACTGACAGCTTTAACAATGGGTAAGATGTTGTTTCCCTCTAGTGTTCTCCCTATGGACAATACTGTTCTTCTCAAACTGTGATGGGCTGTTTATAACGAATGTCATTAACAAATATATGTATTCTGGCGGCGCAGTTAAAATGCCAACCTTCTTGAAGGTTATTGTGCCTACATGATTTCCGTGAGTGAACATCGCATATTATTTTTACTGCTCTCTGTTGTGCAATCAGTATTTTCTTTCTAAGTGATGAGTTATCTCAGAACATCATTCCATGACGCATTTCTCTTTGTTGAGTTCAAGCATCGTAATCTTAAGGTTCTTTCAGCTTTAGCAACAGGTGGATCCGGATTTTTGTAGTTTCTCTTATGTCTGTTGCTGTGATTTGTATATTTTCAGTCAGAAAGCACAGCATATAAAAATAAAATTGCAAGGCAGTGATGGTTCACAGAAGGATATCAAACGGTAACAAACGGTAACTATGTACTGTGATTAATACATTAAGCATCTATGACCTGAAAAGTGGAGCACCTCAGAAGGTAGTCGTTTCCTTCAAGCGTACCAAGAATGTAGCTACAGAGCCTGCGAAAGATAAGTCCAAACCACCTGCCTTCTCGAACATTCTACCTGTACAGCGTTGTTGCAAAAGTGCAATATCTTTTATAGAACTAGGGCCTACAACAAAATAAAAATAAAACACGAAAGTTACACAATTAGCTTTGATAGTAAACGTTACAAAATTAACTCTGAAACAGATATGTTAACAACCTTGCCCGTAGTTGACAGCAATCTTTAATGCTGACGGAGGTCGTAATAAATGCAATGAACCGTATTAAGTCGTCGAAGAGTGAAGAAACACTGGGATAATAGCTAAATAAATAGGAAGACATAAACACAAGCATAAAGGCAATAAACTTCAAAACTAATTCCTCGAAAGGAAATCTTGCGTGTGCGCAGTTACACATGAAATAGGAAACTTTTGTAAAATGAGACGTCACTTTAAAAACAACCGTAAGTAAAAAAAGCACACACACAAAATTCAACATTAATATCTATGGTAGGCAGGAAAGTGGGTGGCTAGTTTTCCTTGCTATCGCACGAAATGACTTCGTGTTAGTACTTAGCTTAGACCCCACGATAAGCGCAACTTCATGTAGAAAGTAATTTATAGTCGTTATCTTTTGCTTTATCATAAGGTTTCACGATTTCCTTTGTCGCCGTTACATGACAGTTTCTGAGTAACCTGAATGCTACCACTGATACCACTTTTACAGGAAACCTTGGCAGCTTTACTTTTGTTATTACGTGGACTGGATTTGTTCGAATGTCTCAGTTTTGATTCGTTCGACCGAAATGTGTCTTAAATCTCCCAAAATGCATTCATACATACCAGCACAACTGTGACACGTCACACGTGCATGTTTCTCACTAGAATACGTGTAACTCGGATAGCCGCACACAGTACGATACGCGTTCGGAACGGCCCCATGCGACCGGCGGCGTTGCAGGTGGCCAGCCGAAAGTGTCGGGTCGCTTCGTTATCGAGACCGCGCTCTAGGAACACGATAATCTCGCAGGCAGCATTCTCGCTGCTCAGTCTCGCTTGCGACAACGAGCGGGAATACGGCGACAGTTGACGGCCTCTAGTCAGCATACTACGTAGAAAATTCAACGGCTTTATGACATCCTTCCAAACCGAATTCGTGCGTGCATCCAGGCCAGAGAGGATGCAATGTCATACTAATAAGATGACTTATACTGCAAAGTTCTCTGTAAATCTGACTCGCTTTTGTAATCGCTTAAACGACATCACATAACTTCTTGACCCTTTTAGTTTCATTTCGTATCCTTATCCCCCTTTGGTCGTTTGACTTTTTAGTCGGGCAGTATAAATCGCCTCCTTTCTCCAAGTCGGACCCCATATCTCGCGAATAGCAGGGTATTAGATTACGCACCTGTTTTGAATCACTCTAATTGCCTTGTATGTTACGAAGATTAATGAGATCAATAAACTCTCGTGGTTCATTATTTGGTGGGCATTTTTCTCATTGACACCACTTGGGCATCTTACACGTACACTACTGGCCATTAAAATTGCTACACCACGAAGATGACGAGAAATTTAATCGACAGGAAGAACATGCAGTGATATGCAAATGATTAGCTTTTCAGATCATTCACACAAGGTTGGCGCCGGTGGCGACACCTACAACGTGCTGACATGAGGAAAGTTTCCAACCGATTTCTCATACACAAACAACAGTTGACCATCGTTGCCTGGTGAAACGTTGTTGTGATGGCTCGTGTAAGAAGGAGAAAAATGCCGCTGAGCACTATAGGACTTAACATCTGGGGTCATCAGCCCCCTAGAACTTACAACTACTTAAACCTAACTAACCTAATGACATCACACACATCCATGCCCAAGGCAGGATTCGAACCTGCGACCGTTGCAGCAGCGCGGTTCCAGACTGTAGCGCCTAGAACCGCTCGGCCACCCCGGCCGGCTAAGGAGGAGAAATGCGTACCACCACGTTTCCGACTTTGATAAAGGTCGGATTGTAGCCTATCGCGATTACGGTTTATCGTATCGCGACATTGCTGCTCGCGTTGGTCGAGATCCAATTGTTAGCAGAATATGGAATCGGTGAGTTCAGGAGGCTAATACGGAACGCCGTGCTGGATCCCAACGGCCTCGTATCACTAGCAGTCGAGATGACAGGCATCTTATCCGCATGGCTGTAACGGATCGTGCAGCTACGTCTCGATCCCTGAGTCAACAGATGGAGACGTTTGCAAGACAACAACCATCTGCACGAACAGTTCGACGACATTTGCAGCAGCATGGACTATCAGCTCGGAGGTCATGGCTGCGGTTACCCTTGACGCTGCATCACAGACAGGAGCGCCTGCGATGGTGTACTCAACGACGAACCTGAGTGCACGAAAGGCAAAACGTCATTTTTTCGGATGAATCCAGGTTCTGTTTACAGCATCATGATGGTCGCATCCATGTTTGGCAACATCGCGGTGAACGCACATTGGAAGCGTGTATTCGTCATCGCCATAATGGCGTATCACCCTGCGTGATGATGTGGGGTGCCATTGGTTACGCGTCACGGTCACCTCTTGCATTGACGGCACTTTGAACAGTAGACGTTACATTTCAGATATGTTACGACCCGTGGCCGTACCCCTTCATTCGATCCCTGCGAAACCCTACATTTCAGCAGGATAATGCACGACCGCATGTTGCAGGTCCTGTACGGGCCTTTGAGGATACAGAAAATGTTCGACGGCTGCCCTGGCCAGCCCATTCTACAGATCTCTCACCAATTGAAAACGTCTGGTCAATGGTGGCCGAGCAACTGGCTCATCACAATACGTCAGTCACTACTCTTGATGAACTGCGGTATCGTCTTAAAGCTGCATGGGCAGCTGTATCTGTATACGCCATCCAAGCTCTGTTTGACTCAATGCCCAGGCGTATCAAGGCCGTTATTACGGCCAGAGGTGGTTGTTCCGGGTACTGATTTCTCAGGATCTATGCACCCAAATTGCGTGAAAATGTAATCACATGTCAGTTCTAGTATAATATACACTCCTGGAAATTGAAATAAGAACACCGTGAATTCATTGTCCCAGGAAGGGGAAACTTTATTGACACATTCCTGGGGTCAGATACATCACATGATCACACTGACAGAACCACAGGCACATAGACACAGGCAACAGAGCATGCACAATGTCGGCACTAGTACAGTGTATATCCACCTTTCGCAGCAATGCAGGCTGCTATTCTCCCATGGAGACGATCGTAGAGATGCTGGATGTAGTCCTGTGGAACGGCTTGCCATGCCATTTCCACCTGGCGCCTCAGTTGGACCAGCGTTCGTGCTGGACGTGCAGACCGCGTGAGACGACGCTTCATCCAGTCCCAAACATGCTCAATGGGGGACAGATCCGGAGATCTTGCTGGCCAGGGTAGTTGACTTACACCTTCTAGAGCACGTTGGGTGGCACGAGATACATGCGGACGTGCATTGTCCTGTTGGAACAGCAAGTTCCCTTGCCGGTCTAGGAATGGTAGAACGATGGGTTCGATGACGGTTTGGATGTACCGTGCACTATTCAGTGTCCCCTCGACGATCACCAGTGGTGTACGGCCAGTGTAGGAGATCGCTCCCCACACCATGATGCCGGGTGTTGGCCCTGTGTGCCTCGGTCGTATGCAGTCCTGATTGTGGCGCTCACCTGCACGGCGCCAAACACGCATACGACCATCATTGGCACCAAGGCAGAAGCGACTCTCATCGCTGAAGACGACACGTCTCCATTCGTCCCTCCATTCACGCCTGTCGCGACACCACTGGAGGCGGACTGCACGATATTGGGGCATGAGCGGAAGACGGCCTAACGGTGTGCGGGACCGTAGCCCAGCTTCATGGAGACGGTTGCGAATGGTCCTCGCCGATACCCCAGGAGCAACAGTGTCCCTAATTTGCTGGGAAGTGGCGGTGCGGTCCCCTACGGCACTGCATAGGATCCTACGGTCTTGGCGTGCATCCGTGCGTCGCTGCGGTCCGGTCCCAGGTCGACGGGCACGTGCACCTTCCGCCGACCACTGGCGACAACATCGATGTACTGTGGAGACCTCACGCCCCACGTGTTGAGCAATTCGGCGGTACGTCCACCCGGCCTCCCGCATGTCCACTATACGCCCTCGCTCAGAGTCCGTCAACTGCACATACGGTTCACGTCCACGCTGTCGCGGCATGCTACCAGTGTTAAAGACTGCGATGGAGCTCCGTATGCCACGGCAAACTGGCTGACACTGACGGCGGCGGTGCACAAATGCTGCGCAGCTAGCGCCATTCGACGGCCAACACCGCGGTTCCTGGTGTGTCCGCTGTGCCGTGCGTGTGATCATTGCTTGTACAGCCCTCTCGCAGTGTCCGGAGCAAGTATGGTGGGTCTGACACACCGGTGTCAATGTGTTCTTTTTTCCATTTCCAGGAGTGTATTTGTCCAATGAATGCCCGTTTATCATCTGCATTTCTTCTTGGTGTAGCAATTTTAATGGCCAGTAGTGTATATGTACATGGGGGCTTAATTAACTATCAATGAATGCAATGCAAATACTTTTAATATTTTAGTAGTTGTCTGTCCGATTACGAAGTCTCGTAAACGGTTGGCCCTGACTAGTTTTAGTACGCAGACTGCATAGAATAACAACAAAGAATGAAAGAAAATTTCCGTTAACACAATTAATTAATTAAGTCCCCAGCAACTATAAAACGTACGAAACCAAAGCACAAGTGTAACTGTTCTGTGTGTGGAAGTGTGATTCAACGTACACATCTGGCATGGTTCTTCTTCAACAAGACAAGAAATTTTAAATACCATTTGTACTGAAGTAATTAAAAAAAATAAAAATACTATAATTGCGCAAGAAAACCAGAATTACACTCTAATACAAGAACACGAGCCAGATGCTTTGTTGACTGAACCTGTAATGACGCATTATTTAAGACATTGAAATAATAAAAAAGGGACTTTTTTTACCTTCATATATATTGACGAAAAGCACTCTGATCATTACAATATCTCCATTCGAACAACATCTGCTGTCTAGCCCATCAAACAACTGCATAAAAGATGGAACAAGCACTCCCTACTACAACATCTCAACACCGACTCACTACTACTACTCCACAAGCACTGACTACTGCCACATCTCGACAAGCACTGCCAGTGGAGGCGGCGGAATAAAACTCTCTGGCGCAATCTCTGGCGCTGTGGCTCAGTGTAGCCACCTTACATATGCCCTTCCTCCACGGGCCAGAATTTGATGGTATTTTTGCCAGCATTGGTGGTGAAAATACCACCAAATTCGGCCACAAAAATACAGACAAAAATAAAAGATAATATTAGTACGTAAATATCACATAATTAGATAAAATTTTGGGTTTGCACTGACCTTTCAATAACCTAATATATAAAATACAGTAAGCAATACAAATTCTTTCATACATGTGACTTTACGTAATAGTTTACACAATACACAAAAAATCAGTTTATGCAAATGTTCACATAAAATGCTTTCAATGATTCAAAAAACAAGTAGTTGATAGTTCCAGCAGTAGCACCCAGCAATGGTCAACAGGTGCAAACAGCAAGAAGTAACATCATTTCAGTAGAAACAGTTCCAACAGTGGCACCCAGCAATGTTGAGTAGGTGCAGAGACCGACAAGTGACATCATTTCAATAGAAGCAGTTCCATCAGTTGCACCCAGCAATGTTGAACAGGTGCAGACACCAACAAGTGACATTATGTCAGTAGAAGCAGTTCCATTAGTGACACCCAGCAATGTTGAACAGGTGCAGACACCAACAAGTGACATCATTCAGCAGAAGCAGTTCCATTAGTGGCACCCAGCAATGTTGAACAGGTGCAGACACCAACAAGTGACATTATTTCAGTAGAAGCAGTTCCATTAGTGGCACCCAGCAATGTTGAACAAGTGCAGACACCAACAAGTGACATTATTTCAGTAGAAACAGTTCCATCAGTGGCAACCAGCAATGTTGAACAAGTGCAGAGACCAACAAGTGACATTTCAGTAGAAGCAGTTCCATCAGTAGCACCCAGCAATGTTGAACAGGTGCAGACACCAACAAGTGACATTTCAGTAGAAGCAGTTTCATCAGTGGCACCCAGTAATGTTAAGCAGGTGCAGACACCAACAAGTGACATTATTTCAATAGATGCAGTCCATCAGTGGCACCCAGTAATGTTGAACAGGTGCAGACACCAACACCCAGTAATGTTGAACAGGTGCAGACACCAACAAGTGACATCATTTCAATAGAAGCAGTTCCAACAGTGGCATCCAGCAATGTTGAACAGGTGCAGACACCAACAAGTGACATTATTTCAGTAGAAGCAGTCCATCAGTGGCACCCAGCATTGTGGAACAGGTGCAGACACCAACAAGTGACATCATTTCAGTAGAAGCAGTCCATCAGTGGCACCCAGCAATGTTGAACAAGTGCAGACACCAACAAGTGACATTATTTCAGTAGAAACAGTTTCATCAGTGGCACCCAGCAATGTTGAGCAGGTGCAGACAGCAGTCCATAATATTCACTATCACTAATCACACTGTTCATCAGAGTTTATCAGCAAAAATTAAACATGTCCTAGTGGCACCAATCATGTAGAAAAAGTGCAAGTAACAGTCCATAATATTCACTATCACTAACCACACAGTTCATCAGCAGAAATTAAACATTTCTAAGTGTCACACATCAATGTTGAACAGGTGCAGGTGTGAACAACAGTTTGAATGCACACACAATTGCTTTTACAAAATTATTATCAATGCTCTTACACTAAACATACAAATTATAATAAACACACAAATGATATCAGATAATTGTCATATTAACTATTACAAATACACAAATATCAGTAAACCTATAATATTTATGGGTGTCAGTGCAAGCCACAACAAACAAGTAAAATAATATTTAGGAGATAGGTCGGTACCAATTATCTGGGATTAGGAAAGGAAACCACACAAAACACACTCACTCATCTTTCATCCACATTAAGTACTACTGTGTAATTGAATAGCGTTAACTGTGTAAATGTAATTCTGACCAAAATTTTATGTTCAACTTGTGTATCAAGTAGTAGTGGCAGCAATGTATAACAGTCAGTAATAGTTAGTCAACGTCATAGTCATCATGTCAAGACCAATGTTTGCCAAGCCAAATCAAATGTACGGTTGCTGAACAACTGTCAGTGAGCCAAGATATGCAAATGCTTCCTCTCTCAAAAAAAAGTATATACTGCTTAGTGATTTAACAAAGTGTGTGTGTAGACAATCTTCCTTCTACTTGAGTGTTCTAGTCTTCCATCTTCATCCTCCTTGTTGCATGTAAACCAACAAAAAAAAAATGCTCCTCACTTACTTTACCTCTTATCCACCAAAACTCCAATAATCATCAGCATCACATAATCTCAATACTTCAATAATACCTCTTACGTCGATACATATAAATCTTATCATCAATATCATTTACCTTACCTCTTGTCCACCAAAACTCCAATAATCATCAACTTCACATAATCTCATCCATCTCTCTTCAATACGTCGATACATATAAACCTTATTACCAATATCATTTCACTTCCATAAGAACTCTTTCCTCTAGTCAGTCTCCTCGAACAAGTACAGATAAAATCCTAGTGCAAACTTCAATTCATCATCCCATGCAATCCGAAGACACAGTGTCCACACACAACCTCTGTGTAATCCATCTGACCCAAATCTTCTACTCATTATGAATTATAAGATACATTTTGGTTACCTTGTCCATCATTAAACAAAAGAAATGCATACATGACCTCTAACAGCCTTTAGTTTGAATAACTCTCAGTAAGTAAGTACGAGTACGTAGTATGAAAGATCACATAAGACTTTGAAGGAATAAATCGTAATATTTCACAGTGTGTACACCACTTCAAGAATCATGGCAAATCAGAAACATACATGTGGAGTATTTCTTGTGTCAAGTGTCACTTCCTATTTCAATTGCTCACGAAGAATGCAGTGTAAATCTGTCAATGGTCTAACCCTAGCGTTGGTGTGTCATGTCGTTAGCTTCCTTCCTAGTAACATAAATTTATACCGCTTCCATAAAACCTCCAGCTCATGTGACTTCTATGAAGTTTCTTGTACTAATGTCGTTCATCGAATTATAGCAGTTCATTTTCTTATCTTAAAAATATAAGGCACTGAGCGTAAGCAAAACATGCAACAGCGAGTAAATATACCAGTAGTGAACAGAATGTCAACAAGTGGATGCAGCACAATTCCTACAACGAGGCTCTTCCCAAGCAAACAATCTATAATTAATACCATAGTATGACCTAAACTCTATGTTCGTACACCGCATATCAGCATTTCTATATACGAAATTAAAGAGTTGTTATGACAACAAACAGAAATGTACAAATATGCAATCCATACGCAAAGCAGCAAATATATATCTTACATAATAAACAGGTCATTAGCATCATATCAGCATAAGCAAATAAATGTTCATATGTAATCTTAATAAGTAAACATGAAGGCGCAAGCAGATAAATCACAAAGTGTAGCCTACATACATAACCACATTAGCACAATTAATCAGGTGACAATTATAATTTAAATAAATAAGCACAGCAGGCACATAATAAAAAAATATGACGTCAGTGAAAAAGCAGTGCAGCCAAGCGATGCATAATATACACAAGTAACAACCCTGTTCATTAATCAATCATTGTCAAAATCAGTAAACACAAAGTATAAATCACGTAATCGCGAGCAGTAAATTACGTCTAAAGTACGTACCTAAGTGGAAATATGTTACCTGAAAAATAAACTCAATTAATAGTTACCTTTTTAGTTTATTAGTTTCTTCTTCGAAATTACATTCTTCCTGAAATTTTCTCGATAGCAAGTTGTCTTAACGTCGGACACGCACAGAATTTACCTGAAGTTCTTAAATATTTTATAGAACCGTATCCTGAATAATACTGAAACGTTAATAACATAATTCATCAAGTCACTATAGCTTTATACTGAATTTAATCGGAGAAATTATACTGTGTATTTGTTTACGGCTGGCGCGTGACGTAGGAAGTAATTGTTTGCGGTCAACGACTGCCTTGTGCGGCGCGCAGACTTAACTGTTGCTTTGAGTATGTGCCGCCGCCGAAACACGGCACGGTATCCTTGTATTCTCTGCGTGTTTACATGTAACTGTTAGTCTCTCAAAAGTATGTCATTCCACAAAAATTTTAACGTTCGATATATGATGTATTCCCTTAGAGCGCCGAGATTTAAGAGTTTCTACTTCGACAGTGTTATCATGAATAATTTTGCGAACTCTATATGGACCGTTATAAAGCAGAAAAATTTGCGACACAAGCCTTTTCCTTTGTGAGACAAACGATGAGACTTAATTAACACCTTTTGACCAACTGACAAGGTTTTTAAACGATCAGGACGTTTAGCTGATTTCTCTCTTCTAGCAGCCGCAGACGCAATATTTTGTAGAGCCAGGTTGACAACTTCAGAATGCCGCAGTTTCCGTGAAGGCGGAAAAGGAACGATTTCAGAAATGCGATTTGTCGGTGCTTTGTTTTTTAATATCAGGATATGCGGTAAAGAAGTTGAATCATTAGGGAGTTCATTCAGAATGTTTTGAAAAATATGAAGGTACTGATCCCACGTTCTCTGATTCTGATGACAATAAAGACGACACAATTTATTAATTTCCTTCATCCATCTCTCTGAAGCGTTAGATTGAGGGTGAAAAAGTGAAATGAAAATTGGTTTAATCTTACGACGTCGTAGAGTACGAAGCCAAATTTAAAACGAAACTGTGATCCATTATCTGATATAACCTTATCAACATGACCCACTTCTTTAAGAAAATGTTTGATGAAAGCGTTAGATACTGAACGAGCTGTTGCTTTGCGTAAAGGTGTAAAACACACATATTTTGATGTCAATTCCACTGCTACGAAAATGTACGCAAAACCATTAGTAGAACGAACCACTGGACCGAACAAATCGACTGCAGCCATGTCCTTTAATTTCGCTGGAATGATAGGAAACAATGGTGCTCTGTGAGAAATAGTTGGCGGCTTAGCCTTTTGACATAATTTGCGTTTGGCAAGAACAGATCGAATACGTTTTTCCATATTACTGAAGTAGCAATTTTCTCGTAATTTATGAAAGCATTTTCTGGGACCAAAGTGCGCATAACTGAAATGTGTGTACCAAATCAATTTATTAACCCACTCATCGGGAATACAAACTAACCAAACAGAGTTGTCGACCGATTTTCGTTTAAAAAGAATATCATTGCGAACTAAATAATACTGTCTAATCGCTACGCTTTCCTTTCTCCTCCACTTCTCCTTAATGTCCTTCCAGATTGGATCCTTATTTTGCTCCTTAGCGATGTCCTGGAGCGAAGACGAAATAAAATTCTCAAACGCAACACCTTGAATATACATCAAACAATCTAATCGCTACGCTTTCCTTTTTCCTCCACTTCTCCTTAATGTCCTTCCAGATTGGATCCTTATTTTGCTCCTTAGCGATGTCCTGGAGCGAAGACGAAATAAAATTCTCAAACGCAACACCTTGAATATACATCAAACAATAATTGTTTTCTTTGCAGTCCTCTTCAGCACTTTGTTTCCAACTCATAGGTGCACGTGATAAAGCATCAGCAATAATATTTGAAGAACCCTGTAAGTAAACAATACTAAATTCAAATTCCTGTAGATACAACGCCCATCGTGACAATCTTCCATGTGTTAATTTTGTTGACATAAGAAATTCCAGAGCTCGATGATCGGTGTAAACCTTAGTATGTCCTGCCAAACAAAAATGTCCGACATTTTGTGAAAGCCCAAACAACAGCCAAAGCTTCAAGTTCCGTAATCGAATAATTCTTTTCTGATTTAGAGAGAACACGACTTCCAAATGCAGTAGTTTTCTGTAATACAACGCCGTTTTCTTCTATCTGTTGAAATAAGTGTGCATCTAGCCTTTGTATGATGAGTCCGCCGCCAAACAAAAATCTTTAGATAAATCCGGATGTGAAAGAAGTGGAGCAGCAACTAAAGCATCACGAAGTTGTTCAAATTCTGACTGAGCTTCCTCATCCCAACACCAATTAGAATTCTTTCCAGATAGTTCACATAAACGAGATGTGGCCAAATTGTCCAATCTAACAAAGCGTCTAAGAAAATTACAGACACCAAGGAAACTACGAACATTACGTTTTGTGGTAGGAACAGCATAATTACGAATAGCGTCTAGTTTCTCTGGATCAGGAAGAATACCTTCTGTAGAAATAATGTGACCGAGAAATTTCACCTGAGAACGACCAAATTCAGATTTTTCCAAGTTCACTGTAATGCCAACTCTTGCAAAAATACGTAATAATGAATCCAAAATTTTGTTGTGCTCACTCCAAGAACGTTTAGCAATACGAATGTCGTCAACATATGAAGTAATATTGTCACGAAGATAAACAGGTAAGATTTCGTTTAAACTACGAATGAATGCTGATGAAGATACAGTAAGTCCAAACGGTAATTTCCGAAATCTCTTTTGGGTAAAATCGTCATATCCGGTTAATCTTTGCCGACTCTCTAGATAGATTGATAGTCGAAGAGTTGTTTTGATAGATGCAAAGAATAGTAAAAGAGTAGGCAGCGGTGCAGAAAACTAAAAGGGAAATAGCACCACTACAGCTCGGGGCCCTATGCACGCTACGGCACATATTCACTTAGTGTAGTGAATCCCCTGAGGACATTAATAGCCGCATATAATTTCCAGTTTGTGACTTAGTGGCCAGTTTCGTGGAAGTGCGTACATAAATTGATCTATCCATGAACATGGATGTATGTCATTCTTAGAATTGCGAAAGATCTTAAATTTCCGAACAGTCAAAAAGTGTTTATAGTCAAAGTTTTCGCCTCGTGGCGACAAAGACCTACCACGTCTGTCCCAGTCCCAATGTCGATTATCGTCAAGTTCGCGCGCCTGGCACGCTCTTGTTGCATCCCGTAAATGAAACAAATTACTTTCTTCAAACCCCTCTGCTATCTGTGATTCCAAATTTCTTCTGCTGTCTTTTCCTACGATTTCGCCTTCAATTTGTTTGACTTGCTTTCGTAATGCCTCAAATTCCCTTTTGACGCGTTCATTAAATTTTCCCTGATTTTCAACATGCTTATTTATGTTCTGGTACACTTCGGTTTCTGCAAATGGCAATGGTGCTGTATCATCTGAATCTCTGTCCCCATTTAAACTAAGACTTGTCAATTTATCTGAAATCTCCTCAACTCTTTCCGATAAATCACCTATTTGTTCTTTCTGTTTATTTACGTCTTCCGTAAGTGTCGCAACTCGGGTTTCAGTATTAACACATTTGGTAGTTAACTGTTCATATTGTCGTGTTAGGTTATTTATTCTGTCATTTGGTACGGATTCCTCGATTCTCTCAAATATT